>NC_085137.1:486041133-486732602 GCF_035046485.1 Aedes albopictus | reverse complement strand
GTATCCACAACTTAATTAGTTCTAGATTTACTACATTTTTCCTCCTTATTTTGGATGATGCAAAACTTTTTGGGTGCTGCAATACTGAGTATTGCAACGATCAGTGGCGTCTCGTAACCTCACTTTTTACCTGTTCAACGACCCTAAAACTTGCAATTACGTAGGATTCAGGATCAGATCCAAACTGCAAAGGGACGGAAACGGCTATTCTCGTCATTTTCCACAAATTACAAGCCAATTTGTTGAGAAAATTCACATTCGTTGAACAGGTAGAATTGAAATTAGGGAATCGCCACTGGCAACAATTCCATGTTTTTGGCAGGTAGCGTATGTATAATTCCCAGATGACACCCCAGAAGAAACTTCAGGAGAAATTCTTAGACGAATACCAGAAAAAAAAAACTCTTTCGAGTAGTTTATTCTATTGGAATAAAAAAGGCCTTTGGAGAAATCCAAAGATTTTCTGAGGGAATATTAGAGATTATATAAAAGAACTAGCTGTCCCCGGCAAACTTTGTCCTGCCTACTGCGTTTTTGACGTTTAAGTCCCTAGCCAAGTCTAAGTCTCGGTTAAAAATGTTAGAAAAATAAATTTTCAAAAATTCTCATTTTCCCATGTTTTTGCCTCATAAACCGAAAACTAACAGAAAAAAACTAAGATAACCCAAACCGGAACTTCCGGTAGCAAGTTATGCGCGGTTCAACGTATGTAACCACATTTTTATATAGATAGATAAATAAAGATTCTATGAAATCACCTAAAAGAATCTAAGAAGAAACTTGGTCAAGAATCAAAAAAGGAATTCCAGGACCTGAGCTGTTTACCGACAGCTTTCTTTTAGAAAACTAACTATTGACATGTACACTCTCGATCAAAAGTTTGGGGTCACTCCCTCAAAAACATTTTTCATTTTTTTAGGCCCATATCTCCGCCAATTTGCGTCCGATTTCAAAATCCTAGGTCTCATTCGAAAGATAATAAGTCAAAGTAACTTTGAACATGATTTATTTAAGTGAAAGTTTTTCAAAAACATTTGTATGTAAACTTAACCCAAAGTTGCCAAATTTTCTAAAATATGAATATAAACTTACGGGAGTGTCGCTGGAAATTGAGTCGACCAAATTTTAAGGTGAGAGCGGTAATATAACCTATTTTCTATTGGCTTTCAACTCCTTTTTACCGAACTTGGCCAAAAAATCTAGAAAAAAAGTTATTAAATAACTTTATCCTTGATGTCATCGACCAAAAGTTTGGGGTCACTAACGTAAAACATGGATAAGTGATTTGTTGATATCTTGTTCATCTTTCTTCAAATTTTACTGCTTTTTGGCTTATTTGAAACATAATGAATGGTACTTACTGCATAGACATTGAACCACACATATTTGTTAAAATTTACATAATAAAACTTAACGTAAAAGTGCCTCATTTTTTTAAATGCGTTGAAATGTGTTAACTTTACATAACATTTTTATTCATTAAAATCGTTGAATACGTTAAATTTAAGACATCTAACGTAAATTTAGTTAATTATCTTTTAAATGTGCGAAAAAGAATTAAAATTGAACTATGGATTATTGCACGAATTTATACTGGCCTGCTTACTCTCACACGAAATTTGACGTTTGAGCGGTGTCGGCACTTCTCAAAAGCCAAATTTTCTGTAAGAGTAAGCATGCCAGCGTAAATTCGTGCAGTGGACCATAGATGATGAAGATATCATCAAATCAGTTTTACATGTTTTACGACAGTGACCCCAAACTTTTGGT
The DNA here is from genome assembly GCF_035046485.1 of Aedes albopictus. Classification (NCBI taxonomy): domain Eukaryota; kingdom Metazoa; phylum Arthropoda; class Insecta; order Diptera; family Culicidae; genus Aedes; species Aedes albopictus. The sequence continues at coordinate 486,730,832 of NC_085137.1, read as the reverse complement.
CGATGACATCAAGAGTTAATTTACTTAATAACTTTTTTCCTAAATTTTTTAGCCAGGTTCGATAAAAATCAGTTGAAAGCTAATAGAAAAAAGGTTATATTGCCGCTCTCATCTTAAAATTTGGTCGACCCAATTTCCAGCGATACTGCCGTAAGCTTATAGGGTATGTGTGCCATCAGTAATCTCACGCTCCCATATTCATCCTATTCGAAAACAAGCGATTACGGCACCGATTGATTCCGTTCTTTTTGTTTTCGTGCGTGCTCATTTCTAACAAAAAATACAAAAATATGAAACAAAACAAACAACGCTTCAATCCTTTGCTTTATCATAGGATAAAAACGGGAATGCTTTAATAAGGGAACCAATACCCTATTCATTTTTTTAGAAAATTTGGCAACTTTGGGTTAAGTTTACATACAAATATTTTTGAAAAATTTTCACTTAAATCATGTTCAAAGGTACTTTGACTTATTATCTTTCGAATGAGACCTAGGATTTTGAAATCGGACGCAAATAGGCGGAAATATGAGCCTAAAAAATGACATGTTTTTGAGAGGGTGACCCCAACGGACACCTTAAGATTTCCTACTATAACGGACTTAACGTCAGCCACAGGTAGCTGAACTAAAGCCATCTGTGTCCCTACCGGGCCTTTCCGTAGCCGAATGACTGCGATGGCCACCTACACCTCGTACTGGTGCCACAGTGTCGTGACAAGTTCTTCCGCGTTCATGATCTCGTCCTGGTTATAGATGTTTACAGTCGTGGTAAGAGCCCTTACCTCATCACCCTCACCAAGGACATGGATTCATCCGTAGATTTCTACAGATTATGCAGAAGTTTCTCGAAAGTTTCCCTATGAATTCCTCCAATTAAACCTCATGTGATTGCTCCAGAGTTTTCGTTAAGAATTTATGCAGAGATACCTTCCGAAATTCATTAGGAGTTTTTTTTTTTACAAAAATTCTTCAAGATTTTAAGGAAACACTCCTGCGATTCTTAAAGGAATTCTTCAAGGATACCTCCAGGATTTTTTTTTCGAGATTTATCCAGTATTTCATCTACAGAGATTCATACAGTAATACTTCTGAGATTTCTCCAATAACTCATTCAGGAATTGATCTAGAGATTCATCTACTAATTACTGTAGAGATTATCTCATAAATTAGGCAAACACCTTGTTCTGGAATTTATCCAGAGATTTGAGGGTTTCAGTCATAGATTCCTTTGAGAATATTTCCATAGATTCCTAATCTCTGAAGGAATCTTTGAAATAAAACTTTTCTAGAAACCTCTGGAGGAACTCATAGATGAGCTCATGATGGATTGATTAAAAAATAAACACCAGCAGCAAGGCTGGTTCATCTCTTGTTGGAGAAACTCTTAGAGCACATTATGCAGGAATCTCTAGAGGAGTTCCGGGAAGAACTCCTTAATGTATTTATAGATCAATTTCCGGATAAATCTTGGAGTGGATTCTTGGAAATAAAAACTCTGTAGGTGTTTTTGAAAAAGCCGTAAGAGATATCTAAAAGAATTGCTGGGAGAATATCTATGTAGAGTAACACCTTGAACAATTCTCGAAGCGCAATTCTTAGAGACAAGTCCGGATGAATTTCTAGAGGAATGGATTACTCGCAGGGAGTGCGTTCAATGTTTGTCAGCAGGAGTAAAATAATTTTATTTTGTATGGCAAAAAGCATCTAAACTAGAATTTCTCGAAATGAAAAGCTGCAGGAATTCATGGTGAAATCTTTACAGGAACTCCTGAACAACTTCTTAATTGAATCTCTTTTTTTTATAGAATGAGAAAATCTGCAACAGATACCCAAGAGGTGGTTTCTCGGGTGATGTGGGGATCGACCCACTAAAAATTCATTCTCTCTTTTCCTTACCTTCGCGGTACGCCCGTTAGGGATGACTTCGAGAAGGGGGGGACCGTACATGAGTACACTCTAATAGTAAGCGTTCCACCAGCTACCGCCTTAAATTGTTCACTCTCCCCTGGAGGCTCGGGTCCTGGCTAGTACTTAGACTACCCGTTGAACTCAAGCTCCTGGATGGGGAAGGGGGGCCAACTCAACAAGCTGTTGTTCGGCTCGCCATTTACTCTGTAGTTCAAGTACGATTCGAGAAACCGTGGAAGTAACGGAGTCCCACTTGTCCGCCCCCATACACATCCTTTCAACAATGTTGTCAGGCGTGATATCTCTACCGCATACCTCCTGCATACTCGACCTTTGCTCCACGAAACGTGGACATTCGAAGAGCAAAAAAAAAAAGTGAAATCTATGCAGAAATTACTGAAGGCAGCCCTGGAGAATTTATAGAAGGATTTCAGAGCAATCCTCTCAGCTTTTTTGAGAAATCTCAAGAGAAATTCTTGGAGGAATCTCTGGAAGTTATTTTTGGAGCGATATGTAGAGGTAATTCTGTAAGAATCTAAAGAAGAATTTTTAAATGAGCCACTTGATAAATTCTAGGATGGAAATTTGGAGGATCACTGGAAGAATCTCTGGATATTTTTTTGAATGTGTGGCCAAAGTCTAGGCTTCACATAAACCTCGAATATTGTGTATGAACAAAAGTCTACGAAGAGCGAGGGAGTGTCTGAGATGGTCAAAAATGAGTCTAACTACATATACTAATAAATTCACTTAGTATTTCCAGGTAGAAAAAGTTCTTGAGATCAAACATTCCAAGAAATCTAGCACTGTCATCTACCCAGAGTGGATATTGTTTATAGACCCTATATGCTTTAGTTTCACTTGACGTCACACTAACCAAAGTGATTTATTTTTTTCTCTTATATTTTGATATAGTAATTGTACGATACAGAAAATCACTGACATCTCTGGTCCCAACATTATTTCAGAAATGCTTCGATGATCGAGATTCCAGTTTGATCAAATCAATCTGGCAGCACTGCGCGATTGCATCTCCCTCAGTCATCCAAAACTATACGAGATTAGCCATGTATCATGTATCCCATCCGAATCAGAATCATCAAAATTCCCTCACTTACCCTTTCCAGCTTCTGGAAGTACTGCCGCAGGAACGCGATGGGATTGTCGGGCCGGGCCACGCACAGCTGCACGATGCAATCCTTGAGCACCCGCTGGATCCGGTGCGTCTGGATGTACGCCTCGCACTCGCGTAGGCTTTGCTCCTCCTCCAGCAGAGACGCCATAATTGCAGCTGTGATTTCGAGGTTTCGCCTACTGCTGCGGGTGTTGCTGGTGGTGGTGGAATCTAGTGCTAGATCCGACGGGGGCTCGGGACACTTACGGGCAATTTTCGGTGCTTTTCTTCAGGGTATGGGGAAACCCTTACGCTTTCACAGGAGAGATTGATGGGAGGATCGGAGCTCGCAAGCACCAAAAGAAAAACAAACCCAAACTGGGACACTACTGAACTGCGATGTTCACGAAAAAATCCCAAAATAATAGCTTTTCAGCGTTTTTCCTTTTCTCTTTTTCGTTTGGCACTCAAATCACACAGAAACCTAGATCTACAAGGTATTCTTCATCTAAGTAATGCAAGAAATCTAAATCTGTATAATCTACAACACCAAAAATCACTTTTCACCAGATCATAGGAGAGGGTGGAATATTTTCACGAAGCACCAAATTTGGATCAGGAAATTTTCACTGCTCTAGAAGCTGAATTACTACGGGGTCAGTACGAAGAAGCTCCAGCCCTAATCGGAATCGGAGTCTTGGAACGACGCGTCACGGAATCACGGATCACGGATCTCGCGCAATAAACAAGAGGAACACCTTTGCTAATGCTGCTGTTGCCTGCTGCAGTTTTCTTGTACGACACACACGACGTGAAGAGCGAAAGACGACAAACGCAGACAAGCTGGCTGTCCGATCGGTGATGTTTTGCCAAGGAGAATACATTTTACTAAGGTGGCGCAGATAAACATTGCAAACCACTGGTTGTCTCTTCCACTCTTCTGGTGTTCTTATGCAACTAAAATAGTGACGTCACCATTTCAGTTCCATAAGAACACCAGAAGAATGGAAGAGACAACCAGTGGTTTGCAATGTTTATCTGCGCCACCTTAGTAAAATGTATTCTCCTTGATGTTTTGCGACTGAACAGGATTTATAGCAACTTTGACAGCAGACGTCGGTTTTGCAGAATTTGAGATCCTCGGGCGGTGAAGACTGGCGGATTTTTTTATGGAAACGGAAAAATCTATTTCAGGCCAAACATGTCTAAAGGTCCTATCTGCAGAAGAGAGGCTCTCTTTGGTTTCCCTCCTTACATTGAACGATGATCAAAACAATCGTCTTTTGATTTGTACAGTGCCGATTCGTTCGTTGGCGGCTCGCTAGATGGGTTGTCTCGATGGTTGAATGTTCACTGGTTGGGGCAAAACCCAACTAAAAAGCACTGTCAATGTCAAAATCGATGTCAAAACGAGTTTGACGTCTGACCGCCGTCGCATCGCAGCTCCCATATACAGAACGTTTGTGCAATAATGTGAGTGTTTCGTGACGTATTTTCTGTCACTTGCGTGTGTCTTGAGCATTCTGATCAGTTGTCAGTTGACCCAACGAACGAACACGGTTCGCTAATCGGGGCGCAATCGTGACCCAACCAGCGAATCCAGGCTGTACTGCCAAAATAGTTGAAAAGTTTACTATTACAGTAGACGTTCGCTCGGCGCAAACGGTTTAACTGCAATGCTTTTTAACTGCAAGTCCGCTAAGTGCATCAATTTTGCAGTTATCGCACCGCTATCTGTCAAAAACGAAACGTCAACAGAGTTGCGATGTTTTTCGGATGCACTACAGCTGCATTGCGATGTTTTTGAGTGCATTCTGGCTGCGTCCAACAGCATTTGACAACTGTTTGACGGCTGTCAGTCGTTGCAGTTAGCGAATTTCATTCGGTAAGTGAAACGTAAACATGTTGCACTTATCGAACGTCTACTGTATTAAAATGTGATGTTCGACAAACTTGTACATTATTGTTTTTCCTACAATTATTACCAAGGACGGCATATTATAACTCTTATATTTACGGAGTAAAAGTGTTAGTACTACCTATTTATACTAAACGATCGGATTTTTCGATCGTTTAGTATGAGTAGGTGGTACTAGTGCTCTCACGCCGCATATATGAGATTTAGGATATGGCTTCCTTGGTGATAATTGTAGGGAAAACACTTATCTACAAGTTTGCCGAACATCTCATTTCTATGTTATGCTTCTGAACTGAGTTTTGGTTAAATGAGTTATATGATTGCCAGGTGATCGAAAACATCCTTGCTTAGAGACAAGTCTGGGTGAATTCCAGAGGAATTGTGGTAATTTTTGTAATTTTTTTTTTGTAATTTTGTTTATTTATGTGGTAATTTTTTTTGGAGGAATCTTTGAATGCGTTTCAAAAATTTCTAAAGAAATTCTAGATAGCATTTTTGGAATAACTTCTTGAAGAATTTCTGAAAAAAAAATCTTACCAGAAAGTGCTGCTTTTGCATTACTGGGTAAAATAATATGAGAAGTTGCTGGAAATAATACTTGAGATATACCTGGAGTAACATGTAGACGAATTTGTGAAGCAATTGTTAGAGAAAACTCTGTATGAATTCATAGAAAAATTCCTAGAGGACTTTTTGTGAAATTTTTGAAAAACCTGGATGAGTTTCAGGAAAAATTTGTTGCATGAATTCCTAGAAAACTTCCTAATAGAATCTCTAGAGGATTTCCTGAGAGAATCGAATTATATCAACGATTCTCTCAGGAATTCCTCTAGAGATTCTATTAGGAAGTTTTCTAGGAATTCCTGCAAAAGTTTTTTCCTGAAATTTCTGGAATCTCTGAGGGAGTTCCTGGGGAAATCTATGGAGGAATGGCTGAAGGCAGCTCTGGAGAATTTATGGAAGGATTTTCAGAGCAATCTTCTGAGCATTTCTGAGAAATCTCAGAAGATATTCTTGGAGAAATCTCTGGAGGTATTCTTGGAGCAATGTGTAGCGAGGTAATTCTGTAAGAATCTCAGGAAAAAATTCTAAATGAACCACTTGATGAATTTCAGTAGGAACATTTTTAGGATCCCTGGAAAAAATCTCTGGGTAATATTTGAATGTCTGGCCAAAATCTACGCTTCATACCAATTACAAAATTTTTGTTTGGACAAAAGTCTACGAGGGACGAGGGATTGTCTGAGATGGCCAAAAATGAATTTTATAACGTAGTTTATGAACAGCGTCTATCCGCATCTTCTTAGATCCACTATATTTCTATTGAATTCGCTTAGTAATGACAGTGTTTCAAAGCTCTTGCGTAAATCAAACATTCCAAGAAACCAAACTCTTTTTATTGGAAGCACTGTCGTCTGCCCAGAGTCCAAGTTTTTCTTGTACCCTCAAGAAGCAGCAATGGATATTATTAAGTTACACGCCAAGTTCCACTTGACACTAATCAAAGTGTTTTTTTTTTTTCATATTTCCGCTCGTATTTCCCTTATATTTTGATATTTTATTGTACATTACAGAAAATATCGCTGAACATTCCTGATACCAACATTTACATATTTCTGAAAGGCCTCGAAGATCGAGATCGAGATAATCAAATCAATCTGGCAACACTGCCCGATTGCATCTCACCCTCAGTCGTCCAAATATATACGAAATTTGCCATGTATCCCACCCGAATCAGAATCATCAAAATTCCCTCACTTACCCTTTCTAGCTTCTGGAAGTACTGCCGCAGGAACGCGATGGGATTGTCGGGCCGGGCCACGCACAGCTGCACGATGCAATCCTTGAGCACCCGCTGGATCCGGTGCGTCTGGATGTACGCCTCGCACTCGCGTAGGCTTTGCTCCTCCTCCAGCAGAGACGCCATAATTGCAGCTGTGATTTCGAGGTTTCGCCTGCTACTGCGAGCGCTGCCACTACTGGTGCTGCTGCTGGTGGTGGTGGAATCTAGTGCTAGATCCGACGGGGGCTCGGGACACTTACGGGCAATTTTCGGTGCTTTTCTTCAGGGTATGGGGAAACCCTTACACTTTCACAGGAGAGATTGATGGGAAGATCGGAGCTCGCAAGCACCAAAAGAAAAACAAACCCAAACTGGGACACTACTGAACTGCGATGTTCACGAAAAAATCCCAAAATAATAGCTTTTCAGCGTTTTTCCTTTTCTCTTTTTCGTTTGGCACTCAAATCACACAGAAACCCAGAGCTACAAGGTATTCTTCATCTAAGTAATGCAAGAAATCTAAATCTGTATAATCTACAACACTAAAAATCACTTTTCACCAAATCATAGGAGAGGGTGGAATATTTTCACGAAGCACCAAATGTGGATCAGGAAATTTTCACTGCTCTAGAAGCTGAATCACTACGGGGTCAGCACGAAGAAGCTCCAACCCTTATCGGAATCGGAGTCTTGGAACGACGCGTCACGGAATCACGGATCACGGATCTCGCGCAATAAACAAGAGGAACACCTTTGCTAATGCTGCTGTTGCCTGCTGCAGTTTTCTTGTACGACACACACGACGTGAAGAGCGAAAGACGACAAACGCAGACAAGCTGGCTGTCCGATCGGTGATGTTTTGCGACTGAACAGGATTTATAGCAACTTTGACAGCAGACGTCGGTTTTGCAGAATTTGAGATCCTCGGGCGGTGAAGACTGGCGGATTTTTTTATGGAAACGGAAAAATCTATTTCAGGCCAAACATGTCTAAAGGTCCTATCTGCAGAAGAGAGGCTCTCTTTGGTTTCCCTCTCTTTCGTTAATATCTCAGCTGTTTATTTGTATAGGATACTGCAAGATGACGTCACGAAGCCGTGCACTGACAGTTCAGCGAGCTTGTTTACATGGACTTAGTCTCTGGCGGAGATCCGGTAAAACTGTTTTTCGATACAATTTCAGTGAAACGGTAATTAGAGGATTGATTTTGTACTAGTAGAGTTGAATATAATAGATATTTCCGTATCATAATGGTTTCGGGACGGAAAACGAAAATTTAATTTTCGCCGCTCGTTAAAAATTCTAACACCTTGTAAATAAGCTCGCTGAACTGTTAGACAAAGTGAGGTTAGATCAGGTGCTTGCAGTACCCTATTATGATTGTCTCCTTGCATTGAACGATGGTCAAAACAATCGTCTTTTGATTTGTACAGTGCCGATTCGTTCGTTGGCGGCTCGCTAGATGGGTTGTCTCGATGGTTGAATGTTCACTGGTTGGGGCAAAACCCAACTAAAAAGCACTGTCAATGTCAAAATCGATGTCAAAACGAGTTTGACGTCTGACCGCCGTCGCATCGCAGCTCCCATATACAGAACGTTTGTGCAATAATGTGAGTGTTTCGTGACGTATTTCCTGTCACTTGCGTGTGTCTTGAGCATTCTGATCAGTTGTCAGTTGACCCAACGAACGAACACGGTTCGCTAATCGGGGCGCAATCGTGACCCAACCAGCGAATCCAGGCTGTACTGCCAAAATAGTTGAAAAGTTTACTATTACAGTAGACGTTCGCTCGGCGCTAACGGTTTAACTGCAATGCTTTTTAACTGCAAGTCCGCTAAGTGCAACAATTTTGCAGTTATCGCACCGCTATCTGTCAAAAACGAAACGTCAACAGAGTTGCGATGTTTTTCGGATGCACTACAGCTTCATTGCGATGTTTTTGAGTGCATTCTGGCTGCGTCCAACAGCATTTGACAACTGTTTGACGGCTGTCAGTCGTTGCAGTTAGCGAATTTCATTCGGTAACTGAAACGTAAACATGTTGCACTTATCGAACGTCTACTGTACATTGCAATAATGGAAAGAGAAAGTGAACCAGGCTTGACAAAAACTCCCTCGCGAGAAAATGAGGAAGTGATTTTGGCGATTTTCTGAGGAGTGAAAATAAAACTCAGAAATCACAACGCAAATCCTCAACAGCACCGAGCGCGAGCTTGCCGCGCAGCGAGGAGTTCGTCCAACACTCATAATTGCTTGTTGTGTTTCTCACGTCCACTCACACTCAAAAAGCTCTCGCGAGTTCCACTCCCATACAAAGAAAGACTCTCGAGGCGAAAATTGCACTCAAAAACCCGAAATAATCATCGGCTCTTTTTTCGTTCCCCTCTTCCTCGCTCCGTTTTTATTGCCTCTCTGTTTGGGGTTCGTTCGCTCCCTCGCGACGAGGCAAAAGCAAAACACCGCTCTAGACCTGGCTCTAGAGCATGTTGCAAAACTCTTTTGATTTCGAGGAGGATTATCAAGCCTGAAGTGAACAAAGAGAGCCTCTCAAATGCAGATAGGACCTATTGAAATGTTTGGCCTGATTTGTAATGAGCCATTTTACGAGACGTTTCGGATCAGCTGATCGCTCATTTCATGAATGAAAATTTGACAGGAGGTTGCGCCCAAGCCCGTGAGTGTTAATATCAATATCAACACTGTTGTCGTTTTGTAAAATAGACTATTGATTGATATATATATCATACCGCATTTAGTTCTGTTGGGAGTGCGACATCTGTCTCCCCATCTATGGGCGGCAATAAGAGAGACACTTGACAATAAGGCAATCCATGAGACAGATGCGATCAGCTGATTTTCTTTGTTTACCATGTATTTTTGACAATCGTCGATCGGGGTGACAGTTGAACACAAAGGAGTTTGTTAAGCACCGAGAACACTCGACGAAAATTTGGTAAGCTGCACGTACACTTTGTTTACAATTTGAGATGTCACTCCCATCGCGATATGTCGTCATGGATTGCTGGATTGCCTTATAGGTTTGCATAATACAGTTCACTGTAAAAGTCCGTGCAATAAACATCGCTGTATCGTACATTCGTTGTTTCCCACTGTATACGCGAATACCGAAAGTTCCCCGGATCGGTTCCCTTGTTCCGTCGTCGGTATAGATTCCGCTGCACGACCAGTCCGTCGTGGTCCACCTCGCTCTACAGGTTTTGTGCCCAGAAAAGTGGTTGAAACGCGAAAAGTGATTTTGTGATCGCAATTATCGTTCCCCATTGTCGTCGTCCGTGTGTCCCCGGAAGAATTCTTGGGAGAATCCCTGGAGGAATTCTTGGGGGAATCCCCGGAGGAATTCCTGGAGGGATCCTCGGAGGAATTCCTTGAGTAATCATCGGAGGAATTCCTGGAGGAATCCCCGGAAGAATTTCGTGAGGAATTCCTGGTAGAGTCCCCGAAGAAATTCCTGAATGAATCCCCGGAGGAACTCTTGGAGGAATCCCCAGAGAAATTCAAGGAGGAATCCCAAAAAGAGTAAGAAATCCCAGTAGAAATTTTAGGTAAAATCCCGGAAGAGATTCCTGGGGAAATCCTAGTACAGTAGACATTCGCTCGGTGCAAACGCTTTAACTGCAATGCTTTATAAGTGCAAGTCCGCTAAGTGCAACAATTTTGCAATTATCGCACCGCTATCCGTCAAAATGGAATGTAAACGCGATGGGATGTTTTTCGCATGTACTTTTGCTGCAATGCGATGTTTTACGTATGCACATTGACTGCATTCTGCAGCAACTGACAGTTCTTTGACGTCTGTCCGTTGTTGCAGTTATCGAATTCCATTCGGTAAGTGAAACGTAAACATGTTGCAGTTATCGAACGTCTACTGTACGTATTGCTCGAGGATACTCAGTAAAAATTCATGCTAGAATCTCAGAGAGAATGCCTGAGGAATCCCAGAAGAAATTTTTCCAAAATATTTTGTTTATACCGCAACAGTATTTGGCAACGACCGGTACGCAATCCGGTAACTAAATATAGTAGCGACCGGTGTGGAAATGAGTAACTAAACTAAAATGACAACTCTGTGGGCAATCATTTTACTCACCCAGATAGTAGCCCCCGGTAAAGTTGCTCTAAGAGCTTAAAATAAGATCAGGTGCGCTGGTTTTGTTTACGAAGAGTTTTGTGCGCTCGAAATCGTGAGTAGGTGCCAATGCCGGCCATTGTGGTGGCCATTTTGGGATTCTAACAAGTCTGTCGTTAAAGAAGCCAATAGAGGCTTGTAGCAAAAACCTAACCTCATCGAATTGGGTTTTTAAATTTAGAAAAATTCAATGTTTTTATATTTTTAAACGAAAGAGCACCTTTTTCTAAGCCTTCATGATTTTTTTCAGATTTTTAGAACTTTGTTTTGATACCTAAAATCAATTTCAAAAAGATTTATTCAAATCACTTTTTGACAGCTGGGCAACTGCTTGACAGCTCCGCCCAATACAAAATCCGACGAGGGGTGATTCGACAAATCGCTCCCATACAAACTTCAAATTGATTTTTAAATAGGTTCCCGGGCTCCAAAATTCATGAAAATTTGGATTTCGGCTCAGTTTGGCGTACAGATTCAGAATATGGAATTATCTCAACATCGCTTAAAAAGCCAATTCTCATACGATTTGTAAACATTGCCCTCAATTTTTTTAGGGCAAGGACGGCTTTATTGACCTACGCCGAAGGAAAGAATGAGAAGGAGACAATGCTGACGTCACTGTGCAAGCGCTCATTGGCAGTCAACCGTGCAGTCAACTTATGCACTCAGCCTTTATAAGTTTGAAAACGTAAATAAAAGTGCTTGATTTCATCAAATCAAGTTGATGTCTTCGGCGCTCTATATCTTAGATGTAAGCTGAACATGTATGTAACTCTGAAGACATTGCCTATTGCACGGTGACGTCACCAAGAAATCGCTCTCTTTCTCTCCTACGGGAAATTAGAAAACAACAGGACCAACACCTGTCAAATTTGACAGGTACTGGTCCTGTTGTTTTTAAACTCTCTGAAGGAGCAAAAGAGATAGAATTTCGCCGTGAAGTGGTCTATTGAGTTGATTTGATGCAATCACGTATTGTTGTCGCGGTTGAAACCCGAAGTTTTCCCACTCCCGACAATCGAATTTTCTCAAAATCCATATACGTGAAACCTAACGTCGGACATAGTGCGCCGGACAGTGGACCTGGCGTTCTATCCAGCGCACTGTGCCCGACGTACGTCCGACACACGGTTTAGGAGAAAAATCGATTTACGCGTGTCAAAAATTCCGATTTTTAACTGCACGAGCAATATTGTCGCGCTTATCTTTTATTAGAGTCCTGCGGCGGTCGTACGGCAAGAGTGGCTCAGAGGAATGAGTGTTCTTGCTGTCAAACCCCATATAATGGAATTATATACTTTTAAATCTGGTGACGCTGTTATGATTAGTGACTGTCGCGCTAATATCAGAAGCCAGAGGCAGATAATCGCCATATTCTGATTTTTCTTGAGAGGCATAATACTTTTATTTATTTGAGTTTTCGCACTCGTGAAAATTTGTGCGATAGTCGAGGGGCGGATCACTAGCGCATTTTCGATTCAGCTTTACGGATTGACATTACGCATTGGTGCATTTTGTTGCGCATTGGAGCATTAGGGCTTAAAAATACGTGAGTATTTCGTGCATTTTTCAACGCATTGAATTTATTGGCGCTTTTTTAATGCATTTTTCAACGCATCAGGACAGAACAAGAATTTTCTAACGCATTTTCGATTCAGTTGTTTTGGTAGTGATCCGCCTCTCGGCGATAGTCCAGTGGTGAACAAAATGCGCACATTTCTCCAAAACTTGTTGTGCACTCTGAAATAATAGTAATCCTGAACTGTTTAAAATTTAATCCTTTTTGTCATTCGCGGCGTTTAAACACATATCAGTTTAAAAAGTATACTGACGACATTTAATAATTTAAACTAAGCCAGATTTAGATGAGACTATTTTTTGAAGCGTTTTAATTAGCCCGAGATTAGCCATGTTGGGAAATTCACTCCAGTCAAGACTCCAGCTGCTGCAACTTGCTCATCAATATACATTTTCCGTTAAAAAACTTTTTCTAAGGATGATCCACGGGTTCAGAGGTAAGTGTTGAAATCAATAATATTGTTACCGGACGACAACAGGTTGAAATTCAATGTTTTCTAGGACACATTGTTCAGCAGGGCAACACCAGACGGATTCCTCCACTGAATGCACAACGATGGGAATGTGTTGCTGCTTCCGAGGCTGCTTCCCCATCATCGACCGCCGGAAACTTCAAAAAAAGGAACTAGTTCTAGCATCAGTTTGTATGTGCAGCTTCGGGTACAAACGGGAGCGGCAAGGTAACGGCATCAGTGGACACGAAGGAAACTACGATGGATGATTCTCTCCGTGATGGTGGATTCCGCAACGGTGGCGGCAGTGCTGGTGGACCCCCACGTAGGGCAGCGAGAAGCAATTGAGCCACGTCCAAAACGGAAACGGTCCATTTCGACGCCAAGTAAGTGAAGCTCGGACGCGGCGGAAACAAATTCCGCGAATCTTAGGACCACTGACTGCCGGCTGTTGGTGTTAATGGATAAGCAGCGCAACGGGGACGGTCAGAACAATAAGAGATCACTGGACATCAACCGGGCGCGAGAAACCGGCGAAAGATTACCAAGATTGCCGAAAATATTAAATAGGGAATCGCGCTACTTGGGCGGTGGCTTCTATATTCGTCTGTTTTCCACTATAACTCAGTCAATCTTGAACCAATTGACACAATTCTTGGAATGCGGTGAGATAGGTATAGTATCTACCCGTGTACAAAATTTCAAGTCAATCGGTTCAAAATTGACCGAGTTACAGTGGAAAACAGACGAAAATAACAGACGAAGAAAACCACCGCCCAAGTAGCGCGATACCCTATTTGTTCCTAAATCTATTTGAATAAAATTTTGCCAATTTAACTTATTCTTATTTTTTTTTCTTCATTTTTTCTAATGAAAACAAAAAACAGCAATCTAAGCAAATTCTCAATAAATCCAGGTTAAACTAGCATAAATTTTTACAACTTATACTTAAATATGTTTTTATCAAAGTTATACTAGGCCAGTATAGCCTGCAGATAAACTAAGCTTGGGGTCAACCAGGCGAAATTAATTTAGAGTGGGATTTATACTATTTAGTTTAGGTTTTTTTCTGAGTGTGTTCCCGTCTCTCGTTTCACCTTAATGAAAAAATTACGAGACAGGCCCTTTTGAAATGTTTCGCAAAATTTTATAGCATTTGTCGATAAAAGTCAAATTTGACTTTTACTGTGCGCGCTGTTTTCAAACTTTCTGTGGGAGTGAGCAGGACAGACTTCTGTGAATCTAACAACCAGTTTTCATCAACCAGTTTTATTTTTCCGTGTTTTTACTGGTTGGTGGGAATCTAACAACCAGTTTTTGTACCGTACTTGAACAAAGGGGTGACTTTGTACCGATAAAAGATTAATCCTGTAAAACATGTGTCCGATCCATCGCAACAACTGAAAATGTTGCGCAACGTGAAAAAGTTGCATTGCTATGAAAAATGTTGCATGGTATGGTTACATAGCAAAAAAAATGTTGCATGCTGCAAAACGTTACCTCCATAAGAATACCTATGTAGGCGTCATGCGATGTGGTGTCATGCGATATTAAAAATGTTGCACGATATAAAACACGTTGCATGACATTGAGAATGTTGCATCTCATGAAAAATGTTGCATGCCTCCAAAATGTCACCTTCATGAGAGTACTAGTATTGGTTGTATGTCACTTATAACAATAATGTTGCATGATACAAAAGGTGTATGCCATTAAAGTTGTTGCATGACATGAAAAATGTAGCATCACAAGAAAAATGTAGCATGTCCGCAAAAGATCACCTCTGATAGAATACTAATGTGGGTAGGATGTCAAACAATAGAAAGAATGTAGCTGACATGTTGCAGATATGAAAATTGTTGCATCGCATGGAAAACGTTGCATGCCTGTAAAATGTCACCTTCATGAGAATACTAGTATTGGTTGTATGTCACTTATAACAATAATGTTTCATGATACAAAAAGTACATGCCATGAAAGTTGTTGCATGACTTGAAAAATGTAGCATCACAAGAAAAATGTAGCATGTCCGCAAAAGATCACCTCTGATAGAATACTAATGTGGGTAGGATGTCAAACAATAGAAAGAATGTAGCTGACATGTTGCAGATATGAAAATTGTTGCATCGCATGGAAAATGCTGCATGCCTGTAAAATGTCACCTTCATGAGAATACTAGTATTGGTTGTATGTCACTTATAACAATAATGTTGCATGATACAAAAAGTGCATGCCATGAAAGTTGTTGCATGACTTGAAAAATGTAGCATCACAAGAAAAATGTAGCATGTCCGCAAAAGATCACCTCTGATAGAATACTAATGTGGGTAGGATGTCAAACAATAGAAAGAATGTAGCTGACATGTTGCAGATATGAAAATTGTAGCATCGCATGGAAAATGTTGCATGCCTGTAAAATCCCAAGTAACCACGGTGCTGAAGCCTTATTGCATGCAGATATACGGTGTATTTAGTGCAATCATTACTTTACATGCAAACTTAAGGTTGATTTAAAGTGGGAGTGGGCAATTATAGAATCAAATTAAGATTGAACTGGTATAATCTTGGAGCAGTCGCATAATTGCCCATTTCCACTTTAAATCAACTTTAAGTTTGCATGTAAAGTAATGTTTGCTCTAAATGCACCGTATATCAGCATACAATAAGGCTTCCAGCATCGTGGTTACTTGGGATGTCACCTTCATGAGAGTACTAGTATTGGTTGTATGTCACTTATAACAATAATGTTGCATGATACAAAAAGTGCATGCCATGAAAGTTGTTGCATGACATGAAAAATGTAGCATCACATGAAAAATGTAGCATATCCGCAAAAGATCACCTCTGATAGAATACTAATGTGATTTGGGGCCAGTTCACTGATTTCATGTAGGGAAAATGTTTGACTTTTAACAACCACTTTCCTTGTATATGGGTAACCCACCCTAAATCGTCATTTGGCAAAAACTGCCCGATAGAAAGTGAACGTCTCCCTCCTAAACCTTAAGTTAAGACCCCAAGTCATCTACTAAGGGCAAAGACTTGAGGCCAGTTCACTGAATTTGTGTGGTACAACTGTTTGACTTTTAACAACCACTTTTCCTTGTATATGGGTAACCCACCCTAAATCGTCATTTGGCAAAAACTGCCCGATAGAAAGTGAACGTCTCCCTCCTAAACCTTAAGTTTAGACTACAAGTCATCTTCTAAGGGCAAAGACTTGAGGCCAGTTCACTGATTTCATGTAGGAAAAATGTTTGACTTTTAACAACCACTTTCCTTGTATATGGGTAACCCACCCTATATCGTCATTTGGCAAAAACTGCCCGATAGAAAGTGAATGTCTCCCTCCTAAACCTTAAGTTTAGACCCCAAGGCATCTACTAAGGGCAAAGACTTGAGGCCAGTTCACTGAATTTGTGTGGT
This sequence comes from Aedes albopictus, assembly GCF_035046485.1. Lineage (NCBI taxonomy): Eukaryota > Metazoa > Arthropoda > Insecta > Diptera > Culicidae > Aedes > Aedes albopictus. The sequence goes on along the minus strand of NC_085137.1, from coordinate 486,714,504 downwards.
TGAACTGTTTGACTTTTAACAACCACTTTTCCTTGTATATAGGTAACCCACCCTAAATCGTCATTTGGCAAAAACTGCCCGATAGAAAGTGAACGTCTCCCACCTAAACCTTAAGTTTAGACCCCAAGTCATCTTCTAAGGGCAAAGACTTGAGGCCAGTTCACTGATTCTGTGTGGTAGAACCAGAGGCGCCTCCTCCACATGTTCGACCTGTTCTTGGAACGGGTACGCGCTGAGAATAAAATTCATAAAACAATGTACAAATTAAATTAAATATAAAATCCCACATCGCGCAAACCCTATTTCCCAACTGCCGCACTAGGCACTAACGTCGTTCTCTGGTTATGGAGAACGGTACAGCTCAAGCTTCTCGGTCGGTCAGGTTCGTCATGCCATGCTACCGCAGTTAGAAAATAAACAACACGAGCATGAGGGAGCCGATTTGTGTGCTCTCTTTTGATTTCCCGAAGCCCCATGCTACCGGTTCCACGATTCATGCGAACGTCGAAAGCAGTTGCCAGACTAACAGTTTCTTCACCTTTTTGCCTCTGATTGGCAGCGTTCATTCGAATTCATTTCACTTTACTCTGTCTCCCATACGTTCTCCACTCGGTTAGAACCTACAGCAGCCTTGCGACGTTTTCGTTGCATCTCCCACTTCTCAGTGGGGAGAAGTTCTCACATTCATACACGTACACGTCAAGCTCAATTGACTGAAACTTCAAATAGGGTAATTCGCTAATTGTTGAACACTACCCAAATGTTGAACAGTTTCTGAATATTTGGTTATAAATCTTACTTAAGTAATTTTCATCCGACGTAAACGTATGATGTAGATGCATATACATGTGTGTCACGATATTGCTCTAATTAAGTTACAAAATTATACATATTTTACGTCAAAAAAATTGATAGAAAATTTTGTACCGCTGATGACACAAAAACTGCACATTTCTTAAGATTAATTTTAAGAAATTGCTGTTACGAAATAAGCTTTGCGGGCAAATCGACCACAAATATCAAAGGAACACCATAGTTACAAGAACTGGAAGGATGTCATTAACAGTTTAACATTGTTTAAAATCGCATTTTCATTGTAATTCAATTTGAAAAAAATATTTTTCTTATCACACTATCATTATGCATCCATGATCCAATTGTTAAACATTGGCATAACCTGCGATGTTAGCATGACTGCTAGATTTTTATTTCACTTTACCTAACCGTGCATTTCATGGGGTTTCAAGGGCGATCCAGGTATGTTCTAGGGGTGTTCCAGTAGGCTTAAGAAAGATTCCAGTGGTTTTAAATGGGTTTCAAGGGCGTTCCAGAGGTGTTCAAGAGGAATTCAGAGTGTTAAGGAGGTCCCAGGAGCATTTCAAGGCGTTCCAGGAGGCTCAGAAGCAACCCACGGGTTTTCAAGGGATTTAAGGTTCGTTCCATGAGTGTCCTTGGGGGTTGAGTGGATCCCATGGGTTTCCAGGAGAGTTTCAGGGGCTTTTAAAGGCGTACTTTTCTTCTGTCGTTTCCGCATCTTATCAAATCTTTTCATCCATTTTTGCATCTGGTCATGTTTAAAACGATTCCAGTCCACTAGAGCTCTCTTCAAATGTGCGATTCCTTGTCATTCAAATGAATTGTCACTAGCTCGGACTAGCTGGGCACAAAACACGAAAAATCGGGAACAAATCCGCCAGAGGGAAAAAATATCGGATGTCGGGTCAAAGTCGGGTCAAATTTTGTCAAATGTTGGACCACTGTTGGACCCACATCGGGTAACTGTCGCGTCTATGTTGGGTTTGGTGGCCAAAATAAAAACAGGTGAATGATAGGTTGATGTCGGGTTATACGTCATCAATTACGAGCAAAGCTTCAACCGTTCAACAATTGGCGAGAACCGTCCAACATTAGGATGAGCTAGCTTAAGGAAGCGTTCAACATTTGGGTTACAGACTTCCCATACAAATGTTCTATTTTCTCTTAGAAAATGAAACTTAAGGGAATACAAATTCAATGGGCAGTATAAGGGATAAGTAGATCTAGACGTTCACTGGATATTTTTCAACTAAAGTGGAATAATGCACGGAAAAACAAACGAAAACCAAAATGCCGGTACTAACCGTTCAACAATTGGCGAATTACCCTAATTCTGTTAAAAAGAAAAGTGTGTCGAACAATTTATACTTTTCCTGATGGGAAATAAAGGATTATTATATAATTTCTGCTACAGAAACATTCAATTTCAAACTTTGATTTTACACCATTCAAATCAATTACAACTTAATTAATTAGCTAATACAAACTTAGCTTGGCTTCAAATTTGTGTGAACGGTTATTAGCATGTCGTTTACAGCAGATGGAAATGAGCGCCAAAACCACACATGTAAACAAGAAGATTTTCTTCGCGTTCTACAATGATCAGTTAACATGTGTGTGTAGCTGAAGCAAAAAAAAAAAAAAAGAATGAATGGTTGCAGTGCGGTTTGGGAAGATTAAAAAATGACGTCCATCGTTTTTCGGGATTTCTAGACCCCCCCTCCCCCCTCTGTCACGCAGTTTCCCTATACCCAATACACGTACTGTCACACTTTCTAGACCCCCCCCCCTCCCCCAAATCTTGGACGTAATTTTTGAACGTTCCCTTTCTCGGTTTGTGATTCGTTCTACGCAAGTGGGGAACAAGTAACACGTTGTCAACTGGTTTCGTTTTTACAATTTTGAAACGGTTATATTCTCGGATTTGAGGCGTTTTCAGACAACTGAAAGGGTAAATATGATCTATTAAATTATTACCCTGTCATTATATAATCAATATTTTAGATGGAGACACCAAACTGTGAAAGCTGTATCATTGAAGACTTGCTGGAGAAGCCGTTTTCTTGTCGGCCGATGGAGCAAAAACGCAGCTTGGCTGCACGCGCCGTTCCGAGGCCCAAGATGGAAAATCTGAAGTCTTACTATTCAAAAGGAACTAAGAAAATCACGCGAAACTTTTGTGTTGATTCATATGAGTCGCACAAATGGCTGTGTGGGTCGGAAAAGTTAAATAAACTATTTTGCTGGCCGTGTTTGCTTTTCCGCGGCCCTAAGGATAAAGGTGTATGGTCGAAAGCAGGGTTCGTCGATCTGAATCACCTGTCGGTGGCAGTGAAAGCCCATGCGTCTTCCCGGGACCATATAGATAATTCTATGGCACTTAAAACTTTCGGTCGCCTTAGGATCGATGAAGCTTTGGATCACGGTCGAGAAGTTGCGCGGCGAAACCATAATCTCTTGGTGGACAAAAACCGCAAAAATATGCGCACATTGGTCGACGTAGTTTGTTTTTTTGGGATCGCATGGTCTAAGCTTCCGAGGACACGATGAACGCGAAGGATCATTCAACCGAGGAAATTATAAAGACTTCTGTTCCTTTATTGCATCAACCGATCCTTGTTTTGAAGAATTTCTCGCAAGCAACGTGTTTTCTGGAACATCGGGTACTATCCAAAACGAGCTGATCGACTGCGTTGGAGAAATGGTTTTGCGCGAAATTCGCCAAGAGGTACAGACAGCAGATTTCGTCTCTGTTCTTTTGGACGAAACAACCGACTCGGCGAGAATCTCCCAACTATCATGTGCGCTGCGTTATGTGAAGAAGAATGGTAAATTCGTGGACAAAATAATTCCGTAGCATAACATACATCACAAATTAATGTCTTGATTACAGGTCAACCGGTTGAGCGCATGGTTCGGCTGGTGGATGTAAGCGGCGATAAAACTGCGGTAGCCCTTGCGAAACAAGTGGATATCTTGGCCGAAAAGTTTAATCTAACGGCTGAGAAAATCGTCGCTCAAACGTACGATGGCGCTGCAGTTATGTCGGGATCAGCGGGAGGAACACAAGCCCTTGTGAAACAGAAATTTCCGCGAGCTGATTTCATTCACTGCAGAGCACACGTGCTTAATCTTGTTCTCTTGCGGGCTTGCGTGAATGATAGAACAACTGGAAGCTTTTTCAAAACGATGTCATCGATTGCTTCTTTTTTCTCGCAGTCGTCAAAACGAGCCACGAGCTCAAAAAAATCATGGAGGCTAAAATTCCGAATGTTTGCCGAACAAAATGGGCATACACGTCTCGCATGGCTAATATTGTGCAAGAAAATTACACAGAAATCTTGACCTGTTTAGGTGAAATTTTCTTGGGGGATTCAGACTGGGACAGCGACACCTGCGCATTGGCTAGAGGCTTGCATTCTGCAATGCTGGAGTTTAACTTCGTGTTCCAATTGGAAATTTTCGGTGCCATTTTCGCGCACACAGATGTTCTCTATGGGGTGTTGCAAAAAAAGGAATTGGACATGATTGAGTGCAACAAGAACGTACAGTCGTGTCATGAAAATATTCAAAAATTGAAGAACGAGTGTCGCAAAAAGGAGATATTGAACAAAACAATGACCATCACTGGAGGTAGCAAAACTAAAAATTGCGATGAGTTGTATGAGAAAATCATTACCAACATCCTTACTGAACTCGACCGCCGCTTCCAGTCCCTCGATGCTTTCCGGTACGTGGGACTGTTGAATGCTTCTAAATTTGAATTGTATGAGAAAAATTTCCCAGCGGATTTGGCCCAGTCCTTAAAAGCTAATTTCGGAGAAAATTTTGATATGGCCAAGTTGATGAACGAATTGAAAGTTTTGTACACCAAAAAGGAATTTGAGTCAAAAAAAGTTTATGAAATCCTCAATATTATTTTGGAGGAAGATCTGGAAGAAGTTTTTTCGGAAACTTGCAAGCTGGCAAGGCTGGTGTTAACTTTGCCGAGCACTACAGCTTCGGTAGAACGATCTTTTTCGGTACTGAGGCGGCTAAAAACGTATTTGCGGTCAACGATGGGTGAAGAGAGGTTGTTTAATTTGATGTTAATGGCAGTTGAAAGCGAATTGTTGCATACCGTGAAGCAAAAACCTACGTTTTATGATGACGTCATTGATCTATTCGCGAATCGAGTTCAAAGGCGCATAGCATTATTATATAAGTAACTAATGTAAGTTTGCAACGGAAATAAAGAAATTAAAAAAAACTCATTTTGTTTATATATTTATTGAAACTGTAGTCTGTAGAACAGGTTGGTCAACTGACCACGAGACGCCTCTGGGTAGAACTGTTTGACATTTAACAACCACTTTTCCTAGTATATGGGTAACCCACCCTAAATCGTCATTTGGCAAAAACTGCCCGATAGAAAGTGAACGTGTCCCTCCTAAACCTTAAGTTTAGACCCCAAGTCATCTACTAAGGGCAAAGACTTGAGGCCAGTTCACTGATTTCATGTAGGAAAAATGTTTGACTTTTAACAACCACTTTCCTTGTATATGGGTAACCCACCCTAAATCGTCATTTGGCAAAAACTGCCCGATAGAAAGTGAACGTCTCCCTCCTAAACCTTAAGTTTAGACTCCAAGGCATCTACTAAGGGCAAAGACTTGAGGCCAGTTCACTGATTCTGTGTGGTAGAACTGTTTGACATTTAACAACCACTTTTCCTAGTATATGGGTAACCCACCCTAAATCGTCATTTGGCAAAAACTGCCCGATAGAAAGTGAACGTCTCCCTCCTAAACCTTAAGTTTAGACCCCAAGTCATCTACTAAGGGCAAAGACTTGAGGCCAGTTCACTGAATTTGTGTGGTACAACTGTTTGACTTTTAACAACCACTTTTCCTTGTATATGGGTAACCCACCCTAAATCGTCATTTGGCAAAAACTGCCCGATAGAAAGTGAACGTCTCCCTCCTAAACCTTAAGTTTAGACCCCAAGGCATCTACTGAGGGCAAAGACTTGAGGCCAGTTCACTGATTCTGTGTGGTAGAACTGTTTGACATTTAACAACCACTTTTCCTAGTATATGGGTAACCCAGTTTTTGCCAAATGACGATTTAGGGTGGGTTACCCATATACAAGGAAAAGTGGTTGTTAAATGTCAAACAGTTCTACCACACAGAATCAGTGAACTGGCCTCAAGTCTTTGCCCTTAGTAGATGCCTTGGGGTCTAAACTTAAGGTTTAGGAGGGAGACGTTCACTTTCTATCGGGCAGTTTTTGCCAATGGTTGTTAAATGTCAAACAGTTCTACCACACAGAATCAGTGAACTGGCCTCAAGTCTTTGCCCTTAGTAGATGCCTTGGGGTCTAAACTTAAGGTTTAGGAGGGAGACGTTCACTTTCTATCGTGCAGTTTTTGCCAAATGACGATTTAGGGTGGGTTACCCATATACTAGGAAAAGTGGTTGTTAAATGTCAAACAGTTCTACCAAGGCTTTGCCCTTAGCTTAGAAGATGACTTGGGGTCTAAACTTAAGGTTTAGGAGGGAGACGTTCACTTTCTATCGGGCAGTTTTTGCCAAATGACGATTTAGGATGGGTTACCCATATACAAGGAAATGTGGTTGTTAAAAGTCAAACAGTTGTACCACACAAATTCAGTGAACTGGCCTCAAGTCTTTGCCCTTAGTAGATGACTTGGGGTCTAAACTTAAGGTTTAGGAGGGACACGTTCACTTTCTATCGGGCAGTTTTTGCCAAATGACGATTTAGGGTGGGTTACCCATATACAAGGAAAATGACAACCACTTTCCTTGTATATGGGTAACCCACCCTAAATCGTCATTTGGCAAAAACTGCCCGATAGAAAGTGAACATCTCCCTCCTAAACCTTAAGTTAAGACCCCAAGTCATCTACTAAGGGCAAAGACCTGAGGCCAGTTCACTGCATTTGTGTGGTACAACTGTTGACTTTTAACAACCACTTTTCCTTGTATATGGGTAACCCACCCTGAATCGTCATTTGGCAAAAACTGTCCGATAGAAAGTGAACGTGTCCCTCCTAAACCTTAAGTTTAGACCCCAAGTCATCTACTAAGGGCAAAGACTTGAGGCCAGTTCACTGATTTCATGTAGGAAAAATGTTTGACTTTTAACAACCACTTTCCTTGTATATGGGTAACCCACCCTAAATCGTCATTTGGCAAAAACTGCCCGATAGAAAGTGAACGTCTCCCTCCTAAACCTTAAGTTTAGACCCCAAGGCATCTACTAAGGGCAAAGACTTGAGGCCAGTTCACTGATTCTGTGTGGTAGAACTGTTTGACATTTAACAACCACTTTTCCTAGTTTATGGGTAACCCACCCTAAATCGTCATTTGGCAAAAACTGCCCGATAGAAAGTGAACGTCTCCCTCCTAAACCTTAAGTTTAGACCCCAAGTCATCTACTAAGGGCAAAGACTTGAGGCCAGTTCACTGAATCTGTGTGGTACAACTGTTTGACTTTTAACAACCACTTTTCCTTGTATATGGGTAACCCACCCTAAATCGTCATTTGGCAAAAACTGCCCGATAGAAAGTGAACGTCTCCCTCCTAAACCTTAAGTTTAGACCCCGAGTCATCTTCTAAGGGCAAAGACTTGAGGCCAGTTCACTGATTTCATGTAGGAAAAATGTTTGACTTTTAACAACCACTTTCCTTGTATATGGGTAACCCACCCTAAATCGTCATTTGGCAAAAACTGCCCGATAGAAAGTGAACGTCTCCCTACTAAACCTTAAGTTTAGACCTCAAGGCATATTCTAAGGGCAAAGACTCTAGGCCAGTTCACTGATTCTGTGTGGTAGAACTGTTTGACATTTAACAAACACTTTTCCTAGTATATGGGTAACCCACCCTAAATCGTCATTTGGCAAAAACTGCCCGATAGAAAGTGAACGTCTCCCTCCTAAACCTTAAGTTCAGACCCCAAGGCATCTACTAAGGGCAAAGACTTGAGGCCAGTTCACTGAATTTGTGTGGTACAACTGTTTGACTTTTAACAACCACTTTCCTTGTATATGGGTAACCCACTCTAAATCGTCATTTGGCAAAAACTGCTCGATAGAAAGTGAACGTCTCCCTCCTAAACCTTAAGTTTAGACCCCAAGGCATCTACTAAGGGCAAAGACTTGAGGCCAGTTCACTGATTCTGTGTGGTAGAACTGTTTGGCATTTAACAACCACTTTTCCTAGTATATGGGTAACCCACCCTAAATCGTCATTTGGCAAAAACTGCCCGATAGAAAGTGAACGTCTCCCTCCTAAACCTTAAGTTTAGACCCCAAGTCATCTACTAAGGGCAAAGACTTGAGGCCAGTTCACTGAATTTGTGTGGTACAACTGTTTGACTTTTAACAACCACTTTCCTTGTATATGGGTAACCCACCCTAAATCGTCATTTGGCAAAAACTGCCCGATAGAAAGTGAACGTCTCTCTCCTAAACCTTAAGTTAAGACCCCAAGTCAACTACTAAGGGCAAAGACTTGAGGCCAGTTCACTGCATTTGTGTGGTACAACTGTATGACTTTTAACAACCACTTTTCCTTGTATATGGGTAACCCACCCTAAATCGTCATTTGGCAAAAACTGCCCGATAGAAAGTGAATGTCTCCCTCCTAAACCTTAAGTTTAGACCCCAAGTCATCTACTAAGGGCAAAGACTTGAGGCCAGTTCACTGAATTTGTGTGGTAGAACTGTTTGACTTTTAACAACCACTTTTCCTTGTATATGGGTAACCCACCCTAAATCGTCATTTGGCAAAAACTGCCCGATAGAAAGTGAATTTCTCCCTCCTAAACCTTAAGTTTAGACCCCAAGGCATCTACTAAGGGCAAAGACTTGAGGCCAGTTCACTGATTCTGTGTGGTAGAACTGTTTGACATTTAACAACCACTTTTCCTAGTATATGGGTAACCCACCCTAAATCGTCATTTGGCAAAGACTGCCCGATAGAAAGTGAACGTCTCCCTCCTAAACCTTAAGTTTAGACCCCAAGTCATCTACTAAGGGCAAAGACTTGAGGCCAGTTCACTGATTTCATGTAGGAAAAATGTTTGACTTTTAACAACCACTTTCCTTGTATATGGGCAACCCACCCTAAATCGTCATTTGGCAAAAACTGCCCGATAGAAAGTGAACGTCTCCCTCCTAAACCTTAAGTTTAGACCCCAAGGCATCTACTAAGGGCAAATACTTGAGACCAGTTCACTGAATTTGTGTGGTAGAACTGTTTGACATTTAACAACCACTTTTCCTAGTATATGGGTAACCCATCCTAAATCGTCATTTGGCAAAAACTGCCCGATAGAAAGTGAATGTCTCCCTCCTAAACCTTAAGTTTAGACCCCAAGTCATCTACTAAGGGCAAAGACTTTAGGCCAGTTCACTGAATTTGTGTGGTACAACTGTTTGACTTTTAACAACCACTTTTCCTTGTATATGGGTAACCCACCCTAAATCGTCATTTGGCAAAAACTGCCCGATAGAAAGTGAACGTCTTCCTCCTAAACCTTAAGTTTAGACCCCAAGTCATCTTCCAAGGGCAAAGACTTGAGGCCAGTTCACTGATTTCATGTAGGAAAAATGTTTGACTTTTAACAACCACTTTCCTTGTATATGGGCAACCCACCCTAAATCGTCATTTGGCAAAAACTGCCCGATAGAAAGTGAACGTCTTCCTCCTAAACCTTAAGTTTAGACCCCAAGGCATCTACTAAGAGCAAAGACTTGAGGCCATTTCGCTGATTTCATGTAGGAAAAATGTTTGACTTTTAGCAACCACTTTCCTTGTATATGGGTAACCCACCCTAAATCGTCATTTGGCAAAAACTGCCCGATAGAAAGTGAACGTCTCCCTCCTAAACCTTAAGTTTAGACCCCAAGGCATCTACTAAGGGCAAAGACTTGAGGCCAGTTCACTGATTCTGTGTGGTGGAACTGTTTGACATTTAACAACCACTTTTCCTAGTATATGGGTAACCCATCCTAAATCGTCATTTGGCAAAAACTGCCCGATAGAAAGTGAATGTCTCCCTCCTAAACCTTAAGTTTAGACCCCAAGGCATCTACTAAGGGCAAAGACTTGAGGCCAGTTCACTGATTCTGTGTGGTGGAACTGTTTGACATTTAACAACCACTTTTCCTAGTATACAGGAAACTCACCCTAAATCGTCATTTGGCAAAAACTGCCCGATAGAAAGTGAATGTCTCCCTCCTAAACCTTAAGTTTAGACCCCATGGCATCTTCTAAGGGCAAAGACTTGAGGCCAGTTCATTGATTTCATGTAGGAAAAATGTTTGACTTTTAACAACCACTTTCCTTGTATATGGGTAACCCACCCTGAATCGTCATTTGGCAATAACTGCCCGATAGAAAGTGAACGTCTCCCTCCTAAACCTTAAGTTTAGACCCCAAGTCATCTACTAAGGTCAAAGACTTGAGGCCAATTCACTGATTTCATGTAGGAAAAATGTTTGACTTTTAACAACCTTTTTCCTTGTATATGGGTAACCCACCCTAAATCGTCATTTGGCAAAAACTGCCCGATAGAAAGTGAACGTCTCCCTCCTAAACCTTAAGTTTAGACCCCAAGGCATCTACTAAGGGCAAAGACTTGAGGCCAGTTCACTGATTCTGTGTGGTGGAACTGTTTGACATTTAACAACCACTTTTCCTAGTATACAGGAAACTCACCCTAAATCGTCATTTGGCAAAAACTGCCCGATAGAAAGTGAATGTCTCCCTCCTAAACCTTAAGTTTAGACCCCATGGCATCTTCTAAGGGCAAAGACTTGAGGCCAGTTCACTGATTTCATGTAGGAAAAATGTTTGACTTTTAACAACCACTTTCCTTGTATATGGGTAACCCACCCTGAATCGTCATTTGGCAATAACTGCCCGATAGAAAGTGAACGTCTCCCTCTTAAACCTTAAGTTTAGACCCCAAGTCATCTACTAAGGTCAAAGACTTGAGGCCAATTCACTGATTTCATGTAGGAAAAATGTTTGACTTTTAACAACCTTTTTCCTTGTATATGGGTAACCCACCCTAAATCGTCATTTGGCAAAAACTGCCCGATAGAAAGTGAACGTCTCCCTCCTAAACCTTAAGTTTAGACCCCAAGTCATCTTCTAAGGGCAAAGACTTGAGGCCAGTTCACTGATTTCATGTAGGAAAAATGTTTGACTTTTAACAACCTTTTTCCTTGTATATGGGTAACCCACCCTAAATCGTCATTTGGCAAAAACTGCCCGATAGAAAGTGAACGTCTCCTTCCTAAACCTTAAGTTTAGACCCCAAGTCATCTTCTAAGGTCAAAGACTTGAGGCCAATTCACTGATTTCATGTAGGAAAAATGTTTGACTTTTAACAACCTTTTTCCTTGTATATGGGTAACCCACCCTAAATCGTCATTTGGCAAAAACTGCCCGATAGAAAGTGAACGTCTCCTTCCTAAACCTTAAGTTTAGACCCCAAGTCATCTTCTAAGGGCAAAGACTTGAGGCCAGTTCACTGATTTCATGTAGGAAAAATGTTTGACTTTTAACAACCTTTTTCCTTGTATATGGGTAACCCACCCTAAATCGTCATTTGGCAAAAACTGCCCGATAGAAAGTAAACGTCTCCCTCCTAAACCTTAAGTTTAGACCCCAAGGCATCTACTAAGGGCAAAGACTTGAGGCCAGTTCACTGATTTCATGTAGGAAAAATGTTTGACTTTTAACAACCACTTTCCTTGTATATGGGTAACCCACCCTAAATCGTCATTTGGCAAAAACTGCCCGATAGAAAGTGAACGTGTCCCTCCTAAACCTTAAGTTTAGACCCCAAGGCATCTACTAAGGGCAAAGACTTGAGGCCAGTTCGCTGATTTCATGTAGGAAAAATGTTTGACTTTTAACAACCACTTTCCTTGTATATGGGTAACCCACCCTAAATCGTCATTTGGCAAAAACTGCCCGATAGAAAGTGAACGTCTCCCTCCTAAACCTTAAGTTTAGACCCCAAGGCATCTACTAAGGGCAAAGACTTGAGGCCAGTTCACTGATTTCATGTAGGAAAAATGTTTGACTTTTAACAACCACTTTCCTTGTATATGGGTAACCCACCCTAAATCGTCATTTGGCAAAAACTGCCCGATAGAAAGTGAACGTGTCCCTCCTAAACCTTAAGTTTAGACCCCAAGGCATCTACTAAGGGCAAAGACTTGAGGCCAGTTCACTGAATTTGTGTGGTACAACTGTTTGACTTTTAACAACCACTTTTCACCAAAGACTTGAGGCCAGTTCACTGAATTTGTGTGGTACAACTGTTTGACTTTTAACAACCACTTTCCTTGTATATGGGTAACCCACCCTAAATCGTCATTTGGCAAAAACTGCCCGATAGAAAGTGAACGTCTCCCTCTTAAACCTTAAGTTTAGACTACAAGTCATCTTCTAAGGGCAAAGACTTGAGGCCAGTTCACTGATTTCATGTAGGAAAAATGTTTGACTTTTAACAACCACTTTCCTTGTATATGGGTAACCCACCCTAAATCGTCATTTGGCAAAAACTGCCCGATAGAAAGTGAACGTGTCCCTCCTAAACCTTAAGTTTAGACCCCAAGGCATCTACTAAGGGCAAAGACTTGAGGCCAGTTCGCTGATTTCATGTAGGAAAAATGTTTGACTTTTAACAACCACTTTCCTTGTATATGGGTAACCCACCCTAAATCGTCATTTGGCAAAAACTGCCCGATAGAAAGTGAACGTCTCCCTCCTAAACCTTAAGTTTAGACCCCAAGTCATCTCCCAAGGGTAAAGACTTGAGGCCAGTTCACTGATTTCATGTAGGAAAAATGTTTGACTTTTAACAACCACTTTCCTTGTATATGGGTAACCCACCCTAAATCGTCATTTGGTAAAAACTTCCCGATAGAAAGTGAACGTCTCCCTCCTAAACCTTAAGTTTAACCCCAAGCCATCTACTAAGGGCAAAGACTTGAGGCCAGTTCACTGATTTCATGTAGGAAAAATGTTTGACTTTTAACAACCACTTTCCTTGTATATGGGTAACCCACCCTAAATCGTCATTTGGCAAAAACTGCCCGATAGAAAGTGAACGTCTCCCTCCTAAACCTTAAGTTTAGACCCCAAGGCATCTACTAAGGGCAAAGACTTGAGGCCAGTTCACTGATTCTGTGTGGTAGAACTGTTTGACATTTAACAACCACTTTTCCTAGTATATGGGTAACCCACCCTAAATCGTCATTTGGCAAAAACTGCCCGATAGAAAGTGAACGTCTCCCTCCTAAACCTTAAGTTTAGACCCCAAGGCATCTACTAAGGGCAAAGACTTGAGGCCAGTTCACTGAATTTGTGTGGTAGAACTGTTTGACTTTTAACAACCACTTTTCCTTGTATATGGGTAACCCACCCTAAATCGTCATTCGGCAAAAACTGCCCGATAGAAAGTGAACGTCTCCCTCCTAAACCTTAAGTTTAGACCCCAAGGCATCTACTAAGGGCAAAGACTTGAGGCCAGTTCGCTGATTTCATGTAGGAAAAATGTTTGACTTTTAACAACCACTTTTCCTTGTATATGGGTAACCCACCCTAAATCGTCATTTGGCATAAACTGCCCGATAGAAAGTGAACGTCTCCCTCCTAAACCTTAAGTTTAGACCCCAAGCCATCTACTAAGGGCAAAGACTTGAGGCCAGTTTACTGAATTTGTGTGGTAGAACTGTTTGACTTTTAACAACCACTTTTTTGGGTAACCCACCCTAAATCGTCATTTGGCAAAAACTGCCCGATAGAAAGTGAACGTCTCCCTCCTAAACCTTAAGTTTAGACCCCAAGTCATCTACTAAGGGCAAAGACTTGAGGCCAGTTCACTGAATTTGTGTGATAGAACTGTTTGACTTTTAACAACCACTTTTCCTTGTGGGTAACCCACCCTAAATCGTCATTTGGCAAAAACTGCCCGATAGAAAGTGAACGTCTCCCTCCTAAACCTTAATATTAGACCCCAAGTCATCTTCTAAGGGCAAAGACTTGAGGCCAGTTCACTGATTTCATGTAGGAAAAATGTTTGACTTTTAACAACCACTTTTCCTTGTATATGGGTAACCCACCCTAAATCGTCATTTGGCAAAAACTGCCCGATAGAAAGTGAACGTCTCCCTCCTAAACCTTAAGTTTAGACCCCAAGTCATCTTCTAAGGGCAAAGACTTGAGGCCAGTTCACTGATTTCATGTAGGAAAAATGTTTAACTTTTAACAACCACTTTTCCTTGTATATGGGTAACCCACCCTAAATCGTCATTTGGCAAAAACTGCCCGATAGAAAGTGAACGTCTCCCTCCTAAACCTTAAGTTAAGACCCCAAGGCATCTACTAAGGGCAAAGACTTGAGGCCAGTTCACTGATTCTGTGTGGTAGAACTGTTTGACATTTAACAACCACTTTTCCTAGTATACAGGAAACTCACCCTAAATCGTCATTTGGCAAAAACTGCCCGATAGAAAGTGAATGTCTCCCTCCTAAACCTTAAGTTTAGACCCCAAGGCATCTTCTAAGGGCAAAGACTTGAGGCCAGTTCACTGAATTTGTGTGGTACAACTGTTTGACTTTTAACAACCACTTTCCTTGTATATGGGTAACCCACCCTAAATCGTCATTTGGCAAAAACTGCCCGATAGAAAGTGAACGTCTCCCTCCTAAACCTTAAGTTTAGACCCCAAGTCATCTTCTAAGGGCAAAGACTTGAGGCCAGTTCACTGAATTTGTGTGGTACAACTGTTTGACTTTTAACAACCACTTTCCTTGTATATGGGTAACCCACCCTAAATCGTCATTTGGCAAAAACTGCCCGATAGAAAGTGAACGTCTCCCTCCTAAACCTTAAGTTTAGACCCCAAGTCATCTTCTAAGGGCAAAGACTTGAGGCCAGCTCACTGATTTCATGTAGGAAAAATGTTTGACTTTTAACAACCACTTTTCCTTGTATATGGGTAACCCACCCTAAATCGTCATTTGGCAAAAACTGCCCGATAGAAAGTGAACGTCTACCTCCTAAACCTTAAGTTTAGACCCCAAGGCATCTACTAAGGGCAAAGGCTTGAGGCCAGTTCACTGATTCTGTGTGGTAGAACTGTTTGACATTTAACAACCACTTTTCCTTGTATATGGGTAACCCACCCTAAATCGTCATTTGGCAAAAACTGCCCGATAGAAAGTGAATGTCTCCCTCCTAAACCTTAAGTTTAGACCCCAAGGCATCTTCTAAGGGCAAAGACTTGAGGCCAGTTCACTGAATTTGTGTGGTAGAACTGTTTAACTTTTAACAACCACTTTTCCTTGTATATGGGTAACCCACCCTAAATCGTCATTTGGCAAAAACTGCCCGATAGAAAGTGAACGTCTCCCTCCTAAACCTTAAGTTAAGACCCCAAGTCATCTACTAAGGGCAAAGACTTGAGGCCAGTTCACTGAATTTGTGTGGTACAACTGTTTGACTTTTAACAACCACTTTTCCTTGTATATGGGTAACCCACCCTAAATCGTCATTTGGCAAAAACTGCCCGATAGAAAGTGAACGTCTCCCTCCTAAACCTTAAGTTTAGACTACAAGTCATCTTCTAAGGGCAAAGACTTGAGGCCAGTTCACTGATTTCATGTAGGAAAAATGTTTGACTTTTAACAACCACTTTCCTTGTATATGGGTGTGGTGACCGACGCACGCTAGATTGTACCAAAGAATGAGGCTTGGTGTTCATTCACTGTATCGCTCAACCGCAATCAATGAACCATTAACCAATACTAATATAAACACATAGGGTTACCATACTTACGCTCCACGATAGGTATCACATCCCCTTTTCTATAAATAAAATAGATTATTGTTCAAATACTTTTGTTATGGAACTAGATGTATTTTACTTAGAGCTTGATAATTATTTTCATTTCTGGTATATTAACACTAAAGACCAGTATTACGAAACTAGTGACTTACGATTACGCTGAGAACGACGTAGAACTGCAGGTTCTATGCGTTCTTCTTCTGAAGAATGATTATCTTCCTGTCCAGTTACCGTACCTGAAATCTTTTTCAAGTGGGAAACATTCCTGTCGTACTCTTTGCCTGTAAAAATAATAATTAACGTCTTCGTTTTGGATTCAACATGAATTAAACGATTTACCTGTATCCATTGATCGTACTCTTACATTTGATCCGTTCCGTTCTACCACCGTAAACTTCTCCTTTAAGAAGTTGGTCGAGAGCTTGTTGGTTGGGTGTAGGTTGCGCATGAGTATCACATCGTCAGTGCCAATCGCACTGGGCTTTGACCTGCGCTTAGCATCTTCTCTCTCCTTTCCCAAAGACTTCTGTACAGTGTCCTTATCTCTGTGTTCTGATGAAAGTATCGCCGTTGATAAATCTTCAACCTCTGGAAACTTGAAACGAAGCCGTCGATTTTGGAGTAGCTCATTTGGAGATCTTCCGGTTGTGGAATGAGGTGTATTATTGTACATTTCTAAATAATGTGACATCTCGGATCTCCAGTCGCCATACAAAGCATTTGCTATCTTTAGCCGCTTGAGCAAAGATCGGTTCTGACGCTCTACCTCGCCGTTGGCCTGGGCCAGTACGGGGTAGTATGATTCAGATGAATTCCCTTTACTTTGCAGAAATCGTCAAATTCTGTAGCGACAAACTGCTTCCCATTATCCAGGGTGATTGTACGTGGTACGCCCCAAAGTCCGAAAATTCTTGCCATTCGCTTAATAGTTTCTTTGGCTGTTATTGAAGTCATGATTTCCAAATCCACGTGTCTGCTAAAATAATCCACCACTACCAAAATGTATTCCCCTGTCGGCAATGGTCCAAGGAAATCAATTGCAATGTCAACCCATGGCTTGTCGGGCAATGGTCTACGCTCCATCGGTTCCGGAGGATCGGGTATTTGTACAAGGCGGCATCCTTCACATTTCTCGCAGACTTTGACTACCTCTTGGTCCATGTTTGGCCACCAGCAACGGTCGCGGAGACGTCGCTTCATACATGACTGGCCGGGATGACCTTCGTGAGCTAGCAAAAGCATTCTCTCCCGAAGAATAGAAGGTACGACTAGTTTCGATCCACGCATGACCAAACCGTTAGCGAAAGAAAGTTCACAACGAAACGCAGAATATTGCTTGACGATAGGAGAAGTCCAATCTTCTTTCATGATAGAAGACAGTACCGCTTGAAGCTCTGCGTCATTCTTTGATGCCTCGATTACTTCTGAAATATCTATCGCTGCAGTTTCTTGAACAGTCCGAATTGCAATTTCAGTTTCGTTGTCATAATCCGCACTCGATTGTCCTTGTTGTAAAATTGCCAATGCGTTTGCAGCAATTCTCCGGATGTACACCTCCGATTCTTCTTGCCAAGAGGGATCTTTAACGTGAGAGCCAAGACGCGAGAGAGTATCAGCAATGTTCGACGATCCTTTTTTGTAGACAACCTTGAACCTAAAGGCTTGCAATCTAAGCATCCATCGTTCGATTCGCGCTGTCGGACGCGAATTTACCGTAAACAGTACTTCCAATGGACGATGATCCGTTTCCAGTACAAACGATATACCCAGCAAGTACACCTTGAATCGTTCAACCCCCCACACAATCGCAAGGGCTTCCTTTTCGATTGGTGGGTACCGTTGTTCTGTCTCTGATAAGCTGCGTGATGCGTAACTGATTATGCGAGTTCTGCCTTGATGGATTCGTACTAGAACTGCACCGAGACCAACTCCAGAAGCGTCGGTTACTAGGATGGTGTGATCGGTTGGATCGAAATAGCCTAGGCAGTCAATATTTCCAATCAGATGTTTAAGGGAATCGAATGATTTCTGATGTTCCGAAAGCCAACAAAACTGATTTGAATTTTTCAGAAGTGCCCTCAACGGATGGCTCAAAGTTGCGAGATTCGGAAGAAACCTGGAGACGTAGGTCACAAGGCCGAGAAAGCTACGCAGTTCTTCTTTCGTACGTGGGGCTCGACACAGTAGCAGGGATTTCACCTTAGAATCGGCAGGTAGTACTCCATCTTCAGACAGTTTATGACCGAGGAATTCAGTTTCCCTCCTCTTGAATTTGCACTTCTGGAGGTTGAGCGTTAAACCATGAGAGGCTAACACAGACAGCGTTTTCTTTACTGCTTCATCATGCTCCGCTTCAGTAGCACCCCACATAAAAATATCATCGATGAACACCACCGTATTCTTGCATTCAGCAAGGATGCTTTCCATAAGGTTTTGAAAAAATTCTGGTGCGTAATTGACTCCAAACAATAGACGTGTGTATCGAAACAAACCCCAATTCGTTATGAATGTGGTTATGCCTCTGCTTTCTTCGGCTAGTTCCACATGATGAAAAGCTTGCTGAATGTCCAACGTGGTGAAATATTTCGCTCCTGTAAACTTGGCCAGGAGGTCCTCAAATACCGGCAAAGGGTGGTTCAACCTCTGGATTGCCTGGTTAGCCCGCCGCATGTCCACACACAATCTTAGTTCGCCGTTGTCTTTCATAATAGGCACTAGAGGGGATACCCATGACGAGGGTTTAGTAACCCGTTCAATGATGCCCTTTTCCAAAAGTTCATCTAACTTTATCTTGACTTGATCGAGAATCGGAATTGGACATCGTCGAAGCGGCTGGATGACAGGTGGAATGGTTCGATCAATAGGAAGCACCAACTTGAAGCCTTTTACTTTTGGGTAGACTTTAGTTTCTTCGACGCGACCAACGATTTCTTTAAAGGTACTGGGTAGTCCAACTCGAAGCACTCCTAACTTCCGGGCCGTGACTTTTCCTAAAAGTGATTGTTGGCCTCCCTTAATCACATAAAAAGTCGTGTTAGTCGAGATAACGTCAGGTCCATCTCTAATTTCGATCTCCGCATCGAATACTGTGAGTAGCTTCAATGGTACTCGCCCATATGCAAGAAACCGTTTAGAGGTATCATATCTTTGAGAGTGACACTCAACTTCTTTGAGTTTTAGTAGTTCCCACGTGGTATCGTCGATTAGATTGTAGGTTGAGCCCGAATCTATCAGCATGTCAATATCAACCCCTCCTACACGACAAGAAATAAATTCATCATCTTCATCAGTGATTTTGTACACTGAAAGATCTTCCGATTTTACGCCGTCTTCTTCGCGTGATTCGTACAGATTTGTATCGTTTTGCCTGACCTCCTCGCATCGGCGAGTATCTCCTTTTTCTCGCACTAGCAGGCTAATAGAAAATCATAGATTAAAATCAAAAAAAGTTTAATTCGTCTCATATTCAACTTACATCTTTTTCCACTTTTGCCTTGCACATCGTTTGAAAATGGCCAAGTCTCCTGCATCTATGGCAAGTTCGATCCAGCGCAGGACATTTCTCGAACTCCTGGTGTTGTAATCTTCCACACCGTGAACATCTCGCTTTGTATGCAGGTACGCCAGAGTCTTTGTAAAATGGAATTCCAGGTTTCTTTATAACCAAACGATTAACATCGACAGGGTTTGATCGAGTAGACATTTGAGACGCTTGATGTTTGATTGATTGATGGGCATTGATCATTTTCGATACGTCGTCAAGCCTAAGTTGTTCTTTTTCGAGTAACTTTCGACGTAGATCTTCCGGAGCATTTTGAATGACCTTGTCAATCACGGCGATTTGACGGGATTCCTGTTCATTTCGACCAAACGCACATTTCTCTGCCTTCTGCTGAACTCTCAGTAAGAATTTTTCAATTGGTTCGTCTTTGTCCATAGACATTGACCAAAATTGGAACCTCTCGAAGCTTTCATGTTGTTTGGGGGAGAAATGTTCTGTGAGTCTTTCCTTTGCCACGACATATGGATCTTCACCGTCTTGACCATCAACGTCCGCTCCAGGTATTCCATAAAATACCCCCTGTAGTTCAAAGCCACCCATTGCCAACAGCTGTGCTTTTCGACATTTGCCGTCTGTTATGTTTGTCGCAGCCATGACATTTTCAAACCATCGAATCCATCCGATCCACGCGTTCCTGACTTCAGATGACGTCAGGAACGCGTGGAAAACTTGAACTGCGGTAAATTGTACGACGCAGGACTGAAAAACGAAACCGGCTGGACGATTTCCTGTTCAACGTCTACCATTTTGCCTGTGAACATTTTTTTTTCGTAATATTTCTTGTATTTTGGAAAATTCTAAACCAATCAGCATTTTTTTTCCGAAGATCCATTACAGCATTATTAACATTTCACATTTGCTACATTTACATTACAATCCTTTCTCATTACCAGTGAATTTAATCACATTTCGCATTCGCAATCTCTTCCATAAACAGTGAATTTTATCACATTCCCTGCCGTGTGCACCCCAACAGTGAATTTGATCACAACACATTCAAATTACATACTTTCTCTATTACCAGTGAATTTAATCACATATCGCACTCGTGCTCTCATTCATAAACAGTGAATTCAATCACATCGTACAAGCACATATCAACAGTGAATTTAATCACATCACATATTCAAATTACAAGCTGTTCTCCTCATTAGTGAATTTAATCACATTTCGCACTCGCAATCTCTATCAAAAACAGTGAATTCAATCACAATACACAAGCGCGTTTCAACAGTGAATTTAATCACATCACATTTTCACATTGCAATCCTTTCCTATTTCCAGTGAATTTAATCACATTACGCAATTTCAGCAATACTGGGCGCACTGATCGAACGAACTTGTGTGTCGGTGAATTTGGTCACATCCATTCATGCCAAAACTTGCCGTTCATTGAGTTGAATCACACTTCTACCTAACGCATTCATTTTCCTCGGTTCCACCACTAAAACATACTAAAAACAGCTATCAAATTCGACAACACGCGTACGCAAATGTTTTAGTGGTTTCTAGCGAAAATCCCAATAACTGATCACTCATACACGCTCACGCAATGCTCTGCAGAGCGATATTGAACCGTCGGCTGCTGCATGTGGTGATTTTTTTGCTGCTTACTTCAGTTCAGCTGGTAAACGGAATGACAAAAAAAAACGATACTAACAATTTCGAAATTGTGCGTTAAAATCATGTTTTATGCGCTCTTTTGCTTCCCTCTCGAGCACCCGTTTTATCTCTGGCAGCGCAAGAAAAAAAATAAAACAATCGAGCATGTGACGAGGCGAAGCAATTGAACATTCAATGGGCACGGGGCCTATTGCAAATGCTGGAAGTTTAGAGGTTAGCTTTCTGCTGTCCCATTTCCTCCATTCTACGGAGCTGCACATCTGTGTGCAAACACCATTCAATTTCGCTGCGATTCATTCATACTAATACACGAATCTCATCATACTAGGATTCATTCATGTGTTTGTTATAAATGTGAGTAATATATTTTCATATTAGAATGCATGAACCTTAGAAGGTATATGCTGATCAGCTCATGTTCAACCACACTAGAGCACAAAACTTTTGCTATTTTCAATTGACGAAATACATCGTAATTTTCTGAACGAATTAGGAATTTACCTGTTCAGCAGCAACATTTTTGTGAAATGGAAATTTTACGTACATACCTTAGTAACGGGGACGACAAAAGCATGCATGCATGCGCAGCGCATTTCATGTCAGGCGTCCGGCAGACGATCATTCACACTGCTAGGCTGCTAGAGTCGATCTTCGCGCCCATACTTACACATCACCCATTATTGCACGCATTTTTTCCCCGCCATTCATACACGTGTCTTCGTTAAATACAAATTTTCTAAATCACCAGATCGATTCATTACGGTTGCACACTCACACTTGCTCATCGACCGACGCGTTCCCACTACCACAAATCCCACTCATTTTCAACCGCGTCTCTTTCTTCCTTCTTTTTCAACCCACGCTATCTGAATCAGAAAATCACTTTCATCCATTTTCATTCACTTTATTTTCACTGGTGCATTTTCCTTTTGCTTCTTAATATTCACAGTAATGGAGAATTGATTTTTTTCCGCAATAAACTTTTTTCACTGTCGGTTTCGGCTTTTTTCTTTTTTCATTTTTATTCTACTGCAAACCCACGCTCCATTCACTATCGACAAGAAAAAAAATGCCAATCGGTTGAGAATGCATATTTTTTCCTCAGGATACACAAATATTTACCCCAATTGTTTCTGAAAATTTTAATTTCACAAATTTCCGACGAAGTCGCACTTATTTTTCCGGCTTTACCGCGATTTTCTTAAAACTTTTCACCTTGACGCCAATATGTGGTGACCGACGCACGCTAGATTGTACCAAAGAATGAGGCTTGGTGTTCATTCACTGTATCGCTCAACCGCAATCAATGAACCATTAACCAATACTAATATAAACACATAGGGTTACCATACTTACGCTCCACGATAGGTATCACAATGGGTAACCCACCCTAAATCGTCATTTGGCAAAAACTGCCCGATAGAAAGTGAACGTGTCCCTCCTAAACCTTAAGTTTAGACCCCAAGGCATCTACTAAGGGCAAAGACTTGAGGCCAGTTCGCTGATTTCATGTAGGAAAAATGTTTGACTTTTAACAACCACTTTCCTTGTATATCGGTAACCCACCCTAAATCGTCATTTGGCAAAAACTGCCCGATAGAAAGTGAACGTCTCCCTCCTAAACCTTAAGTTTAGACCCCAAGTCATCTCCCAAGGGTAAAGACTTGAGGCCAGTTCACTGATTTCATGTAGGAAAAATGTTTGACATTTAACAACCACTTTCCTTGTATATGGGTAACCCACCCTAAATCGTCATTTGGTAAAAACTTCCCGATAGAAAGTGAACGTCTCCCTCCTAAACCTTAAGTTTAACCCCAAGGCATCTACTAAGGGCAAAGACTTGAGGCCAGTTCACTGATTTCATGTAGGAAAAATGTTTGACTTTTAACAACCACTTTCCTTGTATATGGGTAACCCACCCTAAATCGTCATTTGGCAAAAACTGCCCGATAGAAAGTGAACGTCTCCCTCCTAAACCTTAAGTTTAGACCCCAAGGCATCTACTAAGGGCAAAGACTTGAGGCCAGTTCACTGATTCTGTGTGGTAGAACTGTTTGACATTTAACAACCACTTTTCCTAGTATATGGGTAACCCACCCTAAATCGTCATTTGGCAAAAACTGCCCGATAGAAAGTGAACGTCTCCCTCCTAAACCTTAAGTTTAGACCCCAAGGCATCTACTAAGGGCAAAGACTTGAGGCCAGTTCACTGATTTCATGTAGGAAAAATGTTTGACTTTTAACAACCACTTTCCTTGTATATGGGTAACCCACCCTAAATCGTCATTTGGCAAAAACTGCCCGATAGAAAGTGAACGTCTCCCTCCTAAACCTTAAGTTTAGACCCCAAGTCATCTACTAAGGGCAAAGACTTGAGGCCAGTTCACTGAATTTGTGTGGTAGAACTGTTTGACTTTTAACAACCACTTTTCCTTGTATATGGGTAACCCACCCTAAATCGTCATTTGGCAAAAACTGCCCGATAGAAAGTGAACGTCTCCCTCCTAAACCTTAAGTTTAGACCCCAAGTCATCTACTAAGGGCAAAGACTTGAGGCCAGTTCACTGAATTTGTGTGGTAGAACTGTTTGACTTTTAACAACCACTTTTCCTTGTATATGGGTAACCCACCCTAAATCGTCATTTGGCAAAAACTGCCCGATAGAAAGTGAACGTCTCCCTCCTAAACCTTAAGTTTAGACCCCAAGTCATCTACTAAGGGCAAAGACTTGAGGCCAGTTCACTGAATTTGTGTGGTAGAACTGTTTGACTTTTAACAACCACTTTTCCTTGTATATGAGTAACCCACCCTAAATCGTCATTTGGCAAAAACTGCCCGATAGAAAGTGAACGTCTCCCTCCTAAACCTTAAGTTTAGACCCCAAGTCATCTCCCAAGGGCAAAGACTTGAGGCCAGTTCACTGAATTTGTGTGGTACAACTGTTTGACTTTTAACAACCACTTTTCCTTGTATATGGGTAACCCACCCTAAATCGTCATTTGGCAAAAACTGCCCGATAGAAAGTGAACGTTTCCCTCCTAAACCTTAAGTTTAGACCCCAAATCATCTTCAAAGGGCAAAGACTTGAGGCCAGTTCACTGAATTTGTGTGGTAGAACTGTTGACTTTTAACAACCACTTTTCCTTGTATATGGGTAACCCACCCTAAATCGTCATTTGGCAAAAACTGCCCGATAGAAAGTGAACGTCTCCTCTCTAAACCTTAAGTTTAGACCCCAAGTCATCTTCTAAGGGCAAAGACTTGAGGCCAGTTCACTGAATTTGTGTGGTAGAACTGTTTGACTTTTAACAACCACTTTTCCTTGTATATGGGTAACCCATCCTAAATCGTCATTTGGCAAAAACTGCCCGATAGAAAGTGAACGTTTCCCTCCTAAACCTTAAGTTTAGACCCCAAATCATCTTCAAAGGGCAAAGACTTGAGGCCAGTTCACTGAATTTGTGTGGTAGAACTGTTGACTTTTAACAACCACTTTTCCTTGTATATGGGTAACCCACCCTAAATCGTCATTTGGCAAAAACTGCCCGATAGAAAGTGAACGTCTTCCTCCTAAACCTTAAGTTTAGACCCCAAGTCATCTTCCAAGGGCAAAGACTTGAGGCCAGTTCACTGATTTCATGTAGGAAAAATGTTTGACTTTTAACAACCACTTTGCTTGTATATGGGTAACCCACCCTAAATCGTCATTTGGCAAAAACTGCCCGATAGAAAGTGAACGTCTTCCTCCTAAACCTTAAGTTTAGACCCCAAGGCATCTACTAAGAGCAAAGACTTGAGGCCATTTCGCTGATTTCATGTAGGAAAAATGTTTGACTTTTAGCAACCACTTTCCTTGTATATGGGTAACCCACCCTAAATCGTCATTTGGCAAAAACTGCCCGATAGAAAGTGAACGTCTCCCTCCTAAACCTTAAGTTTAGACCCCAAGGCATCTACTAAGGGCAAAGACTTGAGGCCAGTTCACTGATTCTGTGTGGTGGAACTGTTTGACATTTAACAACCACTTTTCCTAATATACAGGAAACTCACCCTAAATCGTCATTTGGCAAAAACTGCCCGATAGAAAGTGAATGTCTCCCTCCTAAACCTTAAGTTTAGACCCCATGGCATCTTCTAAGGGCAAAGACTTGAGGCCAGTTCACTGATTTCATGTAGGAAAATGTTTGACTTTTAACAACCACTTTCCTTGTATATGGGTAACCCACCCTGAATCGTCATTTGGCAATAACTGCCCGATAGAAAGTGAACGTCTCCCTCCTAAACCTTAAGTTTAGACCCCAAGTCATCTACTAAGGTCAAAGACTTGAGGCCAATTCACTGATTTCATGTAGGAAAAATGTTTGACTTTTAACAACCTTTTTCCTTGTATATGGGTAACCCACCCTAAATCGTCATTTGGCAAAAACTGCCCGATAGAAAGTGAACGTCTCCCTCCTAAACCTTAAGTTTAGACCCCAAGTCATCTTCTAAGGGCAAAGACTTGAGGCCAGTTCACTGATTTCATGTAGGAAAAATGTTTGACTTTTAACAACCTTTTTCCTTGTATATGGGTAACCCACCCTAAATCGTCATTTGGCAAAAACTGCCCGATAGAAAGTGAACGTCTCCTTCCTAAACCTTAAGTTTAGACCCCAAGTCATCTTCTAAGGTCAAAGACTTGAGGCCAATTCACTGATTTCATGTAGGAAAAATGTTTGACTTTTAACAACCTTTTTCCTTGTATATGGGTAACCCACCCTAAATCGTCATTTGGCAAAAACTGCCCGATAGAAAGTGAACGTCTCCTTCCTAAACCTTAAGTTTAGACCCCAAGTCATCTTCTAAGGTCAAAGACTTGAGGCCAATTCACTGATTTCATGTAGGAAAAATGTTTGACTTTTAACAACCTTTTTCCTTGTATATGGGTAACCCACCCTAAATCGTCATTTGGCAAAAACTGCCCGATAGAAAGTGAACGTCTCCCTCCTAAACCTTAAGTTTAGACCCCAAGTCATCTTCTAAGGGCAAAGACTTGAGGCCAGTTCACTGATTTCATGTAGGAAAAATGTTTGACTTTTAACAACCTTTTTCCTTGTATATGGGTAACCCACCCTAAATCGTCATTTGGCAAAAACTGCCCGATAGAAAGTGAACGTCTCCCTCCTAAACCTTAAGTTTAGACCCCAAGGCATCTACTAAGGGCAAAGACTTGAGGCCAGTTCACTGATTTCATGGAGGAAAAATGTTTGACTTTTAACAACCACTTTCCTTGTATATGGGTAACCCACCCTAAATCGTCATTTGGCAAAAACTGCCCGATAGAAAGTGAACGTGTCCCTCCTAAACCTTAAGTTTAGACCCCAAGGCATCTACTAAGGGCAAAGACTTGAGGCCAGTTCGCTGATTTCATGTAGGAAAAATGTTTGACTTTTAACAACCACTTTCCTTGTATATGGGTAACCCACCCTAAATCGTCATTTGGCAAAAACTGCCCGATAGAAAGTGAACGTCTCCCTCCTAAACCTTAAGTTTAGACCCCAAGGCATCTACTAAGGGCAAAGACTTGAGGCCAGTTCGCTGATTTCATGTAGGAAAAATGTTTGACTTTTAACAACCACTTTCCTTGTATATGGGTAACCCACCCTAAATCGTCATTTGGCAAAAACTGCCCGATAGAAAGTGAACGTCTCCCTCCTAAACCTTAAGTTTAGACCCCAAGTCATCTTCTAAGGGCAAAGACTTGAGGCCAGTTCACTGATTTCATGTAGGAAAAATGTTTGACTTTTAACAACCACTTTCCTTGTATATGGGTAACCCACCCTAAATCGTCATTTGGTAAAAACTGCCCGATAGAAAGTGAACGTCTCCCTCCTAAACCTTAAGTTTAGACCCCAAGGCATCTACTAAGGGCAAAGACTTGAGGCCAGTTCGCTGATTTCATGTAGGAAAAATGTTTGACTTTTAACAACCACTTTCCTTGTATATGGGTAACCCACCCTAAATCGTCATTTGGCAAAAACTGCCCGATAGAAAGTGAACGTCTCCCTCCTAAACCTTAAGTTTAGACCCCAAGTCATCTTCTAAGGGCAAAGACTTGAGGCCAGTTCACTGAATTTGTGTGGTACAACTGTTTGACTTTTAACAACCACTTTTCCTTGTATATGGGTAACCCACCCTAAATCGTCATTTGGCAAAAACTGCCCGATAGAAAGTGAACGTCTCCCTCCTAAACCTTAAGTTTAGACCCCAAGTCATCTACTAAGGGCAAAGACTTGAGGCCAGTTCACTGATTTCATGTAGGAAAAATGTTTGACTTTTAACAACCACTTTTCCTTGTATATGGGTAACCCACCCTAAATCGTCATTTGGCAAAAACTGCCCGATAGAAAGTGAACGTCTCCCTCCTAAACCTTAAGTTTAGACCCCAAGTCATCTTCTAAGGGCAAAGACTTGAGGCCAGTTCACTGATTTCATGTAGGAAAAATGTTTGACTTTTAACAACCTTTTTCCTTGTATATGGGTAACCCACCCTAAATCGTCATTTGGTAAAAACTGCCCGATAGAAAGTGAACGTCTCCCTCCTAAACCTTAAGTTTAGACCCCAAGGCATCTACTAAGGGCAAAGACTTGAGGCCAGTTCACTGAATTTGTGTGGTAGAACTGTTTAACTTTTAACAACCACTTTTCCTTGTATATGGGTAACCCACCCGAAATCGTCATTTGGCAAAAACTGCCCGATAGAAAGTGAACGTCTCCCTCCTAAACCTTAAGTTAAGACCCCAAGGCATCTACTAAGGGCAAAGACTTGAGGCCAGTTCACTGAATTTGTGTGGTAGAACTGTTTCCCAAGCAACACACTTGGACATTAATAAGTTCCTGTAATTTGTATGCAACTATATTGAAAGTTATGCCATTTGAACCGATCGTCTTATTAACAACCAAATTGCAACTAAAAAAGCGCAAGAGGTGGAGCCAATATAAAACATCCATGCGTGATATAAACGGTTTTAATACGCAATCAAATTATAACCAAGATACAACTTATAGTCGACTTACAAATTGTGACCGATTCGACAACTAGTCAGCTAGTCACCACATTCGTCACTGCCAGTGACTATGCACCCACAGTTTCGTTTATGTGATCAATAATTGTGTGCTCAAATATGCCGCAAATAAGGCTGACCGAGAACGTCAATTTATGTGCCGCTCCAGATTTATCGGTAAGTCACTCATTTTGGCTCCGTATTCCCAACGCGCCTCAGCCTACCCATCATTTTGCGAATGAAAATTTAAGCATTTATGGTAAAAATTATCTCGCCATATTGCTTTGACGGAGTACACTTCAGCAGCTTATTTAATGCACCCGTAAAATGCTGAAAATTTATTTTAGAATTAAGAAAGATATTATTTGCTAAATCATGTCTATGGGAATCAGTATCGACAAAGTACAACAATGCTGCACGCGGTACACGGAACCGCTAAACTACCCAAATCGATTTTTTTACGCAATCCCATAGTTCGGTCCAATAAGTCAACATTTGAGTGAATCGATTAAACTCACGCTGGGTAAATTGCCTTAACTCCAGCTAAAAATATACTCAAGAGTAGGTGAATTCAACCCAAGACCCCCTTCATTCAACCCAAATTTAGGTAAATCTACATTAACCCAAAATTGGCTTATTGGCCTCAAGGACCCCCGTTGGATAGACGCATCTTTGTTTATTTACGACAATATCGATGGGGGAAGAGGAAAAACAACCTAATTTTGGGTAACTAATCAATTTGATATACTCATTTTAGGATAAAATCGACCCAGAATAAGGTAGTTTGAATTTTTGTGTAGGACATAAATAACCAAAAAAGCAGACACTTGGACGTGTACTTCCCATTAACGTCGACAAGAGGCTGTCCATTTATTGCGTAAGGAAAATTTCACGTTTTTGTAAAAAATGTAAACCCATTGTAAATTTTTTCGTGGGAAACTCCTATTTTTGTACGTTACGTTAGATTTTTCAAACCCCCATATATTCCCAGTGGTAGGTACCAGTACTGCGAAAATGAGGCAGAATTTTTTTTATTGGGTCAATATTTTACTTCCAATCAGTTTTTTTTTCCTATTTTACCACTTTAATTTTATAAAATTTGGAATTTGCCAATAAATTTATGAAGAAAAGGTTACATTGTATTTGTGCATGATTTCGTTATTTTTGAAACATTTTGGTTTTTTATAGTGCATTTTATATTTTTCATGATCACAAAAACATTTTGCCGCACATTTTGCAACTTCTACCTCTCCTGTCAAAATTGATCGTTATGTTCTAAATAAGTTCCAGGTGCAACATGTTTATAACAATCAGAATCAATGTTTTGGTTGATTTAGTTTGTAAACGGTTGTAACTAAGATTCGTTGAAACAATCAGATTATACTTCAGTTACAAATTGGTTTTGCAAGTTTCAACTAATGATGACGTTTGTTTTCATTTTGCTAGTTGTTATAAAAATGTTGTACCTCAGTTTAGCATTAACAACAGGATTTTAATAGGTTTTAATTTTGTTTGTTTCATGAAAACTCAGTTGCAACATGATTGCAACGATGTTCATTTCCATTTTAGTTGCAGGTGCTACTTGGGTTAACTTTTAACAACCACTTTTCCTTGTATATGGGTAACCCACCCTAAATCGTCATTTGGCAAAAACTGCCCGATAGAAAGTGAACGTCTCCCTCCTAAACCTTAAGTTAAGACCCCAAGTCATTTACTAAGGGCAAAGACTTGAGGCCAGTTCACTGAATTTGTGTGGTACAACTGTTTGACTTTTAACAACCACTTTTCCTTGTATATGGGTAACCCACCCTAAATCGTCATTTGGCAAAAACTGCCCGATAGAAAGTGAACGTCTCCCTCTTAAACCTTAAGTTTAGACTACAAGTCATCTTCTAAGGGCAAAGACTTGAGGCCAGTTCACTGATTTCATGTAGGAAAAATGTTTGACTTTTAACAACCACTTTCCTTGTATATGGGTAACCCACCCTAAATCGTCATTTGGCAAAAACTGCCCGATAGAAAGTGAACGTGTCCCTCCTAAACCTTAAGTTTAGACCCCAAGGCATCTACTAAGGGCAAAGACTTGAGGCCAGTTCGCTGATTTCATGTAGGAAAAATGTTTGACTTTTAACAACCACTTTCCTTGTATATGGGTAACCCACCCTAAATCGTCATTTGGCAAAAACTGCCCGATAGAAAGTGAACGTCTCCCTCCTAAACCTTAAGTTTAGACCCCAAGTCATCTCCCAAGGGTAAAGACTTGAGGCCAGTTCACTGATTTCATGTAGGAAAAATGTTTGACTTTTAACAACCACTTTCCTTGTATATGGGTAACCCACCCTAAATCGTCATTTGGTAAAAACTTCCCGATAGAAAGTGAACGTCTCCCTCCTAAACCTTAAGTTTAACCCCAAGGCATCTACTAAGGGCAAAGACTTGAGGCCAGTTCACTGATTTCATGTAGGAAAAATGTTTGACTTTTAACAACCACTTTCCTTGTATATGGGTAACCCACCCTAAATCGTCATTTGGCAAAAACTGCCCGATAGAAAGTGAACGTCTCCTTCCTAAACCTTAAGTTTAGACCCCAAGTCATCTTCTAAGGTCAAAGACTTGAGGCCAATTCACTGATTTCATGTAGGAAAAATGTTTGACTTTTAACAACCTTTTTCCTTGTATATGGGTAACCCACCCTAAATCGTCATTTGGCAAAAACTGCCCGATAGAAAGTGAACGTCTCCCTCCTAAACCTTAAGTTTAGACCCCAAGGCATCTACTAAGGGCAAAGACTTGAGGCCAGTTCACTGATTTCATGTAGGAAAAATGTTTGACTTTTAACAACCTTTTTCCTTGTATATGGGTAACCCACCCTAAATCGTCATTTGGCAAAAACTGCCCGATAGAAAGTGAACGTCTCCCTCCTAAACCTTAAGTTTAGACCCCAAGGCATCTACTAAGGGCAAAGACTTGAGGCCAGTTCACTGATTTCATGTAGGAAAAATGTTTGACTTTTAACAACCACTTTCCTTGTATATGGGTAACCCACCCTAAATCGTCATTTGGCAAAAACTGCCCGATAGAAAGTGAACGTGTCCCTCCTAAACCTTAAGTTTAGACCCCAAGGCATCTACTAAGGGCAAAGACTTGAGGCCAGTTCGCTGATTTCATGTAGGAAAAATGTTTGACTTTTAACAACCACTTTCCTTGTATATGGGTAACCCACCCTAAATCGTCATTTGGCAAAAACTGCCCGATAGAAAGTGAACGTCTCCCTCCTAAACCTTAAGTTTAGACCCCAAGGCATCTACTAAGGGCAAAGACTTGAGGCCAGTTCGCTGATTTCATGTAGGAAAAATGTTTGACTTTTAACAACCACTTTCCTTGTATATGGGTAACCCACCCTAAATCGTCATTTGGCAAAAACTGCCCGATAGAAAATGAACGTCTCCCTCCTAAACCTTAAGTTTAGACCCCAAGTCATCTTCTAAGGGCAAAGACTTGAGGCCAGTTCACTGATTTCATGTAGGAAAAATGTTTGACTTTTAACAACCACTTTCCTTGTATATGGGTAACCCACCCTAAATCGTCATTTGGCAAAAACTGCCCGATAGAAAGTGAACGTCTCCCTCCTAAACCTTAAGTTTAGACCCCAAGGCATCTACTAAGGGCAAAGACTTGAGGCCAGTTCGCTGATTTCATGTAGGAAAAATGTTTGACTTTTAACAACCACTTTCCTTGTATATGGGTAACCCACCCTAAAACGTCATTTGGCAAAAACTGCCCGATAGAAAGTGAACGTCTCCCTCCTAAACCTTAAGTTTAGACCCCAAGTCATCTTCTAAGGGCAAAGACTTGAGGCCAGTTCACTGAATTTGTGTGGTACAACTGTTTGACTTTTAACAACCACTTTTCCTTGTATATGGGTAACCCACCCTAAATCGTCATTTGGCAAAAACTGCCCGATAGAAAGTGAACGTCTCCCTCCTAAACCTTAAGTTTAGACCCCAAGTCATCTTCTAAGGGCAAAGACTTGAGGCCAGTTCACTGATTTCATGTAGGAAAAATGTTTGACTTTTAACAACCACTTTTCCTTGTATATGGGTAACCCACCCTAAATCGTCATTTGGCAAAAACTGCCCGATAGAAAGTGAACGTCTCCCTCCTAAACCTTAAGTTTAGAACCCAAGTCATCTTCTAAGGGCAAAGACTTGAGGCCAGTTCACTGATTTCATGTAGGAAAAATGTTTGACTTTTAACAACCACTTTTCCTTGTATATGGGTAACCCACCCTAAATCGTCATTTGGCAAAAACTGCCCGATAGAAAGTGAACGTCTCCCTCCTAAACCTTAAGTTTAGACCCCAAGGCATCTACTAAGGGCAAAGACTTGAGGCCAGTTCACTGAATTTGTGTGGTAGAACTGTTTAACTTTTAACAACCACTTTTCCTTGTATATGGGTAACCCACCCTAAATCGTCATTTGGCAAAAACTGCCCGATAGAAAGTGAACGTCTCCCTCCTAAACCTTAAGTTAAGACCCCAAGGCATCTACTAAGGGCAAAGACTTGAGGCCAGTTCACTGAATTTGTGTGGTAGAACTGTTTAACTTTTAACAACCACTTTTCCTTGTATATGGGTAACCCACCCTAAATCGTCATTTGGCAAAAACTGCCCGATAGAAAGTGAACGTCTCCCTCCTAAACCTTAAGTTAAGACCCCAAGTCATCTACTAAGGGCAAAGACTTGAGGCCAGTTCACTGAATTTGTGTGGTACAACTGTTTGACTTTTAACAACCACTTTTCCTTGTATATGGGTAACCCACCCTAAATCGTCATTTGGCAAAAACTGCCCGATAGAAAGTGAACGTCTCCCTCTTAAACCTTAAGTTTAGACTACAAGTCATCTTCTAAGGGCAAAGACTTGAGGCCAGTTCACTGATTTCATGTAGGAAAAATGTTTGACTTTTAACAACCACTTTCCTTGTATATGGGTAACCCACCCTAAATCGTCATTTGGCAAAAACTGCCCGATAGAAAGTGAACGTGTCCCTCCTAAACCTTAAGTTTAGACCCCAAGGCATCTACTAAGGGCAAAGACTTGAGGCCAGTTCGCTGATTTCATGTAGGAAAAATGTTTGACTTTTAACAACCACTTTCCTTGTATATGGGTAACCCACCCTAAATCGTCATTTGGCAAAAACTGCCCGATAGAAAGTGAACGTCTCCCTCCTAAACCTTAAGTTTAGACCCCAAGTCATCTCCCAAGGGTAAAGACTTGAGGCCAGTTCACTGATTTCATGTAGGAAAAATGTTTGACTTTTAACAACCACTTTCCTTGTATATGGGTAACCCACCCTAAATCGTCATTTGGTAAAAACTTCCCGATAGAAAGTGAACGTCTCCCTCCTAAACCTTAAGTTTAACCCCAAGGCATCTACTAAGGGCAAAGACTTGAGGCCAGTTCACTGATTTCATGTAGGAAAAATGTTTGAATTTTAACAACCACTTTCCTTGTATATGGGTAACCCACCCTAAATCGTCATTTGGCAAAAACTGCCCGATAGAAAGTGAACGTCTCCCTCCTAAACCTTAAGTTTAGACCCCAAGGCATCTACTAAGGGCAAAGACTTGAGGCCAGTTCACTGATTCTGTGTGGTAGAACTGTTTGACATTTAACAACCACTTTTCCTAGTATATGGGTAACCCACCCTAAATCGTCATTTGGCAAAAACTGCCCGATAGAAAGTGAACGTCTCCCTCCTAAACCTTAAGTTTAGACCCCAAGGCATCTACTAAGGGCAAAGACTTGAGGCCAGTTCACTGAATTTGTGTGGTAGAACTGTTTGACTTTTAACAACCACTTTTCCTTGTATATGGGTAACCCACCCTAAATCGTCATTCGGCAAAAACTGCCCGATAGAAAGTGAACGTCTCCCTCCTAAACCTTAAGTTTAGACCCCAAGGCATCTACTAAGGGCAAAGACTTGAGGCCAGTTCGCTGATTTCATGTAGGAAAAATGTTTGACTTTTAACAACCACTTTTCCTTGTATATGGGTAACCCACCCTAAATCGTCATTTGGCATAAACTGCCCGATAGAAAGTGAACGTCTCCCTCCTAAACCTTAAGTTTAGACCCCAAGCCATCTACTAAGGGCAAAGACTTGAGGCCAGTTTACTGAATTTGTGTGGTAGAACTGTTTGACTTTTTACAACCACTTTTTTGGGTAACCCACCCTAAATCGTCATTTGGCAAAAACTGCCCGATAGAAAGTGAACGTCTCCCTCCTAAACCTTAAGTTTAGACCCCAAGTCATCTACTAAGGGCAAAGACTTGAGGCCAGTTCACTGAATTTGTGTGGTACAACTGTTTGACTTTTAACAACCACTTTCCTTGTATATGGGTAACCCACCCTAAATCGTCATTTGGCAAAAACTGCCCGATAGAAAGTGAACGTCTCCCTCCTAAACCTTAAGTTTAGACCCCAAGTCATCTTCTAAGGGCAAAGACTTGAGGCCAGTTCACTGAATTTGTGTGGTACAACTGTTTGACTTTTAACAACCACTTTCCTTGTATATGGGTAACCCACCCTAAATCGTCATTTGGCAAAAACTGCCCGATAGAAAGTGAACGTCTCCCTCCTAAACCTTAAGTTTAGACCCCAAGTCATCTACTAAGGGCAAATACTTGAGGCCAGTTCACTGAATTTGTGTGATAGAACTGTTTGACTTTTAACAACCACTTTCCTTGTATATGGGTAACCCACCCTAAATCGTCATTTGGTAAAAACTGCCCGATAGAAAGTGAACGTCTCCCTCCTAAACCTTAAGTTTAGACCCCAAGGCATCTTCTAAGGGCAAAGACTTGAGGCCAGTTCACTGAATTTGTGTGGTACAACTGTTTGACTTTTAACAACCACTTTCCTTGTATATGGGTGACCCACCCTAAATCGTCATTTGGCAAAAACTGCCCGATAGAAAGTGAATGTCTCCCTCCTAAACCTTAAGTTTAGACCCCAAGTCATCTACTAAGGGCAAAGACTTGAGGCCAGTTCACTGAATTTGTGTGATAGAACTGTTTGACTTTTAACAACCACTTTGCCTTGTATATGGGTAACCCACCCTAAATCGTCATTTGGCAAAAACTGCCCGATAGAAAGTGAACGTCTCCCTCCTAAACCTTAAGTTTAGACCCCAAGTCATCTTCTAAGGGCAAAGACTTGAGGCCAGTTCACTGATTTCATGTAGGAAAAATGTTTGACTTTTAACAACCACTTTTCCTTGTATATGGGTAACCCACCCTAAATCGTCATTTGGCGAAAACTGCCCGATAGAAAGTGAACGTCTCCCTCCTAAACCTTAAGTTTAGACCCCAAGGCATCTACTAAGGGCAAAGACTTGAGGCCAGTTCACTGATTCTGTGTGGTACAACTGTTTGACTTTTAACAACCACTTTTCCTTGTATATGGGTAACCCACCCTAAATCGTCATTTGGCAAAAACTGCCCGATAGAAAGTGAACGTCTCCCTCCTAAACCTTAAGTTTAGACCCCAAGGCATCTACTAAGGGCAAAGACTTGAGGCCAGTTCACTGAATTTGTGTGGTAGAACTGTTTGACTTTTAACAACCACTTTTCCTTGTATATGGGTAACCCACCCTAAATCGTCATTCGGCAAAAACTGCCCGATAGAAAGTGAACGTCTCCCTCCTAAACCTTAAGTTTAGACCCCAAGGCATCTACTAAGGGCAAAGACTTGAGGCCAGTTCACTGATTCTGTGCGGTAGAACTGTTTGACTTTTAACAACCACTTTTCCTTGTATATGGGTAACCCACCCTAAATC
Source organism: Aedes albopictus (assembly GCF_035046485.1). NCBI lineage: Eukaryota > Metazoa > Arthropoda > Insecta > Diptera > Culicidae > Aedes > Aedes albopictus. Next base: position 486,678,738 of record NC_085137.1, on the reverse strand, counting down.
GTCATTTGGCAAAAACTGCCCGATAGAAAGTGAACGTCTCCCTCCTAAACCTTTAGTTTAGACCCCAAGTCATCTACTAAGGGCAAAGACTTGAGGCCAGTTCACTGATTTCATGTAGGAAAAATGTTTGACTTTTAACAACCACTTTTCCTTGTATATGGGTAACCCACCCTAAATCGTCATTTGGCAAAAACTGCCCGATAGAAAGTGAACGTCTCCCTCCTAAACCTTAAGTTTAGACCCCAAGTCATCTACTAAGGGCAAAGACTTGAGGCCAGTTCACTGATTTCATGTAGGAAAAATGTTTGACTTTTAACAACCACTTTTCCTTGTATATGGGTAACCCACCCTAAATCGTCATTTGGCAAAAACTGCCCGATAGAAAGTGAACGTCTCCCTCCTAAACCTTAAGTTTAGACCCCAAGTCATCTTCTAAGGGCAAAGACTTGAGGCCAGTTCACTGATTTCATGTAGGAAAAAATGTTTGACTTTTAACAACCACTTTTCCTTGTATATGGGTAACCCTCCGTAAATCGTCATTTGGCAAAAACTGCCCGATAGAAAGTGAACGTCTCCCTCCTAAACCTTAAGTTTAGACCCCAAGTCATCTACTAAGGGCAAAGACTTGAGGCCAGTTCACTGATTTCATGTAGGAAAAATGTTTGACTTTTAACAACCACTTTTCCTTGTATATGGGTAACCCACCCTAAATCGTCATTTGGCAAAAACTGCCCGATAGAAAGTGAACGTCTCCCTCCTAAACCTTAAGTTTAGACCCCAAGTCATCTTCTAAGGGCAAAGACTTGAGGCCAGTTCACTGGTTGTTAAAAGTCAAACATTTTTCCTACATGAAATCAGCGAACTGGCCTCAAGTCTTTGCCCTTAGTAGATGCCTTGGGGTCTAAACTTAAGGTTTAGGAGGGAGACGTTCACTTTCTATCGGGCAGTTTTTGCCAAATGACGATTTAGGGTGGGTTACCCATATACAAGGAAAAAGGTTGTTAAAAGTCAAACATTTTTCCTACATGAAATCAGTGAATTGGCCTCAAGTCTTTGACCTTAGAAGATGACTTGGGGTCTAAACTTAAGGTTTAAGAGGGAGACGTTCACTTTCTATCGGGCAGTTTTTGCCAAATGACGATTTAGGGTGGGTTACCCATATACAAGGAAAGTGGTTGTTAAAAGTCAAACATTTTTCCTACATGAAATCAGCGAACTGGCCTCAAGTCTTTGCCTTTAGTAGATGCCTTGGGGTCTAAACTTAAGGTTTAGGAGGGAGACGTTCACTTTCTATCGGGCAGTTTTTGCCAAATGACGATTTAGGGTGGGTTACCCATATACAAGGAAAAGTGGTTGTTAAAAGTCAAACATTTTTCCTACATGAAATCAGTGAACTGGCCTCAAGTCTTTGCCCTTAGTAGATGACTTGGGGTCTAAACTTAAGGTTTAGGAGGGAGACGTTCACTTTCTATCGGGCAGTTTTTGCCGAATGACGATTTAGGGTGGGTTACCCATATACAAGGAAAAGTGGTTGTTAAAAGTCAAACAGTTCTACCACACAAATTCAGTGAACTGGCCTCAAGTCTTTGCCCTTAGTAGATGCCTTGGGGTCTAAACTTAAGGTTTAGGAGGGAGACGTTCACTTTCTATCGGGCAGTTTTTGCCAAATGACGATTTAGGGTGGGTTACCCATATACAAGGAAAAGTGGTTGTTAAAAGTCAAACAGTTGTACCACACAGAATCAGTGAACTGGCCTCAAGTCTTTGCCCTTAGTAGATGCCTTGGGGTCTAAACTTAAGATTTAGGAGGGAGACGTTCACTTTCTATCGGGCAGTTTTTGCCAAATGACGATTTAGGGTGGGTTACCCATATACAAGGCAAAGTGGTTGTTAAAAGTCAAACAGTTCTATCACACAAATTCAGTGAACTGGCCTCAAGTCTTTGCCCTTAGAAGATGACTTGGGGTCTAAACTTAAGGTTTAGGAGGGAGACGTTCACTTTCTATCGGGCAGTTTTTGCCAAATGACGATTTAGGGTGGGTTACCCATATACAAGGCAAAGTGGTTGTTAAAAGTCAAACAGTTCTATCACACAAATTCAGTGAACTGGCCTCAAGTCTTTGCCCTTAGCAGATGACTTGGGGTCTAAACTTAAGGTTTAGGAGCGAGACGTTCACTTTCTATCGGGCAGTTTTTGCCAAATGACGATTTAGGGTGGGTTACCCATATACAAGGAAAGTGGTTGTTAAAAGTCAAACAGTTGTACCACACAAATTCAGTGAACTGGCCTCAAGTCTTTGCCCTTAGAAGATGACTTGGGGTCTAAACTTAAGGTTTAGGAGGGAGACGTTCACTTTCTATCGGGCAGTTTTTGCCAAATGACGATTTAGGGTGGGTTACCCATATACAAGGCAAAGTGGTTGTTAAAAGTCAAACAGTTCTATCACACAAATTCAGTGAACTGGCCTCAAGTCTTTGCCCTTAGTAGATGACTTGGGGTCTAAACTTAAGGTTTAGGAGGGAGACGTTCACTTTCTATCGGGCAGTTTTTGCCAAATGACGATTTAGGGTGGGTTACCCATATACAAGGAAAGTGGTTGTTAAAAGTCAAACAGTTGTACCACACAAATTCAGTGAACTGGCCTCAAGTCTTTGCCCTTAGAAGATGCCTTGGGGTCTAAACTTAAGGTTTAGGAGGGAGACATTCACTTTCTATCGGGCAGTTTTTGCCAAATGACGATTTAGGGTGAGTTTCCTGTATACTAGGAAAAGTGCTTGTTAAATGTCAAACAGTTCTACCACACAGAATCAGTGAACTGGCCTCAAGTCTTTGCCCTTAGTAGATGCCTTGGGGTCTAAACTTAAGGTTTAGGAGGGAGACGTTCACTTTCTATCGGGCAGTTTTTGCCAAATGACGATTTAGGGTGGGTTACCCATATACAAGGAAAGTGGTTGTTAAAAGTCAAACATTTTTCCTACATGAAATCAGTGAACTGGCCTCAAGTCTTTGCCCTTAGTAGATGCCTTGGGGTTAAACTTAAGGTTTAGGAGGGAGACGTTCACTTTCTATCGGGCAGTTTTTGCCAAATGACGATTTAGGGTGGGTTACCCATATACAAGGAAAGTGGTTGTTAAAAGTCAAACATTTTTCCTACATGAAATCAGTGAACTGGCCTCAAGTCTTTGCCCTTAGAAGATGCCTTGGGGTCTAAACTTAAGGTTTAGGAGGGAGACGTTCACTTTCTATCGGGCAGTTTTTGCCAAATGACGATTTAGGGTGGGTTACCCATATACTAGGAAAAGTGGTTGTTAAATGTCAAACAGCTCTACCACACAGAATCAGTGAACTGGCCTCAAGTCTTTGCCCTTAGTAGATGCCTTGGGGTCTAAACTTAAGGTTTAGGAGGGAGACGTTCACTTTCTATCGGGCAGTTTTTGCCAAATGACGATTTAGGGTGGGTTACCCATATACAAGGAAAGTGGTTGTTAAAAGTCAAACATTTTTCCTACATGAAATCAGTGAACTGGCCTCAAGTCTTTGCCCTTAGTAGATGCCTTGGGGTTAAACTTAAGGTTTAGGAGGGAGACGTTCACTTTCTATCGGGAAGTTTTTACCAAATGACGATTTAGGGTGGGTTACCCATATACAAGGAAAAGTGGTTGTTAAAAGTCAAACATTTTTCCTACATGAAATCAGTGAACTGGCCTCAAGTCTTTGCCCTTAGTAGATGCCTTGGGGTTAAACTTAAGGTTTAGGAGGGAGACGTTCACTTTCTATCGGGAAGTTTTTACCAAATGACGATTTAGGGTGGGTTACCCATATACAAGGAAAGTGGTTGTTAAAAGTCAAACATTTTTCCTACATGAAATCAGTGAACTGGCCTCAAGTCTTTGCCCTTAGAAGATGACTTGTAGTCTAAACTTAAGGTTTAGGAGGGAGACGTTCACTTTCTATCGGGCAGTTTTTGCCAAATGACGATTTAGGGTGGGTTACCCATATACAAGGAAAGTGGTTGTTAAAAGTCAAACATTTTTCCTACATGAAATCAGTGAACTGGCCTCAAGTCTTTGCCCTTAGTAGATGCCTTGGGGTTAAACTTAAGGTTTAGGAGGGAGACGTTCACTTTCTATCGGGAAGTTTTTACCAAATGACGATTTAGGGTGGGTTACCCATATACAAGGAAAAGTGGTTGTTAAAAGTCAAACATTTTTCCTACATGAAATCAGTGAACTGGCCTCAAGTCTTTGCCCTTAGTAGATGACTTGGGGTCTAAACTTAAGGTTTAGGAGGGAGACATTCACTTTCTATCGGGCAGTTTTTGCCAAATGACGATTTAGGGTGGGTTACCCATATACAAGGAAAAGTGGTTGTTAAAAGTCAAACAGTTCTACCGCACAGAATCAGTGAACTGGCCTCAAGTCTTTGCCCTTAGTAGATGCCTTGGGGTCTAAACTTAAGGTTTAGGAGGGAGACGTTCACTTTCTATCGGGCAGTTTTTGCCGAATGACGATTTAGGGTGGGTTACCCATATACAAGGAAAAGTGGTTGTTAAAAGTCAAACATTTTTCCTACATGAAATCAGTGAACTGGCCTCAAGTCTTCGCCCTTAGTAGATGACTTGGGGTCTAAACTTAAGGTTTAGGAGGGAGACGTTCACTTTCTATCGGGCAGTTTTTGCCAAATGACGATTTAGGGTGGGTTACCCATATACAAGGAAAGTGGTTGTTAAAAGTCAAACATTTTTCCTACATGAAATCAGTGAACTGGCCTCAAGTCTTCGCCCTTAGTAGATGACTTGGGGTCTAAACTTAAGGTTTAGGAGGGAGACGTTCACTTTCTATCGGGCAGTTTTTGCCAAATGACGATTTAGGGTGGGTTACCCATATACAAGGAAAGTGGTTGTTAAAAGTCAAACAGTTGTACCACACAAATTCAGTGAATTGGCCTCAAGTCTTTGCCCTTAGAAGATGACTTGGGGTCTAAACTTAAGGTTTAGGAGGGAGACGTTCACTTTCTATCGGGCAGTTTTTGCCAAATGACGATTTAGGGTGGGTTACCCATATACAAGGAAAGTGGTTGTTAAAAGTCAAACATTTTTCCTACATGAAATCAGTGAACTGGCCTCAAGTCTTTGCCCTTAGAAGATGACTTGGGGTCTAATATTAAGGTTTAGGAGGGAGACGTTCACTTTCTATCGGGCAGTTTTTGCCAAATGACGATTTAGGGTGGGTTACCCATATACAAGGAAAGTGGTTGTTAAAAGTCAAACAGTTGTACCACACAAATTCAGTGAACTGGCCTCAAGTCTTTGCCCTTAGAAGATGACTTGGGGTCTAAACTTAAGGTTTAGGAGGGAGACGTTCACTTTCTATCGGGCAGTTTTTGCCAAATGACGATTTAGGGTGGGTTACCCATATACAAGGAAAGTGGTTGTTAAAAGTCAAACATTTTTCCTACATGAAATCAGTGAACTGGCCTCAAGTCTTTGCCCTTAGAAGATGACTTGGGGTCTAATATTAAGGTTTAGGAGGGAGACGTTCACTTTCTATCGGGCAGTTTTTGCCAAATGACGATTTAGGGTGGGTTACCCATATACAAGGAAAGTGGTTGTTAAAAGTCAAACAGTTGTACCACACAAATTCAGTGAACTGGCCTCAAGTCTTTGCCCTTAGAAGATGACTTGGGGTCTAAACTTAAGGTTTAGGAGGGAGACGTTCACTTTCTATCGGGCAGTTTTTGCCAAATGACGATTTAGGGTGGGTTACCCATATACAAGGAAAGTGGTTGTTAAAAGTCAAACATTTTTCCTACATGAAATCAGTGAACTGGCCTCAAGTCTTTGCCCTTAGTAGATGCCTTGGGGTCTAAACTTAAGGTTTAGGAGGGAGACGTTCACTTTCTATCGGGCAGTTTTTGCCAAATGACGATTTAGGGTGGGTTACCCATATACAAGGAAAGTGGTTGTTAAAAGTCAAACATTTTTCCTACATGAAATCAGTGAACTGGCCTCAAGTCTTTGCCCTTAGAAGATGACTTGGGGTCTAATATTAAGGTTTAGGAGGGAGACGTTCACTTTCTATCGGGCAGTTTTTGCCAAATGACAATTTAGGGTGGGTTACCCATATACAAGAAAAAGTGGTTGTTAAAAGTCAAACATTTTTCCTACATGAAATCAGTGAACTGGCCTCAAGTCTTTACCCTTGGGAGATGACTTGGGGTCTAAACTTAAGGTTTAGGAGGGAGACGTTCACTTTCTATCGGGCAGTTTTTGCCAAATGACGATTTAGGGTGGGTTACCCATATACAAGGAAAGTGGTTGTTAAAAGTCAAACATTTTTCCTACATGAAATCAGCGAACTGGCCTCAAGTCTTTGCCCTTAGTAGATGCCTTGGGGTCTAAACTTAAGGTTTAGGAGGGACACGTTCACTTTCTATCGGGCAGTTTTTGCCAAATGACGATTTAGGGTGGGTTACCCATATACAAGGAAAGTGGTTGTTAAAAGTCAAACATTTTTCCTACATGAAATCAGTGAACTGGCCTCAAGTCTTTGCCCTTAGAAGATGACTTGTAGTCTAAACTTCAGGTTTAGGAGGGAGACGTTCACTTTCTATCGGGCAGTTTTTGCCAAATGACGATTTAGGGTGGGTTACCCATATACAAGGAAAAGTGGTTGTTAAAAGTCAAACATTTTTCCTACATGAAATCAGTGAACTGGCCTCAAGTCTTTGCCCTTAGTAGATGACTTGGGGTCTAAACTTAAGGTTTAGGAGGGAGACATTCACTTTCTATCGGGCAGTTTTTGCCAAATGACGATTTAGGGTGGGTTACCCATATACAAGGAAAAGTGGTTGTTAAAAGTCAAACAGTTCTACCGCACAGAATCAGTGAACTGGCCTCAAGTCTTTGCCCTTAGTAGATGCCTTGGGGTCTAAACTTAAGGTTTAGGAGGGAGACGTTCACTTTCTATCGGGCAGTTTTTGCCGAATGACGATTTAGGGTGGGTTACCCATATACAAGGCAAAGTGGTTGTTTAAAGTCAAACATTTTTCCTACATGAAATCAGTGAACTGGCCTCAAGTCTTTGCCCTTAATAGATGACTTGGGGTCTAAACTTAAGGTTTAGGAGGGAGACGTTCACTTTCTATCGGGCAGTTTTTGCCAAATGACGATTTAGGGTGGGTTACCCATATACAAGGCAAAGTGGTTGTTAAAAGTCAAACAGTTCTATCACACAAATTCAGTGAACTGGCCTCAAGTCTTTGCCCTTAGTAGATGACTTGGGGTCTAAACTTAAGGTTTAGGAGGGAGACGTTCACTTTCTATCAGGCAGTTTTTGCCAAATGACGATTTAGGGTGGGTTACCCATATACAAGGAAAGTGGTTGTTAAAAGTCAAACAGTTGTACCACACAAATTCAGTGAACTGGCCTCAAGTCTTTGCCCTTAGAAGATGACTTGGGGTCTAAACTTAAGGTTTAGGAGGGAGACGTTCACTTTCTATCGGGCAGTTTTTGCCAAATGACGATTTAGGGTGGGTTACCCATATACAAGGAAAGTGGTTGTTAAAAGTCAAACAGTTGTACCACACAAATTCAGTGAACTGGCCTCAAGTCTTTGCCCTTAGAAGATGACTTGGGGTCTAAACTTAAGGTTTAGGAGGGAGACGTTCACTTTCTATCGGGCAGTTTTTGCCAAATGACGATTTAGGGTGGGTTACCCATATACAAGGCAAAGTGGTTGTTAAAAGTCAAACAGTTCTATCACACAAATTCAGTGAACTGGCCTCAAGTCTTTGCCCTTAGTAGATGACTTGGGGTCTAAACTTAAGGTTTAGGAGGGAGACGTTCACTTTCTATCGGGCAGTTTTTGCCAAATGACGATTTAGGGTGGGTTACCCATATACAAGGAAAAGTGGTTGTTAAAAGTCAAACAGTTGTACCACACAGAATCAGTGAACTGGCCTCAAGTCTTTGCCCTTAGTAGATGCCTTGGGGTCTAAACTTAAGGTTTAGGAGGGAGACGTTCACTTTCTATCGGGCAGTTTTTGCCAAATGACGATTTAGGGTGGGTTACCCATATACAAGGAAAAGTGGTTGTTAAAAGTCAAACATTTTTCCTACATGAAATCAGTGAACTGGCCTCAAGTCTTTGCCCTTAGTAGATGACTTGGGGTCTAAACTTAAGGTTTAGGAGGGAGACGTTCACTTTCTATCGGGCAGTTTTTGCCAAATGACGATTTAGGGTGGGTTACCCATATACAAGGAAAAGTGGTTGTTAAAAGTCAAACAGTTCTACCACACAAATTCAGTGAACTGGCCTCAAGTCTTTGCCCTTAGTAGATGACTTGGGGTCTAAACTTAAGGTTTAGGAGGGAGACGTTCACTTTCTATCGGGCAGTTTTTGCCAAATGACGATTTAGGGTGGGTTACCCATATACAAGGAAAAGTGGTTGTTAAAAGTCAAACAGTTCTACCACACAAATTCAGTGAACTGGCCTCAAGTCTTTGCCCTTAGTAGATGACTTGGGGTCTAAACTTAAGGTTTAGGAGGGAGACGTTCACTTTCTATCGGGCAGTTTTTGCCAAATGACGATTTAGGGTGGGTTACCCATATACAAGGAAAAGTGGTTGTTAAAAGTCAAACATTTTTCCTACATGAAATCAGTGAACTGGCCTCAAGTCTTTGCCCTTGGGAGATGACTTGGGGTCTAAACTTAAGGTTTAGGAGGGAGACGTTCACTTTCTATCGGGCAGTTTTTGCCAAATGACGATTTAGGGTGGGTTACCCATATACAAGGAAAGTGGTTGTTAAAAGTCAAACATTTTTCCTACATGAAATCAGTGAACTGGCCTCAAGTCTTTGCCCTTAGTAGATGACTTGGGGTCTAAACTTAAGGTTTAGGAGGGAGACGTTCACTTTCTATCGGGCAGTTTTTGCCAAATGACGATTTAGGGTGGGTTACCCATATACAAGGAAAAAGGTTGTTAAAAGTCAAACATTTTTCCTACATGAAATCAGTGAATTGGCCTCAAGTCTTTGACCTTAGAAGATGACTTGGGGTCTAAACTTAAGGTTTAAGAGGGAGACGTTCACTTTCTATCGGGCAGTTTTTGCCAAATGACGATTTAGGGTGGGTTACCCATATACAAGGAAAGTGGTTGTTAAAAGTCAAACATTTTTCCTACATGAAATCAGCGAACTGGCCTCAAGTCTTTGCCTTTAGTAGATGCCTTGGGGTCTAAACTTAAGGTTTAGGAGGGAGACGTTCACTTTCTATCGGGCAGTTTTTGCCAAATGACGATTTAGGGTGGGTTACCCATATACAAGGAAAAGTGGTTGTTAAAAGTCAAACATTTTTCCTACATGAAATCAGTGAACTGGCCTCAAGTCTTTGCCCTTAGTAGATGACTTGGGGTCTAAACTTAAGGTTTAGGAGGGAGACGTTCACTTTCTATCGGGCAGTTTTTGCCGAATGACGATTTAGGGTGGGTTACCCATATACAAGGAAAAGTGGTTGTTAAAAGTCAAACAGTTCTACCACACAAATTCAGTGAACTGGCCTCAAGTCTTTGCCCTTAGTAGATGCCTTGGGGTCTAAACTTAAGGTTTAGGAGGGAGACGTTCACTTTCTATCGGGCAGTTTTTGCCAAATGACGATTTAGGGTGGGTTACCCATATACAAGGAAAAGTGGTTGTTAAAAGTCAAACAGTTGTACCACACAGAATCAGTGAACTGGCCTCAAGTCTTTGCCCTTAGTAGATGCCTTGGGGTCTAAACTTAAGATTTAGGAGGGAGACGTTCACTTTCTATCGGGCAGTTTTTGCCAAATGACGATTTAGGGTGGGTTACCCATATACAAGGCAAAGTGGTTGTTAAAAGTCAAACAGTTCTATCACACAAATTCAGTGAACTGGCCTCAAGTCTTTGCCCTTAGAAGATGACTTGGGGTCTAAACTTAAGGTTTAGGAGGGAGACGTTCACTTTCTATCGGGCAGTTTTTGCCAAATGACGATTTAGGGTGGGTTACCCATATACAAGGCAAAGTGGTTGTTAAAAGTCAAACAGTTCTATCACACAAATTCAGTGAACTGGCCTCAAGTCTTTGCCCTTAGCAGATGACTTGGGGTCTAAACTTAAGGTTTAGGAGCGAGACGTTCACTTTCTATCGGGCAGTTTTTGCCAAATGACGATTTAGGGTGGGTTACCCATATACAAGGAAAGTGGTTGTTAAAAGTCAAACAGTTGTACCACACAAATTCAGTGAACTGGCCTCAAGTCTTTGCCCTTAGAAGATGACTTGGGGTCTAAACTTAAGGTTTAGGAGGGAGACGTTCACTTTCTATCGGGCAGTTTTTGCCAAATGACGATTTAGGGTGGGTTACCCATATACAAGGAAAGTGGTTGTTAAAAGTCAAACAGTTGTACCACACAAATTCAGTGAACTGGCCTCAAGTCTTTGCCCTTAGAAGATGACTTGGGGTCTAAACTTAAGGTTTAGGAGGGAGACGTTCACTTTCTATCGGGCAGTTTTTGCCAAATGACGATTTAGGGTGGGTTACCCATATACAAGGCAAAGTGGTTGTTAAAAGTCAAACAGTTCTATCACACAAATTCAGTGAACTGGCCTCAAGTCTTTGCCCTTAGTAGATGACTTGGGGTCTAAACTTAAGGTTTAGGAGGGAGACGTTCACTTTCTATCGGGCAGTTTTTGCCAAATGACGATTTAGGGTGGGTTACCCATATACAAGGAAAGTGGTTGTTAAAAGTCAAACAGTTGTACCACACAAATTCAGTGAACTGGCCTCAAGTCTTTGCCCTTAGAAGATGCCTTGGGGTCTAAACTTAAGGTTTAGGAGGGAGACATTCACTTTCTATCGGGCAGTTTTTGCCAAATGACGATTTAGGGTGAGTTTCCTGTATACTAGGAAAAGTGCTTGTTAAATGTCAAACAGTTCTACCACACAGAATCAGTGAACTGGCCTCAAGTCTTTGCCCTTAGTAGATGGCTTGGGGTCTAAACTTAAGGTTTAGGAGGGAGACGTTCACTTTCTATCGGGCAGTTTTTGCCAAATGACGATTTAGGGTGGGTTACCCATATACAAGGAAAAGTGGTTGTTAAAAGTCAAACAGTTCTACCACACAAATTCAGTGAACTGGCCTCAAGTCTTTGCCCTTAGTAGATGACTTGGGGTCTAAACTTAAGGTTTAGGAGGGAGACGTTCACTTTCTATCGGGCAGTTTTTGCCAAATGACGATTTAGGGTGGGTTACCCATATACAAGGAAAGTGGTTGTTAAAAGTCAAACATTTTTCCTACATGAAATCAGTGAACTGGCCTCAAGTCTTTGCCCTTAGAAGATGCCTTGGGGTCTAAACTTAAGGTTTAGGAGGGAGACGTTCACTTTCTATCGGGCAGTTTTTGCCAAATGACGATTTAGGGTGGGTTACCCATATACTAGGAAAAGTGGTTGTTAAATGTCAAACAGTTCTACCACACAGAATCAGTGAACTGGCCTCAAGTCTTTGCCCTTAGTAGATGCCTTGGGGTCTAAACTTAAGGTTTAGGAGGGAGACGTTCACTTTCTATCGGGCAGTTTTTGCCAAATGACGATTTAGGGTGGGTTACCCATATACAAGGAAAGTGGTTGTTAAAAGTCAAACATTTTTCCTACATGAAATCAGTGAACTGGCCTCAAGTCTTTGCCCTTAGTAGATGCCTTGGGGTTAAACTTAAGGTTTAGGAGGGAGACGTTCACTTTCTATCGGGCAGTTTTTGCCAAATGACGATTTAGGGTGGGTTACCCATATACAAGGAAAGTGGTTGTTAAAAGTCAAACATTTTTCCTACATGAAATCAGTGAACTGGCCTCAAGTCTTTGCCCTTAGAAGATGCCTTGGGGTCTAAACTTAAGGTTTAGGAGGGAGACGTTCACTTTCTATCGGGCAGTTTTTGCCAAATGACGATTTAGGGTGGGTTACCCATATACTAGGAAAAGTGGTTGTTAAATGTCAAACAGCTCTACCACACAGAATCAGTGAACTGGCCTCAAGTCTTTGCCCTTAGTAGATGCCTTGGGGTCTAAACTTAAGGTTTAGGAGGGAGACGTTCACTTTCTATCGGGCAGTTTTTGCCAAATGACGATTTAGGGTGGGTTACCCATATACAAGGAAAGTGGTTGTTAAAAGTCAAACATTTTTCCTACATGAAATCAGTGAACTGGCCTCAAGTCTTTGCCCTTAGTAGATGCCTTGGGGTTAAACTTAAGGTTTAGGAGGGAGACGTTCACTTTCTATCGGGAAGTTTTTACCAAATGACGATTTAGGGTGGGTTACCCATATACAAGGAAAAGTGGTTGTTAAAAGTCAAACATTTTTCCTACATGAAATCAGTGAACTGGCCTCAAGTCTTTGCCCTTAGTAGATGCCTTGGGGTTAAACTTAAGGTTTAGGAGGGAGACGTTCACTTTCTATCGGGAAGTTTTTACCAAATGACGATTTAGGGTGGGTTACCCATATACAAGGAAAGTGGTTGTTAAAAGTCAAACATTTTTCCTACATGAAATCAGTGAACTGGCCTCAAGTCTTTGCCCTTAGAAGATGACTTGTAGTCTAAACTTAAGGTATAGGAGGGAGACGTTCACTTTCTATCGGGCAGTTTTTGCCAAATGACGATTTAGGGTGGGTTACCCATATACAAGGAAAGTGGTTGTTAAAAGTCAAACATTTTTCCTACATGAAATCAGTGAACTGGCCTCAAGTCTTTGCCCTTAGTAGATGCCTTGGGGTTAAACTTAAGGTTTAGGAGGGAGACGTTCACTTTCTATCGGGAAGTTTTTACCAAATGACGATTTAGGGTGGGTTACCCATATACAAGGAAAAGTGGTTGTTAAAAGTCAAACATTTTTCCTACATGAAATCAGTGAACTGGCCTCAAGTCTTTGCCCTTAGTAGATGACTTGGGGTCTAAACTTAAGGTTTAGGAGGGAGACATTCACTTTCTATCGGGCAGTTTTTGCCAAATGACGATTTAGGGTGGGTTACCCATATACAAGGAAAAGTGGTTGTTAAAAGTCAAACAGTTCTACCGCACAGAATCAGTGAACTGGCCTCAAGTCTTTGCCCTTAGTAGATGCCTTGGGGTCTAAACTTAAGGTTTAGGAGGGAGACGTTCACTTTCTATCGGGCAGTTTTTGCCGAATGACGATTTAGGGTGGGTTACCCATATACAAGGAAAAGTGGTTGTTAAAAGTCAAACATTTTTCCTACATGAAATCAGTGAACTGGCCTCAAGTCTTCGCCCTTAGTAGATGACTTGGGGTCTAAACTTAAGGTTTAGGAGGGAGACGTTCACTTTCTATCGGGCAGTTTTTGCCAAATGACGATTTAGGGTGGGTTACCCATATACAAGGAAAGTGGTTGTTAAAAGTCAAACATTTTTCCTACATGAAATCAGTGAACTGGCCTCAAGTCTTCGCCCTTAGTAGATGACTTGGGGTCTAAACTTAAGGTTTAGGAGGGAGACGTTCACTTTCTATCGGGCAGTTTTTGCCAAATGACGATTTAGGGTGGGTTACCCATATACAAGGAAAGTGGTTGTTAAAAGTCAAACAGTTGTACCACACAAATTCAGTGAACTGGCCTCAAGTCTTTGCCCTTAGAAGATGACTTGGGGTCTAAACTTAAGGTTTAGGAGGGAGACGTTCACTTTCTATCGGGCAGTTTTTGCCAAATGACGATTTAGGGTGGGTTACCCATATACAAGGAAAGTGGTTGTTAAAAGTCAAACATTTTTCCTACATGAAATCAGTGAACTGGCCTCAAGTCTTTGCCCTTAGAAGATGACTTGGGGTCTAATATTAAGGTTTAGGAGGGAGACGTTCACTTTCTATCGGGCAGTTTTTGCCAAATGACGATTTAGGGTGGGTTACCCATATACAAGGAAAGTGGTTGTTAAAAGTCAAACAGTTGTACCACACAAATTCAGTGAACTGGCCTCAAGTCTTTGCCCTTAGAAGATGACTTGGGGTCTAAACTTAAGGTTTAGGAGGGAGACGTTCACTTTCTATCGGGCAGTTTTTGCCAAATGACGATTTAGGGTGGGTTACCCATATACAAGGAAAAGTGGTTGTTAAAAGTCAAACATTTTTCCTACATGAAATCAGTGAACTGGCCTCAAGTCTTTGCCCTTAGAAGATGACTTGGGGTCTAATATTAAGGTTTAGGAGGGAGACGTTCACTTTCTATCGGGCAGTTTTTGCCAAATGACGATTTAGGGTGGGTTACCCATATACAAGGAAAGTGGTTGTTAAAAGTCAAACAGTTGTACCACACAAATTCAGTGAACTGGCCTCAAGTCTTTGCCCTTAGAAGATGACTTGGGGTCTAAACTTAAGGTTTAGGAGGGAGACGTTCACTTTCTATCGGGCAGTTTTTGCCAAATGACGATTTAGGGTGGGTTACCCATATACAAGGAAAGTGGTTGTTAAAAGTCAAACATTTTTCCTACATGAAATCAGTGAACTGGCCTCAAGTCTTTGCCCTTAGTAGATGCCTTGGGGTCTAAACTTAAGGTTTAGGAGGGAGACGTTCACTTTCTATCGGGCAGTTTTTGCCAAATGACGATTTAGGGTGGGTTACCCATATACAAGGAAAGTGGTTGTTAAAAGTCAAACATTTTTCCTACATGAAATCAGTGAACTGGCCTCAAGTCTTTGCCCTTAGAAGATGCCTTGGGGTCTAAACTTAAGGTTTAGGAGGGAGACGTTCACTTTCTATCGGGCAGTTTTTGCCAAATGACGATTTAGGGTGGGTTACCCATATACTAGGAAAAGTGGTTGTTAAATGTCAAACAGTTCTACCACACAGAATCAGTGAACTGGCCTCAAGTCTTTGCCCTTAGTAGATGCCTTGGGGTCTAAACTTAAGGTTTAGGAGGGAGACGTTCACTTTCTATCGGGCAGTTTTTGCCAAATGACGATTTAGGGTGGGTTACCCATATACAAGGAAAGTGGTTGTTAAAAGTCAAACATTTTTCCTACATGAAATCAGTAAACTGGCCTCAAGTCTTTGCCCTTAGAAGATGACTTGGGGTCTAATATTAAGGTTTAGGAGGGAGACGTTCACTTTCTATCGGGCAGTTTTTGCCAAATGACAATTTAGGGTGGGTTACCCATATACAAGAAAAAGTGGTTGTTAAAAGTCAAACATTTTTCCTACATGAAATCAGTGAACTGGCCTCAAGTCTTTACCCTTGGGAGATGACTTGGGGTCTAAACTTAAGGTTTAGGAGGGAGACGTTCACTTTCTATCGGGCAGTTTTTGCCAAATGACGATTTAGGGTGGGTTACCCATATACAAGGAAAGTGGTTGTTAAAAGTCAAACATTTTTCCTACATGAAATCAGCGAACTGGCCTCAAGTCTTTGCCCTTAGTAGATGCCTTGGGGTCTAAACTTAAGGTTTAGGAGGGACACGTTCACTTTCTATCGGGCAGTTTTTGCCAAATGACGATTTAGGGTGGGTTACCCATATACAAGGAAAGTGGTTGTTAAAAGTCAAACATTTTTCCTACATGAAATCAGTGAACTGGCCTCAAGTCTTTGCCCTTAGAAGATGACTTGTAGTCTAAACTTCAGGTTTAGGAGGGAGACGTTCACTTTCTATCGGGCAGTTTTTGCCAAATGACGATTTAGGGTGGGTTACCCATATACAAGGAAAAGTGGTTGTTAAAAGTCAAACATTTTTCCTACATGAAATCAGTGAACTGGCCTCAAGTCTTTGCCCTTAGTAGATGACTTGGGGTCTAAACTTAAGGTTTAGGAGGGAGACATTCACTTTCTATCGGGCAGTTTTTGCCAAATGACGATTTAGGGTGGGTTACCCATATACAAGGAAAAGTGGTTGTTAAAAGTCAAACAGTTCTACCGCACAGAATCAGTGAACTGGCCTCAAGTCTTTGCCCTTAGTAGATGCCTTGGGGTCTAAACTTAAGGTTTAGGAGGGAGACGTTCACTTTCTATCGGGCAGTTTTTGCCGAATGACGATTTAGGGTGGGTTACCCATATACAAGGCAAAGTGGTTGTTTAAAGTCAAACATTTTTCCTACATGAAATCAGTGAACTGGCCTCAAGTCTTTGCCCTTAATAGATGACTTGGGGTCTAAACTTAAGGTTTAGGAGGGAGACGTTCACTTTCTATCGGGCAGTTTTTGCCAAATGACGATTTAGGGTGGGTTACCCATATACAAGGCAAAGTGGTTGTTAAAAGTCAAACAGTTCTATCACACAAATTCAGTGAACTGGCCTCAAGTCTTTGCCCTTAGTAGATGACTTGGGGTCTAAACTTAAGGTTTAGGAGGGAGACGTTCACTTTCTATCAGGCAGTTTTTGCCAAATGACGATTTAGGGTGGGTTACCCATATACAAGGAAAGTGGTTGTTAAAAGTCAAACAGTTGTACCACACAAATTCAGTGAACTGGCCTCAAGTCTTTGCCCTTAGAAGATGACTTGGGGTCTAAACTTAAGGTTTAGGAGGGAGACGTTCACTTTCTATCGGGCAGTTTTTGCCAAATGACGATTTAGGGTGGGTTACCCATATACAAGGAAAGTGGTTGTTAAAAGTCAAACAGTTGTACCACACAAATTCAGTGAACTGGCCTCAAGTCTTTGCCCTTAGAAGATGACTTGGGGTCTAAACTTAAGGTTTAGGAGGGAGACGTTCACTTTCTATCGGGCAGTTTTTGCCAAATGACGATTTAGGGTGGGTTACCCATATACAAGGCAAAGTGGTTGTTAAAAGTCAAACAGTTCTATCACACAAATTCAGTGAACTGGCCTCAAGTCTTTGCCCTTAGTAGATGACTTGGGGTCTAAACTTAAGGTTTAGGAGGGAGACGTTCACTTTCTATCGGGCAGTTTTTGCCAAATGACGATTTAGGGTGGGTTACCCATATACAAGGAAAAGTGGTTGTTAAAAGTCAAACAGTTGTACCACACAGAATCAGTGAACTGGCCTCAAGTCTTTGCCCTTAGTAGATGCCTTGGGGTCTAAACTTAAGGTTTAGGAGGGAGACGTTCACTTTCTATCGGGCAGTTTTTGCCAAATGACGATTTAGGGTGGGTTACCCATATACAAGGAAAAGTGGTTGTTAAAAGTCAAACATTTTTCCTACATGAAATCAGTGAACTGGCCTCAAGTCTTTGCCCTTAGTAGATGACTTGGGGTCTAAACTTAAGGTTTAGGAGGGAGACGTTCACTTTCTATCGGGCAGTTTTTGCCAAATGACGATTTAGGGTGGGTTACCCATATACAAGGCAAAGTGGTTGTTAAAAGTCAAACAGTTCTATCACACAAATTCAGTGAACTGGCCTCAAGTCTTTGCCCTTAGTAGATGACTTGGGGTCTAAACTTAAGGTTTAGGAGGGAGACGTTCACTTTCTATCGGGCAGTTTTTGCCAAATGACGATTTAGGGTGGGTTACCCATATACAAGGAAAGTGGTTGTTAAAAGTCAAACAGTTGTACCACACAAATTCAGTGAACTGGCCTCAAGTCTTTGCCCTTAGAAGATGCCTTGGGGTCTAAACTTAAGGTTTAGGAGGGAGACATTCACTTTCTATCGGGCAGTTTTTGCCAAATGACGATTTAGGGTGAGTTTCCTGTATACTAGGAAAAGTGGTTGTTAAATGTCAAACAGTTCTACCACACAGAATCAGTGAACTGGCCTCAAGTCTTTGCCCTTAGTAGATGCCTTGGGGTCTAAACTTAAGGTTTAGGAGGGAGACGTTCACTTTCTATCGGGCAGTTTTTGCCAAATGACGATTTAGGGTGGGTTACCCATATACAAGGAAAAGTGGTTGTTAAAAGTCAAACATTTTTCCTACATGAAATCAGTGAACTGGCCTCAAGTTTTTGCCCTTAGAAGATGACTTGGGGTCTAAACTTAAGGTTTAGGAGGGAGACGTTCACTTTCTATCGGGCAGTTTTTGCCAAATGACGATTTAGGGTGGGTTACCCATATACAAGGAAAAGTGGTTGTTAAAAGTCAAACATTTTTCCTACATGAAATCAGTGAACTGGCCTCAAGTCTTTGCCCTTAGAAGATGACTTGGGGTCTAATATTAAGGTTTAGGAGGGAGACGTTCACTTTCTATCGGGCAGTTTATGCCAAATGACGATTTAGGGTGGGTTACCCATATACAAGGAAAAGTGGTTGTTAAAAGTCAAACAGTTCTATCACACAAATTCAGTGAACTGGCCTCAAGTCTTTGCCCTTAGTAGATGACTTGGGGTCTAAACTTAAGGTTTAGGAGGGAGACGTTCACTTTCTATCGGGCAGTTTTTGCCAAATGACGATTTAGGGTGGGTTACCCAAAAAAGTGGTTGTTAAAAGTCAAACAGTTCTACCACACAAATTCAGTAAACTGGCCTCAAGTCTTTGCCCTTAGTAGATGGCTTGGGGTCTAAACTTAAGGTTTAGGAGGGAGACGTTCACTTTCTATCGGGCAGTTTATGCCAAATGACGATTTAGGGTGGGTTACCCATATACAAGGAAAAGTGGTTGTTAAAAGTCAAACAGTTCTACCACACAAATTCAGTGAACTGGCCTCAAGTCTTTGCCCTTAGAAGATGACTTGGGGTCTAAACTTAAGGTTTAGGAGGGAGACGTTCACTTTCTATCGGGCAGTTTTTGCCAAATGACGATTTAGGGTGGGTTACCCATATACAAGGAAAGTGGTTGTTAAAAGTCAAACATTTTTCCTACATGAAATCAGCGAACTGGCCTCAAGTCTTTGCCCTTAGTAGATGCCTTGGGGTCTAAACTTAAGGTTTAGGAGGGAGACGTTCACTTTCTATCGGGCAGTTTTTGCCAAATGACGATTTAGGGTGGGTTACCCATATACAAGGAAAGTGGTTGTTAAAAGTCAAACATTTTTCCTACATGAAATCAGTGAACTGGCCTCAAGTCTTTGCCCTTAGAAGATGACTTGGGGTCAAAACTTAAGGTTTAGGAGGGAGACGTTCACTTTCTATCGGGCAGTTTTTGCCAAATGACGATTTAGGGTGGGTTACCCATATACAAGGAAAGTGGTTGTTAAAAGTCAAACATTTTTCCTACATGAAATCAGTGAACTGGCCTCAAGTCTTTGCCCTTAGTAGATGCCTTGGGGTCTAAACTTAAGGTTTAGGAGGGAGACGTTCACTTTCTATCGGGCAGTTTTTGCCAAATGACGATTTAGGGTGGGTTACCCATATACTAGGAAAAGTGGTTGTTAAATGTCAAACAGTTCTACCACACAGAATCAGTGAACTGGCCTCAAGTCTTTGCCCTTAGTAGATGCCTTGGGGTCTAAACTTAAGGTTTAGGAGGGAGACGTTCACTTTCTATCGGGCAGTTTTTGCCAAATGACGATTTAGGGTGGGTTACCCATATACAAGGAAAGTGGTTGTTAAAAGTCAAACATTTTTCCTACATGAAATCAGTGAACTGGCCTCAAGTCTTTGCCCTTAGTAGATGCCTTGGGGTTAAACTTAAGGTTTAGGAGGGAGACGTTCACTTTCTATCGGGAAGTTTTTACCAAATGACGATTTAGGGTGGGTTACCCATATACAAGGAAAGTGGTTGTTAAAAGTCAAACATTTTTCCTACATGAAATCAGTGAACTGGCCTCAAGTCTTTACCCTTGGGAGATGACTTGGGGTCTAAACTTAAGGTTTAGGAGGGAGACGTTCACTTTCTATCGGGCAGTTTTTGCCAAATGACGATTTAGGGTGGGTTACCCATATACAAGGAAAGTGGTTGTTAAAAGTCAAACATTTTTCCTACATGAAATCAGCGAACTGGCCTCAAGTCTTTGCCCTTAGTAGATGCCTTGGGGTCTAAACTTAAGGTTTAGGAGGGACACGTTCACTTTCTATCGGGCAGTTTTTGCCAAATGACGATTTAGGGTGGGTTACCCATATACAAGGAAAGTGGTTGTTAAAAGTCAAACATTTTTCCTACATGAAATCAGTGAACTGGCCTCAAGTCTTTGCCCTTAGAAGATGACTTGTAGTCTAAACTTAAGGTTTAGGAGGGAGACGTTCACTTTCTATCGGGCAGTTTTTGCCAAATGACGATTTAGGGTGGGTTACCCAAAAAAGTGGTTGTTAAAAGTCAAACAGTTCTACCACACAAATTCAGTAAACTGGCCTCAAGTCTTTGCCCTTAGTAGATGGCTTGGGGTCTAAACTTAAGGTTTAGGAGGGAGACGTTCACTTTCTATCGGGCAGTTTATGCCAAATGACGATTTAGGGTGGGTTACCCATATACAAGGAAAAGTGGTTGTTAAAAGTCAAACAGTTCTACCACTCAAATTCAGTGAACTGGCCTCAAGTCTTTTCCCTTAGTAGATGACTTGGGGTCTAAACTTAAGGTTTAGGAGGGAGACGTTCACTTTCTATCGGGCAGTTTTTGCCAAATGACGATTTAGGGTGGGTTGCCCATATACAAGGAAAAGTGGTTGTTAAAAGTCAAACATTTTTCCTACATGAAATCAGTGAACTGGCCTCAAGTCTTTGCCCTTAGAAGATGACTTGGGGTCTAAACTTAAGGTTTAGAAGGGAGACGTTCACTTTCTATCGGGCAGTTTTTGCCAAATGACGATTTAGGGTGGGTTACCCATATACAAGGAAAAAGGTTGTTAAAAGTCAAACATTTTTCCTACATGAAATCAGTGAACTGGCCTCAAGTCTTTGCCCTTAGTAGATGCCTTGGGGTCTAAACTTAAGGTTTAGGAGGGAGACGTTCACTTTCTATCGGGCAGCTTTTGCCAAATGACGATTTAGGGTGGGTTACCCATATACAAGGAAAAGTGGTTGTTAAAAGTCAAACAGTTCTACAACACAAATTCAGTGAACTGGCCTCAAGTCTTTGCCCTTAGTAGATGACTTGGGGTCTAAACTTAAGGTTTAGGAGGGAGACATTCACTTTCTATCGGGCAGTTTTTGCCAAATGACGATTTAGGATGGGTTACCCATATACAAGGAAAAGTGGTTGTTAAAAGTCAAACAGTTCTACCACACAAATTCAGTGAACTGGTCTCAAGTCTTTGCCCTTAGAAGATGACTTGGGGTCTGAACTTAAGGTTTAGAGAGGAGACGTTCACTTTCTATCGGGCAGTTTTTGCCAAATGACGATTTAGGGTGGGTTACCCATATACAAGGAAAGTGGTTGTTAAAAGTCAAACATTTTTCCTACATGAAATCAGTGAACTGGCCTCAAGTCTTTGCCCTTAGAAGATGACTTGGGGTCTAAACTTAAGGTTTAGGAGGGAGACGTTCACTTTCTATCGGGCAGTTTTTGCCAAATGACGATTTAGGGTGGGTTACCCATATACAAGGAAAAGTGGTTGTTAAAAGTCAAACAGTTCTACCACACAAATTCAGTGAACTGGCCTCAAGTCTTTGCCCATAGAAGATGACTTGGGGTCTAAACTTAAGGTTTAGGAGGGAGACGTTCACTTTCTATCGGGCAGTTTTTGCCAGATGACGATTTAGGGTGGGTTACCCATATACAAGGAAAGTGGTTGTTAAAAGTCAAACATTTTTCCTACATGAAATCAGTGAACTGGCCTCAAGTCTTTGCCCTTAGAAGATGACTTGGGGTCTAAACTTAAGGTTTAGGAGGGAGACGTTCACTTTCTATCGGGCAGTTTTTGCCAAATGACGATTTAGGGTGGGTTACCCATATACAAGGAAAAGTGGTTGTTAAAAGTCAAACAGTTCTACCACACAAATTCAGTGAAATGGCCTCAAGTCTTTGCCCTTAGTAGATGACTTGGGGTCTAAACTTAAGGTTTAGGAGGGACACGTTCACTTTCTATCGGGCAGTTTTTGCCAAATGACGATTTAGGGTGGGTTACCCATATACTAGGAAAAGTGGTTGTTAAATGTCAAACAGTTCTACCACACAGAATCAGTGAACTGGCCTCAAGTCTTTGCCCTGTAACCGTTTGGTTACAAATTGTTGATTTTTGTTTTTAATATGTTGTATGTGTCGGACCCTTCACGTTTCTTGTGTAAAAACAGCAGATATACCACAGTAGTGAAAGGATCCAGTACCGCTGCAAACGCATTCGTATGCTACCAATAGTAAGACATGGCTGTACGAATGACTTTAGTAAGAATGGGTAGAATGGCGGAATGTGGGAAAATTGGAATTTGAACGGCCATTGCCCAAAACAGGCAGCTATTGCTAACAGGCGTCCGTGTGCTGTGGATGTGTAATTAGTGCAGTGGTGAACCATTAACCCCCCCCCCCCTTTCCTAGCAGGAGCTAGGCTGTGCTTTGGGGAAGATACTGCTCAGGTAATTTAAATACCATGCACTATATTTGAAGATTGTTTATTAAAAGGTACCGTCCATTAGGACCTCTTTTGTATGGACCTTTAGAGTCTACCGTCCAGCACACGGTTCGGCCCGCGGAACCGGGAACGGTTCCCGCGCCTAACTTGTAAAGGAGCCACACCGTCCTTCCGGACGGATACTCGGGTACAGGCCCTAATCGTAAAGGAGCTTTCCCCTCTCGGCCGTCCAAGGTGGTTAGCCCACGGCCGGCCGATTGCGCCCACGAGGGAAGACGCCTGCATCCCCCCCCCCCCCAGCAACGCCCGTTGGTCCGTCGGCCAAGTACCGGCCCCGCTCGCCTCGTCACCCGGCGAGATTTCCGGCCGCACAGCTGGACTGGAGTCGCTGTGTCGGCCATCGAACCCACCAAACAACGAAAGCAGCGGTATGTACCGGTACGACCATTTAGCATAGGACACACATAACAAATTTACACTAAGTTATTACACAGAACAACACGCACACGCCACAAACTAGGGATTTTAATAAATATGTAAGAAAAGTGAAAGATCTGTGTAGTTTTTGTATCGCGAAAAGCCCTTGATTACCCAGTAGCTAGCCGACCCTGGGATTTCCGGAGTCTCTTGTGTCCTGAGTCGGCCTGGCACTGATAGTATTGACCGATTAGTTTCACTTGGCACCCAGCCAAAAGTCCGCGAAAGGTAATCAAGGGACCGAAGTAGCATACAAAAATCTAACGATTTTTGCCGACGGGAGGTGGCAGGGATACGTGCTTGCACGTATGTCTCGCCCCTTACGCACTATCTTAGCTCAAGTGATAAAACTGTGATATTACGAAGCTTTTGCTTCAAAAGAGGTCCTGAGCACATCACGGACACATTTGCTCTCGATTCTCGTTTTTACCGCATAAAAATTCGTTGATGTTGGCAAATTTTGTGTTTCGTGATCCGTTTATGCATTGTCCATACATAAATCATAATTGAACTTTACTGTTTTTATGCACAATCACAATGACAACACACGCGCACTATTTATTTTAACCCGTTTGTTTTGTTACGTCACTATGTTTATCGAATTCATTTTACCCTACTGACCCACAACACTCACACCTGATTCTCATGCAATGACTCGCAAGCGACGAGCAAAGGCTGAAACCAATTATAAACCAATCAATTGGCAGCCGTCGACGTACGATGCGGACGAGTCGGACTTGGAGGACTCTTTTGAGATGCCTCGTCCGTTGCTCTCGACGCATCCTAACTACCCGTTGGAGGAGTTAGAGCTGGACCTCGAAGAGACTTTGCATACCATTCGGGAGCAAAGAACTTCGGGGGTGATGATGCCAGCAGACGTCGTTAAAATTAAACGAATAATTTATCTCTTCATGCGTGACATGAACATCGTCACATGCGATGTTAATTCTCGCTATTTGCCCCCCAGCGCGACATGCGAATATAGGGCGCCGGAATCAGAACCAGAGGAAGAGATCGAGTTGATCATACCTAGTTCTGATTCCGAAGACTTCGAAATGTCCTTCAGCGAGCCCGATTCTGATTCGGAAGACCTGCTTCAGGTAGAAATGGGAACGAAAAGGAGCCCAATGTCACGTTATTCTTCTGGTTATTTCTCTCCCGATTTTGACACCAGTAAGTCGGTGCTTCATTCATCAAAAATTCCTCGAGACTTACCTGGTGAAGCTTTCCAATCTTCAAAGCAACAAACTTCGAACCCCGAATCCCTAAGAAAGCAGACCCGGTCGTTCAAGATCCGGAAAAAGGCCAACCTAAAACTTCAAGCGGAACCTACGGCCAAAGAACTGTGCAGCGAAACCCTACTTCGATTATTGGAACCGAACCCTTCAACGAAAATTCCCCGTTCCGGACGCACACCTGGAACCCCCCAAAAAAGATTTTCATCCAATAAAAAGAAGAACAAACTCATCTTAATTTGTTAAAAATTTATTTAACATTTCTTTCCGGCTCTCTTCAACACTTTTCGGCAATTTGCCATTTCTGCGGTGAGATGAGGGAGTTTTGGAATGTCCCCATTCGCCGGCGGCACACATCGCTGGATGAAGTTGATCTGGAAAGAGAGGAATGAATCACTTTTTAGCAATAAAAAAAAACACCGAAGGACTATGGAATTGTTAGTCGATTGTGTTAGTTGTTATGAGAATCGTTAGCTGTTAGTCCTGTTTAAGTCGGACCGACGGATGAAAGACTCCGATCGGTCGTAAAAAAAGGCTAGCATGCAAGTAATAATAGATCCAACGTACCTTGATTTATCATCGGGGATCCATACCGGGGTTGGCAGGACCGGCGGAAAATGCGAGGTATTGCGCATTTCACCTCGTTTTCCCCACCTGCAGAACTGCCCATTGCACGGTGACGTCATCAATAAATCGCTCTCTTTCTCTCCTTCGGGAAATTAGAAAACAACAGGACCAACACCTGTCAAATTTGACAGGTACTGGTCCTGTTGTTTTCAAACTCTCTGAAGGAGCAAAAGAGATAGAATTTCGCCGTGAGGTGGTCAACTGCCGGGAGGGGATCGCCCACTTTGCTTTGATTGGCCAATCTAAAATAAACACCAATCACCTTAGAGAGGTTGATTATTTTAATGTGTACACTGAACTTACCTGATCTCATCTTGCTCCGCCAAGATGGTCATCAAGGTGTCCCGGGACCATTATGGGTGTTGCTATCGACTAATCTGCCGGTGGACGCATAAATGTCCCATGTGCAAAAACAGACAATCGAGAAAATCGCGTCCAAAGTTCGAAAAAAGTAAATTGTCTCAACTATGAAGTATAAGTGCTGAATCGTGTTCTAACATCAACCAATTTTTAATTTGAGCACTATTTTTTATTTTAGAGCGATTTTATAGTTCCATAGGATTTCCTATGAAACGTGACGCTTATGCGTCCACTTTTAAGAATGTTACAAATCGGCCATGCATTTTTTCAACAATTTTCGGAACAAACTACCTATTTTTATTTCCCCATATGATAGTACCCTACGATACATGGTCATGGGCTGCAAAATCTCAATATTGCCAAAAATGCACATGGGACAATTATGCTTCCACCGGCAGTAATCTTCCTCGGGAAGATTGGCACCGAATAGCCCAACAACCCCGAATGAATGAATTTCATTCACCTGAAAAGACGAAAATACATACGAAGGTCAGTCTTCGGTATGTTTCATACATATACGTACGTATTGTCGCGCTTATCTTTTATTAGAGTCCTGCGGCGGTCGTACGCTCGCAAGGCATACCGCCGCATGACAGTCGCAAGGCAAAACAAAAGAAAAAGTGTTCCCGCCAAAAACAAAAGCACGTGGATTTCGCGAAGTGACAGATGTTTTTGAATGTATTTGTGACGAACGGCAAGAGTGGCTCAGTGGAATGAGTGTTCTTGCTGTCAAACCCCATATAATGGAATTATATACTTTTAAATCTGGTGACGCTGTTATGATTAGTGACTGTCGCGCTAATATCAGAAGCCAGAGGCAGATAATCGCCATATTTTGATTTTTCTTGAGAGGCATAATATTACTTACCACGAATACATCAGAAAATGCCACTTTATTCACTTTTCACTTCGAAGTTGATTTAAAACCGAACAGCATAACGTAAACATAAACATAAATGAACAATAGAGATGCTGTGTCAGTTCATTTTGACAGATTCATGACGTTTCGCAAACTGTCACTGTCACTATTGTGTCAAACAGTTTGCCCGCCGGCGAATCAATCCCGCCAGGGGATTCGGCCGTGCTGATCGAATGTGATCTATGTGTTGTAAATAGTTTATAAATAGGGTTGCAAAATTGTTTTTCGTTGCGCAACGTGTAAATAGAGTTGTCTACCCATAATTCGGGATATTTTATAAGATTTTTAAAATGTTGTGTACATATTTATTTTGCATGTTATAATTTATTTCATTTTTCGATTTTAATTTGTTTATTTGTGCACGTACGTAGAAAATATTTTAGCATGTTTTATTATTTATATTTTTAATTTGTTGTTAAGTTCAATTATGATACCGCGCGGTAGTATTTAGCAGTTTTTAATTTGTTGTTGTTTGTAGTTTTGTAAATATTTTAAAATGTTTGTTGTACATCCACGAACCGATGGCGGCCGAAGATGACTTGAGAGAGTGAATTGAAAAAAAAAAATGCAAAATCTCTTCGTGCTTTCGCATTTTTTTCATCGGGGTGGTGGATAGTGTAACCGTTTGGTTACAAATTGTTGATTTTTGTTTTTAATATGTTGTATGTGTCGGACCCTTCACGTTTCTTGTGTAAAAACAGCAGATATACCACAGTAGTGAAAGGATCCAGTACCGCTGCAAACGCATTCGTATGCTACCAATAGTAAGACATGGCTGTACGAATGACTTTAGTAAGAATGGGTAGAATGGCGGAATGTGGGAAAATTGGAATTTGAACGGCCATTGCCCAAAACAGGCAGCTATTGCTAACAGGCGTCCGTGTGCTGTGGATGTGTAATTAGTGCAGTGGTGAACCATTAACCCCCGCCCCCCCTTCCTAGCAGGAGCTAGGCTGTGCTTTGGGGAAGATACTGCTCAGGTAATTTAAATACCATGCACTATATTTGAAGATTGTTTATTAAAAGGTACCGTCCATTAGGGCCTCTTTTGTATGGACCTTTAGAGTCTACCGTCCAGCACACGGTTCGGCCCGCGGAACCGGGAACGGTTCCCGCGCCTAACTTGTAAAGGAGCCACACCGTCCTTCCGGACGGATACTCGGGCACAGGCCCTAATCGTAAAGGAGCTTTCCCCTCTCGGCCGTCCAAGGTGGTTAGCCCACGGCCGGCCGATTGCGCCCACGAGGGAAGACGCCTGCATCCCCCCCCCCCCCCCCCCCCAGCAACGCCCGTTGGTCCGTCGGCCAAGTACCGGCCCCGCTCGCCTCGTCACCCGGCGAGATTTCCGGCCGCACAGCTGGACTGGAGTCGCTGTGTCGGCCATCGAACCCACCAAACAACGAAAGCAGCGGTATGTACCGGTACGACCATTTAGCATAGGACACACATAACAAATTTACACTAAGTTATTACACAGAACAACACGCACACGCCACAAACTAGGGATTTTAATAAATATGTAAGAAAAGTGAAAGATCTGTGTAGTTTTTGTATCGCGAAAAGCCCTTGATTACCCAGTAGCTAGCCGACCCTGGGATTTCCGGAGTCTCTTGTGTCCTGAGTCGGCCCGGCACTGATAAGTTATCGATTAGTTTCAGCCCTTAGTAGATGACTTGGGGTCTAAACTTAAGGTTTAGGAGGGAGACGTTCACTTTCTATCGGGCAGTTTTTGCCAAATGACGATTTAGGGTGGGTTACCCATATACAAGGAAAAGTGGTTGTTAAAAGTCAAACAGTTCTACCACACAAATTCAGTGAAATGGCCTCAAGTCTTTGCCCTTAGTAGATGACTTGGGGTATAAACTTAAGGTTTAGGAGGGACACGTTCACTTTCTATCGGGCAGTTTTAGCCAAATGACGATTTAGGGTGGGTTACCCATATACAAGGAAAGTGGTTGTTAAAAGTCAATCATTTTCCCTACATGAAATCAGTGAACTGGCCCCAAATCACATTAGTATTCTATCAGAGGTGATCTTTTGCGGATATGCTACATTTTTCATGTGATGCTACATTTTTCATGTAATGCAACAACTTTCATGGCATGCACTTTTTGTATCATGCAACATTATTGTTATAAGTGACATACAACCAAGGGGGAGTCGCTGAGCACATCTTTACTTGCGCCAATTATTTTCAGTGTGCCACCGGGTATTCAATTGTGCCTCAGTGTGCCCCGAAGTGCCACTGCTTGGTGATTCAGATTTTACTTGGCAACTACCAAGACAACCAACTGTTTGTTTTCATTTTGCAGGTCAAATGCACATGGTTGCCTAGTTTTTTCACCCAAACTCAAGTGTCAAAATTGTGCCTCAGAGTGCCTCGGTGTGCCACACAGCGTATAAGACGGTGTGCTTGGCACCTCTTGGCACAATGTTCCAAGCGACTAGCCCCTTGCATACAACCAATACTAGTACTCTCATGAAGGTGACATCCCAAGTAACCACGATGCTGGAAGCCTTATTGTATGCTGATATACGGTGCATTTAGAGCAAACATTACTTTACATGCAAACTTAAAGTTGATTTAAAGTGGAAATGGGCAATTATGCGACTGCTCCAAGATTATACCAGTTCAATCTTAATTTGATTCTATAATTGCCCACTCCCACTTTAAATCAACCTTAAGTTTGCATGTAAAGTAATGATTGCACTAAATACACCGTATATCTGCATGCAATAAGACTTCAGCACCGTGGTTACTTGGGATTTTACAGGCATGCAACATTTTCCATGCGATGCTACAATTTTCATATCTGCAACATGTCAGCTACATTCTTTCTATTGTTTGACATCCTACCCACATTAGTATTCTATCAGAGGTGATCTTTTGCGGACATGCTACATTTTTCTTGTGATGCTACATTTTTCAAGTCATGCAACAACTTTCATGGCATGCACTTTTTGTATCATGCAACATTATTGTTATAAGTGACATACAACCAATACTAGTATTCTCATGAAGGTGACATTTTACAGGCATGCAGCATTTTCCATGCGATGCAACAATTTTCATATCTGCAACATGTCAGCTACATTCTTTCTATTGTTTGACATCCTACCCACATTAGTATTCTATCAGAGGTGATCTTTTGCGGACATGCTACATTTTTTCTTGTGATGCTACATTTTTCAAGTCATGCAACAACTTTCATGGCATGTACTTTTTGTATCATGAAACATTATTGTTATAAGTGACATACAACCAATACTAGTATTCTCATGAAGGTGACATTTTACAGGCATGCAACGTTTTCCATGCGATGCAACAATTTTCATATCTGCAACATGTCAGCTACATTCTTTCTATTGTTTGACATCCTACCCACATTAGTATTCTATCAGAGGTGATCTTTTGCGGACATGCTACATTTTTCTTGTGATGCTACATTTTTCATGTCATGCAACAACTTTAATGGCATACACCTTTTGTATCATGCAACATTATTGTTATAAGTGACATACAACCAATACTAGTACTCTCATGAAGGTGACATTTTGGAGGCATGCAACATTTTTCATGAGATGCAACATTCTCAATGTCATGCAACGTGTTTTATATCGTGCAACATTTTCAATATCGCATGACACTACATCGCATGACGCCTACATAGGTATTCTTATGGAGGTAACGTTCTGCAGCATGCAACATTTTTTTTGCTATGTAACCATACCATGCAACATTTTTTATAGCAATGCAACTTTTTCACGTTGCGCAACATTTTCAGTTGTTGCGATGGATCGGACACATGTTTTACAGGATTAATCTTTTATCGGTACAAAGTCACCCCTTTGTTCAAGTACGGTACAAAAACTGGTTGTTAGATTCCCACCAACCAGTAAAAACACGGAAAAATAAAACTGGTTGATGAAAGCTGGTTGTTAGATTCACAGAAGTGCAGGACAGGGCAAATTCGTGCAGAGGCTCATTTGTTTTGACAGCTCAACTTTTCACAGTGCTTGTGTTTGCATATTTTTTCCGTGATTAGCAGTGCAAGTGCGTCGCAAATTTTAATGTAATTTTATGATTACTAACCAAAATGTAGTGACAATTTTTACTTTAAAACTGAGAATAAGCTACTACCACCGTTCCTACTGTGTTTGTGCGTTTTATTTCAACTCTTACCAATGCTAATAACCGACGTGAAAGGTTCGTAAAAATTTGTCCAAAATTTGGATTTAATTGTGAATGTTGTGAATGTTTATCGATTTGTCCGATGATTGACCTCGTTTTCCCCTTCCCTGGTTCTTTTATCGTGCTTGCAGCATATTATGCCTAATAGTGACTCGTCCGGTGGAATCTACTCCCCTATTCCGCAAACGACGATAACCGACGAAGACGATTCCGAAAGCGAGGAGGATCTGCTGCAGAGACATCACTACCGGTACGCCGTTCCCCAACACCATCATACGTGTCGATTGGCCGCCGCGGTACATCACCAGAGCGGCGGAAGGTTTGGACGTGGCGGAGGGTTTACCACCACCACGGCGATTGCAATGAACGGGACGACGACTGTGAAGGGGGGAAGTAGGAATCATGTCCTAGGGGGTGATGGGATGGCGATTGGGAATAGTTTGTACAATGGATTGGCCAGTCCAAGCGATGTGGAGGACGCAAATGGGGTGTTCCATGCGGACAATGTGGCTATTCTGCACGAGACCGGATCACTTTCCGGAAGGAAAATGTCTTTTCCGCGAAAGTGTTGCTTTGTGGCGTCGTTGGCCGTTTGCTTCCTTTCGTTGGTGGTGTTTTTGTGGGTAATTCCATGCTCGGATGATTTGGCCTGTCCGGCCAGAGGGGAAAGAATGAAGACCCAGAATTGGATCAGGAACTACGAGAAAATAGAGTTGAAGGGAGTGGTAAACGTTGTTGAAGGGGTGAGAGGGAAGAGTAAGAACTTGATCTTTATGTACAGAGGCGATAAATTGTTCCCGGAGTTTGCGGATTCGTTCAAGATGAGGAATGGGATAATTTCTTTGGTTGGAAGCTCCGGGAAGGTAGCATGGTACGATCAGATGGTCAATGAACCCAAGAGTATCGATTGCACTTTGATTGATGCAGATTTGAATGGATCGCCGGATTGTCTTGTGATGGACGAGTACGGGCAGTTGGAGTGCATTAATCCGTTATCCGGACAGTGGATCTGGCATTCCCCGATCTACGACCGAAAGAGTATTCTTAAGCAAAATGATCTGCTGGATTTCCCGCTTGTGATCCCGGATGTGGACGGGGATGGTGTGAAGGATCTATTCTTCATCACGAGCTATGGTGAATCGAAACACAACAAGTTTGTGATGATCTCGGGTCGAAAAGGCGAACTCATAGGAGATTCTCACGTTGTTAAGGAGTGCATCTATGTACACAAGCTGATGATCGATGCGGAGTACAATGTTATGTTCAACTGCGTCAAAGAGAAATCCGAGCAGCAAAGGTCCAAACCATTGGCAGAGCTATACATGCTTATAAAACACAAGGCTTTAGACATGAGGAAGATCAAGAAGCAGGTCGATCTTCCGCAGCATAAATTCTTTGGTCAACGAAAGAACACCGAGAAGCAGAGAACCATCGACGCCGTGGGTGGAAAGCAGTTGGTTATCGAAAATCGCGGTAAATGT
The DNA here is from genome assembly GCF_035046485.1 of Aedes albopictus. Taxonomy (NCBI): domain Eukaryota; kingdom Metazoa; phylum Arthropoda; class Insecta; order Diptera; family Culicidae; genus Aedes; species Aedes albopictus. Next base: position 486,647,104 of record NC_085137.1, on the reverse strand, counting down.
CCTGAAAACTGTTCCACCACCGTATTACTTACGGAAGAATCCAACGGAAAAGTTCTTTGGAATGCTTCCGGGAAACAGTTATACGGGATGCAACCTGTTCGGTTGTCATTCAGCAACATCGGCAAAGACAACCCATCCGCCATCTACGGCTTTGTGCTCAAATTCTGGGAGTGGAGCCAAGAAGAACCGGACAACCGCAGCACTCGGGACAAACGTTCCTCCTCCGATGAGGAACGCAACATGTTTTCTCACCTTATGGTAAAGCAACAAACCTGGGTACTTCCGGACCGCGAATCCGACCCACACACATCCTCAAAAGTACGCAGAAGCGTAAATCAAACCTTACGCCCTGGAACCTACAAAACTCGAATGCGATACCTCAAAGAAATCGTCAAACTGATCGTCTTCAACTCCACCGATACCAAAATCGAAAACACCAGTCAATCCAACGTGATCCAATTCTGTCGGGAAAACGTCAAAGACAAAACGGACGTACTCTGCCAACCAGATCTCAACTACCAGGAAAACTCGCTCCTCATAGCGGATCTCGATGACGACGGCTCTCAGGAGCTCGTCTCCTACTATTCCACCTTTGTCAAGTCCGACTCGGACACCGGCGAACGCTCCGGCATGAAACTCAAAACGTTCGTCCAGTTGCTCCGACTGCAGTCGGAACTTCCCAAACTTTACAACAGCAGCGAAAGTATCAAACGCTGAAACTGAACCAAACAGAAGCATTCGATGTGTGATCTCATACCTAGTCAGACTCACTGTTAGCCCGATAAGCCTAAAGTTTAGAAAACGGGAAGCTCACCCGTTCCGGTTGTTACGGAGATACAAGTGATATAGAAAAGGAACCATTATTGTAATTGTGTATTTATATAGCAGCACCATCCCCATTGAACGCTACCACCATAGATGGTGATTGGCGGAGATTTGTTGTGCACCGTTTTACCTTTTCTACCACATACCACGACAAAAAAAAAATGAAACTATCGAAACCAAAGCACACACACGTAACTCATGCTAGTCACCACAGTTAAATCAAGTAGATGTGCATCTATAGCAGCACCCAACAACAGTATTATTCCCTATTGAGCGATGGAAATTTTAAATAAATTCTCCCGTGTAGATTAGAATGGTAGTGATGGTCAAAGCATTATTTCGAAAGAAATCGCCTTCAAGGGGCTTAGTCTACTCTCTGATAAATTAATCAGACGTTTCTTTTGGACTCACGGGTCAGGTCCTCATGAGTACAACGGTATGAATTAACTTTCAAATGACTGTGCCAGGGCAGCTAGGAACCGTTGTTGGGACGCCTGGAGTCAATAATAAATAGTCACGGCAGGTCAGCGTGATGCGCCTAGTAAAACACCTTCCGGCCGGTGGTCATCAATAATAACTTCCCGATCTGCTAGTTCAACTGGCTAAGCATAGCACTACGGACCGCCTGTTCCAGTGGTAGAAGTCCACTATTCAGGTGACCCCAGGTTTCGCATTATGCTATTTACATAGTGTATTCTGTGTATCCTCGCCTTTTACGTTCTCCAAACGATACCGATATGATTTAATTGCTGCTGTTCTTTTTTTTCCTGTGATTGTAAAGAATTTAATCTTTCATATTTTGGTGGCTACGGTTAGAATAGCTCAGACCAATCTTCAGCATAAAAGAACAGCAACGATCAATCTTTGCAGACTTATGGTAAAGCCCAAGTGACCCTAGTCCAAGAACGTTACATTCCTAAGGGGAATTTCTATCTAGGAAACCTCGTGAATCCGGTGTTTGCTATTTTCAGCTAAATTGAAATGGCAAACGCTAGTTCTCTAAAGAAAAAGTTAGACATATCGAAACGCCTGAAGAAGATGAAAATATATTTTTTTTTATACATAGAACATGATACTGCCCAACCTGAACTTTCCAGATTTCCAGATAATCTAGTCAACATAAAACCTAACAATTTCTCCCGTAATGCCTTGAAGAATTCGTCAGAAAATAAATGAAAAGGCCTGAAAATATTTTGGGAATTTCATCGTAGCCTCTTTAAAAATTAGATGTTTTGAAGAAATTTGGAATTCCGTTGGTTTTGCAGATTTTTTAGATAGGAATTCCATTCTTATTACTTACTCTCATTGTTTTCCATAAATCCTTTTTTTTTATTTTGAAAGAATTCTTGCAAAAATATCCAAGAACATACAAGAATATACAGGGGTGGCCAAAATGTTTGGGATAGGCAACATTTTTTCTCTCACAAAAAAGTTCAGCATGCTGTAACTTTTCATAAAGTGCATCAAATTTGGGTTGTTAAGTGAATAAAATATTGCTATTTTCTATAGCCTGATCGATAGCGCTCATTTTTCTGAGTATATCGTGATTTTATTGGATTCCAATAGCTTTGTTTTGATAGTTAAAATAACAAAACAGTTTTGATTTTCGTGGATAGAATGACAGTTCAATCGATAAAATGACAGTTCGACCCGAACAAAAAAAAATACCATACAAACTTCAAATGCATTTAAAAAATAGTTCCCGCACTCCAAAAATTATGAAATTTTTTGGTGGAGAATCAGATTATAAAAAAATCCGGATACCCCTAAAGAACCTGTCGTGTATCTCCGAGCTGGTTTAAGTTGTTTCGGAAGGGCAGCCTAACAACAAAGCGGCCGTTTTCTCGACGATGAGTTTTCTCGAAATGTTCGATGCACTGCTCGTTTTCGGTTGTCAGCTTCGTCGTTTCCGGAACTTCCTCTTGCTCCCAGAAACGTGTTGAATGGTAGGTACATCCTTGGAGGTGCATCACACAGCTCAGTGGAGAGCTAGGTATCAACTGGTAGGTAAATAGAAATAAATTGTAAATATGTTATACCTAGATTGAATAAAGGAGAGGCACTGAGCTGGTAGCGATATCAGTCAGTGCCTGGGTTTGGAGAACAAAGCCTCGCCTGTGTTTTTATTTCCTACAGGTTATGGGCCCAGGGACGCCCTGGTGGTGGTTCGGGAAGCGAGGAGACCGAGATGCGGTATCCAAGATACGATGAGGAGGCCAATACCCGATGAGGTGTCAAGATGCGATGAGGCCTGGTGCCAATATCCGTTGAGACACCAAGATGCGGTGAGGGGACCAATACTCGATGAGGATTGATAGCCGTGTGGGACCTGCGCTGGATCCAAGAGGCAGAGGGTGCTGGCTGATCGATGGAGCTGGATGGCAGAAGGTACTTGAGGCGGAAGACGCTTCGAGCCAGGAGGAGCTTGGTAGCCTCTTAGTAGCAGACGTAGCTTGGAGCCAGGGCCTGGTAGCAGAGTCTGCTTGGAGCCAGGAGGAGTCTGGTAGCTCGGTTGCTAAGGAGGAGCTCGGTAGGCTGGAGGAGTACGTGGCCAGGTGAAGCTCGGGACGCGTCGGATCTGAGAGTGTGTGATGAGGAGGAGTGTTGAATGGTAGGTACATCCTTGGAGGTGCATCACACAGCTCAGTGGAGAGCTAGGTATCAACTGGTAGGTAAATAGAAATAAATTGTAAATATGTTATACCTAGATTGAATAAAGGAGAGGCACTGAGCTGGTAGCGATATTAGTCAGTGCCTGGGTTTGGAGAACAAAGCCTCGCCTGTTTTTTTTATTTCCAACAAAACGCTGCACAGTATCCTCCAAATTTGTTTCCATCGGTTGGCAATGGGCGGTAGTTACCACCACTGGCCTCTGATTGCTCCTGTAGGAACCGCAAACAATCCAACCGAGCTCCGATCGCCATAGCATAGGTTGACCGATGTCGAGCTTTAGGCGTTCAGTTATCAGTAGTTCAAAAAAGATTTCGGCCCCGATCAACATGTCTACTCGAGCTGGAATGTTGAAACGGGGATCTGCTAGGTTCAGGTCGGGCGGTATATTCCATGGACGCACATCAATTTTCTGCAACGGAAGAACGCCAGTAACCTGTGGCACTATCAGGAACTCCAGACTCCACGACGATTCGTTGCAGGATGATTTAACTTCGGCTGCAGTTCTCTGTGTTGCCGTTAGCTTTTCACCATTGATCCCAACAATGGGAACTCGCACGTTATCCAACTTCAGTCGAAGCATTTTGACGAAATTTTCGGACATGAAGTTGGATTGGGATCGTGAATCCAGCAACACTCGACAAGAACGGTAGCATCCACGAGTATCCTTCACTTGCACTACGGCCGTCGACAGAATCACTTCGTTTTTGTTCGGTTGAACAGATTTTCCGGTGAAACTGGTGCAGGTGACAGCTGACGTTGTTTGTTCGGGTTGGGTGGGCGGTTCCTTCTTCGTCTCCGGAACACTTCCTTCAGCAGCCTTCTCCGCCGGCACTGGAACCTCACTATGCAGCTGCGTATGGTGTTTTCTTCCGCAACCAGCTACCGTACAGACCCTGGACTTGCACTGGCCCACTCTGTGGCCTCGCTTCAGGCAGTTGAAACAAAGTTGCTTCTCTTTGACCATCGCAATTCTCTCGGGTACCGTCATTTGCTTCAACGCGCTGCATTTGTTGATGTTGTGCGACTCATCACAAATTACGCATACACCCTCGTTGATTTGTAAAGCTGTGTGCACCCTGACGTGTTGCTTCGGAGCAGTTAGTTGCGGTTTCTGCTTTACGCCCTCATTCGTTCGGTGTGACGTACCTGCCTCGCAGCGTTCAAGCACAAAGCAACGGTTGCGCAGAAATTGCATGGTTTCCGTGTAGTCTGGCAGTTCTTTTGGTGTGATGGTGCTTTCCCAGAGGCTCAACGTGGCCTTGTCAAGCTTGGACGTCAACAGTGAAACCACCAGCTGCTCGGACATACCCTCCATATGTTGATCGTGGAATTCCAAGGCCTCAACGTGACGACTGCACTCCTCTACAAGCTGCCTCAAGTCTGATGAACACTCCTTATTCATCTTCTTTAGGTTGAGAAGACCACCAACGTGAATATCGATGATCGTCCTTTTATTCTCGAACCTCTCTTCTAACAAGTTCCAGGCTGCTTGTAAATTGTTTTCATTCAGTATCTGCTCACTGATCACGTTCTCCGCCTTTCCCTTCAGTGACTGCGTCAAGTAATGCAATTTGGTTGCGTCAGACAATCCGGGATGTTTTTGCATCAAATCCTGGAAGAGCTGTTTGAATCTGAACCACCTTTCGTATGTCCCATCGAAGGTTGGTAGAGGGACAGCTGGTAGTCCGCCCGGTTGATTAACAATCACTGGTTGTTGTTCGCCGGCAACCGCGGCATCGGCCAACCGGGGTCGAACAGCAGCAACTTGTTGCATTCGATATGCCTCCACAGCAGAGCAAATCGCCACTCGAATACCTTCATAGAGCTGCTCGAATTCTATGAATTGTTTCTCCTGCTGAACTCGTTGATCAGGAAACGTAGCATAAATCTCGTTCTGTAGGATGTTGAACTCATCATAGCAGGCATCCACTCGTCGCAGATAGGTGTCCAAGTGATGAACTGTGATTTCCTCTGGCTTGGCAAGTACCAGCTGTATTCGCTGCAGCTTCGACGTGACAGCTTGTCGGCGGAACTCAAACTCGTTCATCTTCTGATCCATGATGTTGTGTTGCTTTTTCTTCTTCTGATCAGAAACCGACGGCGTATGCATCACATTACCCACTGTGCCTTCCATCTCACTATAGCCTTTTTAGCTAGTTTTTCTTTCTCACTGAATGTTCACTGTCAGCACTATTGTCTCACTGATTTCGGGTGCGAATACCGAAGAATGTCCGTATCGCAGCACCCTCTGTTCGGCTGGTAAACACTTCCGATCGGCTTCGACGGAAGTCGACGCTTTCTTCTTCTACAGCTCCAAGGTCGGACTTCCGCGGAAGTCGATGCTCCTTCACTTATCCGGTAGCTCCAACAGGGAACGACGCGGGATTGAGGTTATGCACTACGAACAATTTGCATCCGGACGCATGCCAAACGATGGTCGGGCACAAAGTTGTTTTTTCTCGCGGAAAGAAGTGGTTTCCTCGGAAACTCCACTTAGTCACTCGCGACCGATCACTCCGCGAAATCCGGCTCGATAATTGGATCAAAAATGTTTCGGATACGCGCGAAAATGGTAGGAAAAACTTCCGTAATAAAAACTGCGTCCAATTTCACACGTTGCTATTTATTATTCTGGTTTCAATACAGTGTTGGAAGAAAGTACAAAAGAAAAAATGACAATGTTGCTTCGGGTAATACTTCGGCCGAGGGGCGCTCTAATTTTCATAACAGAACCCATTGACTGTCAACATATTATATGTGCACCATTCGTACAAATTTGGGCTCGATTGGTTAATCTTTCGCGAAACTAGAACCATTCTCGTGAAATACTATTTCTTTAGACAACTAATTTTTGAACTGTCATATCTCGGAAACCAGTAAATCGAATTGAATGAAATTTTTAACGTTTGTCATCAATATATTGATGCTTAATACGACGTTATAATAGTTATTTATGTAACGAGTTGCAAAAAGTTCACAGTTCATCACAGCAACCTGCGTGTTGCCCGAGCCTAACTAGGTCTCTTTTGTGGTGAACACTAGTCAAGTAAAGACGCGAATAAAATTAACTCGTGATTGAATTAGTAAAACCACGTTTTTCACTGTTTCGGCTGATTCCAAAATTCAACGATTTGGCGACGAGGTAAAAAGAAGAAGATATTTCCGGACGCAACGAGTTCCAAGACGGCACAGTAGCGAAAATGGCGACAAATTCGTTTTTCGCACACGGAGAGGAAATGCAGCAAGCGATTCAGCAAATGGCTCAACTGCTCCAACGATTGACCGCCGGCGCCGATCAGCCAGGAGAAAGTGCTAGAAAGTCCCTCTCCACGAACATAAACGAGTTTGTGTACGACCCCGAAAACGGCATCACATTCGAAAAGTGGGTTGCACGTTATTCGGATTTTTTCGACAACGACGCCCCGAATCTCGACGACGCGGCCAAGGTACATCTTCTCCTGCAGAAGCTGGATCATGCTTCACACAGCCGCTATGTGAACTACATCCTGTTCAGGCTTCCGAAAGACATCGAGTTTGACGAAACGGTTTCCACGCTGAAGAAAATTTTCGGCACACCGACATCCGTTTTCAACCAGCGCTTCCAGTGCCTGCAGCTGGTGAAAAACGAGGCCGACGACATATGCTATGTCCAAAGGGAAGTATTATGAAAATCGAATGTACCTCAAATTTTATTCCATAGGATCGTAGGTTTGGACCTCTAGTTTCAGAATCTGTGCGGTTTAAAATATTTCATCTTGGGTTTTTCGAATTTTTTGATTTTTTTCCTATTTTCCCATACTAATGGCGAAAAAGTCATTTTAAGGTTAATTTCATCCCATATAAAAATGTATGGGAAAAAACCCAAGATGGATTATTTTTTTTTTGTTTTGAGAGACTTTACCCAGAGGGGGCATTCGTCTCTATTGAACGTTTATTATCGAAAAATTTTATTTACATAACAGCTTATTACTAAACGACTTATACGCTACTGAACATTTCAATATTTTTTAGGAACCTTATAACTTTATAGATGGATTATTTTAAATCGCACATATTCTGAATCTAGAGGTCCAAAAATACGGTTCTAGCGAATAAACTTTGAGGTACATTCACTTTTCATAATACTTCCCTTTGGACATAGCGTGCGACTTCATCAACTACGGTGGGAAAGTGAAGGCCTCGTGCTTGCGAGGAGTTCGAGTTCGAGAAAGTGAACATCGATTCTTATGTGGTCTCAAGGCACCACGCTACGCCGATATCCGGGCACGCCTTCTTTCCCGCATGGAGGGCGAGACGGCTGACGCACCAGTGACTCTCCAGACACTCATCGACGAGTTCCAATGACTGGTCAATCTCAAGGCGGACACGACGCTCATCGAAAAACCATCAGGTTCGAAGCAAGCCGTCCACGCGGTCTCGGAGAAAAAGGAGCACCAGTCACCACGTCGCTGTAACTGGACTCCGCAAGCTCTGTCACGTCGTACCCTAATCTCAAAGTTTTCGGCTTCGACGACCAAGCCAGCTTTCGACAATGAAGTCCAGAAACTCGGGAGTGACCATCCGGACGTGTTCGACGACTCGCTGGGGCACTGCACCAAGACAAAGGTAAAGCTTTTTCTTAAACCTAACGCAAAACCAGTTTTTTTTTTGTCCAAAGCGCCCGGTTCCATTCAACACCACTCCATTGGTGGACGCCGAACTCAACCGTCTCGAATCGATGGAAATCATCTCTTCTGTCGATTTGGGCCGTCGGAGTGGGCCGCTCCGATCGTCGCCGTCCGTAGGCCCAATGGACGTGTTCGCATCTGTGCGGACTATTCGACTGGACTGAACGATGCGTTGGAAGCGAACAACTATCCTCTGCCGACGCCGGAGATTTTCGCCCAGTTGGCCGGAGTCGCGTGTTCAGCATTATCGACTTGTCTGACGCCTACCTACAAATCGAGGTGGACGAGGACGACGATTCGAAAAAGCTCCTAACCATCAACACGCACAAGCGGCTGTTCTAATTCTAATTCAACCGCCTCGCTTCAGGGGTGAAATCCGCGCCAGGGGCATTCCAGCGGTTCGTCGACGGCATGATTGGCGACATACTAGGCGTGCGCTCTTTCATCGACGACGCCATAGTTTTTGGTGCTACCTGGGAGGAACACGCAGAGTCACTCACCAAGCTGTTGACACGGCTGGCGCAGTACGGGTTCCACGTCAAGGCGGAAAAGTGCAAGTTTTTCCAGGCTGAGCTCGGTTATCTGGGTCACATCGTGGATCGTCATGGCATTCGCCCAGATCCAGAGAAGCTGCGAGCCATCGCCAACATCCCAGCACCACCCAACGTGACTGAACTACGCTCGTTTCTCGGGGCCGTCAACTACTACGGTAGGTTTGTACGCAACATCCATGAGATACGTCACCCGCTGGACCAGCTGCTGAAGAAAGATGTCAAGTGGCAGTGGAACGACCGATGGCAGCAGTCGTTTGAAAAGTTCAAAACGGTTTTTCAGTCCGAGCTGCTGCTAACACACTACGACTTGATGCTGCCTATCATCGTTGCAGCAGACGCCTGCAACACCGGCATAGGTGCGGTGATACTGCACAAATTTCCGCACGGCAGATTGAAGGCAGTTCAGCACGCTTCTCGCCAGACGCGCCAACTTGGTCAAATTATTGGGGGGGCTAAGCCTGGTTTTCCTGATATTTTGTATGGGAATGTTAAAAAATCGTCAAATATTGGGGGGGCAAACCTATGCTTGCCCCCCCTAAGTTGGCGCCTATGCTTCTCGCTCGCTAACACCAGCCGAGCAAGGTTATGGTCAACCGGTGAAGGAAGCATTGGCTCTCGTGTACGTGGTGACCAAGTTCCACAAATATCTGCTGGGACGTCAATTCACCCTGCAGACAGACCGCAAGCCGCTACTCGCAATTTTCGACTCGAAGAAGGGTATACCGTTGCACACCGCCAACCGACTGCAACGGTGGGCGCTTATTATGCTTAACTTAACTACGACTTCGACATCCAGCACATTTCCACCAACGATTTCGGTTGCGCCGACATCTGTCCCGGCGCATCGACCTGACCGCCAGTCCGGAAGAGGAATACGTCATGGCAGCAATCAACCTGGAAGAAGACATGGTGAGTATCGTTGACGACTCGCTAGACAATCTTCTAGTCTCATTCACAGCGTTACAGCGTTCGTGTGATTTTGTAATTCTCGTTGTCAAAAATAGGTGCATGCAATAAGAGCGTGCGCCTCGTCCTTGAATCTCTCAAGAAGTATCACAGATCGATAGAAATGAAAACAAAGCCTTTTTGCCTTTCTAAAGATATTAGTCTTCATCGAACTACTAGTCCCTAGTCGTTCGAGACCGGGACGTTAGGCAAGAAGATTGTCGTTATGATTGTGTTGTTCTATGATGGCCCTCTATTAGGTAATTTCAACTTCTATATAGTGTCTCTCATCGCTCACTAGGGATTATATCCACCGTTTCTTTCATTACTTTCGTTACTCCCGTTACTACTGAGTAGTATTAGATTCACCGAAAAGGCCAGTAAAAGTAAATGCTAGGCATTTTATGAGTTATGGCCAATTTTGTGAAAAATGACTATATAATATATGCGTACATGGCCATTTTTCACAAAATTGACCATTATTCAGAAAAAAAAGAAGCATTCCAAAAATTTCAGTGATTAAAGCTTATGAAATTACCTCCTCAAAAATATTTTTTTGAAAATTTTCCGCGAGTTCGGACATAGTTTTTCCGGCTTTTTTTTTATGAATTTTCTCAACGGTGGAAAATTTTGTGGAAACTTTTCCACTTCATATTTTTTTTTGGATTACTGAGAAAATTTAATTTCATTTGCAATAAAAAACTTTGTTTCTACGGTGCTTCGTTCTTTAGTTATGATTTTTCAAAGTAAGTAGTGTCAGGGGAAAACAAAAAAAAAATTACCTGAGTTTTCCGGGAAAATAGGCGACCCTGAATTTTTCTCAAATTTTTTTTTTTGTTCATATATCCATGAGCCCTGCCTGTGGAAAAAGTTTCATAAAAATCTGAGACCCTGCGGCTCACTTTGTACGATAATAAAAATCCCCTGCTGCTACAGATATCTGTCTGGACCTAATGAAGCTTCGGAAAATCTGGGCTTCTCAACCCAAATAGGGGTCTCCAGTTAGCCTAGTGGTTGAGGCTATGGATCGCCAATCCGGAGACGGCGGGTTCGATTCCCGTTCCGGTCGGGACAATTTTCTCGACTCCCTGGGCATAGTGTATCATTGTACTTGCCTCACAATATACAAATTCATGCAATGGCAGGCAAAGAAAGCCCTTCAATTAATAACTGTGGAAGTGCTCAAAGAACACTAAGTTGAAGCGAGGCAGGCCAAGTCCCAGTGGGGACGTAGAGCCATAAAGAAGAAGAAGGTACTAAAGCTTCATAAGAAATACAGAACATGAACATGAACTCATGTTGATGGATTCAAGACAATACATACTAGGACTCTTATCTCTTAAAGTTCTATACTCGACTTCCCCTAGCAATATTCAGCAATCCAAAAAAATACTAAATACTAAGAAAAGTTCACATAAAAACAAGTTAAAAGAGGAAAGTTTATTGTAAAGATTTTCAATCTTATATTAACATCACTAAAATCTTCCTAGATGAACCAATATCAAATGCCTTACGTACTAGTTAATCTCAGATGTGGAGAATATTAAAAAAAACTAATGATAGGGCGATGTGAAAATGTCTTAAAGAATTAAGCATAATTGTCCTAATATGAACAGAAGAGACTGTCGACTGTGTCACTTGTGCATGTGAGTTTGAGAACGGAATGTGTCGCGCGCGCATCACTTTTTCAGCTCCATGTGAATGTGTTTGACCATCCGCGCCACCATCTCGGTCAGCGTCGTTTCCCGGCTTTTGCCGATTCCTACGATATCGTCGTGGCAGGGCGTTTCCTCGGTGTCGTACTCCGGCACGCACAGGTTCGTGATCAAGCTGAACGCGAAGCAGGTCATTCCGCAGTGGACGGCAGTGGTGATTTCGTGCACCGTGGACATTCCCACGGCATCCACACCCCAGATCCGGAGCATTTTCAGCTCGGCAACGGTTTCGAAGTTGGGTCCACCAAGGCAGATGTACACGCCCTCGTGCAGGTCGTTGTCGATGCCTATGTCCTTGCCGATTTCCTTGGCTTTTTTCAGCAGCTTCCAGTCGTAGGCGTTGACCATGTTGGGGAACCGCGGACCGAACCGGGAGTCGTTGGCGCCCTGCAGGGGATTGTTTCCGGCGAAACCCATGATGTTGATGTGATCCTTCATGAGCATGATGTCTCCGACCTTGTACTTGGGGTTGAGTCCTCCGGCGGCGTTGGTGGCGATCAGGTGGCTACAGCCGACCAGTTTCATCACCCGGACCGGCATCGAACACTGAAAGTGGATAGATTTGTGTAATTAGTTTGTGACTTAGGGACTGTTCATAAACAACGTAGACTTTTGTCCCACAAAAAAAATATGTATGGAGCATAGACTTTGGCCAGAGAAAGCCCCAGCCCCGTAAAGCCCCCGCAACACTTACCTTAGCCAGCGGGTATCCCTCGTAGTAGTGGAATCGGCCCTGCATGCACATCACCGGAACGCCCTTCAGGTAGCCGAAGATCAGCCGTCCGACGTGCCCGTCCACGGTCGAAACCGGGAAGTGCGGGATGGTCTGGTAGTCGATGTAGTCCGCATCGGTCAGCTGGTTGGCCAACGATCCGAGACCCGTGCCCAGAATGATACCGATCTTTGGCCGGAGCTGCGTTCGCGACAGCAGGTGGTTGGCAATTTCCTGCAGCGTGTCGTAGGTGTACCTGTGAGATGGAGAGCGGAAAAATAGATGATCAATTATTTTTGCTAGAATTACTTCAAGATCAGTACGTGAGGGGAATGCGGCTTTTTGCCTCGCTTCATTGGAATTTCTATTAGGGGGTCACTGGTTGGTTGATTGAATTTGTAATTTACGCTTCGGCACGAGTCGGGCGCGAATGGAATGACTAATTGAGCGTGTCAGCAGGTTTATAAGAACGTCTGGGCTCAGCTGAGAATGTGATCTAGTTTGGCGAAGAATAAGTTAATCAGTGCAGTGTATAACAAATATGACGTAATTGAGGCAAGATAGCTGGTAGCCTTCCTTATTCTCTAAACATTTATGAATACATGTAATACTATATTAGCAATTCACTATGATGAAGATATCGCAGCACTATCACGTATCACGTGTTTAACAGCACTTCATGAGTTACAAGGACTTTTGCTTACGTGGAACATCTAACCTACCTTAATCACTATAACATTATTGCATCGGGAGATAATTATATCCAATGAAAATTCGTGGCAAAATTATCGTGGATCAAAAGTAAAAAATGCGAAAACTCGACACATTATTTAATATACATTAGTGACCCGATTTTGTCAGCCCCTATTTATTACACACTCTTTGCTCTCCTCAACAACCTGAACAGTTTTTCTAACTTTTTATCCCTCTATGCTCTGCATTTAAGCTGTAGTTTGACGATAAACATAGATAAATTGGTTAAAGTTTGACCGCAAGATAATGAGAGCAAAAAGTTTGTCGCAAAATGGGGCTGACAAAATCGAGTCCTTACTGTATTGTTTAAAATTTTCCATTCCTTTAGCTATAAGTAATGTAGGGTGGGGCGGGGCAAGATGGGTCACCTAAGGACGGGCCATCATAACTTTGTAAATACAAATCGTATTGGTTTGTATTCGTCATCTACTCTTTAATACACTAGTTAGCTATGCTTAAAGTTAATAAAAAGTTCATTAAATACAAAATATGATGTTAAACAAGCAGTTTTAAAAAGTGACCGATTTTTCGAAGTGAAAAAAGTGCGGGGCAAGATGGGTCACTTTTTAAGTAATTTACATTTTCTCAACGAAAAACGGCAATACATATATAAGATTTGTTCAGTATTCATATATACTCCATATCCATACTGAGTAAACAAAAGCTACTAGTAAACATTTTATAAGTTTATTTAGAAAATAAAAACTTTACGATTTGAGTGGTCCTAAGACGACTTGAAAATCGATGTTTTCACTAAAAAAATATCATAATTTTATGTTATAATTTAAGGCGTTCATTCCGCTTGATTGAAGTGAGTTATGAGATAGTCTTGTAATAAAAAAATAAATTACTTTTAAATGATGATAAATCCCTAGATTTTTTTTTGACCCATCTTGCCCCGCTGTGGTTTATATGGAGAATATATGGAATGTATCGCATAAGAAAAATGGCTAAAAACCATTTTATTTTTAATTTTCCATGAGAGTGAATAATTTTTCAATCAATGCTCTAAACTTTTGTATATTCATGCTTCATGCACCTAACAAAATTATTAACATAATCAAAACATGAGTAATGCGCTCGTAAATGGCACTGACCCATCTTGCCCCGCCCCACCCTTTTATATTGTTATTGGAAAAGATGAAGAGATTTTGTGATTTCGAGAAAGATTTTAAAAAAATCACTCAAAAGGGCTTTTGGTTCTTACTGCAAGCTTGTGGTTTCATGAAGAAGTTGAAGATTCCTTCAGACGATTATTCAAAAAGCAAGACACTACAAGAGAAGGCCTCAAATATCAAGCAGATATTTTTGGAAGGCCGAAGATTCCGATAAGTGTATGTTCATAAACCACGTGGACTTTTCGGGGGGAGGGGGGTCTGGTCATAGTCTACGATCCATACCAATTTTCATATTTTTGTATGAACAAAAGTCTACGAGGGGGGGAGGGATCTGAGATGATCAAAATTTGGTCTACATGGTTTATGAACGTACCCTAAGATGCTGCAAATTCCATGTGGAAGTGGATGAATCTGGAAATTTAAATTTATCTAGAATTTCCTCCATAATTATTTTTGCCAGAAATTCTGTCAGGGCTTTTTTAACTTTTATAGAAATATCTCTTGGAATGCACAGAAAACTCAAATTTCAAACACACAGTGTGTGTTTATTGACAAATTGAGAAATAAGTTTGTGAGCAAATTTCTATCGGAGTTCCTTTAGGATACCTACTGGCATTTTTCCAAGATTTGAGTTCTTTTCGGGTTTCCTCCTTGAGGAAACTTCCAGGACTCTTAAGTAATTCCGACTTATTTCTTCTTGAGTTTTTCACGGGGATCCCATAGAATTTGTTCCAGCATTTTTTCCGGTATGGCTCCCAGAGGCCTTCGCGGAATTGTAGTTGTGTTCCACCATGTCCGTGGAATTTCTACCAGAATCTTCAAAGGAGTTTCTGTCAGGACATTTGTCAAATGTTGTCGGGGAAAATCTCCGAGATCCCTTTCGGTGTTCCTCTTGGATTTTTTCCCAGGAGATCTTCGCGGAATTTCTATAAGAGTTTCTACAGGAGCTATGCCTATAATTTCAACTAGACTTCCTCAAAAGCATTTCTCCATGAGTTCTTACAAATTGTCTGCTGTGGGTTTCTCCCTAGATTTTTTTTCCAAATATTCTCCTGGAAATTTCCGTGAGCTTTCTTTAAGATTTTATCGGGATTTCCACAGAAGTTTCTCTTGGATTTTTTTAAGTTCTTAAAGTTTCTTAAAACCTGAGATTTTTCCTGGGACTTCTCCTAGAAGATTCCTTCTGGTGATGCTTCTGGGAAGTCTCTCAGAGTTTTTCTGAATTTATCCTGGACTTTTCTCCAATATTTTTCTGGAAATTCTTCCGAAATTCCTTTTGGAATTTCTCAAATAGATCTTCCCGCAATTTCTGTCAGAAATGTTTCCATGCAGTTGTTGGAAGGATTTCTTGAAGTGATCCTCTTGAGATTATTGTTTAGAGAATTTATCGGGATTACTTCCGATCGAAGATCTTGGGGGGAGCTGCTTACCAAATCTTCCGGCCTATCACATCTTGTAATTTTTATACTCCTGTATATCAATGATCCAGATGTGACACCTGGTGCTGAAAGGGCACTGATTATCTGACGATCCAATTTGCCCGGATCGTGTGTCTCAGAAGATTATTCCAATAATATTCCGTCAAAGTATCACAAAAGAGTATTGTGAACAGTTTGCTGTATTGACGGAATTAAGTTGATCTCTGAGCTGTAGATACAAGGCCAAGCCCCCCTGTCAAGGTGCCAAACTGGTAAGCACTGGGTCATTGCTTATTGTTTGATGTCTGGAGTCTGTGATAGGATTGACGTTGGCATATGATTCATCATAGTAAAATTATTTAGTAGGATATTAATTGAAACAAAATTCGTTAAAAATTAGTTCTTGGATTAATGATCGGACTCAAATGATGCCTAATAAATCAACTCGATTTCTGATGCCTCCAACATGATTTTAGCCACTGTCACTTGATCGAACAGTTAGTTGACTACACGTAACTCAGGTTGATTCAATAGCCGCTACCTCTTCCGTAGTTTCCTGTAGTTACACTATCCATTTAAAGATGTTATAGTAAATAGTAGTAGTTCATATAACCAATATCTACATAACTTCCTCAATCCTCTTTGTAAGATTTGGTAGATAGTATGACAGCATTGATTGAAACACGAGAGCTCTTAAATCATGTTATTATTGGCATGGTTAGTTATTTTATGAACAATAATTTAATTGACGAATCCGATTTAAAATAATTGAATAGTAATTTTTGTTAAGCCATATTAAAATAATCACTATCATTATCAATGAATGCTATCCGCTCAAGATCTTCGCTACATTGAATTTTGAATTACTGGAGGCTTCACTTATCAACAAATTTACAACAAACACGCTATAACAGTATCTAGAGAATCGTGGAGGGTGAGAAACCTGAACTAGTAGCAGTATTCATATAGATTATTAATTATACCCTATTATTTTCAATCATTGCAACATTATACTAATATGTGCGGGCCGCCCATCTGCGGAGTTGTGCGGCCAATTATCCTCTTTCCATTCCAGAAACGACCGTTTTGAAGCAAGAAGTGTCTCAATGGCCAACACAAACGGGACTTGTCCGAAACACACAAGATAAGTACAACAATTTTACAATCAGGCACCCAACTCTTTCTACTACTTTGCTAATAGATAATGCAATATGCATACTTCCATATCAATTGTTTGTTTACGCGTTTATTTATGACACTATTGAACCATTCTTGTCGCCGCGGAATAGTTTACAATTTATCTTATTTACATTTTTCAATTCACTTTAAAGTATCTAACACTGCTTTTACAATTGTATATGTAAACTTGTATCTTAATTATGTTCATTATTAATAGTAGCCTGATAATCCAAGTCTAGTGATTTTTTTTCCTAAGGAATAGAAAGAGTTGGTAGCATAATCAATACAATACTTGAAACTGGAAACTCCTTATTTCCCCCTATGGGTTATAGAGAGGGGCGGGACATTCGAGCCTACTCATCAGTGGAAAGGACTTGCTATGCTAATCGGTTTAGCATAGGGCAGATACAAGTCTACTGGTAGACGTATCGCCCAGTGAAACAACGCAGATTGGCCACGGCCCGGGGGTGCGTTGATTATAACAGAATGACAGAATTACTTCCGATCGAAGATCTTTCCGGAATCCCTATCGGGAATCGTCCCGAGATTTTGGGTGTTCCTAATAGGATTTCTTAATAGCTGCTCCCGGAGTTCTTGCAGGCATTTCTCCACGAGTTTTCTCAAAAATATGCAAAATACTTGTAAGAAAGTTCCGGAGAAATATCAGCAGCGATCAACTACGGGCGAAATCCCGCCAAAAAAACCCGATAAACTCTCTGGAAGAAATCCTTGAAAGAACTTCTGCATAAATCTCGCAAAAAGAAACCTCTTGAAATACCAACCCGGAAAATCATTTAGATAAATCCACAAAAAATCTTTGAATAAATTTTGAAAGGATTCCCGGAGAGATTCCAGCAAGAAACTCTAGAAACTCTATCGGGAAAACTTTCAGAAGAAATTTGGGAGGTATTGCTTCAGAGACCCCGTGAAAAGCTCCTACAAAAATCCTAGGAGGAACTCTGTTAGAAATGTCAGAATCAACTCTCATGGGTTCTTGAGATAACACGTTTTTTCCTGAGTTTACTTGTATCTATTGGAATAGCCAGGATGATCAATTGGTACATACCACCCGTTAATTTTCGAATTTGTTTACATGCTATTGTGATTTTCAGTTTTTCATAAGATTTACATCGAAATCCCAGCACATGTCCCAGCATTAGTGCATCATAAACAGCAACCTTTGGGCCAGCTACTCAAAACTTTTAGCAAATGCTACCTTTTTTTCCTTTTAAACTTTCCCCTATGCTCAACAGACAGCTGAACGGGAAGGTCCAGATAGTGTGGGGTTAAGGCCGTCTTCTACAAAAGCCAGGACTACTCTCTCCTCGACCCACTTGACACATTCCCATGGTCGCCAAACCCTACGCCTCTCCGGAACTTCAGGGAGGGGCTAAAACACATTGCACCCTCAAGGTTAGCTGCGCAGCCTGCAACAATGAACATCGATAACTCGCTTTGTGGAGTCCGCCAAGATAGCTTTCAGACGTTCAGCCAGTTTCCCGAGTGGTTCTCACCACTCCCTTTGCCCTCGGAAGGCGGGCGGGATCAACCACCACGCCCGCGCAACTGTTTGGCAAGCACCAAGAACTGATACTTACGTGTAACGCGATTTGGCCTGCTGAAGTCAAGGTTACTACTACCCTTCAGGCCCTATCAGTTGCACCAGAAGGGGTTGCTGACAGTGGGGCTTCCAGCTGCCCCGGCATTACCGGGGGACCCGTTTCCAACCGCGGGCTCGGATCCAACACAAGAGACTGACGCTACGACAGCAACGTTACAAGGATGTACTCTCCTTAATAATGGCTGTGTGGGTCAACTCCACTTCTTCGATCGATTCACCGTAGATTTCCAGCGTGATGTCGTCAACGAAGCCGACGATCTCCACACTCACCGAGAACTCTAACCGTAAAACCTCGTGGTATATGACATTCCATAACATCCGGACCCAGGATGGAGCCTTGCGGAACTCTTGAGCTTAAACTACTTCTCGATTATGGAAGTAACTTCCGAGAATTGTGTACAGGTACCCAGTTACCCGGGTATCCCTAGACGCAGGAGCGCATCGGTAATAGCCGCCCAACTCGCGCTATTGAACGCTTTCCTTACATCCAGAGTCACTATTGAACAGTAGCGAACCCCTCTTCTTTTACGCTGGAGCGCTATCTCGGCGGTTTTTGTAATCGACAGGATACCGTCAACGATCGACTACACCTTCTGGAAGCCGAAGTGGTTGCTCGAGAGACCATTTACACCCTCAGTGCGCCTCTGCATCACCGTGGGTGCTCAGGACTGACAGTAAGTAAGTAGTGTGCCTCAACATTCTACTGAAGATGATCTTTTTAAGCACCTTCCCCGCCGTGTCGATCAAGCATATTGGTCTATATGCTGACGGGTCTTCGGGTGGTTTCCCCGCCTTTGGCAATAGAACCAGGCTCTGCCTCTCCCAAACTTCTGGGGAAACTCCCTTGCCCTGGCATTTCTGCATAGCAGACCAGAACATATCGGAAGCCTCTGCAATTGCTACCTTTAAGGTCAGGTTCGGAACTCCGTCCGGACCTGGGGCCTTACCTACGCTAAGGGACTTCGCTATCCCCGCAAGTACCACATCGATGACCCTCTCCTCGTCGCCAGCCCCAGTCCCCGACTGTCCTACGAAAGGAGGCCAAGGACTAGGATCATGCCGCGGAAAAAGCCCCTCGATGATCCGCTCTAACAACTTTGGAGATTGCTCCTCATCATCATTACCCGAGAAAAAACCAAGGAATGGGAAAATGGAATTTTTATGAACAATCCGCATTACTAAACGCATCCTGTGGCCACTATCATTTCACTAATAACACAAAAACTCCCATAATACCTTGAAGGAATGTAGAGAACTCCGCATCTCTTTTATGTAGATATCCAGCCAAATTATAGCCAAGTAACCATGCTGTTGAAGCATAAAACCAATAACTATAACCATAAACTGATAATTATCATAAAACCAAAATACCAAAAGATAAAAGGTATCAAAATTCTCTTCAAAATCTCTTCAAAACTAATTGGTCATCAAACTGTTACTTAAGATATAACGCACATATATTGGCTTGCATTACTCTACAAAAACCATTACAGTTGAATTATGGTTACATGGGTCCTTCTTTATCCCGAGATGTAGCGTAAGCAGAACACCGGTGGTGAATCACGTTAATCTTGTCTTACAGTCAAAGATTAGTTTCTAATCTTTGTCCCAAGAATCAACGGATCGAAATGAGGTATAACGAAAGAGGGCAATTTGCTTAATGGTATGTAATATAGACAAGATGCTAGTAACGTAAAACGTACTAAACAATGGATCAAGCTACACTCAAACAAAAAGGCAAGAAGATTGGAAAATCTTGTTTCTTACAATCAACCCATTCGAGAAACTATGTATTATGTATGCTTTTTCCATACTTTTTAACCATTTGGATGAATGGGGAACTAATGACTTGAAAATAAAATAAATAATATCACAGTCATCTCGCTGGAAAGTTATTACTTACATTGTACCACACGTCAAAAACTGTGTACAAACCAAGCACCACTTGGAAATCAATTAAATCGAATGACTGTGTACAACCACTAGGGATGCCTTCTGCTGCGAGAATGGATGGCAATGTGCGCACCTGTCCATCTAAATCACGCGCTTCTGATAGCGGTCTTCGAGCAGTATCATCTTTATTAGCTGCCGATTAGCACATGGATAGGGTACGGTGGAGTAAAATGTGCGTCCTCAGAAGAAGATACTCGATTTTCTATTTATCTATCCACTCAAACAGATTGAAAGATTTAATGTTTGATCACACAAGTTCGATCGTCTAATGTGAGTTAATTTTAGCGATTTTAGGTGTACACACTTTTTTGATATTTGACTAATTAGTCTTGTTTAAAAGCTCTTTTTAAAGTAATACATACCCTCAAGACTTTTATGTACTATGAGTTTCTGATTTCAGCAATAAAATTTGTAAAAATTCCAATTTACTGCTAAAAATATTGACGTGTATTGTTACATGTGAAACCCTCCATTCATTAGAAACGAAGATCAAGCCCAAGAGTCCGTCAGCCCATAAAAGCGTTTCTATGAATAAACTCAAGCATCGCGCCATGTACGGGAGGCTTGGCAACGCTAATCACAAGCCTGAATCCCAGATTGCGGTATTGGTACATATTCTTTCTCCCCACATGATGATGGGGGCAATATAATAATTATTACCTCCTCGGCACAAACAATGTCCGACGCCGTCCGACTCTCTCTCTATGTGGAAGATAACGAGCCTCCAAAGCCCATTAATCATCGCAAATTCCTTGATGACCTGTTGGTTGGCAGGGCACTGATGTGGCTGGGTGAGAAAGCTTTGTGTTGATTGGCCATACCTTCGGCACCGCAGCAAATGCATTTCCGTCCAATAAACACAATCAATAGGTACCACTTGTCGCTGACGGCTCTGACCTAAATACCCTGATCATTAAGGTGATAAAACTTTGATACAGACTATTGCTTACTAAGCATATTTCATTATCATAATCCGAAGTGATTCCTTCTGCATTTGCTTCCAGCGTCGATCCCTAGAAGCACAATTCGAGAATTTTCGGTTACTACAACTTAAATATGACTACATATTGCATTAGGTCGTATATACAGTGTATCAAACAATTGGCTTCTTTAACGGTGTTGAGATAATGTGATATTCTGAATCTGCATGTCAAACTGAGCTGAAATCCAAATTTTCATGAATTTTGGTGCCCGGGAACCTATTTAAAAATCAATTTGAAGTTTGTATGGGAGCGATTTGTCGAATCACCCCTCGTCGCAGTTTGTACTGGGCGCAGCTGTCAAACAGTTACCCAGCTGTCAAAAGGTGATTTTAAAAAATCTCTTTGAAATTGTTTTTAGGTACCAAAATAAAAATCTGAAAAAAAATCTTAGTGGCTCAGAAAAAGGTGCTCTTTTACATAAAATCAAAAAATCAATACATTTTTTTAAATTTAAAAACTTAATTGTCCGTACAGCTTTTTTTTTGGTCAAAATAATTTTTCATTCAAATGATCATAACTTTTTTATTCATCAATCAAATACGCTGAACTTTTGATCAATCATAAACCATATATTAAAGCTCTATTAGTAAAATTTTAAGCGAGATCGAATAGGTTTTCTGAAAGTTATAGAACTTTTAGTAAAACATAAGATTTTTGAACACATTTTTAAAACATTATATCTCAATATGTACTCGATGGAACCTTTTCCATTTTTTTTGTGATACAGCTTATACGTGAGGCTTTCATATGCAGCTTCGTTTAAGGTTTTATATTCACTACAAAAAAATATGAAAAATCTGTATATGCTCAGAGTGTAATTTGGAAATTTATCATATTTTGATCAATAAAAGTGCCAAATGTTTTCAACGTTTTTAAACTCTCTTAATGTAATATTTTTAAAACTACATATGAAGAGAAGGTCCTATGTATTTTTCGTTCAGTTAATGCACTTTTATTGGTGGAAAACGTTTGGCAGATTATATGTGCAAAATGAGGTAAATTTTCAAACATCGTCAACTACATAAGCACATTTTTCATATTTTTTGTAGTGAATATAAAACTTCAAAAGTAGCTGCATATGAAAACCTTAGGTATCAGCTGTAACACACAAAAAATTGAAAAAGTCACATCGAGTACATACTGAAATATAATGTTTTAAAAATGTGTTCAAAAATCTTATAAGTTTTTCTAAAAGTACTATAACTTTCAGAAAACTTATTCGATATCGCTCAAAATTTTACCAATGAAGCTTTAATATACAATTCATGATTGGTCAAAATTTCAGCGTTTTTGATTGACGTATAAAAAAGCTATGCACATTTGAATGAAAAATTAATTTTGACCAAAAAATTGCTGTACGGACAATTGTTTGATACACTGTATGTAGGTTATATGTATATTACTCGCCGAGGAGGCGATCCCAAGCAACATATGCCCTTGGCGATTACCTCAAAAGGCACGGTTTTGATTCCCCATTTGTAAAATCAATTTGGCGTGAAAGGCTCATGACATCTGTTGTTGATTCAACTGTCTCGATCTTACTGACCCTATCAACTGTAATGTCAAATGGAAGGCAGCTTCCTCATAAGCTTGAACCCATGATCATTGATTATTCTATCTGGTTCAGGCGCAGTCCCGGGAACAACGTTTGAGGAACAACACATATCAATTGTGCAGATTACAGAGAAAGAAAAAAAAACAAAAACATTTGAACATACATAGGTAGGTATATTATGCCTCTCAAGAAAAATCAAAATATGGCGATTATCTGCCTCTGGCTTCTGATATTAGCGCGACAGTCACTAATCATAACAGCGTCACCAGATTTAAAAGTATATAATTCCATTATATGGGGTTTGACAGCAAGAACACTCATTCCACTGAGCCACTCTTGCCGTTCGTCACAAATACATTCAAAAACATCTGTCACTTCGCGAAATCCACGTGCTTTTGTTTTTGGCGGGAACACTTTTTCTTTTGTTTTGCCTTGCGACTGTCATGCGGCGGTATGCCTTGCGAGCGTACGACCGCCGCAGGACTCTAATAAAAGATAAGCGCGACAATATTAACAATCATGGCACAGAGGATGATGATTGGGGGGTCACACCATGATCGTCTTAAATTGGATGGAGCATGGATGGGATTTGCCGCCTTTGTTCGGCGACGATAAGAAGGTATCAGCGCGACTCAATTTACGCGCAATTGAATAATGGGCGACGGAATTGCATTGAATCACGAATCACTTGGAGGTTAGGTTTTTGCGCGAAGATCGTTGCACCAGGAAACGTGGAACAAGGTACTGGTGTAAGAGACACAGACACGTTTAATGCTTCCAGTGAGCTTTTCAGCGCTCTTTAAACAAGCCGTAACAAGCATTTGAACAAGCCGTATTTCAGCATTATATGTACATGGTTCCGGGTCATTTGGCCGAACGCCATTTAACCGAATTCCGTTTGGCCGTAAAATGAATGATGAACTTAAGTGACGATGCCACTGTTCTCCGCATCAGTATAACTCGAAAAACTGCAACTGCAAAATTGTCCTAAATTAGCAACTGAACTGCTACTGAAAATATGCCAACTTAAAATGCACGATCGTTTGGGCCTTCAAGTTAAACATATTTTTCAGCACATTGAAAATTTAGAAAATTAGGTAGGGTTTGGAACTATTTTGGGCACTTGCTACTATAACTGCTACTGAATATGTAATGTTTGCTAAAGCGCATTTACACGAAACTCCACGCGGCAAATCCTCTTGGAAAGGAATAGCCGCACTTGAGGAAACGCCGCAATGTAATTAATATAAGATACATATCTATCCTCTGCATGTGTACGAAAACCGATTTTGAAAATATTGATCGTTATTTTTAAAACAATCAAAAACTGAAAAAATGAGGAAATGTTTCCAGTTTCGCCTTAAGGCTCAATTAAGAATTGCATATTCCCAACTAACAATCGCCAGCCGCAAACAAGCATGCATGCTGAATTGTTGCGTTATAATAGTAATTATAGCTGAACTAAAATTATGCTGTACACATTACTGTACAAATGCTATTTCAATTGAAAAAGTAGTCAATATTCAACTTTTCGTTTTGGTATTATCAATGATAGCTTAAAACACTTTACAAGCGTTTAATAAGATTTTTATTCGACTTGCTGTAATTCCTTTATAACATAGTTTTGCAAAACTTTTTTCTGCTTCTTGTTCAGTTCATGTAAAAATTAGGACATGTATCTGTATAATGTGTTTTTCACAAGTCAAATAAGCGCTTTCGTTGCATCATACTTCGACTCAGAGTACATGATGAAAAACACGTGTTTTTTAATCTGTTGTTCAGTCGTTAAACATAATGTTGTGCTAATTCACATCTGCTGAATAGGAATCGAAGTCTGATCATTATTAAACCACAGGAAGTTCATGTTTTGATTTGAGCGCTGCAATTCATCATCTCTAGGATAGCGCAGATAGGAAGGCATACGGCTGGCAATCCACGAGTCTCGAGTTCGAATCTGGATTTAGGTAAATTTATGTGTAGTTATTATTTCACAATATTTGTTCTCAGCAAAGTTCCAATCATAAACTCTCATAGAAATTGAAAATTTTGATTTTTTTTAATTTTTAATCATTTTTGCTAAAGCTGAATAACAGTTTTACTATATAGTTGTAAAACGATTTAACAACAAACAGTTCAGTTGGTACACAAGACTATGCTTTATAGTTTCTCCAAATGTGTGTGAACAAAACCCGAACAAAGGTTATGCCTGAAAATTATCCTAATGTTATTCAGCATCATGCTGAATCAATTCGTCGTAAAGGTGCTTGTAAAATGAGTGATTGTTAGTTGGGTTATCCAAAATTTAAAAAGCACTTTTCTCCAGAATGACGGAAAAGCGAACAAAAACAGTGTGTCCGATGGTCATAATTGACTATATAAACAATCGGACATTCTTCCTCTCCTCTTCTCTTCTTGGCGTAACGTCCTCACTGGGACAAAGCCTGCTTCTCAGCTTAGTGTTCTATGAGCACTTCCACAGTTATTAACTGAGAGCTTCTTCTGTCAATGACCATTTCGCATGTGTATATCGTGTGGCAGGCACGAAGATATTCTATGCCCAAGGAAGTCAAGGAAATTTCCTTTACGAAAAGATCCTGGACCGACCGGGAATCGAACCCGTCACCCTCAGCATGGTCATGCTGAATACCCGTGCGTTTACCGCCTCGGCTATATGGGCCCTTATCGGACATTCTTATTTTCTTCGATTTGTGGAAAATTTGGAAAAAGTGCTTTTTTAGTTCTGGAACATTTGTCATTCTCCCTTGAGCCTTAACATCATCTCAGGGGACCATTCTTGTTAGTGCCGGGCTGTTAATAGCGATGGCTGCGAGTGTGCCAGCTCACGGTATCCACAGTAGTCACGGACACATGAATATGGAACGGGAGTGAGAAGTGCTGGTCGTTTAATACACAGCGCAACATTTTTTTGTCTCAAGAGCAAACTTATGTGCCTCTGACAGATTTTGGGCCGCTGAATCCGAATCTGGGCTCAGATTTGCTCTAGCACGTCACAATTTTTAGCTATACCTCAATTTAAAGGGCAAAATATGCGATTTTGGGCTTTTTTGACTGCAAGCCATTAAGCACAGGCAAACAGACGTAACTCTTAGAGGAAATTCATCAACAACTTTTGCCCGGTGTCATTTTCATGAGTACACTGCCACCTGTTGGTATAACCGCGCGCGATATTATCGGCCATGATGGATTTCGATTTGACGTTTTGCTAACACGCACACTACTATACAAATTGCCTGTAATTTCCGTTTGCATCATTCAGCAACGTGTACACTGGCAAACGTCAAAGCTATCGAACATTTGCGCCTCTGGTGGAACGATCGCGCAAATCAAATGAAATTTCAATTGATCGTAAAATGCATGTGCCAAGCTGTTTTGAAGAGTGTTACGTTTGTTTGTCTGTGCATTAAGCATACGTCTGTTTGTCTGTGCATTAAGCATGGAAATATACCTATTTTTAAGTAATCAAAGGATAAATCAGTGTGGTTGAAAGAGGAATGAGCTTTTGTGCGCGTGTGGGGAAAATGATTAAATTTCAAACTTTTTGGTGGATTTCTGAGGAAAATTCAGATCGTGAGACTTAAATGGAGCTCTGGGACATTCCATTGAAAATACTGATCACGTATCGAGAAACATTCCGCTGGGGTTCTGGTGAAACTTCTATTGCGGTTGCAGTGGTGATGCTATTTGTAAATTCTGGCAAAGATTGTGATTCAAACTACGGTGGGAGGAATGTGGAATTCTGAAGGAAGAATTATCCCATGGAACAATTCTCTATGGTAGGTTTTTTTTTGCCTTTTTTGGTATTCCGTAAAAAGGTTCTTGGAGCTTTGCATCTTACTTCATTCTTACAGGAGCTCTCCCGGAAAATTGATCAGGAATTTCACTGGGGATTCAATAATAATTTATTTGGATTTTTTTAGAAGTTCTACCAGGAATCCCTCCTCGAATTTTCTCTGAATCTCTTGGAACTTCCCCAGAGCTATATTCGCGTGTTTTCGTGGAATCCTTGGAATCCTCCAAGAAGAATATTGGATTCCTCTCGTACATATGTACCTGTTGAAATATCTTTTACAATTCGATAAAAAGAATTTGTTTAGATAGTTAGAAGATTTTTCTATAATTTCCTTCTACATTTTCCAAAAGTTCCATTTAAATCAAGATGTTGTTTCTCTGAAATTTCTTAGAGGTTTTACATATTTAGAAGTTTCGACGGGAATTCTCACTGAACTTTTTTTTTTCAAATTCCTCCAGAAATTCTTTTTGAGATTCTTCCTGGAGCTCCTGGGGTTTCTTCGAAATTGAATATAGGGTTTCATCAGAAGTTTCTACTGGATTTTTATCAAAGAGTTGCTTCTTCCAGCATTCTTTTAAGAAGTTCTTCTGTAATCCATGCAGAAATTTCTCCAGTAATTTCTGTAGGAGTTTTTTCTGATATTTCAGCAGGAGTTCGTTTTGGAACTTCTATAGAGGCTCCTTCTGGAATTAATCAATGACTTCGTTCTAGGATACCTACCTACATTTACAAGAATTTACAAATGTATTTCTTCCTTTTAGAATCCTTCGAGATTCCTTCTGGAAATCCTCGATAACTTACTTCTGGGAATAACATCGGAGTTCATTCTTGAATTCTCCCAAGACTTTTTTTCTTGAAATCCTCCAAAATTTTTTTTTCTGAAAATTCTCCAGGAGTTTCTTGTGGGAATCCAACAGTTCCTTTTGGGAATCTACCAGAAATATTTGGTATCGAATATTCGTAATCGAGCTCAAATCGTCGTCCATAATTTTGCCATTCA
Organism: Aedes albopictus; assembly: GCF_035046485.1. NCBI lineage: Eukaryota > Metazoa > Arthropoda > Insecta > Diptera > Culicidae > Aedes > Aedes albopictus. The sequence continues at coordinate 486,619,622 of NC_085137.1, read as the reverse complement.
TCTCATTCGTCCATAACTTTGCCATTCATCTCAAAACTAGAAAATTTCAACAAATGCTTCAAGATCTGAGCCTGTCTGTCCGTCTGTCTGTCTGTCGGTCTGACCATTCTCTCTCCTCGATGATTGCAAGAGCATTACTGATGCATTATAAAGCATTTACAATTCCGAAATAGGACGAGTGGATCACGTGAAGGATCTGGGAGTGATATTAGATACAAGCTTATAACATTCAAACACTGTGTCTCATATGTTGTAAGCAAGGCTTCACGAATTCTCGGATTCATCTTTAGTACAGCTAAAAATGTCACTGACGTATACTATCTCAAATCATTATACTGTTCCCTGTCGCGTTCTATTTTGGAATACTGCTCCGAAGTTTGGAGTCCATCCTACAATAACGGTGTCGAGAGGATTGAGTCCGTGCAAAGGCGATTTTTTACGTTTTGCGCTCCGAAGGTTATCGTGGAGAAATCCCTTCCGTCTCCCTAGCTATGAAAATCGCTGCCAACTTATTGACCTAGAACCCTTACAAGTAAGACGCAACACAGCAAGAGCCCTATTCATAGCGGACGCTCTGCAAGGTCGTATTGACTGACCAACTATTTTGGAACAAATTAATTTGTACGCTGCTCCTAGAGCATTACGCAACAACCTCCTGCTTCACTTGCCACTTAGACGGTCAAACTATGGCAGGTATGGAGCCGTAGTAGGCATCCACCAAAGGGTCGTCAACCGGGTAGCCTCCTATTTTGACTTTAATACCCCTCGCCGCATTCGCCGCCGAAGTTTTTCCAGATATTTTAGCAGTTCCCGTTAGTTGTGTTTAATTGCTGTGTATTTTTTTTTTGTATTGGATTTTATGTACTCGTGACTTGTGTAATTCTACTGGAAACTGGATCCATTTCCTCACTTTTTGGTTTTTGATTTTTTATAAAATAACGAAGTAATATTTTCAAAATCGATTTTCGTACACATGTAGAGTATAGATCAAGGTATCTCCTGAATTTTTCCCTGGTGGAAAATGTTTTTCGTGTTTGCAGAAACCATTTTTGAACAAAATTTCACTAAAAAATGGTTTCTGCGAAAACTGAAAACATTTTCCACCAGGGAAAAATTCAGGAGATGCCTTGATCCATACTCTACATGTGTACGAAAACCGATTTTGAAAATATTGCTTCGTTATTTTATAAAAAATCAAAAACCAAAAAAAAAATAGGAAATGCTTCCAGTTTCGCCTTAATTATGACAAAGTTATTGTTAAAAATAGACATTATAAATAAGTCTAGGATTAAGTTAAACATCATTGGAGCTGTTGATGTGTCCAGAATAAATAAATAGACAATAACTCGGAGCTCTCGATATGTGCTCATAAGAAATGGTTCGTACAGAATAGAGTATAATGAAAACTCCGTTTTTAATTAGGATTTTCGAGAGCTAGTTGTTGGTGTTTGTCTTAATCTAGTTTTATTGCCGTTTTATTATCGTTTTTACTCGCATATTGTGCTATTTACAGTATGGAATAATGCAGGCTTTACAATAGGATTATCGAGTCAAGTACAAGACACTGAAGACGACACACGACGACAGTTGAGGTCGAAATACGTATCTGTCAAAGGATGCAAATTCTTAGTGGAATTCAAAGGAACAGTACTTAACGCGATTTTCTTCTTACTTACAGATATTCCCCTAACAAGCCCAGGTTAATCATCATCAGTAGGATTATGTTATTAAACAGTTCACATTTAGTTTAACTTTGAAACACTGACTTTATCTATGGTTTATGTTCCAGGTTTTATCATTAAATTTCCCAGTCACGATCATCCGTCAAACCTCAAACCTTATTCAGTTTTATTATAATTATAAGTTACTGAAATTCTTTAACAAAGACCATTCCGTATTCACTCAAGTTTTGATTGATCATTACCACAAGTGTCCGTTCCAAAACTATGCATTTTGAAATTCCAAAATCTACGTCGCAATAATCCCTATCGCAAACACACAACGCGCAAAACTCCCAACATCTCCTCTTGTCTATCGGACAATTAAAATTTTGTTTTAAAACACTTCCTTGATAACCTTCGGCCACGGCACGAGACACCATGATTCGCATTTGTCGATGATCTGACGTAATACAGAAATCACTTATTTCTTATCGCAATGGATCGGAACAAAGCCACATGCCGAATAACGGAAGACTTTTGCAAGGATCGCACAATTCACCCGAACCAATTTACATCACTTTAAACTTTGATTCCCATCCAATTGAACCTGATCCTCACCATGCTTCTTCCCGTGCATTGTAGAATACGCCTGCAATTTTCTCGTCGTCGTTCACTGGGGTCGTTCCGTTGGTCAGCGCACTGCTACCATTTCCGTTGCACTCGCTGCCGTTGATCGTTATGCCATTGACATAAACCTTGTCACTCATCGTCACAACTTTTTTTTTCTCTGACTTTGTCCTTGTTGAATTTGAAATTTGCAAACTCTATCGGATAATTGGATCACCGATGGTCCTACGCAAACTACCCACAAACTATGTATAGCCACCGACCGCCGGTGTTCAAAATTCCCACGCGATCGCGCGTAGACTACTTTTGCAACGTATACGGAGTGCGCGCGCGCTCAAATGCAGATCAAATGGAACACGTTACGATCGGGCTCGCCTTTCGAATCGCTGAAAACTTGTCCCGCTGATGCGTGAAATTCGCCAACTACTGCTACTGGTTGGGGACAGGGCGTGTACTTCACTGCGATTCGTCAAATTAATTCCCTATGGATCGCCTGATCGATCGTAGGTATTTCCAAACCAGAATTGAACTGATCGCGCGCCAACTTCGGTGCTCGTATTTAGGGTGGATTTGGACGACAACGGCTGCTGCGTTAAGGCTGTGTGCTGGAACACAATCGACCGCTCTCCGTAAATGCTAGATTAGGACTGATTGGAACCGGCTGGTTTGAAGCGGCTCGTAAGCTACTCTCGCTGGACGGTGGCGATGACGACGACAACGACGACGACGTGTTGACGAGGATTCGGCAAAAAAAGAGTATAAATCAGGTTCGGGACGCGCAGGGAGTGACCATCAACCTGCGTGCGCCGTGGTCGAAGAGGCCGGGCCGGGTCGTCGATTGTTTTGTATAACATAACAACGTGCGCGACGCTGACCGTTCCTCATACATAGGAAATCGTGTTTTGTTGATTGAGCTTAAGGCGAAACTGGAAGCATTTTCTCATTTTTTTGGTTTTTGATTTTTTATTAAATAACGAAGCAATATTTTTAAAATCGGTTTTCGTGCACATGTAGAGTATGAATCAGGGTATCTTCTGATATTTTTACGCGGTAGAAAATGTTTTTCGTTTTTGCAGAAACCATTTTTTAGTGAAGTTTTGTTCAAAAATGGTTTCTGCAAAAGCGAAAAACATTTTATACCGCGTAAAAAATTCAGAAGATACCCTGATCCATACTCTACATGTGCACGAAAACCGATTTTGAAAATATTGCTTCGTTATTTAATGAAAAATCAAAAACCAAAAAGTGAGGAAATGCTTCCAGTTTTGCCTTAATCATGGAAAGCTTGTCGCTCTTCTCTCTTCTCGAGTCCAGCTTTGCGCAGGAGCTGTTAGGTATTTTATGTTCCCGAGTGGATGACCGGCTGGCTCAAATTGCTACTTGCTGTAGGGGAAAGAGGAACATAGAGCCCCATTTGATCAAATCCATTTGATAATTTTTTCTCCTTCTTCTTGGTGTATCGTCCCCACTGGAACAAAGCCTGCTTCTCAGCTTAGGCTTACCCAAGAATACCCACGCCCGTACATTATGCTAATTTTAAGAATACCGTTTTGCCCTAGATAATATAAATACGGGAAATTTTAGTAATCTTTGATGAAGGATGGAGACGCGTGGTAGTCTATCGGAAAATGTAACGTAGCCAGTCTTTTTTTATCAATCGCTTAAACGATATTCTGGTAAGGATGTTCTCGATCGCCTGGCAACCATTTGACTCATTTATCCACAGCTCAGTTCAGAAGCATTATATTGAAATGAGGTGTTCGGCAAACTTGTAGATAAGTGTTTTTCCTACAATTATCACCAAGGACGCCATATCCTAACTCTCATATATACGGCGTGAGATCGCTAGTACCACCTACTCATACTAAACGATCGAAAAATCCGATCGTTTGGTATGAGTAGATGGTACTAACACTTTTACGCCGTAAATATAAGAGTTAGAATATGGCGTCCTTGGTGATAATTGTAGGAAAAACACTTATCTACAAGTTTGCCGAACACCTCATTTCAATATAATGCTTCTGAACTGAGCTGTGGATAAATGAGTCAAATGATTGCCAGGTGATCGAGAACATCCTTGAATTTTGGATTTAGTTTGCTCAAACATATATTTACAGCCATTCCATCTCTCTCTTCTTGGCGTAACGTCCTCACTGGGACAAAGCCTGCTTCTCAGCTTAGTGTTCTATGAGCACTTCCACAGTTTTTAACTGAGAGCTTCCTCTGCCAATGACCATTTTGCATGTGTATATCGTGTGGCAGGAACGAAGATACTCTATGCCCAAGGAAGTCAAGGAAATTTCCTTTACGAAAAGATCCTGGACCGACCGGGAATCGAACCCGTCACCCTCAGCATGGTCATGCTGAATACCCGTGCGTTTACCGCCTCGGCTATATGGGAAAATTTTACCTTTTATTTTCAAAAAATCATATCTCAAAAACAAAACAACATACATTTCTGATTTTTTGATATATTACGCCAAATTTCCTGAATTTTTTGATAAAAATATAAAACCAGGGTACTTCTTTGGTCCCGAGACCATGAAAACGTGAAAAAAATAATATATTTGCATATTTTATAGTACTCTTTACATTTCAGCCCCTTTAACGTATTTTTTCTGGAAACTAAAATTCAATAGCTTTCAAACAAAAAAAAAAGAAGTTTAAAATCGGTAAATGGTTCAAAAGTTACGATTTTTTGAAAATTTTTAGTTTTGAAAAACCTTAATTTTTTGGACCACCCTATATGAAAATTGGTCACCCTAATGACGAAATAAAAAAAATACGGGTCTAATAATTTCCGAAGAACTACAAGCCCACCAAGTTTCATGACAATCGGAGATGCACTATATCGTTTTTCTATGGAATGGCTGTATATCAATATCTGGATGGATTCATGGGTGAACGCTCTACAACAGACCAGATGTTCGCCATCCGCCAGGTGTTGCAGAAATGCCGCGAATTCAACGTGCCCACATATCACTTGTTCATCTATTTTAAATCGATTAATGATACAATCGATCGAGAACAGCTATGGCAGATTATGCACGAATACGGATTCCCGGATAAACTGATACGATTGATCAAGGCGACGATGGATTGAGTGATGTGCGTAGTTCGAGTATCAGGGACACTCTCGAGTTACTTTGAATCTCGCAGAGGGTTACGGCAAGGTGATGGTATTTCGTGCTTGCTGTTCAACGTTGCGTTAGAGGGTGTAATAAGGAGAGCGGGGATAAACACGAGTGGACGATTTTCACGATTTTCACGCTGCTTGGTTTCGCTGATGATATTGATATTATACCCAAGTAACCACAAGCATTATATCATTGCACGAATTAGACTGAATATCAACATTTGCAATGCGAAATGCAGTAATTCCACACTTGTCATGCAATAATCCTTTAGATTGGCATTATCAATGTAATGATGCATTGCATTTTTCTTTACATAAGGGTTCATTAAAAGGTGATATAATGCAATGTACAAACTAGCTCTAACAATACAATTATAAAAGCTTGACTCTAATGGTAAACAAATCAAATCAAGAAGATTGAACAGCTTTACGGTCAGTTCCATCGGTATTCAACATTTCTGGTTCGACTCCCGACCAACTTAATCCCCATTTGAGCCGTCGATCGACGACAGCAAAACCTTTTTAGAGATGACCTTTTCTCTTTTCTGTAGGCTGCTATCATATGCTAATAATGATGGAAATCACAATTAGCATATGAGCAGTGTGCGAAGGGTGTTTTAATCGTCGTTTTAGTTATTTTATATTGATTAAATATCTTCTAAAATGCATTATTTATTTATCAGAATGTAATGAATTACTGTATTCTATTACATATGACATAGTCGTTTTGCCTTCTACTGCAATGATTGAGACAGAAGATCAGTTTCCTTTTAGTTAATGAAAAATCTGTTGTTATCACTGCAGCAGAAACGGTCCAAGGCACCAGCGCGATGGAACTCATCTAGCGGTCTTCAACACTTCTGGTTCGACTCCCGACCCGGCGACAAAAATATAATGGTTAAAACAGTCATGTGTGGGGGGCATCAGTACCGTCGATAACAAAACGGTGCTAAAAATGCTAGATTTTTGTTTTGGTTTTTCGTGTTGCACGTATTACGCATGTGCAAATGCAAATATACAGCACATGCATTTATGTTACTTTAGCAATGGCTGTCAGCGTGCTGCAATATGTGGCACTTATTTGATTTTAGTGGGGCCCTTTTCGACTTTAATATTGCTTCAATGAGGGGTTTAAAGCAATGCAGCATTATATTCACAATTTTAAATATAAATATAGGGCTAAATTGATGCACTTATATACGGCTTCGTGGTTACTTGGGTAGCTGGTAAATTTGAGACGATTGCGGAAACGTACATTCGACTAAAGAGTGAAGCCAGGCGAATCGGATTAGGTAGTCCTTGATGTGTCGAAGACAAAGTACATGATGGCAAAGGGCTCCAAGGAGGAATCACTGCGCCCGCCACCCCGAATTTCTATCGATGGTGACGAAATCCAGGCGGTTGCAGAATTCGTGTACGTGTGCTCACTGGTGACCGCCGACAACGACAACAGGAGAGAAATTCAGAGACGCATTGTGCAGGAAATCGAGCTTACTTTGGACTCCACAGAACTATACGATTGGCCGTCACACGAAGTTAACTATCTACAAAACGCTGATTACCGTCCTCTATGGACACGAAGCATGGGCCTTACGTGCCCTTGGAGTATTCGAACGGAAGGTGCTGCGTACCATCTAAGGTGGAATGCAGATGGAAGACTGCTGCTGAGAGAACCAACCATCGTCCACACCGCGAAAATCGGGAGACTACGGTGGGCGGGTCACGTCATCAGGATGCCGGATAGCAACCCGACTAAAATGGTTCTCGAGAGTCATCCGACCGGTACAGGAAGACGTGGTGCACAGCGATCTAGATGGGTTGATCAAGTGGAGGTCGATCTGCGGCTCCTTCGCAGAGTGCGGAATTGGAGACACACAGCCATGGACCGAGTAAAGTGGAGCAGCTGTACTATGTACAGCAGAGGCCACTCAGGTCTTCGTCTAACCGGTAAGGTAAGTATGAGATTACTTATGGTACTCATACACTTGCTTATACCCTAGCTGTCGTCCAGCCAATATCATCAACGTGATGAAATCTTTAAAATATCTTCCTGTGGGCCGTTTTTATACAAGCTCCCCTACTTCAGCGTTATAATATGGTCTGTCAAGTCCCTGTGTACCTTTAGGCAAATGTTTGATAAGCAGTTTGAGGAAGTTGCTAATGATAGTGTGACTTGTGATTCAGAATTTCACCGGTGCTCCGGTCGGATCGGAGGAGCTCGTCTTTTACATTTCAGTAAGTGGCGAATTGTTCGTATGTGATTAATGATACTTATACTCTTGTAGATGTCTTTTAAACGGTAAAGCTCGCGTCGCGGTTTCCGCACATTACACTGATATAGTACTTTAGGAAGATAGGATGTTCTTCGCGAATGCGTCATCGCCAACGAGTTGTCGTACGTGCGTTCTGTAACTTTGAAGTAGGGCAAAATCTGGTAGCATCTGGTACACGGTTAGAGCTGTGGTACATATGTAGTTATTCGGTTTTTATAATCTTTTCGGGTGGATCTTTCTGAATGGAAAATTTTGACGACTTTTCGAATTCGCGGAAGGTCGATGACTTGCTACCATTTCAGACACCAGATCCATGATGTGGAAGTTCTTTGATCGATTCCAGTTTTTTTAGTATGTTAGCTATGTACAGTTCACATTTTTAGGAACTTAACAGTAGTTGCAATTAGATGTTTTATTTTAGTAAAAAATAATGAATTTGTATTTATGAAACAATATAAAGTAAAATGTTTGATTGGTTCATTATTATAGATGTCGACGTATTTATCATTTGCATTTCTGTCATTATTGGAATACAGATTATGTATAACGATTGCGATTGCATCACTTACCAAAATGAATCCAGATTATGACCTTTTCCAACCATTGTAACTTATAAAAACTCTTTTCTGTAACTCTTGCGGAGATACAGAGATACAAACGATTTCTACTACCAACGAATGTCGCACTAACATTCCTTCCCTTCCTCGATGACTATAGAAGACAATTTACAAATTTGTGTTTTAATTCACCATTGAGTAACCCTCCCTTAGACCAGCCCACTATTTACACCTTGTCTTTAAAAATGTTTACATACATACAGTGTATCAAACAATTGTCCGTACAGAAATTTTTTTGTCAAAATATGTTTTCATTCAAATGTTAATAACTTTTTTGTACGTTAATCAAAAACGCTGAAATTTGGACCAATCATGAATCATATATCAATGCTCTCCATTGGTGAAATTTTGAGCGAGATCGATTAAGTTTTTTGAATGTTATATAGAACTTTTAGTAAAACATATAAGATTTTTAAACACATTTTGAAAACATTATATCTCAATATGTACTCAATGAAACTTTTTCAATTTTTTTTTGTGTTACAGCTTAATCTTAAGGCCTTCATATGCAGCAACTTTTGAGGTTCTATATTCACTACAAAAAATATGAAAAAATTGTTATGTAGTTGACGATATTAAAAAAAAAATACCATATTTTTTACATATAATCTGCCAAACGTTTTCCACCAATAAAAGTGCATTACCTGAACGAAAAATGCATAGGACCTACTCTTCATATGTAGTTTAGTAGGTCCTGTATAAAAATATTGCATTAAGAGAGTTTAAAAAAGTTGAAAACACTTGGCACTTTTATTGATCAAAATATGATAAATTTCCAAATAATTCTCTGAACGTATACAGATTTTTCATATTTTTTGTAGTGAATATTGAACCTCAAACGAAGCTGCATATGAAAGCCTTAGGTATGAGCTATAACACAAAAAAGATTGAAAAAGTTTCATCAAGTACATATTGAGATATAATATTTTAAAAATGTGTTCAAAAATCTTATAAGTTTTACTAAAAGTTCTATAACTTTCAGAAAACTTAATCGATCTCGCTCAAAATTCTACCAATGGAGCTTCAATATATGGCTTATGATTGGTCAAAATTTCAGCATTTTTGATTGACGTACGAAAACATTTGAATAATTTTTTGACCAAAAAATTGCTGTACGGACAATTGTTTGATACACTGTACATTTATTTGTTCAACATCAGTAAGACAAGACATAGGTACATAATCAACAATAGTACGCCACAATACTCGGTTTGTGGTTGCCGCTCTCCATCCTCGGTCGCGCCCAATACTCGCCAGGTCACGCTCCACCTGGTCCGCCCATCATGCTCTCTGCGCTCCACGCCTTCCTGTGCCAACCGTATCAGTTGCAAACACCAGCTTTGCACGGTTGTTGTCCGGCATTCTTGCAACATGCCCTGCCCACCGGATCCTTCCGGCTTTGGCCACCTTCTGGATGCTGGGTTCGCCGTAAAGTGCAGCGAGTTCGTGGCTCATCCTTCTCCGCCACATACCGTTCTCCTGCACACCGCCGAAGATCGTCCTTAGCACGCGTCGCTCGAAAACTCCGAGTGCTTGCAGGTCCTCTTTGAGCATGGTCCATGTCTCGGGCCCGGTCTTATTAGCGTCATGGTGCATTTAGTGCGTGGGTGAATCTTTTCCGACCGCAGTTTCTTCTGGAGCCCGTAGTAGGCCCGACTTCCGCTGATGATGCGCCTCCGAATTTCACGGCTCACGTTGTTGCCAGTCGTCAGTAAGGATCCGAGGTAGACGAATTCCTCCACCACCTCGAAAGTATCCCCGTCTATCGTAACATTACTACCCAGACGGATCCGGTCGTGTTCGGTTCCGCCTACCAGCATGTACTTTTTTTTTGAGGCATTCATCACCAGTCCGACCTTTGCTGCTTCGCTTTTCAGGCGGGTGTACAGCTCTGCCACCGTTCCAAATGTTCTGGCAATAATGTCCATGTTGTCCACAAAGCACACAAATTGACCGGATTTTGTGAAAATCGTTCCCCGGTTGTTGAGCCCGGCTCGTCGCATCACACTTTCCAGAGCGATGTTGAAGAGCAGGCATGAGAGCCCATCCCCTTGTCGTAGTCCCCGGCGAGATTCAAATGAACTGGATAGTTCACCCGAAGCCCTTACGCAGTTTTGCACACCGTCCATCGTTGCTTTAATCAGTCTAGTCAGCTTCCCAGGAAAGCCGTTTTCGTTCATGATTCTCCATAGCTCAGCGCGGTCGGTACTGTCGTATGCCGCCTTGAACTCTTTGAACAGGTGATGCGTTGGGACCTGGTATTCACGGCATTTCTGAAGGATTTGCCATACGGTAAAGATGTGGTCCGTTGTCGACCGGCCGTCGATGAAGCCGGCTTGATAACTTCCCACGAACTCATTCGTTTTAGGTGACAGACGAAGGAAGATGACCTGGGATAGCACTTTGTAGGCAGCATTCAAAATGGTGATCGCTCTTGAGTTCTCACATTCCAAATGGTCGCCTTTCTTATGAATGGGCAGATTACCCCTTCCTTCCCCTTCACCGGTAGCTGTTCGGTTTCCCAGATCCTGACTATCAGCCTGTGCAGGCAGGTGGTCAACTTTTCTGGGCCATTCTTGATGAGTTCAGCTGTGATACTATCCTTACCAGCTGCTTTGTTGGTTTTGAGCTGATGAATGGAATCCTTAACTTCTCTCAGCGTGGGAGTTGATTCATTTCCGTCCTCCGCCTCTCTGGCGTAGTTGTTTCCTCCGTGGCCGTGGCCTCCCGTGCCTACGTTTTCCACGCCATTCAGGTGCTCACCGAAGAGCTGCTTCCACCTTTCGATCACCTCACGTCCGTCCGTCAAGAGGCACTTGTTTTTATCTCTACACATTTCGACTCGTGGCACTAAGCCGTTGCGGTATACGTTGAGCATCTAGTAGAACTTCTGAGTTTCATGGGAACGGCACAGCAGTTCCATTTCTTCGCACTCAGCTTCTTCCAGGCGGCACTTTCTCTCCCGAAAGAGGCGGGTCTGCTCTGCCGTAATTCTGCAAAGTGACGTAAGCGACATTGATAGTTTTGGCCCATTTTTTGGTTATTATGCATAAAACTCTTGGTTATCCTCTAAGTTTCTTTTCATAGATGATAGAATACGACTTGATCTTGCATTCTTATACAGCAGGCATTGAACAGTGTTATTTTCACACTAGATATTATATAAAATATACCAAGAAATTTCAAAATTTTGAATGTCGCTAACGTCATTTTGCAGAATTACGGCAGTGCTGCTACCGCTTCTGTTTATAACGTTCCGCATTCTGTCGGCGCCCGCGCTGCGTTCTTCTCCTCCAAAACCGTTTAGCACTTTTCGTCCTCTGCTGCACAGGCGTCGTCGTTTCCTCCGTTGCCGTGGTCTCCCGTGGCTACGTCCTCCATGCCATTCAGGTGCTCGTCCAAGTGCTGCTTCCACCTTTCGATCACCTCACGTCCGTCCGTCAAAAGGCCTCCGTTCTTATCCCTGTATATCTTGGCTCGCGGCACGAAGCCGTTTCGGGTTGCGTTGAGCTTCTCGTAGAACTTTCGTGTTTCACGGGAACGTTCCATTTCTTCGCACTCCGCTTCATCCAGGAAAAGGCGGGTCTGCTATTTCCGCTTCTGTTTATAACGTTCCACGTTCTGCCTGGTTCCTTGCTGCAGCATTACCACCCGTGCTGCGTTCTTCTCCTCCAAAATCGCTCTGCACTCCTCGTCGAACCATTTGTTTTGTCGATTTCTTTCAACGTACCCGTTGGTGCCCCGGTGCTGTTCATAAACCACGTAGACTTTTTTTTAAATTTTTGCTTGGACAAAAGTGTACGAGGGGGGAGGGGGGCTCTGAGATGATGGTCTACATGGTTTATGAACATCGGCTGCACCGTTGATGGTTGCTTCAGCCGCTCAAGGTTGTACCGTGGTGGTCGCCGGTACCGTACATTATTGATGACGGATGGCCGCAGCTTGACCATCACCAGATAATGGTCGGAGGCGATGTTAGTGCCACGATAGGTCCTGACATCGATAATGTTGGAGAAGTGCCGTCAATCAGAACGTGGTAGATTTGCGATTCCGTCTCCTGGTGGTGATCTGTAGGTGTAACGGTAAGGAAGGCTGTGTTGGAAAAAAAGTGATACGTTTGGCCGTGTTTTTGGAGGTGACGAAAACAATGAGTAGGCCGTTTACGTTCGTCATCTGGTGGACGCTGAAATTGCCAATCGTAGGTATGAACTCCTGCTCCTGGCATACCTGAGCGTTTAGGTCTTCTATGATAATCTTGACGTCGTGGCTTGGGCAGCGGTCGTACTCGCGTTCGAGCTGCTCGTAAAATGTGTCCTTGTCAGTTGTGAAGTTGAAGAATCGACCCTTGATCCACAACCTGCACATTTTATCGTCGATCGGCCACCAACCGACACGCGCCTCTGCATGTCGCCCATCACGATAAAATCTGTTCCCAGCTCACGTGTGTTGCCGCATTTCTGGTAGATGGTACCGGACGTTGATCAGCGCCCTTAATATATGAGGATCAGACGCTGTTTGAGCCGCTCTTCCTGGAGAACTGACGCTCAGGTTTGCAGAAACAAGGAGCTGGATTATGCCAACCATAACCAGAGGATCACCCAAGGGATCACCTCTTGATCATTACCTGAGGATCGCCTCCAGGTTTGTCGTTTGAAACTGAGGATCGCCTCCAGTTTTGTTTGTAACCTGAGGATTGCCTCCAGGTTTTTCTGCACCCGAGGATCGCCTACCGGTGGTTCGTCATACCTGAGGATAGCCACCAGGTCTCACTAGCACTCGAGGATCGTCTTCGAGTGATCCAACATACCTGAGGATCGCCTCCAAGTTTCATTAACAATCGAGGATCGCCTCCGAGTGACCCAGGGAGTGGCCACTGGCCAGACATACTACATCTCCAGTTTGGATTCTGCTATAATATCAGGAATGGTCCTAAATGTTTACACTTTTCTTGCATCCTGATGATCGCCAAACGGGTGCCGACATTAACTGAAAACACTCATTTCGAGGAATCATTTTTTTAAAAGAATTTTCTTAGACTACCTCAATTTCACAATTCGGTCTTTTTTTATTTATTTTTTTTATTAGAGCTTGCAATTGAACTCTTGCTTAAACTCTTTGTAGAAATGCGACCACACTAATTGTTAGTTGATTGCTACGATCTTACAGAGCTTAGGGCTGTTTCCTTCACCTTTCCTTCGGCTTACCGGTTAAGCCGAACTGAAGAAATAGACCCTTAATAAGGGAATAGATAGACCCTTAATAAGGGAACATGAGATATTATTATGAAATTTCTCTTTTAGATAATCCATTCATGTACCAATGCTAAAAAGTGACAAGAGTACACATTACCTCCTTAAAGGGTCCACTATTTGCACCGAAAGTAAATTTTTGCAATTTCTCATCGTAATAGGCTGTTTTTCCTCACGCAAATCTGCCAGGAAAAGGCCTACTTTCGCACACCAAATTAGCAGTGCTGTAATGGTTCATCACAGCACTGATTTGCGTGGCGTAATGAAACATTACAGCACTGTTTTCAGTTTTGGTCAATTTCTTTATGCTTTCTGGACGCAGGTTTAAAAATTTGTGACAACTGCACAGCATAACCTGCTTTGATCAGACTTTCTTTAATATTATTACTATTTATTAACGACACTTTACCATTATTGTGGCATTCGTGTCAAAGATTTCAAAAGATTTTCTTAAATATGGCTATGAACATCAGTGTGCAGTTTGATGAAAAATTTTCGTTTAAAACTATCCTCAAGTAGTAATTTATGCCATTGCATAAAACGTTGTACGCAACTCGGTGCAGAACTCGATTTTTGCAGCACTCATCGTAATGATCCAACTCGGCAAGCCTCGTTGGATAAATGTACGACTCGTGCTGTAAAAATCTTTATTCTGCACCTTGTTGCGTAAACTACTATTTCCAAATCAAAACTTCGAATTTGTAGCTGATTTTAAAATAAGGAAGGTAATATAGCTTCTTAAGCAAAACTTTTTAATCGCCTTAAGTTAATATAAAAAGCTCTAAATCGATCAATTGAAGAGCTACACAGCACTAACAAACATACAAAAACAGAAACAACATAAGCTAGTTGTTACATATAAACTATGACTTGTGCTCTCACAATGCCGCAAACTGCAAAGTCATAATTTTAACTTATTTCCATCCAGAACATTGCTTATCAATCTTTACAGAGCTTCTTCAGTAGCTCTTAGGCATCCCTTTCTCTCACCACGATGAGAGACCGATCGATCGCCTGATGCGTCTTCTCTCGTGCATATTGTCATGTCGTCACTGTTGATTGGGCGTACCTACCTACTTCATTATAAAGCGTTCTTACGATCTCCGTTGTCGTCAAGCCAAAATATTATTTAGTGGAAAAGTTCACATCTGGAATAATCCGGTTTGGTCGATCGCGTCGTGTATGTACTCGAACGTGATCTGGCGCGCTCAACTTGATCGGGTCCACCACGTGGACGCGCGCCGGTGCTGTTTATTCCCAATAAACAGAATTTGAATAATTTTAAGTGAATAGGGGAGACTGAGGAGACTTGATCCCTGGGGAGACTTGTTCCCCCCATATTTGCTCGGAATCAAAAACATTTTTCTTCTAGCATATTTTTTCCAAAACTACTCCTGGACAAACGACTATGTTTTGGCAACAAGTGATTTCGATTGTACATTGCATTATTTTTTAACGGCTGATGGTTTGTTTTCAGTGCTTCAGAAATCTTTTAGGCGATTCCGAAAAATCTCAATAACTTTGTGAAAATTGGACCAAATTGTGTCAAAATTTCACAGCACATAGTTTAAATAAAATACTTTCAAACTTATTTATCCAAATAAGGCTGTTGTTAACATATTTTAATTAATAATTCAGCTTAGTATACACAACAGTGACATGGGGAGACTTGATCCCTCGAGGATTACACACACATTATACATGTGAAAAATAAAATTCTATTCGGAAGCTTCTATTTACTTGGAATTCTAGTCTATTCAACGATAAAATGTGTCAGATAATTATAACTTTAGTACAAGCCAAGAAAAGGGGGATCAAGTCTCCCCATTTCGAAAATACGGCATATCCTTAAAAATTTAAGGACATCTTACAATTTCAAACACTCCATATTCATCGAAAATACAAGAAAACTCGAAAAGAAAATGAATAGGAAGACTCTGGAATTATTTTCCCTTTAAATAAACCATGTGCTCAAAGGGGGATCAAGTGTCACCCATTTTTCAAAAATACATCATAAGACATGCCTCCATAAAAACACAGTTTTGAAAACTTTAACAATAATTTAAAGGCCTTCTGTTGTGTATTAAATTGCAATAGATGTTTACCTGCCATTCTGTACGGAAATTAGATCTAGTTTTGTGTTTTTTCTTAAAGTTTCAGGTAAATTAAGAAAAAGGGATCAAGTCTCCCCAGTCTCCCCTACCTAATGGGATGAATCGTGGATGATGCGGACGCCGGCTAAGCTGTTTGATCCCACTATAGACGAAGACTTCGGGCATTTGTATCAAGAGTACTGTTGTTGTAGATGTAGTAGTTTTCGACAAACTCACAAATTTGAAAGCCGGTTCAGGGAAAGATTTGACAAAAACTAGTTTTGCCCTAGAGCTGTGATTATACCAATTCAAGTTTCGGACCGCCAAATCCAGAGAAGTTGTTTCTGCCTTTTTTTTTTGCAAATATCTTGTCAGCAGTTAACCTACGGGGTTATGCCTCGAAATTAGGTAACAAACTGTGATAATGGTACAGGAGTTGAAGGAGAGTCAGGTTGAATGGGTTGGGCGTAACAGTACTTGATGGGACAGCAAATGTTGGGCCCGTGATGCCGAGGGGCTCGTGCCAGGAAATGACACCAAATCATAATAATTATATGCTTGTAGCGCTAACTGTTTGCCGGACGGACGGATGGTGATAATTGTCATGGCTCTGAAACCCGACTCACGAGCCGACCATTATCATTATGCCTTGTCAACACTTATGTTTTGAGTTGTACAGAGGAATTATTTACTACGCATCGGTTGTCCTGCTTGCGTCATTTATGATCTGAATTCGCAGCGAGTAAGCTGAAATTACGATTGAAACTTTGTTTACTCTTCTGTGGAAGTATAAAATTTAATGAGATAGAAAACAACAGAACTTATCAGCAACTTTACGGGAAGTTTCATTCTCAGAGATAATATTTTAATAACTTCATGGTTCTTAAGTTTGCAATCTGACATTATCGCGCTATAACAAATTGGGAAAAAGATTTATTTCTATGTTTTAATGAAGTGCCACCAGTCTTGTTCAATGTCAAAAATGTCTAAAAAAATCAAATTACTGATTGTTTTCTAATAAAAGAAATGTGTTGCGCTTGAAGCTCAACAATAGCGCCTGCCACGTCAGGTTGCAGGTCAATTTAGGGAAGGGGAAGGAAGTGATGATTGCAATCGTTTAGCGTTTATCGTTGTGCAGACCGAATATACCTCTGCGTCTGCACAAATTCATGTTGATGTCGGAGTGTTGATGGGATATGGTTGGGTTCACACATTAGTGCGTGGATGCCAGGCGTAAGGTGAAAGATTAGTGTGTTTATTACTCTGAAGATGCGCGGCACAGTTTGCTTGATAGCATAACTCGTAGGCGTTATCTGGTAGATTGACACTGTGCTGGGAAAGTTGAAGGGAAGGGAAACGATTTTTTCAACCTGTTACTGTTCTTGCGATGGCTATGAACATGTGAATATGCATGCGTTATTAGCGTGGTTCAAATAATCGTTTTTGCTCCACACCGCTTATTCAATTCGTAACTAGATTTTCAGCCTTCTCATAAAAAATGAGCTGATTTGGTTGAAAATTGAGAGTGCACAAGCCCTTCAAAGTTTGTATGGGAATTACTATGGGAAAAGGGTGTTTTTCATTCAATTGACCGTAGATTTTCCCCAAGTGCCCTAGAGTGTTTGTTGACCCTTGGATACTCCTAGCCTACTCTATCAGCTTTGCCGAAGACCACATTCAAATCGGACGTATCATTAATTAGTTATCGATTTTTTTCCAACTGCAGAAACTTTAACAGTGGATCATTCAGCTTCCCAGCAGGCAACATTGTTGCACATGGCGCCAAAGATAGCACACATAAATCATGGCTACACGGTAAAAAATCTGCACTCTGATATGAACAGATTGGCACTTGAATTCGCACTACTGCTCAATCAGTTTGTTATCATCTAAAAATCATTTGAAAAAGAACATTCAATGCCGCTTCAATTTTAATAGAAGTCCACTTCAATTCGTTGTTGACAATGTTTTGATTTCAAAATAAAAAATAAAAAAAGTGTATTTCCGCAGCACCCAGATTCGATACCAGGACCTTAAGAGTCACGGTCTTCTGCTTTACCACTACACTTCTTCACATCTGATAGTGAGGTGCGAATCGAAGCGAAACACTTTCTACCACCTGTCATCTATATTTACTTTCATGCCCAAAACAGTCATTACCAAATCAACAGCTTTTCACTTTGGATTGTATTGCTTTGTACATTAGTGCAAATCGAAGCGATTTTCAGTTGATTTCTCCAGTGGATTTGTTTTGGTTCTCAAATCAACACTGACAGCATTGCGATATCAAAGGAAAAGTATTTCAGATCATGTTGATTGGGATGTTGAATAGTTAAGGGATTTTTCCCTTTCATCGAGCGTGCAGAATTTTTACCGTGTACTATGTTTCAATGCAAATTGCAGTGATGCCCATCGAATAGTGTAATCATCATGATCAAAGATTTTAACTCTGAATAATAATCGATAACAAATTAATGAGGCGTCCGATATCAATGTGGTCTTCGGCAAAGTTGTAGCTGATAGAGTAGGCTAGGAGTACCAAGGGTCAACTAACATTCTAGGGCACTTGGGGAAATGCTACCGTAAATTGAATGAAAAACGTCCTTTTCCCATAGTAATTCCCATACAAACTTTGAAGGGCTTGTGTACTCTCAATTTTCAACCAAATCAGCTCATTTTTTGTGAGAAGGCTTAGAATCTGGTTACGAATCGAAAAAGCGGTGTGGAGCGAAATCGATTTTTTGAACCACGCTAATGCGTTATACATGTAGAGAGGAGGGAGAAAGTATATAGAAAGATACAAAGTAGAAGGAAAGGGACAGGCCAAGGATTGAACCCAGGACCTTCTGCATACGAATCAAAAGTGGTAGTCCTTAGACCACAAAGCCCGTTTTGTTTTCTTATAAAAGAAATGAGTTATTTATTCAATTAGCTTTTAGGCGTTAAACCAACCTACAGCAATTCAAAAAGGGATACAATATAAAACACATAATAAATAAATAATCCAACAAAATCATCTCTTCCGTTCACAAAATCGTAAAACTTTCATAAAAATGAAGTACGGCTTTTTAGCTTAGTTTACTAGTGTCCTTGGGGAACCAATTATTATTATTATCATTATATTATAAAGAAAAAAATCAATAGTACATGATATTGAAACATATAGTGAATAAAATCTTACTTTTCTCTAAAACGTACAGTAGTAGATAAAATAATAGTGTATCTAAATATATTAAAAACAGTATGTTTTCCGTGAATATATGAAATAAAATTAAATGAAGTCGTATTTTTCTAGCTAACTAAACGTTTTAAAGAAATTCTGAAATAAAATTTTAAATCAGCGTCTCAAAATATTTCAAATAAGCATGTTAAATTTGATGAACAGATGGGAATTTTTTTTATTACCGTACGGGATTGGGCCGAAAGGTCCTAGATTTTCATGAAACTTTTCCACAGGCAGGGCTCATGGATATATGAACGAAAAAAAAATTGAGAAAAAATCAGGGTCGCCTATTTTCCCGGAAAACTCAGGTGGCAATTCTTTGTTTTCCCCTGATACTACTTACTTTGAAAAATCATAACTCAACTCAAGAACGAAGCATCATAGAAACAAAGTTTTTTTTAGAAAATGAAAGCAATTTTTTTTCAGAAATAAAAAAAAATATGAAAAGGAAAAAGTTTTCCACTAAATTTTCCACCGTTGAGGAAACTTATAAAGAAAAGCCGGAAAAACTATGCCCGAACTCACGGGAATTTTTCAAAAAAAATATTTTTGAGAAGGTAGTTTCATAAGCTTTGATGGCTGAAATTTTTGGAATGCAATTGTTTTTCGTTCTTGAGTTATGGCCAATTTTGTGGAAAAATATCCAAATGTATCATATAACTTTTTCTTTGAAAAAATATAACTCAAGAACAAAGAATCGTAGAAAAAAAATATCAAACTTCATTATTTTGCAATACAAGACTATTGATAAATGTCTCAAAAGGTTTCGAGTACACTGGTCACTTTTCTGGATGCTCTGGAAACCTGGTGCTCCCAAGGAACCGATTCTCTACAGGTACAAGGTTTTCCGAATCATCCGGAGAAGAGGCCAGTAGTGCTCTCAAAATTTCTTGAAACATGTACACTCCCGTTCAAAAGTTTGGGGTCACCCCCTCAAAAACATGTCATTTTTTAAGGCCCATATCTTCACCAATTTGCGTCCGATTTCAAAACCCTAGGTTTCATTCAAAAGATAATAAGTCAAAGAAACTTTGAACATGATTTAAAAGAAACTTTTTCAAAAAATTTTGTATGTAAACTTAACCCAAAGTTGCCAAATTTTCTAAAAAATGAATATAAACTTACGGCAGTGTCGCTGGAAGTTGGGTCGACCAAATTTTAAGATGAGAGCGGTAATATGACCCATTTTCTATTAGCTTTCAACTGCTTTTTACAGAACTTAGCTAAAAAATCTAGAAAAAAAGTTTTAAGTAAATTAATCCTTGATGTCATCGACCAAAAGTTTGGGGTCACCCCTCAATATGATGTATCGGCTAAAAGTTTGGGGTCACTATCGTAAAACATGGAAAAGTGATTTGTTGATATCTTTGTCATCTTTCATTCAATTTTAATTCTTCTTGGCTTATTTGAAACAAAATGAATGATACTTACTGCATAGACATTGAACCACACATATTTGTTGAAATTTACATACTAAAACTTAACGTAAAGTTGCCTCATTTTTTGAAACGTGGTAAAATGTGCTAACTTTACATAACATTTTTATATACAAAAATCGTTAAATACGTTAAGTTGAAGACATCAAACGTAAATTTAGTTAATTATATTTGAAATGAGCCAAAAATAATTAAAATTGAACTATAGATGACGAAGATATCACCAAATCACTTTTTCATGTTTTACGAAAGTGACCCCAAACTTTTGGCCGATACATCATATTGAGGGGTGACCCCAAACTTTTGGTCGATGACATCAAGGATTAATTTACTTAATAACTTTTTTTTCTACATTTTTTAGCTAAGTTCTGTAAAAAGCAGATGAAAGCTAATTTAAAATAGGTCATATTACCGCTCTCATCTTCAAATTTGGTCGACCTAACTTCCAGCGACACTGCCGTAAGTTTATATTCATTTTTTAGAAAATTTGGCAACTTTGGGTTAAGTTTACATACAAAATGTTATGAAAAAGTTTCTTTTAAATCATGTTCAAAGTTTCTTTGACATATTATCTTTTGAATGAAACCTAGGGTTTTGAAATTGGACGCAAATTGGCGGAGATGTGGGCCTAAAAAAATGACATGTTTTTGAGGGGGTGACCCCAAACTTTCGAACGGGAGTGTACATATCAAAAGTATTGTTCTGCAAAACCACTAAGTTTGATATGTCGCAAGCTTGGTTTCAGAACAGATAAAAACGTGGAGACTTCCCTGAGGGCACCAGGTTTTTTTGGATCATCCGAGGAAGGATTTTGTAATCAACTTTCACGAATTTTCGATGAGAAACGGCTGAGAACCACAATTTTATAGTATTGAAATTGGGTGCAAAATGAGGTCCAGGCACATAGATGTTAATACTAAATTTAAAAAAAATGAACGTATTAAAGAAATTCTGGGTTGAAATTTTGAATAAGCGGATCGAAATCTAATATTGATGAGCAGATGTACAAACCACTGCACTGTCAACGCATCGCAAACGAATGCATTGTGCAGGCCATTTCAAAAACACGTAAATCCACGACATTTAACAGCACTGTCTGAAACATCCCGAATGCGTCAGAACCTGACGTGGACTCAAATCCCATTGAGATGAGTTCTGTAATTCTTAATTATACGATCCACAATACAAACTGGGCTTTAAAACGATATTTTTAATAGTTGCCCTTAAACAGCCTCATTTCCATATGCAATTGCCTCTACATGAGTAATAGAAATACACTAGAACTCCAATGGCGCTGTAGTCAGTTTTCTTATTTAATTATTTTAATAACTTTAATTGCAATAATTAACTATTTTAAAGTGTCCATCTTGTAGAGGACCTTTTGTTATGGTAAACAAAATTAACTTGACACTTCTAGTACCGCTACTAGATGTTAGTCACACGAACAGTCGCGACATTGGACTTCTGTGGCTAGTTATTCTACTACATGAGTTGAACTGCATTCCTACTGCGAAACAGCGATCAAAACAGCAAGCCAAGCGAAATTCAAGTGGACAACGACGGCGGGGCGGGTTGCTACGATTACAAATCAGGAAACATGTGCGTTCCTGGCTGACGGTGGCGGGCTAATAGAAGAAGTCAGCACAAAATATGAGAGCAAAAAACTGCTCATCAGCAACGCGTTGCGCCAGTGTTTCGGAGCTTACGAGGAATAAATTATAGTTGGACTAACTATAGGTATACGCCTTAATCAGGTGTGTCTTTCTCGCCAAGTGTGATTGCTTGGTTGCTGACGGGTTTTAAATGGAAAGAACGACCTAACTTGTCGAAACTTGTGTTGACTTGAACACGGTTGACTATAGAGCGCGACGCGGCGTTCTGCATCACTTGTGCGTTTTTGCAAACGTTGTTTTTGATGTTTTCTTTCTTTTTGTTGATGGAACTTCTTCGATGAAGCTTAATTATAAGATCCGTACGAAGGGGAGAGGGGAGTGGGGTCGCAAATTCGTGACGTACTTAATGGATGCTCCCTAAGTAAAATTGATCTTACATTTATTCATCGTCTCGTGCGTCGCTAATGAGACTACATTGTTTGGAAGTTTGAATAACACTAGTTTACCACATTTTTTCAACTCGGTAAGCTGATGATTATTTAATATTGTGTGTGCAGTGTGGGCTTTCCATGGAGGTTCATGGGCATTTCATAAGGTTTTACGGGCATTCCATTGCATTTCAATGGGTTTTAAAGGCATCCCAAATGTGTTCCAGGGGATTTCGTGGTCGTTCCATTTGGTCTAACGAGATTTTAGAGGCGTTCTGGAGGTATTTCAAGGGGCTTCAGGGATGTTCCAGGGGGTTCTTGATAGTTCCAGGGGGCTTCAGGGGGTTTCAGGAGTATTTCACGGGTTTCGAATGCGTTACAGGGAGTTTCAGGTATGTTCTAGGGGACTTCAGGGGATCTCAGGAGCGTTCCGTGGGGTTTCATGTACGTACCGGGGTTTCAGGGGCGTTCTAGGAGCATTTGATAAGGTTTCAGAAGACTTCAAGGACGTTCCATGGGGACATTGACGTCTTCCTTTCCAGTCACTCTAATTACTTGTTGTTTCCTTCCTGTATGTGGACTTTACTTTCATTACTCTATTGATTCACCATAGTTACCGAAGAACTTGTAATTAGAAGCCATATAATGTTGTTGATTAACAAATTGAGAAATGGATTATGTAGATAAAATCACGTCCTGTGGAGTTCGACCGTCGCTTTAACCAACTAAGCCACAGAACATGTAATGATTTTGCGGAATAGAAAGCCAAACTGAATCTGACCTAGTTCCTGGGACCTCTTTTTCACAAATTCAACTCTCTTTTAATTCTAACTCCCACAAACTCATTCACTGTTGGTGAGAGACTTCGGAAGATGATCTGGAATATCACTTTATAGGCGACATTCAGAATTGTGATCGCTCGAAAGTTCTCGTACTGCAACTTGCCCCCTTTCTTGTGGATGGGGTAAACGACCCCTTCCTTTCTCTCCTCCGGTAGCTGTTTAGTCTCCCAGATCCAGAATATTGTTCGGTGCAGGTAGGTGATCAACTTTTCCGCGACCATTTTGATGTGTTCAGCTTTGATACCATGCTTATCAGCTGACCTATTGGTTTTGAGCTGCTTAGCATCCTCAACTTCCTTCAACGGGCGAGTTGGCTCGTTGGTGCGCCCTGCTGTACTGACATAGTAATTTCTTCCGCTGCGTTGGTTCTTCATGTCTGCGCTCTCCACAGCATTCAAATACTCATCGAAGTATTGCTTCCACCTTTCGATCGCCTTACGTACGTCCGTCCGAAGACTCCCGTTCTTACCCCTGAATATTTCGGCTCGCGGCACGAAGCCGTTGCGGGATGTGTAGAGCTTCTGATAGAATTTCGTGTTTCTTGAGAACGGCACAGCAGTTCCATTTCCTCGCGCTCCGCTTCTTCCAGGCGATGCTTTTTCTTCCGAAAGAGACGGGTCTGCTGTTTCCGCTTCTGTTTGTACCGTTCCACATTCTGCCGGGTTTCATGCTGCAGCATTACCACACACGTTGCATTATTCTCCTCTAAAATCGGTCTGCATTCTTCGTCGAAGCATTCGTTCCATCGATCTCGTTCCACGGACCCGATGCTGCTCTCGGATGCGTCGTTGATGGCGTTGCTTTAATTGTAGTCAGGCAGTGCACAGTGATCCACGAACCAGATTTACGAGGAAAGATGCATTCAGCGCCTTCAAATGTGTTTTTAGACAAATATGGTCTTC
This sequence comes from Aedes albopictus, assembly GCF_035046485.1. Lineage (NCBI taxonomy): Eukaryota > Metazoa > Arthropoda > Insecta > Diptera > Culicidae > Aedes > Aedes albopictus. Next base: position 486,595,522 of record NC_085137.1, on the reverse strand, counting down.
TACAAAGTTGTCCCTAATAATAAGGCCCTCTTTCCAATGAATGCGAGCAAAAGATTTTTTTTATGTTTGCCCCAACCCGTCATATCACCTTTTCAAAAAACTTTGATTTAAAAAAAGGAAGCACCTGTTACTATTGAACCAAAAAAGATAACGACCTTCTAGCGCACGAAACGATGCTTCAAATGCTCTACAAGTGTTTCTTGGGCGACTTTGATGAAAAATCGAAACTGAAAAAGTTAATGCCAGAAAACCGGCTTTTCTTGAACCACCCTAATGCTAATTCAGAAAAATATCTCTAGATCTGTCAATTTTGAAGCTACATAAAAACTATCTTCAGCAAACTTGCTTAAAATTGATAGATCTACAACTTTTCCGAAGAATGTATATGATTATCTTAGCAAATAAGAAAGTTTGGTTATGATGATTAACCTGGGCTTGTTAGGGGAATAGCTGTAAGTAAAAAGAAAAACGTATTAAGTACTGTTCCTTTGAATGCCACTAGGAATTTGCATCCTTTGACAGATACGTATTTCGACCTCAACCGTAAGGTCGTCTTCAGTGTCTTGTACTTAACACGATTTACTTTTTACTTAAAGTTTGGTTTCCAATTTCTTTGAAAATATGGACCATCCTAATTTTCATGCACATTGGAAAGAGGGCCTTATTATTAGGGACAACTTTGTAGAAGACCATATTTGTCTAAAAACACATTTGAAGGCGCTGAATGCATCTTTCCTCGTAAATGTGGTTTGTGGACCATTGTGCATTGCTCTAGCTAGAACATCGAGCTCACCCTCTTCCATAGAAGAGAATTATCAGACAAAAGAGGTACAAAAAAGCAACCCAGAAGGCGCGGCGATTACTCTTTATCCCAACTGGTAAAGGAAGGTAACAGATAATGACATGATTCTCGAAAATTTTGGTTGGAGACAAAACGGAAGCTGATTGAATTTGTTGCGTACTTTTCAACTGGATTGTCGCAACAAATGTAGGTTGTGACAATGACATTATTGTTGCGCGATGGTTGAACTTTGATTCAGTGCCCGCGTCTGGTAACGCCACAGAGAACAGACATCCAAGTCCGGTTCCGAAACTGTGTAAGGAATTTAACGGTCATTTGAAATCGACAACACAAGTGGCAATAGCGTGGCGCTGCAATCGGTTAATTTCCCATACTAATTTAATTCACCACATGAAATGTTTCAATTCACCACTGACTGTGGCAATATGGTGTTTGGTGGCGTTAGTGTTGCCATCGTGTATTGGTTTGCAACCTTACTCAAGTAAAGATTCTAATCCTTACACAACTTTCCGAATAAAATTTGTTCTAGTCTGGATGTCTGTTCTCTGTGGTAACGCTGCCTGGAGATTCTGCGCGTATGCTGAGGCCGAGGCGACATCCGATTGCTTCAGTCGCTCAAGGTTGCACCGCACAGTGCTGCGCCCCATAGACAAAAGTGAAAAAATCGACTTCAAAATTTTGTTCAATCTAGTATGCCATGCTGTTCATACATGCTTGAAGTATGTTGCTCGACCATTATAAGCTTGAAAATAGTGTTTATTATACCAAAAATAACCTAGATTATCAAACAGTGTTTTGCGTTGTCCATAGAAAAATAATATTTTATAAAACAGATTCATATTTGGCCTAGCTCATCATTATTAAACGTTTAAGTTTTCAGTGAAAATCAAAATGGAAGGTCTACAACACAGCAGTAGAATCTTTTTTTTTTGTTTGGCACGGCAACATGTTTCGATATTTGTGAAAATAAAATGTCATAATGTAAGTACTATATGGCGTAGAGAAAAAACGACCTCAAAATTCAAATTGATGAAACAAAAAATGACCTCAGAAGACCTCTCTGAATTTTTAATTATGTTTTTCTTTATAGTATCCGCTAAATACTGAATTCGACTCCAGCTGCTTTTATTTGCTAATTTGTTAGTAATCGAGTTTTTTCCGAGTGATGTATTTATAGTCAAAATCGAAGATATTTTTGATCAAGTGTTGTTTTCTGATCCATTCAAACGAAAAATGTATCAGTTTATATTGTTCCCTCATTTCCTTATGAGTCTGATGATTTCTACGAAGAATTTGAGGGTAAACTTCAAAGATTTCTCCAGTTTCAAAGTATGCAACTGGGCAAGAAATGGCCAAACGCACGACCTTCAAGAAACAAGATGTTCGATGAGAATAAAGTTTGGTGAATAAATCATTCTTCCAATTACCTTTTTATTATGATCTATATGTTCATACAGTTGCCTAAATTGCATTCTAGAAAAAAACAGCAAGATTAAAATAAATTGGCGTTTAAGACACTTAAGCGATTATGAATTATACATAGGACATTTATGCAAATTGTAACTTTTATCAAATTTGTCAACTTCACCGAAGACACTATTGAGAAAAAATGTATGGTACGTTAGTTATGATTTTTGTCCTGCAGTTCTATACATTCGCAGCACTGTGCACCGTAGTGGTCGCCGGTATCGTACATTGTTGATGACGGAAACTTTTAGACGCAGTTTGACCATCGTAAATGCTTAACAAAGTTCATGCATGGTTTGTAAAGTTGTTATATTTTTTTTATAAAATCCAATTTACAACTTGAGTTTTTGAAGTAGAAATCAGGCGATTCAAGCTTTGAGTTACCTTGAATTTGCTGTTGAAAACGTGAGCAAGAGATCGGCCTATGAAGTTTTAGTTTAGTTGAGTTTTAGCTGAAACAAAACCTTTCATATAAGCCGATTTTATTAAAACTATTACTAATCACGACGCTACAAAAGCCTAGACAAAAGCTTATCTATAGCAAAATAGTCAAGAAGAAAACCTTCTTGATCAGCGCGTCTGTTTATTTTTCAACCGTTCAGCATCCGACGACAATAACAAAAACACACCCCATCGAAACCTTTGACATTGATATGGCTACCATTGGAAGAATGCATGAACTCGTAGTAGGTATATGTAAATATACACTACCGGTCATAAATATGCACTTACGAACTCATCGCAATAACAAATAATCTCTCATCAAAACCTTCTGCTGAACATAATGCACAGCAAAGATCCCTTCTTCCAAGTTCTGAGATGTTCAAAGTATCAAACGTTCTGAGTAATTAAACCAGTACTGCAATATTGTTTTCGTAAGTTCAATACTTATGACGGGTAGTGTATACTGTATATACATATTAACATTCTCTATTATTGAATGGAATCATCTGGAAAACATTCAAGCGTTGTTGCCTTGTGCAATAGGTAACGGACGCCACGGATGATGCTTACAAAAACCCCATCCCATCTTATACCTACAATCCATACCTACTAGCAATAACAAGTTCACGCGATCGAAAGGCGTTCGTTACCAGGACATTCATTGCAGCTTTGCGTGGGGTCTTATCAATATAGCAGTTGGCAGTACCTAGGCAGGGTCTTCTCCTATTTGCTGATAATGTTTAGTGGAAAGGGGGTATAACGCCCCGCATAGAGAAATACAGATTGCCTTAGACTCCAAACAGTAAAACTCTTCTAACTGGTGGGGTTACATTTTCACAAATTGTTGCATTTTGGTTGAACAACAAGAAACCAAGCTCTTTGTAATATAAAAAACCAACATAAGCAACCTAAAGTAAATTGTAACCATATATTGTAGTGTTCAAATAATGTTGAATAATGTGAGAATGAAAAATTTCAATGAACAGTTGAAATGTACCTTCACGTTATGCCAAACGGTTTGTTTGGATATTTGGATTTCACACTTACATACGCATATTTTACTATAGATTATTATTACCCAACAGTTTGACATACAGCAACACGCATTAGTGTTCGTTTTCTCAACCGTTTCAAGAAAAAGGTGTCAACTGGGTCACAGATTTGCTTTGCATTTTTGTAAGCCTGCAGGTGCTTCAGGATGTGTTACTGGCGACCCAGGGTATAAACGTGGAGCAATGCCTGGTGGGACAACTCGCATTCGACAAGCTCAAGCACTGGATAAAGAAGCTTACAAGTGAAAATGATAATTGATTGATCCCTGAGTGCCTTTCTGTAATAAATCAGAATAATTGTTTAATTTTTAACACCTAGGCTCAGTGTACCAGTTATGGCTATAGTACCTCAAATTCGCCATAGTTGATTTTCAACCTTTAAAGATACAAATCAACAAGAAAAAAAAATCGTGAACAACAGATCACGATCACAAAAGATGATTGCAATCATTCAAACTTCACAATTTGCTCAAATTATGGTAGAAATAAATCATTTTCCTTAACATTTCGGCCTCCTTGCACCCTATTTCGCCATAGTGTACCAGTTATGACAACTCCCATAAGTAATGCATGTAAATAGTGCGAAGTGGAACCCAAATTAACAAATGTGTCCATAACTGGTACAGGGTTCCTATCATTGGCACACGTCGTAATAAATACTAAAAGTAGTTTTAGCTCCGTTTCTATATTTTTCCTGTAAAGTATTAAAACAAATCAATCATTTGACTTATTGTTTACATTCGTCGGTCTTCTTCTTATTTTTGTAGGTGGTGCGATAACTGGTACAGGCACCCTATTTGCTAGTTTATATTTTATTTTAAAGTGCGTTGGCTACTGAACTGCGCAGTCAGTCATCTTGAGTGTGAAAATGTAAAGTAAAATGTGAGATTGAATAAAATCAAGTCAGCGTATTCCGAGCCCTTTTTCTTCGATTTATGAAGAATAAATGCTTCGAAGACACCGGATTGACTTGATTCAATCGTGCAGTTCTTTTTACGTTTCCACACTTCCAGGAATTTCTGCGATAGTTCAGTAGTAAATTTATTCCCTGGGGAGGTTTTAACAATAGTACAAACATAACAAAACCGTGCTACGTACTGTTAATGCAACTGTATGATACTATATAGCCATAATTTCACATACAGTGCTTATTTTTATTCAAATTTTATAGGTCTACAGTTCTTGAATTGTTTGGTATACAGTGAACTGAGCAAAAAAATGGATGATATATTGACCTTCTGACAAACTGTAATCGAAAATTTTGTTCGAGAAAATCAACGTTTTTTTATTGTATCATAACTTAACCGCCTATCCCACATATTGTAATTTGCTCGATAACCATTCACCACACTGTTGAATCCATTCATGGTACTGTTGGTTTATTGTTACTTTTCATGGTATAGCATACTGTTGAGATACTGTTGTAGATAGTTGCCAACAGTATGGTGAACTGTACTGTTAGTGTTCACGATTATGCGGGGCCCCGCCTAAGTAAATGTGGTCATGCATTCAATTCATAAAAGTGTTCTAATCATGTGTTGGAAAGTTGTGCGAGACAAAGCACCCGCTGATATTTTCCCCTTTAGGCTTGAATAAAATACCTGGGCGCTCCATTGAACTGTATACTTCAGCATGAGCATTGGTGACTGCACGCTTCGTAATTGCTACTCCTAGATTGACATTTTTTTCAACAATTTTTTTCCATACAAAATCTCATACAAATTTCAATCGCAATGCGGAATACGGAAGCGCAACCAACAACACACTTGGACGTTAATAAATTCCTATAATTTAAATGCAACTACATTAAATATTGTGCCCTTTGTATCAATCGTCTTATTAACCACTAAATTGAAACGAAAAAAGCGCAAGAGGTGGAGCCAATATAAAACATCCATTCGTGTTATAAACGGTTTTAATTCGCAATCGATTTACAACCGAGATACAACTCATGGTCGACTTACAAGTTGTGACCGATTCGATAACTAGTCAGCTAGTCATCACATTCGTCACTGCCAGTGACTATGCGTCAACAGTTTCATCAATGTGATTAATAATTGTGTGAGTAAGAAGGTAGGAGTCAATATTTGAGTGATTCTCGCAATTTTTCATTGATTGTAAACTGATTTTCACTATTTTTTACATGAGCAATGATCATGATTGGTTCGAAAACGGCATTTGACAGAGGTTAATCAAAATATTTAGCGCTCGTATTTGTACGTCAATTGACAAACCATCACTTGACACACCTGGCGATATGGACCAGTAGGTCTGTGGCAAAAAGGGAGAAAAAAAATTGTGTGGGTAAAATTTACCGCAAAAAAGGCTGGACGAGAACGTCAATTTTTGTGCCGCTCCTGATTTATTGGTAAATCATGCATTGTGGCTCAGTATTTCCAACGCGCCTCAGTCTACTTATCATTTTGCGAGTGAAAATTTAGACTTTTGTAGTAAAAATGTACGCGCCATATTGCTTTGACAGAGTTCATTTCAGCAGCTTATTTAATGCACCCGTAAAATGCTGAAAATTAGTTTAGAATTTTTGCTTGCTAAATCATGTCTAGGACAACATTGCTTCACACGGTAGGACATAAACAACCAAAAAATGTTAACACTTACACGTTTACTTCTCGTCAACAATCCAGGGGATATCCATTTATAAAGCCTGTATCCGCAATAATCGGGACACAGAAGTACGACTGTAGCTCTGTAATGAATCGGTAAAATTAGCCAAATAATTGACTGAGAACTCATTTGGTGTATGTTCATTATTTGTGCCAAATTTCATAAAAATCGATGAATTACTTTTGACTGTGGATGAAAAACAAACAGACGTTGTTTTAAGCATTTTGTACAATCATGACCAATTTTCATTCGCATAACAGATGGTTATTTTACGCTACAGTTCAAAGTTTTGTGATGATAATTATGATATTCCGTTAGCAGTTATGATACTTATAGAGACATTTTTTTGCAAAATTTCATCAACTTTGATCAATTGGTTTGATAGCTACTGGTGTAGATATGGGTGAGTGTTAGTGAAAATTTTTCGTGTTTTTCATGTGCGATGTTTGCCTATTCATAACTTTTGAATTTCTCTGCCAATTTTCATGAAGTTTTCACAGAAGGTAGTTGATTATGTGGATATTATGCCTGCAAAATTTTATGATTATTGGTATAATACTTTATATAGTACAATCGAAACAATAAAGGGTGCTGACTATTTGCTGTCTGAGGGGCTAAAATCACGTTCAGTCCCAATACATGTTTCGACTATAAAATTGTTGATAGTGCATCGATTTTTTTTTTGAAATTTTGCCTATGTAACAAATGTAGATTAAGAGGTTTGTGTTCAAAATTTCAGCCATTTCCTTTGCCAAATTCAAAAGTAACAGCACTGACAAGCAAAACTAGGGGCTGTACAAAATTCAATGGCGCACATTCTACTCTTTCATGGCTACAACAAAAAGTACTGCACCGATTCACATGAAATTTCGTAGGTGAAATGAACACACCTTAAGTTGTTATTAGGCCAAATTTGAACAATATTGATGTATCTATTGCAGAGTTACAGCTGTATTTCTGTGTCCCAATTATTGCGGATACAGGCTTTAACCGAAGACGGCTAATAACAAGACAGACATCTACCCTCTTGCTCCATATACATTGGGAGCTACAAGCACACTAGCGCCGCGAACGACTTCAGGGAACAACATCATGAATGAGTGTGCGTGCGATGCTACAATTTCCGTGTACGTATTAGCATGCGCACGCACACAATCATGTTTTAATGTTCCTGTGAATCGTTGAGGGCGTTTCAACCATGTCGCCTGCGACAGGGTGAGAGCTGTCTGTCTTGTTATTAGCCGTCTTCGCTTTAACGTAAAGGAATTTGATCATTTTTTGAACCTCCCCTCCTCTATTTTATTTTTTGCCTTTCTCGTACACTAAGTGTACTGGAAAGGCTATATGTTCACTCCAAAAACGACTTTTTGATAGAAGGCCCGTAGGGTCAAGTCACATATACCAATCAACTCAGCTCGACGAATTGAGGTGATGTCTGTGTGTGTATGTATGTGTGTATGTGTGTGTGTATGTGTGTATGTGTGTATGTATGTGGACAAAAAAACTCACGTCACTTTTTGGCAGTAAACCTCAACCGATTTTAATGACCGACAGTTCATTCGACGCGGAATCTGGTCCCATTGTTTCCTATTGAAAATGGTTCAGATCGGTCCAGCCGTTCCGGAGTTATGGCCATTTACGTGTTCCGGACCAGTACCCTTGGAAGGGGCCATACATAAAAATGTAACAAACACATTCATGCGACACATCAAACTGCGGCATTTTGGATAACCTGATGAACAGTAGGCAAAAAAACAGTCTCCGACCATATCTGAACCGGTTGTGTTCCGGAACCGGTTCCGGATGTCCCGCCGGAAGTGGCCAAATATGAATGAGAACCAAATCCATGCATGCGACACATCAAATTGCGGCAATTTCGATAACCTGATGGACAGTTAGCAAGAAAACAGTCTCAGACCATATCCGAACCGGTACTGTATCGGAACCGGTTCAAGATGTCCCGCTGGAAGTGGTCAAATATAAAAGTGATCCAAACCCATGCATGCGACACATCAAACTGCGGCATTTTCGATAACCTGATGAGCAGTTAGCAAGAAAAAAGCTCAGACCATATCTGAAACGGAAGTGTTTCAGAACCGGTTCCGGGTGTTAATACGCCGGAAGTGGCCGTATATAAAAGTTGACAAAACTTTTGCATGCGCCACATCAAATCACGGCTTTTTCGACAACTTGATGACCGGTTATTGAGGAAGTAGGCTAAGACCACATTATGGACTGTCAGTACCAAACCCATGGCTGTTTCGATAACCTAATAAACTTTAGCAAGCAAATAGGCTCAGACTATTCAAGAGATTATCGGTAGTGTTCCGCAACCGGTTCCGGGCCGGAAGTGACACCAAACCCATGCATGCGATACTTCAAATCACGGCTTTTTAGGTAACATGATAAACAGTTGCAAGAAAATAGCCATATCAGTGTGTTACGGAACCTATTACGGGTGTCCCGCCAGAAATGGTGAAATGTGAAAGGCAACCAATACATGCGACATATCAATGACTTATTCAGTAACAAGATAAACGGTTAACCAACGAATAATCTCAGACCATATTTGGGAGAAGCGGTAGTGTTCCAGAACTAGTGACAAGACGAGTAACGCGTCGGAAGTGGTAAAATATAGAAGGGAACTAAACCATAACGGCGTTTTTGATAATCTGATGAACGGTCAACAAGAAAATAGTCTCAGGCCACATCAAGAATTTGTAATAATATTTCGGAATCGGTTGCGGGTGTTCCATCGGAAGTGATTTAATAGAAGTGTACCAAAATCATGCATGCGATACATCAAATCCCGGCTTTTTCAAAAATTTGCCGAACGGTTAGCAAGAAAATAGCCTCAGATCACATTAATTTTCGGCTTTTCAGGTAACCCGATGAACAGTTGACAAAAACATAGTCTCAGACCATATTTGAGACAACCAGAATCGGTTCCAGGTGTCCCGCCGGAAGTGGTCAAACGTAAAATTTAACAAAACCCATGCAAGCTGCACATCAAATAGCGGAATTATAAAAGTGAACAAAATAAGTGTCAAAGCGATAAATCGCATTGTGGCTTTTTTGATATCATGTAAACGTTGGGTAAGATTATAAGTGAAGAAATGGTCTAAGCGATCTCTTTAAATCACCCCATTTCAAATTCCTGCGGTGTTAATGTATAGTAGGATGGATCATCGTTTTATGGAAATAATATAATTTAATCGCATCAACACCTTATACAGTTTTTCAATCTTCACTCTCCTTATGCTTCTAAAATTACTGCTAACAATTTGTGTGCGGCTGGTTGAGCCCTCACTCTTCTCATTGCGATTGAAATTTGAATAGCAAATTTATATTTTCTGCATTTTTATCGTAGGAAGGTCTAATTTTACATGAATCGTGTTACCAATAAAATATAGCCTAAAGTGTGCTGAAATAAACATTGGCGAAGATCGCAAAGTGATCTGTGATTGTGAATAAAGTAAACCTTCTTCATGCATTAGCTGACCCTCACCCCGCTGCCGTAGTGGATGGAATGGGGTCATAATGACCCCAATACACGACTAGGGTTGAGGTGGTCAAGCAGTCAACTGAGAGGTCTGATATTTTTCTGCTCTGTTTTGCTGTTGAACATAACATCGGAATATCACCAATAATTTTTTTTAAATCGATGATGGCTTTGTTAAAATTGTTGCTTTTCTATGTAAAGTGTTTTCAGGATTCAGGAATGTTTTGGCTAACGTCGACGAAACGTTCATGAGTACATATTCGACGAGAAAGGCACTATCACCACTAGGTGGATTAATCTAGGTTTTTTTTTGTAGGAATCCCCAAATATTTTAGTACGGAGCATAAGGTTTCTCAATCCCCTTCTCACCTCATACTATTACGTAATGTATCTTGTCCGACTGTAACATGTATTCAAATCCTTCCAGTGGTACCAGTCGGTCTGTACTACGAAAAAAAGTGCAGAATTTAACAACAAATTAAGCATTTACCAGTGCTTGTATATTCTTCTTGGTTTGAAGAAGGAATGGTATGATGTATGAATTCTTTATTGAGTAATTTACTGAAAAGTGTAGAACTAGCTTTAGTTAAAATACACAAAAAAATGTTTATGATGTTATTTCAATTTAATATGGAGCAACTATGGTATAATAATGAATCAATTGTTTAAATATGAAAATCAACTTGCATTTTTTTAATGTAACAAAAATGTTTTACCTCCAATTAATTTTTTAATCACTTTAATTTAATAAAATTGAAGAATATGTTGGAAAATTTATGAAGAAAACGATACATTTTATTTGTACATAACTTCGTTTTTTTTTGGAAACATTTAAGTTTTTATAGTGCATTCTATCATTTTTATGCTTTCAAAAACCTTTTGTCGCAAATTTTGCAGCTTCCATCCCTTCTGTCAAAATTTTTCGTTATGTTCTAAATGGGCCTTTTCATTTGACGTCTTAAATCAGCTGATTGTTCGGGCGTTTGACAGTTCTTCTATGAAGATGACACGTTCTTGTTAGCAGCTGTTGTTCAAGCTTTGTAAACAAATGCATGCACGGATCTGTCACATGAAAAGGCGTATAGGGTACTGCAGGCACCTGATCTAACCTCACTTTGTCTGACAGCTCAGCGAGCTTGTTTACATGGTGTTGGAATTTTTATCGAGCGGCGAAAATTAAATTTACGTTTGCCGTCCCGAAACTATTATGATACGGAAATATCGATTATATTCAACTTTACTAGTACAAAACCAATCGTCTAATTGCCGTTTTACTGAAATTGTATCGAAAAACAGTTTTGCCGGATATCCGCCAGAGACTAAGTCCATGTAAACAAGCTGGCTGAACTGTCAGTGCACGGCATCGTGACGTCATCTTGGCGTATCCTATTAGTTCCAAGTAAACATGTTTATAACAATCAGTATCAATGTTTTGGTTGTTTTGGTTTGTAAACGGTCGTAACTAAGATTCGTTGAAACAATCAGATTATACCTCAGTTACAAATTGATTTCGCAAATTTCAACTAACGATGACGTTTATTTACATTGCGCTAGTTGTTATAAATATTATCGTCGCACCACCAAATCGTAGTCGTCGCTAGAAGCACATGCGAAGTTGCAGCTGCGAAGTAAATTTGAATCTATTTTTTCTGTTGCGCATCATTAAGCTAATTAAGAGCAACAATATGCACTAATCCAAATTGAGTTGCGACATTTCTAAGTAGGTTAAAAATCAATTTTCGCACGTTCGGTCACTTCGTATTTCGACCAAAAGCATAATATGTTATACCTCAGTTTGGCTTTCGCAACAGGATTTTAACATCCGTTGTTCCATGAAAACTCAGTTGCAACATGTTTGCAACGATGATTATTTCTATTTTAGTTGCAGGTGCTACTTGGGACACTCCCGATTAAAAGTTTTGGGTCACTCCCACAAAAACAAGTCAGGAAGCGCAGTAGGCGTTGCCGCGTGCAGACGTGTTTAGAGCTGCTCGTCACAAATTCTTTCGCGTCCGCTTGTTCGTTTTTTTTCTTCGCGATTATGCTGACGGTTTGGCCGGTGCTACGCCATCCGTATCCGCGTGTGAAAGAGTTTTTTGTGTTATGTGGTGAATTGTACAGTGATTCGTGGTTTTGGGAAGAATTGTGAAGAATTATAAAGAAATATTTTCAAAATTAATTCCATGTTGCTGAAGCTTTTGACCGACAAATCGTGATATGATTGGTAGCGCTACGCCATCCGGAGGCGTTTTATTGTCTTGTGTGCGATTGCATGCCGCTGCAAGCAGGTCGGATAACGCACGCGGTGCCGGAATTCCTATCGGGAGTGTCGAAAAATTAGCCTATTCCGCGTTTTGCCAACCGACAGCTTTTTATGTTTGGAGTGTTTGTTCTGTTTTTTTTTTCGGGGTTTTCTACGGTTTCGGCTAATACACCACGCCATCAGTGTTTAGAGAGTTCTAGAATCAAATAATGTAGCCTCATGTCCATAATTTTGAAAGAGATAAAGTTACGTGTGTTCTAATGATGACTGATTGCGTGCGCGAAGGTGGTGAGACGAGGAGTGACCTGACTGTGCGAGAGGAGGAGTAAGCCTGACTGCGGCGTGAATACGTTACCATGGTGATGGCAGCGCTACCTTGGATGTTTTTCGGTGAGATTGTTCTGATCATTGATTGTACAACAAATTGAATTAAATACGCGCCAGTTTCGAAGATTATCTTTGAATCAGGAAGTGTGTTTGCAGTATCATTATCCATTTGATAACGGTAATGCACACATGCGGGGCTTATTGTAAGTGAAAGTGACTTCTGAATGGACGTGTCTCTCCAGCCATTCTGAAATGGGTCTCTGAATCTGCAATAGAGCTATCACCATCTAACTCCCGGACTAAAGCCTTTTGCAGTAGCATCAATATGGTATTGCAGAAATCTTTTTTCCATAATATCACTGCCGGACAGTGGGATTTAGTTGGATCACACACACACACACACACTCCCACAAAAACAAGTCATTTTTGCGCATCTGCGTACTGCGATTTTACAATAATGGACTCGTTTAAGTTGCGCTTTACTCTATAAATAAACCTTTTGATTTATTTCGAAGTACTGTACTTATGTTATTCATCGATTTCAATTCGGCGTATGATACAATCGATCGAGAATAGCTATGGCAGATTATGCACGAATACGGATTCCCGGATAAACTGATAAATATGTTCCATAACATGTGCCTTATGAATAGTATAACAAATCTTATTCTCTTCATAATTAATTGCTTATGACTGGTATAAGATAACCTTATACTTTTGAAAATAGGCGCCTAATACTTTCGATTAGATTTCCGTATAGTTTATATTAGAAATGCTAAATGGCAAAAATGTATAACATTTTCTTATACATTCAATAAGGAAATTCCTTTTCGTGTTGGTTTCGCTAATGATATTGATATTATAGCTCGTAAATTTGAGACGATGGCGGAAACGTACATCCGATTAAAGAGTGAAGCCAGGCGAATCGGATTAGTCATTAATGTGTCAAACACAACACAAAGTACATGATGGCAAAGGGCTCAAGGGAGGAGTCACCGCGCCCGCCACCCCGAATTTATATCGACGGTGATGAAATCGAGGCGGTTGAAGAATTCGTGTACTTGGGCTCACTGGTGACCGCCGACAACGACACCAGCAGAGAAATTCAGAGGCGCATTGTGGCAGGAAATCGTGCTTACTTTGGACTCCGCAGAACTCTACGATAACTATCTAGAAAACGCTGATTAGACCGGTCGTCCTCTATGGGCACGAAACATGGACCCTACGTGCAGAGGACCAACGCGCCCTTGGAGTTTTCGAACGGAAGGTGTTGCGTACCATCTACGGCGGAGTGCAGATGGAAGACGGGACTTGGAGAAGGCGAATGAACCACGAGCTGCATCAGCTGCTGAGAGAACCAACCATCGTCCATACCGCGAAAATCGGGAGGCTACGGTGGGCGAGTCACGTCATCAGGATGTCGGATAGCAACCCGACTAAAATGGTTCTCGAGAGTCATCCGACCGGTACAAGAAGACGTGGAGCGCAGCAAGCTAGGTGGGTCGACCAAGTGGAGGACGATCTGCGGACCCTACGCAGAGTGCGGAACTGGAGACAAACAGCCATGGACCGAGTGGAATGGAGACGGCTACTATGTACAGCAAAGGCCACCCTGGCCTTAGCCTGATCGGTAAGGTAAGGTAAGTAAGTACTTATGTTATGTGTGAGTGGTATCCGTTTATGATATGATCCATTTTACTGGTGATACCCAAATGCACTAGTACCTCCAGAGGCTATTGAGGTTGCTTGACAATTCCTGAGTTTCATATGTGATTTCAGTAACCTATAAACTTTCATTCAAGATGCATCACGAAGTTATTTATATGCTCAATCCATAGATATGACAATACAGATATGTTTGACAAAACGCTAGTATTATCAAGATGATGAGCGTTTGCTCATCATTACATTTAAGTGCAATTTTCATAGCCCTAACCAATCATTACTTAATCAACTCTGTTATCTATGGTGAAATAGTCAAGCTATTTTGGAACGACTCATTTTGACAAACAAATCCAAGCGCTTGTGCAATGTTGATCATGGGATGAACTTAGAACTCATTAAGCAATGTTGTTGACAGAATACGTTTACGAGTATATGTGGTGACACTAAACAAATGTCGAAGTCACGTGAAATCACTTATCATTAGTTATAGTTGATGGTTTTGACAACAACAAAACAATCAATACTCACATTCTTCCAAAGTTTAGTTTACAGTCATTGAACGAAGTCATGTTTAGTTTTTTTTTATTGACACCACGTGAACTTCCTATATCGCACTTATTATTCTTAAATTAATATCACTAATATTGTTCTTCAGTAAGGTTTCGTTTCACTTTACGTTTCCCGCTTCACTTTTTCAATTTTTCCTTCCCGAGGCTGATCCTTGTCAGTTGGCAATCGAGTGCAAATTAAGGCAAGCCTACCAGTTGAATCCGCTATTTATAATTAATAGCATTATTTTTTTCACTCCAGCATTTTTTCCAACTCATCATACTACATGAGCGTATAGTTTACACACAGTAAACTAGTGTGTAAATTTATTTTCCGCTAGGCATCTCCTCACATGCAAAGCCCTGCGCGATGATTACCCGTGCATAGTTCTAGCACACAGTAGTGCAATCAGTCAGTCAGTGGTGGTATCTGTGATCATCACAGCGAAAGGATCGCGCATTATCAACAACAAGGAGAAGCAAGACGCGAAGAAAGTTTCGCCAGCCCATGTGGGATTGCAATGAGCCGCATGCGCGCGCGTATGCATGGGGGGCAGTTGCTATGATCAACAACCGATGGAAAGTAAGCAGCCTGTTTCTGTGATGTGTGATGATGATCGTCTTCGTCGTTGTCGTCATCATTCACGAGTTGTGTGTTATCAATAAAGTGGGATGGATTCTTACTAGTGGGCTAGTTCGTAATCATCCGGAGCACTAGTTATTGTTGTTTTTCGTTGGGATTTAAATATCAATTAACTACTAGTAACGCATACATGAGCTGCGAAGATCAGACGCTGTCGTGAAGGGGGGACAAACGTAAGCGAGTAAAGCCCAATGATAATGAAACACTTCTAGAACAATAAAAACATCGATTAATCAGTGGCGTATGTAATGCAAAAAACCCGATTTAATCCACCTATGGTGAACAGAACCCTTCTTACACTTATTAAAATTATTGTTGTATTATTTGTATTTAACGTATTTGTTTTGTGTAATTTACCAAAAGTTCTAGAAAATATTGTGGATTTAGCATCTAGTGGATTGGTTTCCAAAATAGCATCATGGACCATGGACTAAACTACCAGAAATGCCAGACACTTCCTAGAGTCTTGTATGAAATGTTTAAAAAATAGCTTACATATTCTGGAATTTTGTATCTTTTATTAACTGCCAAGAGATCTTGAATCGATTAACAAATGGGTAAGAAAATCAGCGAGATACAATATATCTTAATCAGTCAATTAAATTAGCTCCGAAGTACTTGGTATTCATGGTTATGGTGTAAA
This sequence comes from Aedes albopictus, assembly GCF_035046485.1. Classification (NCBI taxonomy): domain Eukaryota; kingdom Metazoa; phylum Arthropoda; class Insecta; order Diptera; family Culicidae; genus Aedes; species Aedes albopictus. The sequence continues at coordinate 486,579,541 of NC_085137.1, read as the reverse complement.
AACGACAAAAATGATATATCTACTAAGTTAATCAGTTTTGGCATTAGCTAGTTATTTTGGCTGTCTGGTTCTTCAAAGCTTTCATTTAACATATTGTTAGTTTCCATAAAATTCCTGTGTATTTGTAATTTGTTATTTATAATTTTGTTGCAAACAATAACCTGCTAGTATACACTTTGTATGAGGTCAGCATCATTTATTTAAAAATAGACTGGTCAAAAACAAATGCAAGATAACAAGTGAATATAATAAAAAAAAAATTATTGAAATACTCTTCGTAAGATATCTCAGTAATCAAATGCCGAATCGAAATAAAATTGCAGGGCCTTATACAAGCATATTGTAGCTTTCATTTGGGGCTTAGAGAACCCAAAACGGTTGACAGACGGCTGAGATATTTATTATGGTACCCTTGGCCAAAAATCTCTCAAAGAGTTAACCTGTATTACTCCCAAGTACTCTTTGAAAGATATCTCGGTAACCAAACGTCCAATCCTAATGAAATTGTATAGGGCTCTACTAGAATGTTGTAGCTTTTATTTGGTGCCAGGATAACCGAAATCGGTTGACAGACGGCTAAGATATTTATTATGATACTTTTGGTCAAAAATCTCAAAAGGTTTAGTTGTATAAATCCGAAGTACTCTTCGAAAGATATCTCTGTAACCAAATATGCAATCGAAATAAAATTTCTGGGCGATCTACTAGGGTGATGTAGCTTTCATTTGGTGCCAAGAGAACCCAAATCGATTGACAAACGGTCGAAATATTTATTATGATACACTTGGTCAAAAATCTTAAAAAGTTTAGAAGTATGACTCATAAGTACTCTTCGAGAGATATCTCGGTAACCAAACGTCCAATCGAAAAAAAATTCAATAGCGTTCTACTAGGATGTAGTAGCTTTCATTTGCTTCCAAGAGAACTCAAATCGGTTGACAGACGGCTGAGAAACGTGGGTGACTTTTTTTTGTAACGCACATACACACACACACATACACACATACACACATACACACACACACACACACACACATACAGACATTTGCTCAGTTCGTCGAGCTGAGTTCATTGGTATATGAGACTCGGCCCTCCGGGCCTCGGATCGAAAGTCGGTTTTTCGAGCGATATTTATACCCTTCTTATGGGTGTAAGAAGGGTAAAAAAGAATTTATTTAAATACTCTTCGTAAGGTATCTCAGTAATCAAATGTCGAATCGAAATAAAATTTCAGGGCCTTATACAAATATATTGTAGCTTTCATTTGGTGCTTAGAGAACCCAAGTCGGTTGACAGACGGCTGAGATATTTATTATTGTACTCTTGGTCAAAAATCTCTCAAAAAGTTAACCTGTATTACTCCCAAGTACTCTTTGAAAGATATCTCGGTAACCAAATGTCCAATCCTAATGAAATTGTATAGGGTTCTACTAGAATGTTGTGGCTTTCATTTGGTGCCAGGATAACCGAAATCGGTTGACAGACGGCTAAGATATTTATTATGATACACTTGATCAAAAATCTCAAAAGATTTAGTTGTATAAATCCTAAGTACTCTTCGAAAGATATCTCTGTAACCAAATGTCCAATCGAAATAAAATTTCTGGGTGATCTACTAGGATGCAGTAGCTTTAATTTGGTGCCAAGAGAACCCAAATCGATTGACAAATGGCCGAAATATTTATTATGATACACTTGGTCAAAAATCTTAAAAAGTTTAGATGTATGACTCATAAGTACTCTTCGAGAGATATCTCGGTAACCAAACGTCCAATCGAAAAAAAATTCAATAGCGTTCAACTAGGGTGTAGTAGCTTTCATTTGCTTCAAAGAGAACTCAAATCGGTTGACAGACGGCTGAGAAACGTGCGTGACTTTTTTTGTAACGCACATACACACACACACACACATACACACATACACACACACACACATACAGACATTTGCTCAGTTCGTCGAGCTGAGTTCATTGGTATATGAGACTCGGCCCTCCGGGCCTCGGATCGAAAGTCGGTTTTTCGAGCGATATTTATACCCTTCTTATGGGTGTAAGAAGGGTAAAAAATGGGTTGGAGAAATTTTGATGTATCTGAATTATAATTTAAAGGATTTTAGAATTATTTCTCGATGAACAGCAAGCAAGAAGCACAAGATGTTTGCTGTGAATATAAGCAAACTAGATCCGCAATTGTCCAAGTCAAACATAAATGTGACAAAGATCTTTTTCAATAACTTGTTTAATTCAGAGTATACGAAAATTAAGCAATCTTCTAGCGCTTGCACACCCAGTATTGAAAAGCATCCTGGAAATATCAAATTTTTTTCTGATATTTTCTTGTCAGCATTAATACTTGCAGCATATCAAAGATGTGATACAAATATTAAAATGACCAGGCCCATTGTAGAGTATACGAAAATTAAGCAATCTGTAGGAAATTAATAATGTTGTTAAAAAAAAAATGAGTAGATGATTTGCTTCGGTGTTCCGAGACATGACATTATGTGCTCGTTGTTAGGGATAACGAGAAGAAACGGTCATAATCACCATCTAGGAAAGGTGAATTGACTGAGACGTGGTGATATAAAGACGCTGTTTCAGGGCGCCAGTTACTGAAGAATTAGGTATTTTCTGTAAATAATCTGATCGTGGTTTATTTAATCTTACTCTGAATTCGAGCTAGACCCTAAAACCTGGCGACGAGGATAAACTTAGGTAACCTTAAAAAAAAAAACAAAGTTGGAGGTGGCTGAAAAGCGAAAACAAATGAAAAATAAATCAGCGAAAAAAAAGTGCCTGGGCTGGGAGAGTCCAATGAAAGAAGTTGCTTAAATGCGTTGTAATAACTGAAAATGTTCAGTAAACCCTGGACTGGGAGGGTCCACTATGAGAAGTTGCTTAAGGGGTCCAAAAAACCTCCCTTACCCTAGTGTCTTTGACGCCATTCATAAACCACGTAGACTTTTTGGTGGAAGGGGAGGGGGTTGGTTCTGAAATGGTCAAAATTTGGTCTACGTTGTTTATGAACAACCCCTTTTAACATTTAGCTTCATTTCTAAATGGCAATATAAACCTTTTCGCCATAATCGCTAAGCTGTTGTAAAGCAACTTTTAATGAAGAAGACATAAACGCACTTTCCTATCTGGCTTCAATCTCATGCTATATCCCACCAAAGTCGTACCGGAAGTAACTATGTACACTAACGTGACGTAGTGGTGAAATTCTGAACTATGCTCTTCATGGCCTAGAAGTACTCGTAGTCATGAACAACTTTGCGGAAGATCATACCTGACTTCAATCTTGTGATATATCTCATTAAAGTCGTACCGGAAGTTTCTATGTACACTTGCGCCACGTGGTGGGGAAATTCTGAACTACGAAACTCATCAAAAGGAAGTGGTTGTTGTTTTGAACAACTTTGCCGAAGACAAAATGTTGCTATCTTGTCGAGGTTTCGAGAGAACTTGCTACAAAGACATGGTACTCATAATCAATCTGGAAACAAAACGGAACCGGAAAAAGTTAGAAATGTGGGAATAATGTATTTGCCTGGTTCTCACCGGAAGCTGCATGAAATTCCAATCGGGTTTCACTACCCGAATAAAAAATACAGTAGAAAAACCAAATGTTGTATTGTAACAGTACTATTTAGAACCATATTGTTACAATAAACAACACTGTAAAAATAAAAAATACAAAAACAATAAGATGTAATGTAGACACCCATACAGTGAATTGTAAATAAGATTTTTACAATATACTATACGGGTTGTTAAGTATCGTAACAATATAAAAAAAAAATTTCTCCATATATATTTTTTTACAAAACCATACATTTTATTGTAAATGAATTGTTCGAAATACTGATACGTGAGCTTTAATATACCATACATTGTATGGTACACGTATGGTTTCAAACAATAAAATGTACCGTAAATATATTGTTTTTAATTGTAATTTCACTACTGGTTATAAATTTAATCATGGTTTTGGAATGGTTCTCTTTTGTTATGTTGTATTGTTTTACATTAGATAAACCATATAATGTTATATTATCTCGTCATGTTCCTTCGATAATGGCAGTTCTAGCCAAACTAACCTAAACTTGTCTAAGTCTGAGTAGCCTCTGATTACATTAACAGTTGAAGCTTAGGCTCCCATGTCCCACCAGCCAGATAACTGGGTTTTGCAAACTAAGCATTATTTGTGGCAACACTTTGAGCGGCATGATGGAACTATGCCTAGCGCGCTAAGTGTTATTAGACCACTAATGTAGTTGCATGAAGTGGGTGACGAGATACATAAGTATCATTACAGCGTGCTTAACCGTTATTGCAATATTGAGGCTCCAGTTTGACTGAACTATGAAATATGTACATAACAACTCATGAGAAAACTGCCAAGTTCGATTCAACTATAAGTTAGGTTAAAAAGCGAAAACGAACTTATATCAGAAGTCGTTTCAGTGTCCAGTCCAATCCTTATGTTAAAAACGTCAAAGATAAATCGCATTTAATTCGGTTGTTGTACAAGGCAATTTCACATGAGAGAAGAGGAGAAAGAATAGTGTTGAACTCATCCACTGATTTACGGTAATTTGGCCTGCGTTTTTCCGGGTTGACCTACATTCGTATTCCTCTCATAGCACTCTACATACCTAGCCCACCATATCTCTTGGATATGCAGTCCTTAGGACACCTGGTTTATCACTTTATTTAAACATTTTATTGACTTTGAATAGATGTTTCAACTTATTCACTTTTTTCTCTTTCATTTCCTTTGCAATAAAAAAGTCACGAACATCAACAAAACAAAGCACGGAAAAAATCATAAACTAAAATAAATAATTAAAACCAGATTTAATCCACCTATGGTGAACAGAACCCTTCTTACACTTATTAAAATTATTGTTGTATTATTTGTATTTAACATATTTGTTTTGTGTAATTTACCAAAAGTTCTAGAAAATATTGTGGATTTAGCATCTAGTGGATTGGTTTCCAAAATAGCATCATGGACCATGGACTAAACTACCAGAAATGCCAGACACTTCCTAGAGTCTTGTATGAAATGTTTAAAAAATAGCTTACATATTCTGGAATTTTGTATCTTTTATTAACTGCCAAGAGATCTTGAATCGATTAACAAATGGGTAAGAAAATCAGCGAGATACAATATATCTTAATCAGTCAATTAAATTAGCTCCGAAGTACTTGGTATTCATGGTTATGGTGTAAAAACGACAAAAATGATATATCTACTAAGTTAATCAGTTTTGGCATTAGCTAGTTATTTTGGCTGTCTGGTTCTTCAAAGCTTTCATTTAACATATTGTTAGTTTCCATAAAATTCCTGTGTATTTGTAATTTGTTATTTATAATTTTGTTGAAAACAATAACCTGCTAGTATACACTTTGTATGAGGTCAGCATCATTTATTTAAAAATAGACTGGTCAAAAACAAATGCAAGATAACAAGTGAATATAATAAAAAAAAAATTATTGAAATACTCTTCGTAAGATATCTCAGTAATCAAATGCCGAATCGAAATAAAATTGCAGGGCCTTATATTGTATTTTTTACGAATAATCAGACTTTGGCGACGAAATTGAACTCGCCCTAATATGGTACTAACCTAACATTTATGACACATTTTCGCCTTCTTTCCCCGATTCAGGCGAAACCAGCTGATTTTGTTATGAAAACATAAACAGCTGGTAGCCGAGAACAATAAGGATGAACGTAAACATCGGTGAACCAGCTGGTTTTGTTGTGTAAACATGACCAGCTGGTGGACCGAGAACAAAAGACTTTAATGGTAAACATTGAGATGGCCGGCGAAAACTGCCACATTATCGGGCGAGTTGTAAAAACCCTGCGACTGAGATTGACAGCGAAATCGAAAGCGAAATATGAGTGCGACGAAATTTATTGCATCAAAGTCTAAGTCGAAAAAAAAATCGCAATACAAGCATATTGTAGCTTTCATTTGGGGCTTAGAGAACCCAAAACGGTTGACAGACGGCTGAGATATTTATTATGGTACCCTTGGCCAAAAATCTCTCAAAGAGTTAACCTGTATTACTCCCAAGTACTCTTTGAAAGATATCTCGGTAACCAAACGTCCAATCCTAATGAAATTGTATAGGGCTCTACTAGAATGTTGTAGCTTTTATTTGGTGCCAGGATAACCGAAATCGGTTGACAGACGGCTAAGATATTTATTATGATACTTTTGGTCAAAAATCTCAAAAGGTTTAGTTGTATAAATCCGAAGTACTCTTCGAAAGATATCTCTGTAACCAAATGTGCAATCGATATAAAATTTCTGGGCGATCTACTAGGGTGATGTAGCTTTCATTTGGTGCCAAGAGAACCCAAATCGATTGACAAACGGTCGAAATATTTATTATGATACACTTGGTCAAAAATCTTAAAAAGTTTAGAAGTATGACTCATAAGTACTCTTCGAGAGATATCTCGGTAACCAAACGTCCAATCGAAAAAAAATTCAATAGCGTTCTACTAGGATGTAGTAGCTTTCATTTGCTTCCAAGAGAACTCAAATCGGTTGACAGACGGCTGAGAAACGTGGGTGACTTTTTTTTGTAACGCACATACACACACACACATACACACATACACACACACACACATACAGACATTTGCTCAGTTCGTCGAGCTGAGTTCATTGGTATATGAGACTCGGCCCTCCGGGCCTCGGATCGAAAGTCGGTTTTTCGAGCGATATTTATACCCTTCTTATGGGTGTAAGAAGGGTAAAAAAGAATTTATTTAAATACTCTTCGTAAGGTATCTCAGTAATCAAATGTCGAATCGAAATAAAATTTCAGGGCCTTATACAAATATATTGTAGCTTTCATTTGGTGCTTAGAGAACCCAAGTCGGTTGACAGACGGCTGAGATATTTATTATTGTACTCTTGGTCAAAAATCTCTCAAAAAGTTAACCTGTATTACTCCCAAGTACTCTTTGAAAGATATCTCGGTAACCAAATGTCCAATCCTAATGAAATTGTATAGGGTTCTACTAGAATGTTGTGGCTTTCATTTGGTGCCAGGATAACCGAAATTGGTTGACAGACGGCTAAGATATTTATTATGATACACTTGATCAAAAATCTCAAAAGATTTAGTTGTATAAATCCTAAGTACTCTTCGAAAGATATCTCTGTAACCAAATGTCCAATCGAAATAAAATTTCTGGGTGATCTACTAGGATGCAGTAGCTTTAATTTGGTGCCAAGAGAACCCAAATCGATTGACAAATGGCCGAAATATTTATTATGATACACTTGGTCAAAAATCTTAAAAAGTTTAGATGTATGACTCATAAGTACTCTTCGAGAGATATCTCGGTAACCAAACGCCAAATCGAAAAAAAATTCAATAGCGTTCTACTAGGGTGTAGTAGCTTTCATTTGCTTCAAAGAGAACTCAAATCGGTTGACAGACGGCTGAGAAACGTGCGTGACTTTTTTTGTAACGCACATACACACACACACACATACACACATACACACACACACATACAGACATTTGCTCAGTTCGTCGAGCTGAGTTCATTGGTATATGAGACTCGGCCCTCCGGGCCTCGGATCGAAAGTCGGTTTTTCGAGCGATATTTATACCCTTCTTATGGGTGTAAGAAGGGTAAAAAGCACGGAAAAAGATTGTTTCGGAATAGTGAATGGTTCAAACGTAAGAAAAACAGTATAATATATTGTTACATAAAGATGGGATGTTAATGTATAGTAGCTACCAATGTGCAAAGCTTTTAGCGAACCATTCCATTACAATACACTATATTGTAGCTGGTACACTGTATGGTACAGGAATGATTTTCACCAAATACCCTATGGTTAGTTTTTATCCGGGTACACCTCTCTAAGATAGTGTAGGATTCCGTTAACGCAAATAGATTGAAATCTGGTTCACTATCTGCTGAGATATGGATGTGCAAAACAAAATAGTTCCACTTTTTTTGCCTGTCGGTACTTTACGTTACAAAAACCCTGTTGGTATAAGCAGTGTTCATCATTAAAAAAGTTATTGCTTTTTTTTTTTTTTTTATATATATATAACACTTTGAAAAATAAAATGTATGTCAAAACGACACAAAATGTAATCTAACGGCCCGCAAGAATCATTACCTTAATCATCAAACGTTGATGCTCCAATAGGTCAACTTCCTGAAATAAGACCAACCAGCTATAGTCCAGACAGAAATGCTAGCATTGAACTCATCATTTACCCCCTGGACCATCCAATATTGTATATAATACATTTTAATATAAATGATGTGTTATTTTTTGAAGTGAATAAAAAAACACGTCCTTAGTATTCTACCTGTTAGTCTGTCTGACCGCTCAATTACTATTTGGTTACCCAAAATAGTAACTGTAAATAATGCATTTGTTAACAAAAAAAAAGCCACTAAGTTACAACTGACGGAATTTTTTTACAGATGTTAAGGCTCATTTATCGTAAAAATTCTTATATAAAGTCAAGCTTCAGGACGATAAAACACACCGTTTCCATATATTTTAAAAATAAAAACATTTTCTTTCTTTCACAAAATCGTCAAATTTTACTATTTTTATGCGTAGCAGGCAACGAGACCATCCCCAGACAACCAGTAATCGTATAAGATGTTGCATAAGATGATAAAGTGGAGGCCATATGCGTGCATGACTCCATTTGGGCGCATGTTAAATGTACGTATATCGCCTCCACTTAGACATCTTATGCTACAACTTATACGATCACTGGTTGACTGGGCCGTCGGACTGCTTGCCCTGAAAGATTCAAAAAACAGAACACATAAATGAATGAGGTTCAACAATTTTTTCGTTCCTCAACACCCCATTTTACGGTAACTTTTAGTACTGATGCTGGAACTACTGCTTTGTAGCAGTTTTCAAATTGGCTTGCCAGCTACATTTTGTATCTATATACTCAAACAACATCAAGAAAAATGTATATTTAGGGATACCCAGGTACCAATAAGCATTTAAATAAGCAGTATTTCAGTTTTAAAACTGCATTCCAGCTGGTTACTGCTATATAATAGCAGTTCGACTGCTAAGCTGCCCTAAGTAAGCAATCGAACTGCCTCCTTACATCTGACAGCTGTTGCGTAGCATTTGAAATGCTCGATATATTTTGGTTAATAAGCATCTGAACTGCTACTTTAATGCCACAGAACTGATAGGAGAGACGAATGATGCTAAAAATACAACACGACAACACAACAAAACGTTCTAATTTATGTGTTATGGCTGTAGGACCGGCATCATTCGGGTATCCTTTTAGACATAGGTAGCACACGAAGGTAATCAATGAAAGTAAAGAGGCCTTTTGCAAATAAATCTCCCCTGATGCGTTTCTCACGATTAAAGTTAATTATCAGCACATGTCCGAGCACGGGGTTAAACGAAACAACTGCAGGTGTTGTGCCTCAAATAGATCAAAAAATCAACGCACATATCTGATCATCTATAGGTTATACTGTAGCGCGGTTCTGTTACATCATCAACCCGAGGGTCGAGGGATCGAATCCCAGTTTCGGAGAGTTTCGCGAAAAAAAAAATTACAACCTTCCATAACGTGCCCCAAGTATCAAAATTTGCACAAGAGAGCGAGAGAAATAAAAGGGGAAGAAAAGGGGAGGAGAATAGGTATGGAGCGGGAAAAATGAGCAGGGTAAAATTTTTGTTTTTATTTTTGACAATCGGAGAGACAGGAAGGTTAAGCATTTAATCAGCCGTATATCGGGCCAAAACCTGCATTGAAGTAGCACTTATGGCGCATATACGGCAGATTGGCATTAAATAACCTGCTGTAAAGGCGCATATAATGCTAAATAAATGCCATTTTAATGATTTCACGCTTATTGATTTAGCTGATTTTCCTCAATTTCCACAGGATCTGTTTCTTGAAATTCTTGTACTCAGGAATTAAAAGAATTTATTTAAGACCAGACAGGTTTTAGGTTTATAATGGTTTATTATTACGTTTTATAAGGAAATTTTTGAGCAATCACTAGAGCCGCTTAGTAGTGCTTCCAGTTTTTGTGTCGTGTTTCTCAGAACAAAATAAATTGACACAAATAAAAAAAATGACTTTGGGTGGATAGATAGATCACAGACAAACAGACGTCTCACTCTACCTACTTACCATTGTTTCCCTTTTTAGCGGACTATTCAAACATTATGTAGTTCGCAAATCTCTTCCACATGGCGCTCGCATAGTTTTTGATCCTGTTTGACGTTTGCTCCCTATTGCCATCTACTTAGTGGGTTTGCAAAATTCAGCGTAATTAGCATTAAGCGATTATGCTTTTATGGCGATGACTTTAATCGCACTTTGTTCCAAGTGCTACGTCTGATTTTCTGGATTTAAATAATTATTTTACATAAAAAATGTTGCTCTGTTAACGCTTGTAATTTTTAAGCGACTGCCAATAATTCCAATTAGTTGGTTGCCTATTAAGAAATATGTTTTATTAACCCTCGAACAGTCACCATCGACCACCTTCAGCAACACCACGATCATTATAATTATGGAAATGAAGTTAAATTGAAAAGCATTTGGAAGGTTTTCAACAGTAAACATGCTCATATTTGGCCTCGGGTAACTCTTATGGAGTTCCAAAATTCTACGGAAAACTTTTACTAGTTTTACATTTTTACTTGAAAAACAAATTTAAACGTTTTGGCGAAAGCTGCTTAATTAGTTAAATAGTTAAGAGTCCCGATGAAACCTTAAAATATATCCATATTTGATTACAAATTTCATAATGTTCTTGTATGGGGTGGATCTTATCACAGTCGCCATGTAATGCGGTATAGTTTTCAGTATGTCGGCTCCAGAGGCACATTTTGCTTGATTTGAGAAATTTGTTCCAACGCCATGAACACGAGCCTATTCATCATCTACTCGAGAAGATAGAGATGGGATGGGGAAAATAACACGAAGAGAAATAGGATCGTCACCCTAGAAGAGAGCACTAACGCATAAGCGTATCACAATGGGTTCAAACAGCGCCCTGAAAAGGGCACTCGCATAATGCATGAAGCGTAAAGAGAGCTCATAGCTTTTTACCACAGGGGGAACAACAGAATAATCTGAAGATTCAGGTCTATATTCCATAATCGGATTGACAGCTACCACATACAAATGTATCATGTGATAGCTGAGTCGGAAGTGGCCAGTCAATGCTCTGACCAGCATGCTGCAATTCTGCTTTGACAGATTAGTTAGATACTTTGCCACCCTTGGAGATGGTTCAGTACAATACAATTTAGTTCGACAATTACAGTTTTGTTTGTGATGAGGGCAGCCCAGGTATTAATCTGAAACTTCACCCAACACGAGCGGTGCCGTGGCAGTTGAAAAGAACGCTTCAAACATCTCCATTAAGCAAATACTTCAGAGATGGCTTAATTTTGATTATATTATTCTCACTTCGTTCGTTTGCCTCCATACAAGACATCTATATTGATTGTACAACTATGCCATTTGATATACTTGTGTTTAAGACCCCAAGTTTTGAAGGCTCGCCGGCATTGCCGGCATGTCCAGGAAAGCTTGGAATCAAGAATATCTCCAATGTACTTTACCTGTTTGGTCACTTTGATTTCAGGATCAAAGAGACGCAAAGGTCGAACGCCATTACGGTTTCGCCCTCCTGCGAAAAAAAGAACAATAGAAGTTTTACTCGTATTGGCACCACCCCTCAACTACCTGAAGAGCGATTTGCATCAAGTCGAAAGGGGTGCTGATGCACATATACCAGCTAACAATGTAAGGTAGTCGTTGGCAAAAACATAAGTAGGAAAACCTCTCACGCTATGTCTGAAATCTAGGGGCAAGACACTGTGAAATCTGGAGCAAACCTGAGTAACTCTTTTCGTTCGAATCCATTCAGAAACGTCTCTACGAAGCAGGAAATCGGGCAAGACTGCTCAATTTTTCACTGGTATCAGGCAATATTTCGGGAAAACCATAGTGAGCCAGAGCAATCCAGAAGAATTCTGAGTAACACTTCGATAACAGAGTTACTTTCGCTGTATCTGGATTGCCCCCAGAGCGTCTGATTTCTCATGACATTGTATAATAATTGTATACATTGTATACATGAATGTGACAGTGTTCCATGAGCTAATCATGAGTCAAGCATGAGACTCGTCTCAGTGGGCTCAGTTACAACACTGAGGTTCGAATGACATGAACCAGTGAATAATTTGTAAGTATTGCCCGTGCTAGTTCTTACAAGTCAAAGTAATTGTCCTTGATGTCGTCAAGTCTCCAACTAAGGAGTTAATGGCACTTTTTCTCTACTGATGCCAGATTAGAGGCCATTCACATTTCTGCGGGCCGGGAACGGCGCTGTCCATAAACTACGTAGACTCATTTTTGGCCATTTCAGAGCACCGCACCCCTCTCCCCCTCGTTGAATTTGTCCACACCGAAACTTGTATGGAGCGTAGACTTTGGCCAGACTTCCCCGTCCTCTCATGAGATTCTACGTAATTTATGGACGGGCCCCGGTTGGCTTCCGGCCATTGACTTCTTTATCATGTTATTTGATAATCACCCCCATTCTTGTTTTCGATCGAACCCACTTTCGAACGTAAATCGTCCGCATTCCCGTTTACGCCAGCAAAATCAAATGGGCAACGGATTCGAACGAATCAAACACGGTCGAAAGCGGATAGGTCCGTAAACAAGAATGAGGATGAACAATAGTATTTGTCCTGTCGGGACTCGAGCACGGCAGTACTATCTGATACTTCATTTTTTCATCGGAAGGAAAGGCTTAATCCATAGACAGGTCATGGTCATGCGTAACTGAACTGGACCCTTAGGACTTTGAAGATCCAGACCGGCTTGTGGAAGAGGCCGCCTAACAATCAAGTAAATGCTTTGCAGTGGCGATTCCCTAACCTCAAATCTACCTGTTCAACGAATGCAAATTCTTGATTTCTTGTTATTTGTAGAAAACGACGATAATAGGCGTTTGCGCCTATTTTCAATTTGATTCTGATCCTCAATTCTCTGCAAATGCAACTTTTAGGGTCGTTGAACAGGTAAAAAGTGAGGTTACGAGACGCCACTGATGCTTTGTGTATGCTATTTCAACATTTGGATCGAATCATGTCGAAAATGTCCTATAATATGCGCATTATAAGTGTCCTAAAACTTTCACCTTTCACTGCCTTTTTTGACATAAATTCACATACACTCTTCGATACATCCTCATCCGTATAGCGTAATGTCGTTCAATTTTTTCAGTGTACATCCACTCTTACTTGAACTGTAAAATAAATCATAAATTAACCAACAGCACAGCAAATAACAATATTAACCCTAGTAGGATGTTGGGGTCAATATGACCCAGACAGGCACGCTGAACGTGCACTGCGCCATCGTGGTTCGAAAAACCTAACATCTTAGGAGGGTTAATCCCCGATACCACAGTCATTCTCACTCTACACTTTTTTTTCGGTTGACAGGTGATCTGTACCTCGTCTCTTTGAGACGTTACATTGAGACTCGCAATGGTAATGTGATGTGCATCAATGTTACGAGTCTCAAGCGCAGGGAATTTGCATGAGCTCAGAGCCAACTTTTCTCAAATCACAGCTTGAGCGTTGTGCGTACAGATACTCTGTGCCCCTAGTCTGAAACAGTAGATTATAAGAATTGAATGTACATCGGTTTTTTTTTTCAAAAATGCTTTATTATCATATGCAGAAGCCCGTGTAAAGTGTGTAATGACGTGATGTTCTGTTAAGGGGTGGGTCTTGTAACGGTCGCCATGTGATGGGTATACAGTCGACTCTCCACATGTCGATGTTCTACATCTCGATATCTCTCCCTATCTCGATGGTTTGGTCAGTCCCTTCAATCTGCATACGTTTTGCCATTCTACATATCGATATCTCCTTATCTCGATATCTCTCTATCTCGATGCGATCTCGTTCGTTTTTGTTCTAGATTTTTTCTCCGTATGTCGATATGCTCGTTTTTACAGGTTGCTAGATCTCGTTTTCTAGGTGCAAAATATTCTGGGACGGCGAAGTGACATCTGTTTGTTGACGGTTTTTCTTAGTTACGGGCGATTTTTCAATCTAGTGTGCATTACAAATTGGTTCTTGGATTCGATCTCTCCCTATCTCGATGGTCCCTTCAATATCGAGATGTAGAGAGTCAACTGTAACAATGTTGACACCCAAAATAAACAACTTGATTTGAGTTAATAATTTCAACTACGTAATCTTGCCCATTAGAATTCCTGTAGCACCTTCCTCTACGTTAGACATTTCACACGCTTTTTAGATGGACGCAGTTGAGTAAGCTTTCTTGTGGCAGTTATTTCAAGCTTATTGAAAATCATAATGAGTTATGTTCTATGCTATTCATATGCGAGAGGATAGCAATAGTAGTACATTACTTACATGTATTCCACCACGCATTTCTTCAAGATTATCATCAGATCATTCTACGATGAATTCCGTAAAAACAACTTCAGGAAAACCGCATATTTTTCACTACATTACAATACCAATACGAGCACAAAACAATTCATAAAACTCAGTCTATTTACATCATTCGTCACGCGACGTGTATCACGCCTAAGCGTTCGTTTGAATAAATGTGGCCCGAGCAAGTTGAAGATGATAACGAACGGTGCACACATCATCGTCAGACCTCCCCCAGCAGCATCGAGTAATGTGAGTTCAACCTTACAAGCCGTTATCACACAGCACATCATCGACTGGAAGCTGAAAATAATAAAACATCTCCCTTTTTGGAATCGAAAACACGACGCGTCGTGAACCTGTTTGATCATTTTTCGAGCAAACTTCAAACCACATTGGAACTCATCTCCAGAGAGCATTAGTGCTCCACCATCGCAATCGGGTAAAATTGGAAACGATTAGCAACGAACAAGCTAGCTAGAGCTAGAGAGATAGAGAGAGAGTACAGCTAAACACGAAACAAGGTAGCCCGATTGCATCAGTTACCAAGGGTGGACAGTTGCTAGGGAAGCGAATCAAGGATTAACCTACTGTGGCGCAGAGCTGCGAAATATCAGTCATGTCAGTTGACTATTGATTTTGCACCACCGTCACTATCACTGTAGGCCGATCAATATCAAAACGATAGTGACCGGCAACGACTTGATACTGACCCGCACTCCAGAGCACTATCATAGCAACTGAACTGATATTTTAGAGATTTTAGCCAAAACTCAAAATGTTTAATGACCAACATACAAAACTTGTTATTCTGTACCACATATTCAAATTTCACCACCTTATTAAGTGTTTATTTTGATTTTTGAACGATTTTGAAGATGGCCTATCAGTGATATCTACTCGCCATCGCAATCAGTCCAGTTGTGATGGGAAAAAAGTGACGGTGACTCAACAGAGCACACGCTGACTTGGATCGCAGTCAGCCTATCAAAATCGGCGGTTTGCCTACTATTGATAGTGACAGAGAGCAACTCTGCTGTGGTGATGTGATCTTTTTGGTTGCTTTCGGATTAGAGGAAAACGTCATTGTAAACGATATTGTTACGATTACTGTTTGTTATCTACATTGTTCTGTTGCTTTTTGGTTTACACCTTTTCGTGGCTCAATGGGAACGGGGGGAGTGTGTATACGATTTTATCATTTATTTTAGTTTATAATATTAAATTTTCGAAATTTTCGCCACGTGTTTTGAGCGTACCAAACTAGATTGAGAGTATTTCTTACTTCCTTGTTTTCGCGTATCGATTAGTTTTAGTTTGTTTGTTTAGGTCTTAACAATGGATTAACAATGATTTTCTATTTGTTCTTTCATGGATTTTTGTTTAACTTGTGCTCGTTCAGTTTTATTTATTTTTTCATGTCAGTTGAATATGGAATTTTAGAGAACGGTGTTTCAATTTACGTTTCAAGTATATTTTTTTGTTCTCAGTGGTTTTGTATAAATGAATTTCATCCACCACTTTCAGTTTTGCTAGGTGTTATATTTTGCGTTTTCTGGACGAGTGGAATGTATGTTTCCTAAAAATAATGTCAAATGGGGGGTATTTCATAGTTCATTTAACAGAGGTTTCTGTTCTGTTACGTGTTATTCTTTTCTAAATCTAGGCAAATTTGAGCATAAAACTTCATCCGAAAGAGAATCATTCGCTTCAATTGTGAATGCAGTGTGTAAACGATTAAAAGTGAAGTTTAAAAAACTTTGAAATCTGAGTTCGTTAAAAATGGGGTTGTTGTCATCGTTCTTACAACTAAAACCGATTTTGAGATTAGATAGATCGGGTCAACAACAACGGACTGTAAAAGGTTGGGTAGAAAATTGTTGCGCAAAACTGTTACAAATTTTGGTTCTTTTGTTTATGTTTTGGTTCATCATGCTGGAATACGGTGGATAAAGATCAGTAAAACTTTTAGTGGGGTTGTCAACTGAATGGAATTGATTCATCACTGTTTATGTAGCCTACCATACACTATCTGTCTTTGTATAAATCGCTAAAATGATAAATTGTCTTCTAAAGAACTCAAATTAGTCCAAACGAATTAAAATAAATTAAACCATCATTATTGAAGACTTAAATATTAACGCGGAATCAATGTTGAGCTTTCGGAATTAATTCTATACCTGGCGACCTGTCACTGACTACTTCCAAAAGTGCCTTAGAGCCCAGCTAGAAGTGCCTCGGCCACATCGGGTGAGTACGTTCTTGACCTGTACCCAGTTCATGCAACTAACTGAGTGGAAGTAGATGCAGATGAACACTCCTAATTATCTCCTAACACTCCTAATGATCTGGTCTGAGTTCAGTCCCTATAGACGAGTGCACCGCCTGCTGAAAGTTCACTCGGGCAGCGAATTTTGACACCACAGCGGGGTCGACTCTCAACAACTTCTACCCAGCTGAAAATTTGTTTAATGTATTGCATCTAGTTTTCGCGATGAAGTTGGAAAAATATGAGCTAGTGCAGTAACTTTATTCATATGCATCACTTTAAATGAAAATTCATGTAAGAAATCAAAGAAAAAAAATATCAGCGCATTTTGGTGATGCATCTCTGAGTAGAAGTTGTTGAGAGTCAACCCCGCTGTGCTGTCAAAAATTTTCAGGCTCGGTGAACTCAATGTTCATCGGTGCACTCGTCTATGGAATTATCCACCGATGAACCGAATTCATCGCGGTCCGAGAATTTTGACACTAGAGCGGGGCCGTTCCAATCAGAATTGGACGATTCTGATTGGAACAGACCCCGCTCTAGTGTCAAAATTCTCGGACCGCGATGAATTTGGTTCATCGGTGGATAAGTCCATAGGGGGCTGTGCCAACACTCGAGTGAACTCCCTGCATGTGTAACCACCAGGATCACTGACGACTACTTCATCGGCAAAAAGACCCTACAGCAATGGAGATGTCTAACCAACAAGTGAGCGTAAGTGGAGAAGTAGAGGGCACGGCGGCAAGGGCAGAAGCTGGAGTATCCACCAGTGATCACACAGGAGGGAAACGAGGCGATACAGCGCCAGCAGAGGAAGCGCAGATGAGTTGCACAGACATCACTAGAGTACTGAACCATAACAGGAGACTACCAAAGATGTTTTTAGTTGCCGAGCCGCTCGACGAGCTGATCGGGTACACCAGCAGCGGGAGGAATAACATCAAACAGGGCATACTGAAACTCCGCAAGTTGGTGGTTCTGGCCAAGAAGGCGTACGATCTTCTGTCCAAGGAGTGAATAGCGGTCGATGCGCACAAAGAGGGGAGGATCACCCAAACGGGCAGCTTCTTGTTTATCGGAAGCTCGACAATGGCGCATGAGGCGAGACGGGCTTCGTAGTCTTATGGCTACCGCTTCTGATTCGTATGCATAAGGTCCTGGGTGCAATTCCTGGCCCGTCCTTTTCCTCCTACTTTGTATCATTCAATCTACTTTCTCTTTATCTTCTCTACATAACTTATGTATATTGATGGGTTCATACCCATTGCTAGAACCAGAAACGGGTTGATTAGGCCGTTTCCCTTTCTTCAAACTTTCACTGCACAGTGTAAATCAATCTATCCTATAACGCCTACAAGTTATGCAACCAAGCGAACTGTGCCGCACCATCTACAGAGCAATCAAAACACAATCTAGCTCCTTACGCCTGGCATCCACGCACTAATGTGTGAACCCTTTGCCAAAAGCTGTACTCCAACAATACTCCGATATCTGTATGAACTTGAACTTCACATTGACCAGCAACCTGACGTAGCAGGCACCATTATCGGAAGTATCAGAAGGCCGGCTCCAGAGGCACGTTATCCTCCATTTGGGACATTTGTGCCATTATTATCGGAAGTAGGTGGCGGATAAGGCTAAGCTAGCGGTGCAACCCGTAGAACTGGTCGTTTTACAGTTTAAGAGATAGTTTCCACGTCGAAAGGAAACCTCGCAATAACGGGAAGATCAACGGGATGTACTGCACAGTGACCATCTGGAGATTCGGAACAGGGTTGAACACGGAGGATGACGGACATATCCGACCGTCATCAATAGCCATCGGGGATGGCTGATCTAGTAATTCGACAACCCGGCATTCACGGAGCGATTGCTCATGGAGGGTTACACCGACGATCTACATAGTCAAATCCCCAAGCCGCGTTTACGCCGCCGCAATTCCAAGGCGATCCCTACCCAAGAATAGACGCTGACTGATGGTGCCCAGAAATTGTGCGACTTGGCGCATCTTGCCTTATGCCTGGTTTACATGGAGCAAGTGACTTGATTCAAGTCAATGGAAATGCCCAATTGAATGCAAATTGAACGTGTAAACACCACCGTTCATCTCAGTTGAGCAACTGACTTGACTTGAACGAAAGTTGAACATGTTCAACTTTTTTGTTTAAGTCAAACGAAATCATCTCACTTGCCCCGTCTGCGACCAAACCACGTGTTTTATTTTTGTATTTTTTTCCTGTCTACTCTAAAAACCCAATCGATTTTTTATTTAACCGGATAAGTTTAATTTTCCTGTCCACAGCACGAAAAATTGTGTTGTCCATTTACAGTTTGTAGATACAAACCACCTGGATCTTAGACTAGAAATGACATAAGGAAAACCCAAGTATTGAGAACAACGACACTTTAGTGCACTTTAATGGAAAATTTCAAAGAAATTGGTTCTTTTCAATCTGGATGCTTTTGCGCGTTTTTCTCATGATTACTCAAAACTTGCAAAATCCCAGCTAATTTAAGTAATGTTTGTGCTACAATCTGTTCAGTTGTGAAGTGTCTTGAAAGACCCAGTTTTCCTAAGATTCTATGTGACATATTTCCCTTCTGGCATTATTAGAATAGTATGAATGAATTCAGCATAGGTTCGGGTGATTAAATCGATGATAAAAACACCACCCAACTATAATGATACACAGCTAATCGTGTTCGGTAATTTTTACCGAAATCTCAACGAATTTCGGTAAAAGTTGTTACTTTGAAACTACGCAAGACCACAGTGGGGGAGGGGGGGTCCAAAGTTCAGGAAAAAAATGACCACGTGGTTTATGGACAGCCCATAACGCAGTGGAAGGTGTGCAATGGAGCGTTAGTTTAATACAAATAAAACAACAACATCGCGAAAAGAGGCAAAGTCCCACCACGTTGAGGTAAAGCGAGTGGTCTCCGGAAGGAAGGGTGACTAAGAGCCGATGCACACAAGCGTTTATTGACGCTGCGTGAATTCACGCTGCGTCGCCGCAGCGTTCCTGTGGGGCATGCGTTGACATTGCGTGCCGCACACGGTGCGGCGCGGTTGCGGTGCGGTAGCGTTGCGTTCTCGTGTGCATCCTCCCATTTGATTGTGTGTAACTCAGGACGCACTTGCGTGCACGCTGCGTGGACGCGCCGCCCGTGTGCATCGGCTCTAACACTCCAACATAACCACGCTTGTGGTAGCAGCAAAAGCTAATACTCCATCGCACACACTCCTTAGGTTAAGGCTGCTGAGGCGGAGAGCATCGTTGTGAGAGAGAGTAGAACGCACCTATCCCTATCTCCGGAGCCCGCATTGAACTCGACCACGGAATCCACGGGATTCCCGTGCAATAAACCTAACTAGGAGGACGTTTGTCTCCGAGTCATAGTCAGTCGAAGTTAAGTAGGATCGTAAGAAAGTAATACGTGATTTGTTACCGAGTGGTGACAACGGGATATCTGAGGCCAGAAAAGATCCAAAAGGATCTCATTTCGAAATACAACCAGGAAACACCTCGGTAACATCATAGACTAATTTCAAGACCTCGATGTACCAAAGAAAACCCTTAAATTTTCTGTGTCCAGTCCGGTACCCAATAAATATTCATTACCGTGTATTTTTTTTTCGTGTAAATTGCCTTTTGTGTAAATTATATTTAGCGTGTTACACCGATCTGACAGCTCTGACAGTAAGGGACTAAACATAAATTACGTAAGTGGGTACCGAGGAATGTTCACAATCTGCGAACTTGACTGCGGAAAAAATCGCGACCATGACGCCGCTAACATCTTCTCTCCTCTTTTTGGCGTAACGTCCCAACTGGGTCAAAGCCTGCTCTTTGTCCGATCTTTTTCGAATATTTAAGATAAATGTCACGGACTACTTTCGAAAAATGCCAATGATATTCATGATCAATATCAATTGGCATTTTTCGAAGGTAGTCCGTGACATTTACATTAAATGATTAAATATTCAAAAAAAGAGCGGGTATCGAAATGACATTTATGCAATTCAGTATTATAATTTCTATTTTATATAACTCATTTTGGTATCATAATAGCCAGTTTTTCCGAACTGATTCATTATGCAACTGAATTGAGTTGCATAATGTTCCTAATACAACCCATTTGAGTTGCATTATGAACATTATGCAACTCAAATGAGTTGTATAATGAAAAAATCATTGCATAAAATTTTGTATGGAACTCGTTGCAAAACACGATTTTTTCAGCACTTTTCGTATTTATCCAACTCGGCAAGCCTCGTTGGATAAATGTACGACTCGTGCTGAAAAAATCAACTTTTTGCAACTCGTCACATAAATAACTATTTCAGCACTGCACGGAAATACTCTATGCCCAAGGGAGTCTAGGAAACTTCCAATGACCAGTTTGCATGTGTATATTGTTGGAGCTAGTCCACCATGACCACGCAGGCCACAGCGAGGCATAGCTCTATGGATGACCGTTTCTATATCATAAAGAAAAAGAACGCAGTGACTACTGCGTATTATTCAGAAACCATGGTGGACTAGCTCCAACAGGTTATGGGCTCAGGAGCATGTTCCACAGCGCGTTTCGGGCTTGGAAAAGTATCTGCCGCATAAGCCTCGGAGTCCCAGCACGGGATCCTTGGGTGAATGGATTGCCTGCAATGGAGGTCAGGATCCATGGGAACGAAAAGTGATACCGGTCAAGTGGATGACTGCTGGCTGGTCACCGGAAGGAGCTCGATGGAGTTGCGGTTGCTCGGTGGTCGCACATAGATGAAAAGACAGAATCTAGACGGAAGATTGGCGACAGGAGTGATCCAGAGGAAGACAACACGAAGGAGAAGCACGGAGATTGCTGCATGGAGATCCAGGTGGAGATTATCGTGGTTCGAAGGTTGAGAAGGAATTTTACAATATATGTAACGTTGAACGCTCAGATAGCGTACGAATTTGGAGTGTTGGACAAAAAACGATAGGAATATAGCTGAGAAGTGGATTATTGCACAGGAAGTTCGAAACACATGACCAGTTCGACCGTGAACTTGCGCAGATAGAATCATTGTGTTGGAAAAGTGAGGTTGAACCGATCGGGAATCGAACCTATCGGCTGTATAGGCGTAAGCGGACGTGCTTCTATAGTCTCTACCAGGCAACCAACACGAACCCCTCTGGGGTGCGGTGATGCCTACAGTCGTGACCAACACTAAGGGTGCGTCAGCAACCCCGGGACGCTGCAGAAGATCATGGAAACAATGTTTCCATGAAATGGGACGCAAATTGACGGAGATATACTGCCCCCACTCGCATAACAGTCCCATTTGCAAAAAGTAGGAATTGAGAAAACGGCATTTGAAGTTTGAAAACTTGTTTCCATATAAAACTTTGAAAAATCGCCAAAATTTGAAAAATATTTCGATCATCTTGAAACTTTCACAGATTGCTTTGCACATGAATATAAAACTGTAAAAAATATTACAACCTCTACAAAATTGTTCAGTTTTGTGTAACGTAACACAAAAATCCATGATGGGACTGTTATGCGGGTACTTTTGATATGGGACGCTCATAACTTGGTATTTTTTTCACACATTGACATAAAAATTCGTAATTTTTATTATTGTTTTTGGAAGTACATCAAAAATGAGGACCATTCATAACGTTAACTCAAAAGTGATGAAAAGTCAAATGGGACTGTTATGCGAGTGGGGGCAGATAGGCCTAGAAAAATTGAATGTTTTGAGGGGGTGACCCCAAACTTTTTATCGAGAGAATGCATTGATTCTCTATCTTCAGTCCAATATCGATCGCCATCGATCGCTGACCTAAACACATACGAATAGTACAGTAACCTCCAGTAAGGAAGGAATGTAAAATCCAAAAATCAAATAAGCAATTATTGTTTAATTGATTTTAAGATTTTACATTCTTTCCTTACAAGAGGTTTATTCAGTTTGAGGCAAACCACCTTATATGGCGACCGTGACAGAACGGTATTTCAAAATTGAGATTCAGACTTGGGTTCAATACTATATTTTCCGCCTTTATCTTTATCATATTAAAGTAGGTATACTATACATATACTTGAAATTATTGGTGGAATCGTTGATAAAGAAGAAGTTCTTGGAGTTGTCATGGAACAATAAGATACTCAGAAGAAACAAGTACTTGTCGGGTTTTTAAATAAATTTCTAGCGAAACTATGGGGTGAAAAAGTTCTGGTGAGTTGTAATGTTTCCTCAAATGGCCTGGAAGGTCAGGAAGTTTAATTGTCAAAATGTAGTCGGCACACACCTTGTCTAAAAATGTGAGCATTTGTGTAGAATATCAGCTATTTGTTCCCGCATATAGAAAAAAAAAATAAAGTAACGGAATGGGGAATAAATGAAGAAAGATATCTAGCAAGTAAAAAAAATAACAAATAAAGGGCTGGTAAACAAATAAATTAACACAAAAACATAATTTTCATTCTTTTATTCTCATATTCTTTTGTTCTCACTACAATCTTTCGAATAGTTTGGTTTGTTTTTGCTTTCGACTATGGGGGCTTGCTAGCATACCCATTCTAGTATCGTTCCGTTTTCAAAAAATGATGTATAGTTTACAGATAAACACGCACTGATTGATACACTCGCCCACGCCTTCTGTCTTTGCGCTCGCTCGTAGTCTCTTCGTTATACCGACATATAGGTTGGTTTTTCATTCATATTTTTGTTTAATGTTTTCATCGGATAACCCTTGCGAGATACTGGATTCACTCTAGTTTCAAGGTACTTGACTACTGAATCTAACATTAAAAAACTGATTGCAAGAATTTTCGTACCAAGTAAAGTGTAAACTGAGTGGCGTTGGTGATTAGACTTTCTCTACTAGCAACTACGACAGTATTTCGGATAACAGTTTCTTTCGTTAATACAAATGTTTTTTGTTGTAGTATTTGTATCATATCTATCCATGTTTGCTGTATTTGCATTATTTTATCGATCATTCATAAAACTACTAGACTATCGAAAAATGACGAATGGCTTTTCTTGTGATTTGCTACAAGTTGATTGTTTTGTGTGTATGAATGTGAGTTTGTTTTTGTATGTATGTCTGTGTTAATATGTTGAATTGTTTCAAATAAATAATTTAGATTCACAAATAAACTAAAACGATAAATTTTACACTTATTACAAGTTTCCCTCAAATAGGAAGGGAAGCAAATTAAGAAATGTCGCATGCTTTTATTTGCATGGTTTGCTATTACCGTAAGAACTATATGGTACACAACTAATCCCCTGCATACGGGAAATAAGGAAAATCTCTGCAGCGGCTGAGCCACCGCTCAGCGGTATCTCCGTTCGCTAGCAGACTAACAACTAATTATTGTTTGTGTTCAATGTGTATTTTCTGTTTCATGCTACGTATGTACTACTATTTTTTGTTGATATCCGTATAAATTAACTTCAGCTATCAATCACTACTAGTACTATATAAACAAGCTATCTAACAAACAAATTTTGTTGTAAAACTAAAAAAAAAAGAAAACTATAAACAAAAAACATAAGAAATAGGTCGAGGAAATATCAAACAAAAGTCACTCAACTAACTATACATTTGCGTCTGTCTGTGCTACAATCATAGCATTATCCTGTTACTGAGTTTTTGTTATACAAAACAACCCACTACGCTTCGGGTCAAAGTTAAATCATTCCCTTCCCCACTATACCCTCAATATACGTGTTTATGAGATAAATGCACATAAAACAATATCCGCTTACTGGTTTACTCTACTACCCACCCCCTCCTATTTTGGCGTTTTTTTTACTTTTTCTTCTTCTGATCCTTTTCGGCCTTCTTTTCCGCCTTCTTGATCAGCTTCTCCCGCTCCCGGCGGTCCTTTTCCTTCTGTTTGCGTTCCTTCTCGTTGAGCCGCCGCAGTTCCTTGATGTTGCGCTTGATGTGCTTCTTGTCCTGGCCATCGATCCCGAGCAGTTGGTAGTCCGTCCGTTCCAGATAGAGCAATGCTCCGCCCATGACCTGGAGTTTGACGAAAGCCGGAATGTACGCCTCCATGCTGATGCCGAGCAACCACTGGCAGACCTGCAGGGTGAAACGTGAATGGGGGAAATGTTATTTCTGTGACGGATAACGCGTTCATCGACCTACGACCTACAACCTAGAGACGTCGCCTCAGCATACGCGCAGAGTCTCAAGACAGCGGTAACGAACGAGGGCAAGCAGGATGGAGTCGCCTGGTGTATAGTAAAATCAGCCTTAAACAATGCAGCTGAGAGCTCTATTGGGTAGTCGGGGTAATTTGGCCAATGGGGCAATATGAGCACCTCATGAAAAACACATTAAATCTAGTAATTTCTGCAAATTCACCTTGTACCTCTAATACAGGCCTCATATAGAAGCGATTGAGATGTTAGAACGAAGTACTGCAAGTTCACACTAAATTAAAAAAATAATTTTCAAAAACATTGGTCAAATTACCCCGATGAGGGCAGACCAATAACACTACATGAGACTTCTCTTGTTTTAATACCATAGATCAGTGGTGCTTATCCTGCGGCCCGCGGGCCGCATGCGGCCCTCCAAGCCTTGAGATGCGGCCCGCGGAGTACTTTTCGACGTACAGAAATTTTTGAACGATTTTTTGGAATAACTCGTTCAGTTTCTTAAGAAATCGAACAAAAAAGTTTAGCTGATCAATTTTCACAGTGTTAAACACATATGAAATATTAAAAATACAAAAAGAACAATCCTTTCCGGTAAGATTCGAACTCACGACTCCGAAATATTCCGACGTCGTATAGCTACCCAACTAACATTTTCAGCGCTATAAGCTTCAGTCATTTGCTTTCTGTTGTGTAACCATCGAGTAAAAGCAGTCAACGCTGAATAAAAGAAAAGCTAGTCAAATATATATCATAAGCTAATACGCGACTGTAAAACAAGCACTATACAGCTACCAAAATCGGTTTTCAGAAATCCATTGCTTGTAACTGGGGCTGCCTTTACTCCACTCTATTCCAACTCCGGAAGATTTCCCGGAAGATGTGAAAACTTGAACACATCGAATAGGAGTCCCCACTAACAAAACAGCTGCTACTATACAGTACAATTCGTTATACTGACAAATCCCCAAACCAGCAGCGCTTTAAAGGTGGTTATGCGATTTAATTACGGCTAGAAGCTGTACTAAAGAAACTGTTGGTTTCCCAACTAACATTTTCAGCGCTATAAGCTTCAGTCATTTGCTTTCTGTTGTGTAACCATCGAGTAAAAGCAGTCAACGCTGAATAAAAGGAAAGCTAGTCAAATATAAATCATAAGCTAATACACGACTGCAAAACAAGCACCATACAGCTACCAAACTCGGTTTTCAGAAATCCATTGCTTGTCACTGGGGCTGCCTTTACTCTACCCTATTCCAACTCCGGGAGATTTCCCGGAAGATGTGAAAACTTGAACACATCGAATAGGAGTCCCCACTAACAAAACAGCTGCTACTATACAGTACAATTCATTATACTGACAAATCCCCAAAACAGCAGCGCTTTAAAGGCAGTTATGCGATTTAATTACGGCTAGAAGCTGTAATAAAGAAACTGTTGGTTTACCAACACGGCTTGTCGGATGTAAACATTATTGTCAAAACAAACTTCAAGCGGGATATATAGCTACTACACAAATTCTTTACAGCTATCCATGTATGTGCTGTGAAATTGTTTGGGTTGCTTTTATTGCACTTTAATTCAATGCCGGAAGATTTGCCGGAAGATGTGCAAATCGAGTAAGAGTCCCAGCCACTACAACAGCTGCTTTTATACAGTACGTTTTGTAATGTTGTCAAAACACAAAACAACAGCGCTTCGTAGCCGTTTAAAGAACACTCTTTCAGCTAGAAGCTGTGAAGAAGAATCTGTTGGCGCAACCACACAGCTTGTTCAATGTAAACATTATTGCGTTTCACGTTTCACAAGCTTTTACAGCAAGATGAAGTTGGGTCAAGTTTCTTGTGGCACAATTATGAAGCCTTGTCTGGAGTAAAACAAAACGGGCTATTTTCTATGTTATTTATATATAGCAGTGTGGCAGCGAGGACATCATCGGGACCAGTGGATACGGAGATCGGGAGTTCGATTCCAAGTAGCGGCAAGTACTTTCATTATTCAATTGTAAAAGTGATAATTCCAGTTCCACATGTATTGCGTCACGGTATCCATAACCTAATTATATTTAATCGTTCAATTTGGGGATGCCGTAAAACTATTATTTAACAACTGCGAAAAGGCTGAAAAAGCGCCTTCTCAAGATGTTATTCAGTTAGTGGTTACATAGGAGCCGAGAAAAGAGCTATGACTAGGTGGCATAGAAGCTGATCGCACAGCATGTACAAGCTGATTAAGTTCGCCAGATTCATTGGTATATAGGGCTTGCATAGAAGCTTCCGTCCATATGTACAACACAGTAACTCAGCATCAAGCCGTATTAAGGACGCTTTGTTGACGTTTACATTCACAATAAATGTTAGTTGGGTAAGCCACAAAACCAGTCACAAAAAAAATAGTTCTGGTGCCACGGTGCCACTGTAGGTGAAATACCTCAAACAACTTTAGAAGATATTCCTGGAGCAACAAAATATATTCTGAAAACTACAAACAAGATTCCAGGATCAATTGCAGCAACGCCTAAGGAAAATCTGAACATTAATCTTGAAGCAACTTCAAAAGATAATTTTTAAGAAACTGTGAGAATCAGAAATAATTGTAAAGAATCTCGAGCAGAAAAAATCCGAGCAGCTTTAGGATAAATTTCGATAGCAGCATAGGAGCATTCCTGAAGGCACTTTGGGAAATATTTATAAAACATTCTGGTTTGGTTTTTATTTATAAAACATTCTGGTTTGGTTGTATGTTGAAGTTCATAGAAAACTTTAAGATATTTTTAAAAGACTTTAATAAAAATCTTTAGCTGCAACTTCAGAAGAGACTTATGGAAATACTTCACTATAATCTTCGAGAAACTCCAGGAAAATTTCTAGAGAAGCTTCTGGAAAAATCTGAAAGCTATTCTAGAAGAAATACTTGGAAGATTCATGAAAAATTCTTGAAGTAACTTCAGAGCAATTCCAAAGGCAAATCCAATAAAAGTTCTTGGAGGCGTTCCAAGGGAAATCTAGAAATACTAAAAGAAACTCCAGAAAATTTTCTGAATAAGCAATTTTAAGATAAGCTGTTGAAGAAATTGCTTGAAAATCTTCTGGACCAACTCCAGAACAAAGTTCAAAAGAAGATCCAGCTTTTTTGGAGCGATTCAGAAGAAATTCATATAAAAGTTGCATGAGAAATTTTTGAAGTGGCTTCAAGGCAATCTAGGGCGACTCCTAAATTGTTTGTTTAAATTTCAAATTGAAACTCAAACATAGGCTTGCTTTAGCCTATGAATCTAAATTGTGTTTTGTTTTCCTTAAAATACAAAAAAAAAACTTAAAGCTCTAGGAGGTGAACCAGCCTGTGGCTGAAAGCCTCACTAATAACGAAATAATAATAATAATAATAATTAAAGTTCTGCTAAATATATTGTAGAACCACAGTTATAAGTCAACTTTTGTTACTTAACGAAAAATAAAAACGACATGAAGCAAGTTTCAACGGTTTAGATTTTCTTTAAATGTGTTGTAAAATGGTTCTTTTTGTTGTTTTTGTTCATCGATATTCTATGCGGCCCGCCGGTCGATCCCGAATTGTTAATTTGGCCCGCGGTATCCTTCAGCCTGAGCACCACTACCATAGATAGTAGAGTGGGTCATCGTTTATATGGAAAAATTAAAAATTCAATGGTATCCCACCAGATCAAAGTTTTTTTGATCCCATTTCAGGACCCAAATAAGTGTACAAAATTTGGGCACGATCGGTTATGTCCACGTTTTGCGCATCGCGTTTGAAGTTTGTATGGGATTTTACATGGGAAAACACACTTTTTTACATTTCTCTTATGGCAAGCTCGAACTTTTCTAAAACTGTGTAACCGATAAAGTGAAAACATAGGCTAGGGTGTCCTGAAAAACTTTGTCGAAGACCGCGAAGAGATCTGATGCTTATGAAAAAAGTTATAGCGTTGGCATTGCTTGCCGAAACAGCATGATTTTGTTGCTATTGTTATTCCTTGTTATATGTTATATGTTTTAAACACATGCATGTGGTTCGTTGGTTATAACTATTTTTACGAGCATCGGATCGTTTTGCGGTCTTCAACAAAAATGCAAAAAAGTATGTTTTCCAATACAAAATCCCATACAAATTTCAATTGCAATGCGCAAAGTGTAGACGCAACCGATCGTGCTCAAATTTTGCACAGATAGTCAGGACCCGAAACGGAACCAAAAAAGCTTTGATCTGAGAAAACGGTTCCGATGACCCACGCTAATAGATAACTTTCAAACTAATTTATTTTCCATATATTTCAAGTTGATACTATAGGATTTGATGCACAATGACGCACATCAAGTTTGTGTTTCATTAGGTGGGATGAATTCTTCATCAAAAACGGGGTACTCATATTACCCTGTCGGTTCAAAATCGACCCAAAAACACAGTTTTTTTCCAAAAATCTTTCTTTGACATGTAAAAACAATTTTACTAAAACTTTCACATCAATATAGTTTAGTATTATCAAATTCATTATGGTCATACGCTTTGCGGAAGTTTCAACCTTGTTTTCTGCATCTTTAGTTGACTTTTCCTTAGGGTGGCCGATTTACCCTATCGCAAAAATAGCATCGTGCCACAAACCAAAATGTGCAGGAATAAGAACGGCAGCCTCTTGACGGATGTACTTACGTGAGGTGATTGAAAGGTGGAAATAGCACTTCGACAACAATTTGAATGACGCCGAGAACATAAACACTGAAGATCAAGGTAAACACGCTGAGGGAAGTTAAGGATACCATTCACCAGCTCAAAACCAATAAAGCAGCTGGTAAGGATGGTATCGCAGCTGAACTCATCAAGATGGGCTCACAAAAGTTGGAAACCTGTCTGCACTGGTTGAAAGTCGGGATCTGGGAAACCAAACCGCTACTGGAGAGTAGAAGGAAGTAGTAATCTGCTCCACTCACACGACCATTAGGAATGTGAGAACTTCCGAGAAATTACCGTCTTGAATGCTGATGGGAGTTACAATAGTAGCAACTCAATGTTGCTATTAGCATGCATCGTCTACAGTTGCAACGTAGCAATTATTCATATCACAATAATTTAAGAATTGTTTAATAAAGTTATGGGTTGTTATAGATTATGGGCCTGCACTATCTGAAGCTATAAAGATAAAGAACATGGGAAAAGTCAAGCTGATGCACGAAAATTACGACACCTGGATGCTGGCAGTCCACAAAGCCACCTGGAGATCACCTGACCATCAAACAGAAAACCAAATCGACCACGTTCTATTCGAAGGTAAATTCTTCTCGGATATAACCAATGTCCGCACATACCGCAGTGCGAATATAGATTCGGATCACTACTTAGTCGCTGTATGCATGCGCTCAAAACTTTCGACAGTTATCACCACGCGTCGAAGTCGAACGCCGTGGCTCAACATCGAGCAGCTGCATAACGTAGAAGTGGCTCAAGACTACGCGCAGCAGTTAGCAGTGGCCCTACCAACGGAAGAGCAGCTTGGCGCAGCTACACTTGAAGATGGCTGGAGGTACATCCGGTCCGCCATAGGTAGTACCTCGGCTGCAGCACTAGGCTTCGCGACTCAATGGCGACGTTGCAAGCACCGAGTGTGGCGCGGTAACAGATCTAGGAGTACGTGCGCAGGACGAAAGAATTCCAGCCCCTAACCTCCAAGAGATTGAAGAGGAGGTTAGCCAGTTAAAAAACAACAAAGCCGCTGGAGCAGATCAACTACCAAGCGAGCTTCTAAAATACGGTGAAGAAGCACTGGTGAGAGCACTACACTGGGTCATTACCAAGATTTGGGAGGAGGAAGTATTACCGGAGGAATGGATGGAAGGTATCGTGTGTCCCATCCCATCAAAAAGGCGACAAGTTAGATTGCGGGAATAATCGTGCGATCACACTACTGAGCGCTGCCTACAAGGTACTCTCCCAAATGTTATGCCGCTGTCTATCACCGATTGCAAGAGAGTTCGTGGGGCAATATCAGGCTGGATTCATGGGTGAACGCACTATAACGGACCAGATGTTCGCCATCCGCCAGGTGTTGCAGAAATGCCGCGAATACAACGTGCCCACGCATCAATTGTTCATCGACTTCAAATCGGCGTATGATACAATCGATCGAGAACAGCTATGGCAGATTATGCACGAATACGGATTCCCGGATAAACTGATACGATTAATCAAGGCGACGATGGATCGAGTGATATGCGTAGTTCGAGTATCAGGGACACTCTCGAGTCCCTTCGAATCTCGCAGAGGGCAAGGTGATGGTCTTTCGTGCTTGCTGTTCAACATTGCGTTAGAAGGTGTAATAAGGAGAGCGGCGATAAACACGAGTGGGACGATTTTCACGAAGTCCGTTCAGCTTCCAGAATTTATATCGACGGTGATGAAATCGAGGCGGTTGAAGAATTCATGTACTTGGGCTCACTGGTGACCGCCGACAACGACACCAGCAGAGAAATTCAGAGGCACATTGTGGCAGGAAATCGTTCTTACTTTGGACTCCGCAGAACTCTACGATCGAATAAAATTCGCCGTAACACGAAGTTAACTATCTAAAAAACGCTGATTAGACCGGTAGTCCTCTATGGGCACGAAACATGGACCCTACGTGCAGAGGACCAACGCGCTCTTGGAGTTTTCGAACGGAAAGTGTTGCGTACCATCTACGGCGTAGTGCAGATGGAAGACGGGACTTGGAGAAGGCGAATGAACCACGAGATGCATCAGCTGCTTCAAACAACAACCAAACGCAAAAGTTGCAAAGTCCGATGAAGAAACGTTTGCATTCACCATAGGAGAAGATCCTGCAGTTAACTGGATAGTGGGCTCAGGAGCCAGTTCGCACATGAGCAACAACAGGAAGGATTTTTTTTTACTTTGAAAGACCTTCGCCACGTTACATGACAGTTCCTGATGGCAAGCGTGGAATTGCTACGGACAAAATGGGGAAAACAAAAGTCATTCTTTTAAGCTATGTATTATTCATTCCAGACCTTGATATGAGTCTGGTATACGCCGACAGTTTGGTGCAAAAAGGTGCTGAAGTCACGTTTGACGAGATTGGATATGTCATCATGTCATCATCAATTGAGACCTATAGTAGAAGAAATGGACTGCACCATATGCGTCTGGTGGAGAGTGCGACTACCGTGATTAAATAATGTTGTACGAAGAATTGCATCCATGAATGGCATGATAATTAAACGTAGACACCGTGATGCTGAAGCTATCCGTGAATTTGAACGCCGAGAGCTAGCGAGTGGCATCGATGTTCGGCATTGTGAATATCCTGCGAAACATATCTTCTAGGAATGATGTCACGTCTACCGATTCCGAAAGCTTCAAGAAAAATGTCAAGACACTGGACCTAGTTCACAGTAATCTTTGTGACCTTTGAACACGGTTACACCTGAAAGGTGACGTCATTTCCTCACCTTTATTGACGCTTTCAGCCGCTATTCAACGATGTACCTATTGCAAGAGAAGTTTGAGGGACATTTAAAGATTGTGTACAGTACACGAAAACCCAGTTTGACAGAGTATACCCAGAACCAAGTCGGATTTTGGACCACTGAGAATCTTCGGATCGCAAGGATATGTTTTCATACCCCAGGAGAAACGGATGAAAATAGAGGCCAAGCATTGACGGAGCCAGCTTTTTCTTTTTTCTTTCTCACTTTCCGCAGGAACGCCAAAGCCGCGATAGAGCGAGTGAAACTACGAGGAGCCAAATCCGAAGTCCGTTAGCGCTATTCGGCTCCCGAGAAGCAAATGAAACGCCCTTGTAGACATGACAAAAGAGCGTGGGCGGACTCTCTAGCAGCCGACGGAGAGGAGAAAGCCGCAAACACCAACGACATCCGTCTGCTCTGCGATGTCTCACGTCGCCTTAGTGGGACCAAGATGAATGCTACGATGCCTGTTGAAACGCTGGTTCGAGCACTTTGGAAACCTTTATCAAGTGTCGGTCACGTCATCACCACCTCAGCATGATCCGCCAAGGGTGCGACGCATTACCCGTGTGAACACCGAAGCTCCATCAGTGCAGGAGATAGAAACAGCCCCAGGGGTCGACCGCATATCAGCTGAGAAACTCAAAGCTGACCCCGTACTATCCGCACAACTACTGCATCACCTGCCGACTGGATGCAAGGCGTCTTAGTAAAAGTACCCAAAAAGGGTGACCTGACTGTATGCGATAATTGGCGGGGTATCATGATACTGTGTATCGTTCTCAAAGTCTTCTGCAAAGTGGATACAGGAGAAGATTGACGCAACTCTCCGACGGCAGCAAGCAGGATTCCGTGCCGGACGATCCTGTGTGCATCATATTGTCACGCTCCGTATCTTCCTGGAGCAAATCAATGAATTCCAAGAGTCTCTCTACCTGGTGTTCATTGATCACGAAAAAGCTTTCGACCGTCTCAATCACGGAAACATGTGGAAAGCCCTCAGGCGCAAAGGTTTCCCTGAGAAAATCATCGGCCTCATTGAAGCACAGTACAGAGCACTGAACAACGGTATTTTGTCCGATCCCATCCGGGTCGTTGCTAGAGTGAGGCAAGGATGTATACTATCACCGCTACAGTTCCTCATCGTAATCGTCGAGATCCTGGTAGGTGCGATTGACCGTGAACCAAATCGTGGATTACTGTGGCAGCCCATTACCATGGAACACCTAAATGACTTCGAATTGGCTGAATTGTCACACTTTTCAGAACCCCCCTTCCCCCCTCTAAGCGTGACTTACTTTATGGATGCCCCCCAAGACCAAATCGTTGGACGTAAATACGGTCAACCCTTCCAGCTTTACAGTACCTGGGCAATCAGTAGAGAATATTGAAAACTTCCAAAATCTTGGTAGCCAAATGGCGGCCGATGGCGGCACCAAGATCGATATAGGTGCGCGGATCAAGAAGGCGAGGGCTGCTTTTGCGAGTTTAAGAAATGTATGGAAAAACAATCAGATCAGTCGACGCACCAAAATCCGAATTTTCAACTCGAACGTAAAACCTGTGCTGCAGTACGCTTGTGAAACCTGGTGTGTATCAGTGGAGAACACGCAACGGCTGCACTGCCCCTCTTCGCATGTCAGTCCCATGTTGTTTTTCAAAGTATCAAGGTTTTGCACTATAATAACGCTATAACTTCACTTGTTTTCAAAAAAATGTATTCATGTGATGCATTAACTTTTTCGTGGCAAATTGAGCTGTGAAATGAGGCGAGAAAAATATCAAATTTATTTTAAATGGGCTCGTGAAAGACAAAAATATTATTCGTAGTAGAAACAACATGGGACTGGCATGCCAAGAGGGGCAGTGCAGGTCTTCATCAATAGATGCTTGCGGTATATAATTCGTGTATGGTGGCCTCACAGTTGGACCTCCAACGTGGAGCTCCATCGTCGATATCATCAAAAGCCGATAGCGACAGAAATTCGGGAGCGAAAGTGGAGGTGAGTCGGCCACACTCTACGCAGGGCGGAAACGAAATCAATAAGCAAGCGTTAGGCAGACCCAGAGGCTCATGGCGGCGCAGCCTCAACAACAAAATAAAGCAAGTCGACAGAAATTTGACCTGGCCACAGGTCAAGGCGATGACGGGCAATCGCCCAGGATGGAGAGCTTTCAATTCGGCCCTCTGCACCACCGTGGGTGATCAGGACTGAAAGTAAGTAAGTAAGTACATACATGGGTAGACAGAAAGTTTCATTTCGAAACATCTAGCAGCTGAACGCAACGATATCAACGTAATCTACTGTCCGACTGAAACTATGATAACGGTGGAAAAAAGTTGGAGTTACTTCTTTGAGTATCAATTAGCAGTGTTACTAATTATTTATCGATGCCCAACGATTACGAACGAATCAGATTTGAGTGATAATGGCTGACAAATGTCTATGCAAATATGTATCTAGTAACAATTTCCACAACAAAATACATTCATCAAACTCACCTGATCATTGGACCACTCTTCGACGGGACCATTCTTCCACTGGTGCGAGTCCCGGATGCGATCACTCGAGAAGCTCGACGTCGACCCGGACAGATCGAGCGTTCGGCTCGGCGAGTACGCCCCCGGCGACGTGGAACCACTGGACACACTCGACGGCGACGGAGGACCCTGCGATCCGGTCCCCCCCGATTGGCCCACTTGGGGCGACGACGACTGCTGCTGTTGCTGCCACGGGCTGCTACTTCCTGGAGGAGATAGATTTTGTGGGAGAATGTTTTTCACTGCACGTCCGCATCATTCCGAAAGAGAAAGTGAAAAGAAAGAAAAAAACGCCAAAAGAACTACGATTATCTTTTGGTTCTCTCTACGATGGATGTGCAGCTGCACATCCTTTTTGTTACGGGTAGCAAGAAATGAACATTAATGCGTCACACTTATATTTCCAGAACTCGGTTGGTTGCGAAATTTTGATCGAAGCTTACGAGCAAATGCACACTGAATGAGAACACAACACGCAGATTACACGGCACAATAGAAGATCAACATCTTTTTGCTCAATTTCAAATGTCACGTTTTCATATTAGTTTCGAAAAGATGATTGTTCACGCTCTTGAATTGCTAAGCTATTCCATGTGGATAAAAAATTTTGTAAGTACAATCATCAGATAGATAATAAAGCTTGATGAAGCAATATGGAACGAGCTCACCAATTTCATAAATAATTATTATTTTGATCCAGAAATGTTTTGAAAAATTGGTTGAACCAGAAACCTTTGTATCGACTGAAAACTGTGACATTTAGAACTGAGCCAAAAAGTATGTCGAATCGTGATGGTGTTGGCCTTACCTTTTGGCTGTGCTTCGTTGACTGCTTTCTTGATTTCGAACAGGAGGTTCTGCGAAAGGGATACGGCAGGGCTAACGTGTCGCTGGTTAATTTCGGAGTAGTCGTCGCTTGAGTCCCGGGAGGACCCGTCGTCCCCAGTTCGCCTTTCCGCTAGCCGTTCCTTGAGCTGTTCCGCCAGCATCGGTGGCGTAATACCTTTCAGTCCTTTGGGCCTCCGCGAGGGGTACATCCAACTGTCGCTGGACACGCCGCTGTCTTTGAGCTTATCGGTGGACGATCCGAGATCGCTGTCGTAGGAGGAAGCATTGAGATCGGATCCATAGCTGGAGTTGAGCTTGTTGTTGTCCGACGGTGGATTCCGGTAGATGTTCGGAATGGTGGTGTGCTGGGTTTGTCCGGAGCTGTGATGATTTTCGCTGCGATCCTTGTTGACCTGGGCGTACACCGGAAGGCCGGAGTTCTCCTGGCCGTTTTTAACGCTGTTTAGCTGCCTGTTAATGATCTGAGGAGTGCTGTAAAGTCCGGTGTACTCGTGCGATACCGAAGTGGAGTCGGTAATTTCCTCTTCGCTTTCGTCCAAGGCGCAATCGGAACCACTATTGCTGTGGCTCTTCTTTCCGGGAAGACTTCGCTTGGACAGGCCGCCGCGGGCTACCAGATCGCTTTTGCCTTTGTTTAGCGAGTTATCCAACAGCTCATGCTGCGGTATAGCCGTGTCCAGTTCGTCGTCTTTTTGGGTGGGTAGCTTCCGTTCGACGGTGGCCGTTTTACCGTCTTCGCCTTCCCCGTCGGGTGAAAGGTCGGAAAATTCCGTATCGGACAGTTCGGTTTCCAGCTTCTGGAACACCGGCTTTGGTGGCTGCTTGCGGCTCATTTGCGGGGTCAACTTCAGACTGGTGCTATCGTATGGCAGTATCACTGGGAACCCGGCCTTCCGTTGGGTTTCTTGTAGTTCCTGCTCTAGGTGAATCACTCGGTCTTTGAGTTTCTTGACCAGGGCGTTGTATTCTGTGTCCTTCTCTTGTAGGTGCTGAAGATAGTATTCTTGGAATTGTATCTGAAAAATAGGTTACAGGTCAGTGACTTGAATAGTTGATGCTTCTTTTCAAACAAAAGTTCCACATACCATATCCCGCTCCCGGTGCTGGAACTCACGCAAAATCTTCTTCACTCGGCCGTACTTCTTCTCCAGCGTAACGTACTGGGCTTGACTCTGCTGAAGCATGTTCTGGTAGTTGTTCGCTTCCTTTTTGATGTTAGCCAGCTCTCGTTCCGTGTGCTTCATCCGCTCGGCCAACAGTTCCGCCTCGTTACAGTTCTGTTGGTACTTGATGAGCTGAGAGGTTTTCGAAGAGTTATTGGTAAAAGAAGAATTAGATTAGTTCAAGCGAAAAAAAAGAATTTGATTTAGTCGAAAACATAATATTAAGAAGACTGGCAACACTGTCGGATGAAACCTCGAAATAATCAAATTATTAGAACATTTACTGCACAGCAAAAAAGGTTTTAAAACACAAGTCTTCTTAACATGATGTTATCAACTGAAAGTTTTATTAAATAGGAGAAAACCAAGAGAAATCCCGTATAGTAAAACAATCCTACAAAATTGTCCTTAAAGGATATGCATGGTGCTTAACCAAACATCGTGTGCAGTGGTCCTCTCGTCAGGTGTAGACTGTGTGTGTTCATCGTGTCTGTGTCGTACGATTCAAACAAAACTTCCTATTGTTTATATTAGTGAAGAGTTTGGTGCCAAAAGTGTAACGACTGTGTGCGGTAGATACCGGTGTGTAAAAACGGATGATGCAGGTGTTTGCTAATCATAATGGGTTGAGGACATATTACAACTGGACGGCACACCATCGAAAACAAGGATCGTCACGAGGCAAAAACATCCGGGAACAAACACAGGTGATTCGCGATTGTTTTGAGGGGGGAAGTACACGGTAATACAAAACAGCTCAAATGCGTACACAACACACGTGTTTATGCAGAGGATAAGGGGGTTAGAGTTGTGCAAGATATTTAGAAGCGAAAAGGCGATTGATTGCCAATTTGGGGGTGGTACATTTCTTGCGGGTTTAGATTCGCCAAATTGCAATTATATATCTTGATTGATGGTTAGTAGTGGCAAAGGATAAAAAGGGGGTTTGCTATTACCTTGTTTCAAAAAATTTTAATTTGGGATTTGTTAAAATTGCCGAGATAATTGAATCGCCGAAGAAGATAGAAATAGAAGAGGATAGAGACAGAGGAAAACATAAGTAGGTATTGAAGGCATAAAATACGACTTACCTGTTGTTTGAGGTTAAGGATATCGCCCTCATGCAGTGCAATGGTTTTAAGATTCTGGAAATTTTATATACGGCAGGGGTTTATATTTTTCAGTACAATTATAATTTCATTTTTGAGTATTTTTGATAAGGATACGGAGACAGACGATCATAAGAAGGGCGAGAAAATAAAATGGGCAGCAAGTTTGGATGAGTAGGGGGTTCAATGCATTCCATGGGGCCAAAACTGTAAAACGCATAACAGGGTTGCAAACGATGTCAGAAGAGCATAATTGTTCATGCAATATTATAAATAGTCACAGGGTATAACTAAGATAGTCCAAACTTAACTTAACCGAAGACCACTTTATCAAGAAGGCTTGCAGCACTGCTGAAAATCGGGAGTTACTGTTAGCAGCGCCACCACGGATGAAGGTGGCACTATTCACGATAGTGTGTGTACTTCATACTCGCATCAATACATTCTTACACTTTTATACAAAGGTACCACCTTAGCTCAGCAGGCGGTGGTGCCATCGGTGACGCTTGCCGGCAGTATGGGGAAATAACAGAGTTATGTGTCTTCTTGGTAAAGTTGTCTTCGCTTAAACTTAAAATTACGCAAACAATATAATTATCATTTCATAGCATTTAAAGAAGTCTTCAATCCTTCCTTCAAATTGTTCATCAATTATTTTTTTTAATTTATCATGAAAGATCTATTTTAAAGGGCTTATTCTTGAACTGCCTCTTATGGTCGAGCAAGTGATTTGGCATTGTTGTATCCTACAAATAAAGAATATAGAAGAAGTTTTTGATGTTTGGTACGTGAGTATAGAGAAATATGCTTCGGTGGAAGCAGTTGCAGCGACCAAGTTTCAAGAATTGTAGGGCCAAATCGTTGCCGGTAATCTTCATTACGGTTGAAACCTTGGATAAGCTCGGATGAAGAAGACCTTTAAGGAAATATTTAAAGATTTCGAAGATTTTTCCTGGCAGTCGACAAGAAGACAGATCGTCATCAGGAAGCATATTGCGCGCCTCCAACTGCAAGAAGAATCATCGCTTCGTGGTGAGAAAAGTAACCATCTGTTCAATGCTCACCGTAACCGAACCGTTTGAGTCGTTAATGACGGAGTCGGAGAATCCCCAGAAGGATGAGCTGTCTTATGAACTGATGAAGACTTGGCTACTCAGTTAAGAATCGAAAAGAATAGACAGGATGCACAGCTTTAAAGAAAAGCTGGGGCGTTCGCGTTCAAAGAAGAAGTAGGTGAAGGCATGCAAATCTGGCTTCCAGTTTCATAGCGACACAAAGATGCAAGGAGCTGGAACAGAAGATACCTTATTATAACCGTTTTGGGGAATCTCTGGTCAAAGGATTGCGCGAGCAACCGTGTAATGATCAGTGATCACGGTAGCAAGAGGTGTCATGTTCGGGTCGTCCCTTCGTGAGAGATTGTTGTCGATCAAGAAGCTGACAAACGCTGGCATTGAAGTTCCGTTCAATGGAAAGGTTGCAACCCTGAATAAAGATGGTGCGGTTTATCTTCGTGGATATCTTTACGCTCTAAAGCTGAATAGGTGAACAACAACAGGTAACTGCTAACTTGGCAAATGTTGGAGACATCAAGTTGTGGCGCTGCCGGTACACTTCGAGTATCTTCTTCTTTATGGTTCTACGTTCGCATTGGAACTTGGCCCGGCTCTCTTCAACTTAGTGTTCTTAGAGCACTTCCACAGTTATTAATTGAAGGGCTTTCTTTGCCTGCCAATGCATGAATTTGTACATTGTGTGGCAAGTACAATGATACACTATGCTCAGAGAGCCGAGAAAATTTGCCCGACCGGAAAGGGGATTGGACCCGCCAGTCCCAGGATTAACGAAGGAGACGTGATGGTATTAGTTCGAGAAGATCTAACAGTTGGCGTGAAGTTTAAACCACAGAAACTAGACTTTTGCCAAATATGTGTCCTATTCCTATCCTCTGTCATGTCCTGTGTTTAAGCATTGCAATGATCATTTCACCAGCTCGCGGAAAAGAGCTACAAGGCCACATCAACATATCCACTCGGACGTGTGTGGACCAATTGAGCCGATTTTCTGGGACGGTAGCCGTAGGAAATTCATCAAAAACTTTGATGGTTGGATTTCAATTTCACGTTTGTCTAACACGCACAGCACACTACTACACGAAACGCCTGTAATTTTCGTTTGCATCATTCAGCAACGTGTACACTGGCTAACGTCAAAGTGATCAAACACTAGCACCTCTGGTGGAAGGATCGCGTAAATCAAATGAAATTTGAATTGATCGGTAAATGCATGTGTCAAACCGTTTTGAAGAGTGTTACGTCTGTTTGTCTGTTGTAATTCGTTGACGATCACACCCACTTCACCACCGTGTACCTAATCAAGAGAAAATCTGAAGCTTTTGCGGAATTCGAATAGTTCAAAGTGGTACAAACCGCAGCACACGGATGGTGTGGCAACATCTTACGGTTGATCATAGGTAAATGAATATTGTTCTAGAAGCCAATGAAAATTCTATGCAGCCAGAGGAATTCGAACCGGAGCAGGTGGAGGCTCCATGTCGGCACGTCCTTCTGTGTGCTGGCTGATAGGGTCTTAACGGGTGGCCACTAAATAACGGGAATGC
Source organism: Aedes albopictus (assembly GCF_035046485.1). NCBI lineage: Eukaryota > Metazoa > Arthropoda > Insecta > Diptera > Culicidae > Aedes > Aedes albopictus. The sequence goes on along the minus strand of NC_085137.1, from coordinate 486,538,839 downwards.
TTTGAATGTGCTCTTAAAAATATATGATCTTTAAAAATGGCAATCTGAATTTAACTATCATAAAGGTTTAACAATGTACGTCCATGTAAAATATAAAATTTAAGAAAGTTGAACGTAGTAATTTGTACAGTATTTTTTTGCAGTGATGTTGGAGCAACTGCTTTGTACGACTTTTCAGAGTTTACTTTCACGCATTTTCTGCGTCTGTGAAATCGTTGGTCAAAATAAATGGTTTCTCAGCTACCTTTAGCATCTACACACTCAAACAGTAATAAGAAAAAATGGGGATACTGACTTGTTTTTTTTTTTGCTTTGGTTGTAGCCTTTTCCCGTAAATGACATTTATAGAAATTTCCAAAAAATGTTATTTTTCTGTATCACCAAAACGTGTCGATGTAATTTGTGCACTGCGGTTCATTGTTGAACTTTTTTTGTGCTATTTTTTTATAACTAACCATTTACATGTTGTTCAATGTGTAAATGTGATTTGATGTAAATATTTGTTATTTAACAAGGCATTCTATTGATTTATCCAGCCCATGTCACAAAAGAAGATTTTATTATGTGAAATGATATCATGCTTATTGGTTTTGCTAGTTTTCCTCTATTTCCTTCAGGATCTGTTTCTTGGGATGCCGAAATGTGGAATTCATTCAAAACCGGGCGGGTTCTAGTTTTATAATGGTTTACTATTAACTTTTTTTACGGTTGTTTTGAGCAATCAGTAGAGCCGTCCAAGGCGTTTTGGTAGTGCTTCCTGTTTCAATGTCGTTTTCTGCAGAACAGAATAAGTTGACACAGAATAAAAAATACGCTGACTTTGTGGATAGATAGACGATGGTTTTGTCTAAAAAATGTTTACTCTATGGACGCTTCTATTGTTTTTAATCAGCTGCTAAAAGCATTCCCGTTATTTAGTGACCACCCGTTACTTGTGGGAAGGTCAAATCGCTGTGCACGCGGTATCAGTTCTTGATACTTGCTGTGAAGTTGGAAGCAGGCGTAGTGCCGACCCTGCCTGCTTTCCGAGGACAAAAGGAGTAGTAAGGAGAGTAAGGACCACTCGGGAAACTGGCTAAGCGTCAGCTGGACTTCCAAAAGCCAGTCAACGATGTTCATGGCAGGCTACGCCTAACCTTAAGGATGCGATATGCGTAGAGACGAAGGGTTTGGTGACCATGGGAATGTTGTTTAGTGGGTCGAGGAAACAGTAGTCCTGGCTTTCACCTTTTATTTTTTTTTTTTTTTTTTGGTAGAAGACGGTCCTTAACCCATCACTACCTGAACCGGGTGTCTGTTGAGCAAGTATGGGAACACTCACTTGCAAAAAATTACACTCACTTGCTGTTTTCTCAGCTCAGAAGCTTGCAATCAAGAAACGATGTATGGACGACTTTTGCCTTGTGGTTTTGCCTAAAAGTTTGCCGAATGGAGTAGGGGTCGCACATGCATACCGAAATCGTAAGGGAGCAGCGAAGGCAACTCTCCACGAAGTGAATGTAAATTACACTCACCTTGTGGAGAGTCGCTTTCACAGCTCTGTCACGACTTTAATATGTAAGTGCGTCCCCAACTCTGTTCGGCAAACTTTTAGACAAAACCATAAGGCAAAAGTCGTCCATACATCGTTTCATGATTGCACGCATCTGAGCTGAGAAAACAGCAAGTGAGTGTAATTCTTTGCAACTGAGTGTTCCCATCCCTGCTGTTGAGCAGATTATCCCCCCGTGGTTTAGAAGAAAAAAACAGGAATTCATATCGAGAAAACGGTTGCCTTCTCGACTCCAACAGAACTGAGTAGCTGAACAATTTATTCGGACAATAGTTATCGATTAGACATCGCTTCCCAACCTTGGCTCTCGCGACCCCCCAGTCTGTTGTCACCCGCTTTTCGTAGAACAATCGCAGCGTGCCTGCAAGCACTAGGGGGGTCGCGAAACGAAGGTTGGAAACCATGGATTAGAAGGTTCCAAAATCACTCTGAAGAACAGCTGTTTTGACGGGCTTATATATTGTGAACCAGAGTTCGATTGCGGTGCTTCCACGGAATCTGACCCCTGCTGAATCATAGTACAAGGAGAAGTCTTCGATGCAGAAATTGAGCATTTTCAACCTTTTGCTCGGATTCCCGGATCCGTGGATTGCAGAAAGAAGCTGGATTCCATTTAACAGCCGAGTCGGCTACGCTCCAAATCTCGCGCTTAGTATCATACGGACGTATCTACAATGATCGATTTCTCCTCATCGATTTTCTCTTTGTTTAATAACTTGGCAGGCAAATCATTTCCAGTTATTTTTTTATTGTACTAGATGCTAGTCCTAGTCGTTCTGCACCGAAAAACATCAAAAGATCTTCCGTATGATACTGAGCGCGATAAATGTGTAAAGGCTGTAGAACAATCAACCAAATGAATTGTTATTGCTGGCGATGTCAAATTCAATGAGAAGTACTACCGGTATGTAGAAGATTGCAAAGAACCTGGATATGAGCAAAAAGGTGAAGAAATCCAGGCTGATGCTCAAGCCGTCCAACCAGATGTCCAGCCCCTAATTGAAGCCCTTGAAAACCTAAAGGGTATTTCGGTTGACAGAAGATGAGTCCGGTCATCACGTTCTATACAAAGCTCGACTAGTAGTTAAGGGTTTCCTGCAGCGTTATGAAGTTGGTTTCATCGAAATCATTACTTTTGTGGCTACAGTGCTAACTGTGTTGGTTGCCAGCATTCTCCAAGGTCCATGGATATCTACACTAGGACTGGTGTTCACAGTTAGCAGCTGAGAATCGTTCGTTACCAGGGAGATTGCTTTTGAAATATATCTGGTAAAATACGTGGATGTGTTGATTTTCGGTTAAAACTTATACAACACCCAGAAGCCTAAGGAGACCGGTTCAAACATATTCAAAGTAATGATGAATTTTCGATTTACATGGACTACAATAAAAAAAGAAGAAAAAGATGGAAGAGCTGTACCACGCTAAGAACACACAGAAGTTCTACGTGAAATTGAATCGCTCGTGCAGAGGTTTTGTGCCACAAGCCGACATGTGCCGAGATAATCACGGGAATCTTCTCAGGACCGTGATTCGTGAGGCAATATCAGTCTGAATTCATGGGTAAACGCGCTACAACGGACCAGATGTTCGCCATCCGCCATGTGTTGCAGAAATACCGCGAATACAACGTGTCCACACATCACTTGTTCGTCGATTTTGGACCGAGTGTCTTTCGTGCTGCTTGCTGTTTAACATTGCTTTAGAGGGTGAAATAAGAAAACGGGGATAAACGCAACGATTTTCACGAAGTCCGTTCAGCTGCTTGGTTCCACTGATGATATTGATATTATAGCTCGTGAAATTGAGACGATGGCGAAAACGTACATGTGACCGCACCCGCCACCCCGAATTTCTATTGACGGTGCTGATATTGAGGCGGTTGAAGAATTCGTGTACTTATGGGCTAACTGGTGACCACCGACAACGGCACCAGCAGAGAAATTCAGAGACGCATTGTGGCAAGATATCGAGCTTACTTTGGACTCCGCAGAACTCTACGATCAAACAAAGGTCGCCGTCACAAGACGTTAACTATCTACAAAACGCTGATTAGATCGGTAGTCATCTTGGGCACGAAGCATGGACCATGTGTACAGAGGACCCACACGTCTTTGGAGTTTTCGTTGCGTGCCATCTACGGCGGAGTGCAGATGGAAGACGGAACGTGGAGAAGGCGAATGAATCACGAGATGCATCTGTACTAGTCCGGTTGTTCACGTGTTGAATAGGGAACTTGCTATTGATGATCCGCAGAGTAGAGTTTTTACACCGGCAGACTCACGAAGCACTAGACTGAGAACTAGTCATACTTTGACTTACGTTGACACACGCGTGCCGAACAGGGAGGTGATATCACAGTGATAACTCCAATAACTTGTGCGGTCCGTGGACCAGAATTCGACTGCTCTATTGTCGCGTCAAGGGTTTCTTAAATAGGCCTAAAAGTGTTTCACCAAGGTGTGCTTGTGCTACATTATCAATTTTGCCTGAGCCTTATGGGCGAAGAGTTCTGGACCGTATGTGCTGAGGTCAGCATGACAATTTAACTGGGGTCCGATCAATGCTCGCCGCGAACGATCGAACTGTTAATCGAGCTGTCCACGCAGCTCGATGTTGACTCATCGTTCGCGTCAGCATATAGTATTATGGCCACCGAAATAAGCCTGAATGAAGATGGGCACGTCTGTTGGTGTTGACTGGTGCACCACAGATCATCTGTTGAGAAAACCAATCATCGCCTACACTGCGAAAATCGGGAGGCTACGGTGAGTGGGACACGTCACCAGGTTGTCAGAATACAACCTGGTAAAAATCTTTCTCGAACACTCAGGCAAATAAACCTAAGATTATCATAAGGTCTAACTTATGAAATGGCCTTTAAACAATTCATAACGGCTAGAACGATTTTCATAAGGTACAGGGGATAGACAAAATGATCGGGACAGGCAAAATTTTCACTTTCAAAAAATGTTCAATTAGGCTGAGTGTACCAGTTATCGCCATAGTGGTTCCCTATTTGGCCATAGTGGTTATTTGAGATAATTCAAAATTTTGCATCATTTCAAGAGTTTTAATGACAAGATGCTTTTAAATTCTTGCTCCTAAAACATTCATAATAGGTCAAAGCTTGAAAACTTTCCAAATTAACGCTATGGCCAAATATGGAACCACTATGGCGATAACTGGTACACTTACCCTAGCTGTAACTTTTCGAAAAGTGCATCAAATATTCTCAAATTTTTACTGTAGGTTGATCAACTATAATTGTGTATCAGTGGACAAAGTTTGAAAAAGATCGGGCTATTCTGCATGAAGTGATAAAGATTCTAGAAAAAGATATATTTATCCGATAGTCAACTTCGAGCTGTTGTATCTCTGGATTCGATGAACCGAATGCAATTAAATTTTGAACACTTATGACTTATATAATGAGCTTTGAAAAACGTTTGACTTAACTTGAAATTCTTAACACGGAAGAAAATTATAACGATTAGATTATTTTTCTAATAAAACAACAAATTTTCTTAAATTTCAGTAACGTTTCAAAATTCAAGATGCCAATTACAGTTCTATTAAATTCCCTCTAATTGTCTTGAATATAAATATGTTTTAATAGACAGTAACAACATAGCCGGAAATTAATCGAAAAAGTAATGGGATGCACATTAAAAATATACCAATTCACTAAAAAAATCATAAAATAAATTAAATCGCTACAACTTTTTCTGTTGGTAATAATTTTAAGTTGAGTCAAACGTTTTAAGGAGCTTATTATAGAAGTCATAAATGGTCAAAATTTCATTGCATTCGGTTCATGGAATCCGAAGATATAACAGCTCAAAGTTGGCTATCGGATAATTACATCTTTTTTCTAAAATCTTTATCACTTCGTGCAGAATAACCCGATCTTTTCCAAACTTTGTCCACTGGTACACAACTAGTTGATCAACTTACAGTAAAAATTTGAGAATATTTGATGCACTTTTCGAAAAGTTACAGCTAATTATACATTTTATGAAAAGTAAAATTTTTGCCTGTCCCGATCATTTTGTCTATCCCCTGTAGGTCTATGACGCAGAATCGACTCACAGTTTAGCTTTTATAAACATTTAGCAACACGATATTCTCAAGCGTCGATAGCCGCGTGGGTTGTGCACGAGCTCAGTGATCTCGACGTTCATGGATCGATTCCAGTTTGCATCATTTTGTGATTTTTCTGCTCTTTTCATAAGTTTATGTTATGTAATTAGGTCATAATAAGCATGTTCAATTTTCATAAGGTATTCTTATGGCATCCATACTTTACAGTTATGGCTAAATTTCATAAGGTATTTTGATGAATTTCGGTAGTTTACTTCGCTGAGTGAAGGCATTTCGACTCATACAAGAAAACGTGGTGCGCAGCGAGCGAGATGGATCGATCAAGTGCAGGACGATCTGTGGACCCTCGCAGATTGCGTGACTGGAGATACACAGCCATGGATCGAGTCGAATGGAGACCACTCCTACGTATAGCAGAGGACACCCAGGCCTTAGTCTGACCGCTCAGCTCAGCACTCATTACGACTTTATGGATTTCTCAAGATAATTTCCAGCTGGCTAATACTGGACTGGTAGTTGTGCTTGATGATTTTTCCACGAATGTCGGTTCCCCGAGTGCCGTTTCCTCGAACACCAGTTTTCCGAAATGCCCGTTTTTTCAGTAGTGTTCTGCAGTTCTGAAGAGCCACAGAACTTGCAAGAACCGCCTATGAAATAAAGAAGGGTGTGTTTCGGGGAAACGGGTCAGACCAGTTGAAGATCTCCCACAAAAATAAATATCAGATTTAATTTTGACTTTTTGTCTCCTCCCCCCCTTCAAAAATTGCTTGGCTGGACTTATGGTATGATTAATTCTCCATTATCTGATGTTGAAGGAACCATCTGGTTGTGGTAATATTAAGGCTCAAGCATCGGAAAATAAAAAGCAGTTTGCTCGCTGCAAATCAAAACAAGGATCATGAAAATATATTCACTGCATTATATTCCTCATGTGGAGTACAGTGAATATATTTTCATAGCAAAAACTTTTGTTTTGAGCAAAAAAACTGCTTTCAAATGTTTGATGATGACGATGATTTCAATGACGAAAAGTTCAACGTTAAGAGTTTACAGTGTAGTTCTGAAAATATTTACGATGATAAGCAAGGAAAGAGAAAGCTCAGAACATATTTGTAATCTTTGAAAAATACACAACACATGAATGATAAACTCAAATAAAATTGTAGTACAATTATATGTAATAAGAAATTGTTCATTCACAGACAAACATACGTAACACTTCTTAATACAGGTGCCAATAATTCCAAAATTAAAATATAGTTATTGAAACATTGTAGCCAAATACTAAAATCTACGTGTTTCGCGAAGCACAAACTAGTGTGTAGCGTGCAAGCGTCAAACGAGTGCCACGGTTCAAATATAATATATTTGATCGAATTTATTTAAATTTTAGATATTTAGAAAGATCTAACTGGAGCAAAGAATGGTCCACAACAAGGACGACAAAGAAGAAGATATTTGTTTGTCTTTATGTTGCATATTGTGAAAATAGCATAAGTGTTGTCAAACAGTTTAAATTTTAAGGTTTAGTTTCGTGGAGTAAAGAAGCATTGATATACGACGAAATTTACTCGTGACATACCTATGTTAGTCTGTGAATAATCGAAAATAAATCTTTGAGAATGATTGGAAAACTTAAGAATCACCTTACCGTTTTAGTATGTAAAGTTATTTTGTTGAATTAAGATTTTTGGTGGTTTTGTGCTGTCCCGTGTTGCATGGGGGACTTTTGGCACTATTGACTACTGTTACATTAAGATAAAACACATCAAGTCATGCAAAAATTTCAAACGCAAAATTTGCATTCAGAAAGAAAAGGCAGTAAACCGAAGCAAGCAAAATTCTAGAAAGCGAAACGATAATCGCGATATTCCATAGGGTAAACAGAGTTAAAACTCAAGAATCTGATAATCGTGAGCGCAGCGTTGTGCGTAGAGGCTGTGTGCTAGGTACATATTAGAGAAGAAATGTGAAAGGAAGCCAGAGGAAAATGGAGTATAGAGGTACTAAATCAAACTCAAAGTTAACCACGGCGTAAATGCTAATGAATAACTCCATTTAGGTGTGCACTGAAGCTGAGAGGCAGCTTTGCTTCGACCAAGTGTGGTACACTACAGGGTGAGGATTGGAATCAATTACCGCTTTATGCTGTCCCAACACATTCCAATGATGCGCACGATATGAGTTTTTTTTTAAATGTATTAATTCGTTGTTAAAACAGTATGAGATGAAAGTAGAACGAGAAACGAGAAAAAAAAACTAAATCAGCACAGAGATCAAAACAGTAGAACAACACACGCACGGGAAATATTGCAGCGATGATGATCACGCTCTCCAAACAAATAGGGAGGTATTTTTCTATAATGTTAGAACGAAGCACATTGAAGCACGGCATTCCATTGAATGGATGGTATTGGGGATTATTTTCTACTACCGTCCACACTGAGCCGCAGGATCTGTGTACTAGGTGAATTTTTCGCCTTTACCCCATTTGGCATAATGCCATTTGGTATAGCTCTAGAAATCGCCTATTTGAAAAAAAGATGCGTATGAATTTTGTTATACCCAATGAAACACAGGCGTTATGTCAAATGAAGTAGAGTCGAATTTTTCTATTGTATATGAGTAAAATCAAAAACTCCAGTCGCTCTCACCCCATTCAAGTAATTCCAATATCCTGCGACCCAAAATTGCACGGTGATGGAAAAATCCCCCATTGTTGTTCTCGGTGGCGCATGATACTAATTATAAATTCCTACTTTGGGCGCAACACACAAACGGATTTCAACTGTTGTGAGAATATTCGATGAAACAATAAAAATCATTCAAGGAACCAACCGTGAAAAAGGCCTTTCATATGGAAGGAAATTTCCACTCTGGTGAAAAAAAGCGAAAAATGACGAAAGCATTTTCCCAAATGGCGGATGACTGGAATCCGCCCTATTTCATGAATGCTGCTGTTTGCCCATGAGTCATGACACGGCGGCGGACGGTGATTGATGGAAGGGAGAACAAGCGAAGCAGGTGTCGAAATTGGAAAAAGCAATCAATTACCTCCTGCAGTATCCGTCGAAGCGATTCCACATCGCTGGACCGGGCGGCTTCCGTCTCGAACAGCGATTCCGCGGTCGCTCCTGTCGGGCTGACCGGACCCTCCGATACGCTGGAATTGGCCGATACCGGCAGGGTCGAGTCTTCTGAAATTTCCGTGTTTCGCCGGAGGTAGTCCTCCAGTTGGCGTTTGACCCGTTCCTCTTTTTCGCGGTCCGCCTGTAGGCTCTGCCGGATCAACTGGGCGACTTCGGAATTTTCCGGATCACGTTCCCGTCCGATCTGGAACCGCACCAAGCCGGAAGTGTTGCGCAGGACCGAGGCGGCATATGCCTGCGTCACGCCGACTAGGCTCTTGCCGTCGACTTCGATGATTTGATCGTTTACCTAGCGAGCAAGAGAAGAAATATCCAATTCAAATAAATATACAGGATCAAAATAATAATAAGACCTTTTATGGTTGAAAAAAAAAAGTTAGCAGAACCCTTACCTGTATCCTTCCATCGCGTGCGGCCGCACCATTATCAGTAATGGTTTTGACAAAGATTCCAAGCTTCTCCAAGCCGGCATCTGCACCAACTCCCATACCTGCGAAAAACAGTGCAAACAAATTTAACAACTCCTAAAAATCTCACCAAACCCTCCCATCAACTCACCAATGATGCTCAATCCCAACCCCTCCGGTCCCTTCATCAGCTCCACTGGGAAAACGTTCATCTTCTCCACCCGTTTCTCCAGCTCGTACTCAGCCGAAGCCGCAACCGGGTCCACGTCTTCATTCCTCCGGTCATAATCATTAACCGAAAACGTCGAAAACACCTGCATCGGATTGGTGCTGAACTTCACCTTGGTGCTCTTCTTGATCACCCGGACGTCTTCCTCCTCGTCCGAGTCCAGCAGACCCGGAACTTCCATCCAGAAGTTCCCATCCTCGAAGAAGTGCACCCCGTCCTGGTTGACGAACACCTCCTTGCTCTTGACGGGCGGGTACTCCGCATTGTAAAACCCGGAGTTGTTGCTCTCGTCTGCCGAAACGTCCGCCTCGGCATCGTTGGTCGTCAACTGTTCCTCCTGTTTGCTCAGGTTCAGACTGTCCGAGGTGGTCACACTGGGCATCGAATCGCCGGAAACGTACGAATCTTGCAGGATCGACGACGAATCCAGGATGGTTTGGTTGAGCAGATCGGTCGAATTGGCGGTCTCCTCGAACTGACTAGTGGAGTTGTTGCGACTGGGCGGTGCCGGAGGTTCCAGGCCATTGGACGCGGCGGTATGCGGCGGTGGCGGAGGAGGCGGCTTGTCCCGTGGGGCAGCGATGTTATTCTTGACCGGAGCTTCTAGGACGTCTTTCAGCCAGTCCGGTTCGTCCGTGGCCGAAGGTGGAGGGGTTGGTTCCGCTGAGGTGACCGCCGGAGGGGAGTCTGGTTCTTTACGAAATTCCTGCGGTGGGGTTGGAAGCGATTGTGTTGGTAGTGGAGGCGGTCGATTGGAGTCGGTTTCGGTTTTGTTGTTGAGCAGGATCTGCTCCACTTCGAGGGCTTGTTCGTCCGAGAGAAGTGGTTGTTGTCTGAGATGGAAGGTATATGGGAAATTATATGAGAACTTAATATAACGGGAATTTTCCTTCCAAATTCGATAGATAGTCAAATAATATTGGTTAAAGGATTTCAAAAACTAAAAGAAAACAATTCGTCACATAAAAACAATTGAGGATACCATAATAAACAGATTGATGTATCCATTCAGATTTCATTCATACTAAAAACATGCCAAAATGCACGGGTAAACGCGTAAGTATACCACAATTCACCATTCTAAAAATAATTGAAACTGCTCAATTGTAATAAAAAACGTAATTAATTATTGGTTTGACCGTGGGGTTGACTCAGGTATTCTACCAAGCTGAAGATCGATTTGCTTGTATTACAATCCTTTGTTTTGAGTAGGATGAAAATAGGAGCGTATATGCTTAGTAAGGGAACTGATACCCTATGTCCATAACTATCAATACAATTATTTTCTTTCTCGGAAATATGATAACCGGATCATAGAACAAATCATAAAACTGCTCTTTCAACTGTTACCCCATTTTCACGTCCAACGCGATTCATTGGATTCAAAATTATAGAGTCGTTGCTGTATCCAGACATAAGTTTATCAAATAAATTAGTTGAAAGATACTCGAAAAGCTAAGGAGAGTGGTAGTTTCTTACAGGAGCCATTAAAGTACACTTAGAAATGAAAGTGTTTTCTTAAGACTATCAAACATATATTTAAAAAAATCAACACGTTTGGAGGTTTAATACCTTCTTACAATTGTATACAATTTACTTACATGTGCGAAACGGGTTTCGCTTCCTTTTCAGCCCTGTTGAATTCAATTTTAAGAAATTGTTTTGAAATAAGTGGCATCATTTTGGATTTGCGATAAAAAAAAACATGTACATAACATTCAGAACAACAAATATCAAGCCTATCTATACTATATGTTTCTATAATTTTCATATTACTATGTATTTCATATGATTACATGTTTTATATAAACAGGTTGGTAGAGATAAATGAAAATTATGTTTAAGGAGGAATGAATATTTGATTTAATTGAAGATTTGCATATGAGAAGTTAAAGTTAGGAAGAATAGCATACATTTACTGAAAATATCATTACTGTTTTTATTTAATTCTATTGTATAGTATTGAAATATTTGAAATGCTTCGAGTAGTATAAACTACAGGATACAAATCATATTTTAAACGAAGTAGAATATTAAAATCAATTAAAAAAAAAATCATGCTTTTTTTAAATTCAATCTTATCATGAACTATTAAAGAATAAATTGCCAACAATTTTTGAACGATTCTAAACCAGTCCAAAGTTGCAGAATTTCACCTAATAGTGTAGAAGTTTACTTACTAATTTCCGTCATATGCGCTAATTCCCGTCATATTACATGGAAAATAGCCAATAATTAAAGGTATACTTCATCACCGTTCAATTTTCACTTCGCTGATTCACGAACCAACCTTCAATCCACACCCCACAAAAGCTCTGTGCAAGCTTGCTATTTGGTGAAAACATTCGCGAAATGATGCGATTCGCTTTCGACAACGAATACGTTTTCACCCTTCCTCGCTTTATCAAACCAACCTCCCGTACGAATAGCACACGAATAGACTCGACGCTGATCAGCATTGTTGGCTGCTCCGTTTCGCCGTTGAGCTGTTGCGTTCCAGCCAAGCCTGTCTTTTCATCGCTTTCGATGCTTTTCGATCAGCTTATCGCGATGCATCGTAGGTTGGAAGCGTTATTGGTGTGGTGTCGGTACATCCGAACGTTGCTTCTGTGTGAGTGTCGAGCGTTCGTGCCGTAGCTTCTAAAACCAACCCATTCGGTGTTGTTCGGCTGTTCGGCTGAGCATGTGGCGGCACTGGCAGATGTGTGCAAAATCGTTTGTGAGTTACATCATGTTCGTTTTGCCACTTTTTTGCCTCTGGTCATCGCTGAGCAGTGTACAGTTCAATCGCAAGCGATAAAAATACATTTGATAAGTTGATTGAGCATTCGTGAGGTGATAATTTGCATCATTGGCTCTGTGACTGATTATAAATACCGTACATACACAGTTATAGATCACACGCAGTTACGAATCACTTTGATGTTTTAAAGTCGAATATCTTGCTTAAATCATATATTTCGGCACGAAAACTTGTGTTCTGTGATAAAAAGTGATTTACATTTATATGTAACATAATACAACGATAGAGTTGTCTTCTTACGACTGCCAGATAATGGTCGAATTGCAAGATGCTACTCCTGCAGTGGTACGCTCTAAAAGTGTCGATATCTGTGTATATATGTGTGTATCTATTTGGCGAAGTTTTGCTTGATTGTGGGATTCAAATACTAAAATAATGCGCCTTTAACCCTTTAACGCTCCTGGTGTCTGTACTGTAGAGCACCATCACTTTTTGGCGAATCCGACCTAAACCAGTTCACTTCAATATGTTATACAAGCGTTTGGGAAGAGGTTATAAGCTTATTAGAGTACTCGTAAACTCTTAGTTATTGGTTCAATAGTGAAACTATTGATAAACAATCAATAACTATTGATAAACAATTAAAAACTTTTTTTTACGATTTTCATAAATTTAAGTGATCTGTAACAACTTTTGTTCGAGCACTTTTTGTTCATAGCATTTTTCAGCATTCAAAAGTTTGAATGAAGTCGTGGGCGGGAAGGGGTTAAACAGAGGTCCATAATGTATCGTTTCACGCTGTTGTGGATCACTCTAAACAAACATAGATTTTTACTCTGCTCAACGCTCTTCATACAATATTTTAATCATAAAGTGTCCGAAGCATACGTAGAACTTTGAAAACTAGGTGTCTTGTAACGTAGAATGGCAATAATAATAAAAGATGTAGAACATCACTGAACCCTAGTTGCGTACCTCTTGCGAAGTTTATATATTCGGGACTTATTAATGTTTTCTCTTTATTCCAGTTGTAAACAGTGAAATATTATTTTTTTACGCAAAAATGAGTTGCCATTGTACTTCGGTAATCAAAAATTCGAATCGAAACATAGCCAACGGTGCCAAAGTCGTAGTTTTTGTTTGCTTTTATTCTTCACTAGCTGTTCCGGCAAACGTCGTACTGCCTGCCTACTGCAGGGGACGTCCCCCGCAAATTCATCTGTATGGGACCCCCCCGTTCCAGAGACCGGAGAGGTCTCAGTCCAAGCTACGAACCTTCCCCGGCCCCAAAAATACTCACAGAAATCCAGAAATCGACAGTAATTTGACCGCGTCATATCTTTCAATCGGCCCTCTGCACCACTATGGGTGCTCAGGACTGAAATGTAATTTCTTCAGGTATTTTTCCAAGCAATACTTAACCCTCCTAAGATGTTACGCTATACGCACCACGACAGCGTACTGCACGGTCAGCGAACCTCTCTGGGTCATATTGACCCCAACATTCTACTAGAGTTAAGGAATTTCTACAAGTATTCTTCCGGTAATTCCTCCAAGAATTTCTTCACAAATTGCCTCAACGATTTCATTCCAATTTTTTTCGAAGGTTCAAATAGAATTTCTCAGGTGATTTGTTCACCAAATCTTTGAAGGATTTCTTCGGGGATTCTTTCAAAGCGATTTCTATGATTGTTTCGGATTCTTTCATAACGATTTCTAGGATTGTTTCGGAAATTTCTCCAAGAATGCCTTTGGATATTTCTCAAACTCCTGCTTAAAAAAAATCTTTAGTATTTTTCAAAGTTTTTAATTAGAAATTCCCTCAATGTTAGGTGTTAAAATATCAAAAATCATAACAATGATCGGCCTAGCCCGTTATAAAAATGATATTTTTTAACAGGTCTAGGTAGGGTCTGGGACCCTTTGGGCAGGAGCACCTATTTTGGGCACTTGCTGCTATAACTCAGTCAATTTTCAACCGATTGACTTAATTTTTGAGACACGATCAGCTAAGCACAGTATCTAGCCATGTACAAAAAATCAAGTCAATCGGTTTGAAATTGACTGAGTTATAGCAGCAAGTGCCCAAAATAGGTGCTCCTGCCGAAATGGTCCCGGACCCTACTTGATACAATTTCAACAATCTTATAAAAAAGTGAGATATAAAACATCAAAAGAGGAAAAACAAATTTTAGAATGCGGTTTTAAAGCAGATATAAATCTAAAAACAAATCCGGGTATTCGTTAGTACTATGTACATTCTTTTTAGAGCAAAATTGACATCAAAACATTTTGCCACATAGTACCGTCTACCTCCGTTGCAACTACCGCTTCTATCCTGAACACTTTTTAATTTAACCCCCGCTATTTTGCACATCGTTTAAACTTAAAATGTTTCAAAATTCCCCAACCAATAAAAAGTCGTACATCGTGTTGAATAGGATAACAAAGCGAAATCCTTGGAGAAATTCAAAAAAAAATTAAGGGATTCCTGACAAAACGATTGGATGAGGACCGGAATAAACTATTGGAGGAATTCTCAAAGGCATTAATGGATATATCTTTAAAGTAATTTCTGAATATTTCTTTTGGCAAAATTTATTAAAGGAAGCTATGGAATCTAGGAATTTTGATATAAGGAGTTTGTTGTGTCTCTAAAGAACCCTTGAAAGTAACTCCGGAACGAATTTCTGAGAAATCCTCGAAGGAATTTTAAGAGACACCCAACCTATATTTTCAGCTTCAGTCATTTGCTTTCTGTTTTGTAACCATCGAATTGAAGCAGTCAACGCTGAATAAAAGGGATCTAGTCAAATATAAACCATAAGCTAATACACGGCTGCAAACCAAGCACCATACAGCTATCAAGCTCCGTTTTCAGAAATAAATCACTTGTTACTGAAGCTGCCTTTACTGCACTCTATTCCAACTCTGGCAGATTTCTCGGAAGGTGTGATAACAACAAATCGAATAGGAGTCCCCACTACCAAAACAGCTGCTATTATACAGTACAATTCGTAATACTGACAAATCCACAAACCAGCAGCGCTTTGAAGGCCGTTATGCGATATCATTACAACTAGAAGCTGTAATAAAAAAAACTTGGTATACCAACACGGCTTGTCGGAAGTAAACATTATTGTCAAAACAATCTTTTAGTGGGATGTATAGCTACAACACAAATACTGAACAGCTGTCCTTCTCTGTGCTGTGAAAATGTTTGGGTTGCTTTTATTGTACTTTAATCCAACTCCGGAAGATTACCCGGAAGATGTGCGCCAATAAAACAGCTGCTCTTATACAGTATGTTTTTGAATGTTGCCAAATACACAAAACAGCAGCGCTTCGTAGCTGTTTAAAGAACACTCTTTCAGCTTGTTCAATGTAGGGTGGGGCGGGGAAAGATGGGTCGCTTAAGGATGGATCACCATAACTTTGTAAATACAAATCGTATTGGTTTGTATTCGTCCGCTACTCTTTAATACACTAGTTAGCTATGCTAAAAGTCAATAAAAAGTTCATTAAATACAAAATATGATGTTAAACGAGCAGTTTTAAAAAGTGATTAATTTTGCACCGTGAAAAAAGTGCGGGGCAAGATGGGTCACCTTTTAAGTAATTCACATTTTCTCAACGAAAAACGTCAAAATATAATATTTGTTCCGCATTCATATATGCTCCATATCCATACTGAGTAAACAAGAGCTACTAGTAAACATTTTATAAATTTATTTGGACTATAAAAAACTTTACGATTTGAGTGGTCCTAAGGCGACTTGAAAATCGATGTTTTCACTAAAAAATTATCATAATTTTATGTTATGAATTTGAGCGTTCATTCCGCTTGATTGAAGTCATTTATGAGATACTCTTGTAATAAAAAATAAATAACTTTTGAATGCTCCAAAAATACGTTCAATATTGAAAGTGACCCATCTTGCCCCGCGGCCGTTTATATGGAGATTATATGGAATGCATCGCATAAGAAAAATGGCTAAAACCATTTTATTTTTTATTTCCAATGAGATTGAATAATTTTTCAATCAATGCCCCAAACTTTTGTATATTCATGCTGGTCATCTAACAAAATTATTAACATAATCAAAACATGAGTAATGCGCCCGAAAATGGCACTGACCCATCTTGCCCCGCGACCCATCTTGCCCCGCCCCACCCTAAATATTATTGCGTTTGACGTTTTACAAGCTTTTGCAGCAAGATGAAGTATGGGTAAGGTTTCTAGTGACACAATTATGAAGCCTTGTCTGGAGTAAAACAAAACGAGCTGTTTTCTATGCTATTTATATATAGCAGTGTGGCAGCGAGGACATCATCGGAACCAGTAGATACGGAGATCGGAGGTTCGATTCCAACTAGCGGCAAGTACTTTAATTATTCAATTTTAAAAGCGATAATTCCAGTACCAAATGTATTGCGTCACGGTATCTAAACCTAATTATTTTTAATCGATTTGGGGATGCCGTATAACTACTATTTAACAACTGTGAAAAGGCTAAAAAAAGAAACGCCTTTTCAAGGTGTTATTCAGTTAGTGATTACATACACACTTAATTTGGAATACCGTGTTCGGTAAATTTTTGACGAAAACAGAACAGCTGTATACAACTGAACTATACTGCATTGTTAACATTTTGCACCAGATTTTGACAGTTGGAGTACTGAGCCTCAGTAAAATCGATTACCGAAGCTACCGAAATAGTACTGCTGTTCTATTTTCGTCAAAAAAGTGCTGAAAAAGCAATTCAGGATTGAGTATGTAGGAACCGAGAAAAGAGCTATGACTTGGTGGCATAGAAGCTGCTCGCACAGCATATACATGTGGATTAAACTCGCCAGATTTATTGGTAAAGGACTTTCATAAAAGCTTCCGTCCATATGTACAACACAGTAACACAGCATCAAGCCGTATTCAGGACGCTTTGTTGACGTTTATGCACATTCACAATAAATGTTAGTTGGGCAGTTCTGCGGGAACTTTAAAATAAGTTTCTGGAATGTAGCAATTCTATAAGGACTCTTTGGATAAATTCCTGATGAAAACCTTAGAAGAAACCTTAATAGGGGTATATAAAACAGTACTTTAGGAAGACTGAAACAGACTCGAAGGAGCTTGACTCCTTCACTGAAGGATTTTCAAAAACATCTTCGGAGGAACTCCTTAAAAATTCTTAGAAGAAATTCCTGGAACGACCCTTGGAAAAAATTGAATAAGTTTCAGGAGGATTTTCTGAAGAAATTAGGTATATTTTAAAATAATCTTTAAAACAATAACGATTATAATCTTGTTATTAATTTCCCAAAAATGATGACCACGTCTTTAGAAAGTATTATGCTACTAGGCAGGCTTGATAATCCTCCTCGAAATCAAAAGAGTTTTGCGACATGCTCTAGAGCGGTTTTGCTTCTGCCTCGTCGCGAGGGAGCGAATGAACCCCAAGCAGAGAGGCAATAAAAACTGAGCGAGGAAGAGGGGAACGAAAAAAGAGCCGATGATTATTTCGGGTTTTTTGAGTGCGATTTTCGCCTCGAGAGTCTTTCTATGTATGGGAGTGGAACTCCCGAGTGCTTTTTGGGTGTGAGTGGACGTGAGAAACACAACAAGCAATTATTATGAGTGTTGGACGAACTCCTCGCTGCGCGGCAAGCTCGCGCTCGATGCTGTTGAGGATTTGCGTTGTGATTTCTGAGTTTTATTTTCACTCCTCAGAAAATCGCCGAAATCGCTTCCTCATTTTCTCGCGAGGGAGTTTCTGTCAAGCCTGCTACTTGGTCACCAATATGGATGAACCTTTAGTTGAGATCCGAGCTTTTTTAACCAGTTTCAACTACCGAAAGGCCAGTTTCGTAGCATCAGTATGATAGAAATGATGATTTTGAACACATAAACAGAGATTCAAGGGTAATCTGAATTGCGTGTTAGAATATTACATTGGCAACACAAGTAGCAAAACCGTGGCGGCGTTGCATTTGGAAAAACTCTTATACTGAATAGTGTGTCGAAATGAAATATTTTAATAGGGCCCTAGAGCCCTAGACGCTTTTTTCATTATGGTTGAAATTAATAGGGGCATTCACTAAACATATTAAATAACTGCGTAAGCTATGATTATCTGATTATTGAAAAGTTTTTTTTATGAAATTTCGAATGAAATAATCAAAGGTTGCCTTGGTGATTGCGACGTTTAATCAGTTTAATCGGTTTACGCTGTTTAGTGAATCCCCTAAATATCATATTTGTCATTGTTTTCACTATGGGTATTTGACTGAATTCTTACTCAAGTAAACATTCAAATCATAACACAAATTTCGTAATGAAATGGTTGTAGTCAAATTGATATCTATATCGAATGGTTTCATGCCTACCACTCTTGTATGTTGGAGAGATCTAGGTCAGATCGAACTTTTTTTTGTGAGATATACTGCCTATGATCGCATATCAGACCCATATTTGTTGGATTTCCTATTCATATGGGACAGTTATGCGATCATAGGTAGAATAGTTGTGAGATATAAAAACATTGAAAGGAAGTAGAATAGCTAGAACTAAGCTATATATGATGCAAAGCTACACATTGAGTATACTCCTAGATATAAATTACAACAGATTTACTGCCGTGAATCGCAAGTCAGTCCCATCTGCATTTTGGGCAAAAATGAGTTAATGGCCGTTTTCGAGCTTTCTTCGGCTGATCTTTCAGCTGCGTGCAAAAAAATATATAGTTTGTTCAGTAAAATTGAAAAACAACACCATGTCAGATTGTCCCATAATGAAAAGTAATCGCAAGTCAGTTCCATTACGAACTTGTGCACCCTCCAGTACAAAACCTGACACTATTTTAGCAAGTTTTATATTTTTCACTATTACGTTTTCACGTTTGATACAATATGTGAAAGTTTCATGATGATCGCAGAAGTTTTCAATTCATGGCGTTTCACAGAAGTTTTCAATTCATCACAGTTTCACATAGAAATCAAATTTGAAAACTTCAGAGGCCATTTTCTCAATGCCTACTTTTTACATATGGGACTGACTTGCGATTCACGGCAGTTTACACATTCGTGACAAAATAATTAAAATTTAGAATTTTGTTTTCGCCTTTTTTTTTTCATCAATTTACCATTTTTGATTCTTATCAAACAAAATTATTTGACTATCACCAATAATTATAATAATAAAGACTATAAAAACGTAAATAAACAGTAAAGAAATTACCTGATTTTGTACTCCAAAATACTACACACACATGAACAGGAACAGGAACATACCGAATAACATCAACATCAGAAGTAAGTATCATACAGTTTTGTTGAACAGGCAGTTCAATGTGGCGATGAAAGTGGTGTGTATATGACATGTAGGTGTGTGGGGGTATATTTTTCAGATCATTGGGCAATTTGATGGATGGTGCAATTTAATGTCATCAACATTTTTCGGTTTTTGTTGCAGTATGGTAGATGATGAGGCGGAAGTTTGTTGAGCGACGACACATGCAAATTTTGCCAAAACGCGGGGTAAATTCGGAAGAAGGTTTGGTTGAGTGGTGAGGGTTGTGGTTTCAGCAAGCACGGCAAGTTGCAAGGAAGATGATACATTCCGGAAACGATACAAGTATGTGATTAGAGATATATAGAGGTAAATACATTTATCAACTAATGAGGAATAAGATGAGAGAGCGAAGAACTGACGGTGAAATAGAGCTAATTTGATTATAACACAGGAAATATAGGAAATATAGTTGTAGTTTGTACACAGCAGAATGAGCAGTTCGGAACAAGATGCTGTACAGATAGTGTACTTAAAATTGTAAATATTATTACCAATTGAACTTTAGATGTGGAAACACATGTGTATTATTTATTTATAAAGTAGTTAAAAGTTATGTCATAGTAATTAAAGTTTGAGTATTCTAAATTTGGGTTGATTCTTTTATCTATCTTCAACTAAAATCATTTGGTTTTCATTTCGATTCTGTAGTTTTATTCCTGTAACTTCTGAGGCACCTTCAGATTTAGGACACGTGGTATATGGATCATCCCGCAAAGATATGCCAAATAAGTTGGTACCACCAATTTAAACCGCATAACAGTGGAGTCGTTGGAACGGTGAAATTATGTACAACGAGCGCCCAACAACGACGCCAATTTGTATGTACACACATTTCTCGTCAGTTTACAGGTGACGTGACGAGGGGAAACGTACGGACGGGATGTTCTACACACATGCTTATTAGTTGCATTGCAGGCTGGCAGGTCTGGTCTGGATACAGACAGACAGTAGCAGCGAGCAGACACGACGCGACCTAAATACCAAAAAGATTTTGTCTTCTAATATTATCCCAAATAAGACACTGAGAAATGCAAATGCCATGTGGTGTACTTATAAAGTATATTGCTCCAATATCAAGTAACCACCGGTCGATAGACGATGAATATGGAACGACGAAAAATCAAGAGAGGTGGTTGGTTAGATTTGTAAAAGGGCCGATCGTGTACGAATGTTTAAATCACTTAAACACGGAAATCAAAATCGAAACGCAATAAAATGTATACTCAGAAAAATGTGCTCTTTTGATTAGGCTATAGAAAATAGCAAAATTGTATTCGCTATACAACCGATAAAGAATTTCACAGATTTGAGGTACTTGAAAATTGTGTGAAGAAATATTTATATCATTCCATCATCTAGTGTAGAATTCGGTTTAAGTTAAAATACACATGAATAAAAACAAAAAAAAATGTTGTTTCGGAGATATGACAGTAAACAACTAGTTGTCTTAAAAACAGTGTTTTACGAGAACGGTACACAAAAGATTAATCGAGCACAAATTTGTACCAATGATGCACATATAATAGGTTGACAAACTGTCAAAATTCAAGAATTTTTGATGCACTCTATAGAAACTCAGAGCTGAGAGAAAAGTTTCCTTTCCCAACAATTTGCGCAATACACATACACAAAACACGCCCTGTCTCGGTAGCCATGTAAAGCTGTTCGGTCACGGTCGCCATGTCGTCTGTCCTGTGATCAATATTGCAATCAGGGATGGGATTATTGATTTGAAATCAGTTACATGCACTTACTGTTTACTCGATTCAGAAACATCGTAGCAGAAATCAATGTATGGAACACTATTTCATTTTTGTTTTACCTGAAACCTTGTAGAACAAGCTACTAACGAAGCATCAATAATTAAGTCAACAGAAGGTAGCAAACGCAACTCTCCACAGCGTGGATGTAATTTATATTGATCGCGTGGAGAGTTGCCTTCACAGCTCGCTCACGACTTAGGATAAAACTACAAGGTTAAATTTATCCATACATTGTTTTTTTTTTCATAGCATGTTTCTCAACTGAGATAGTAGCAAGTAAATGTAACTTTTTGCAAATGAATGATCCCATTCCTGATTGCAATAGCTTTAATCAGCTGTTCCTGTTATACTTAAGGTGAAACGTCAACAAATCCCATTGCAACTTTGCATACAAACTTTAGAGGAACAAATCTGACGAACGAGGCCTCGAACCAAGCCGCACTTGTTTATCCTGGCTTTGCTCACTTGCAAAAAGAGGCAGCTTTTCCAAATCGAGCGCATTTGTTTTCGAATTTTCAAGATTGGTGCTCTTGAAAACGTGAGTAGGGGTCCAAGTCGGCCATTGTGGCAGCCATAATGGTATTCTCTGAAGTTTCTCCTTAAGGCTCAATTGAGAATGGCAAATGTTACAGAACTAAAAAAGCACTTTTTCCAAAAAAAATCTACAAGTTGAAGAAAATAAGAATGTCCGATTGTTTATTTAGTCAATTATGACAATCGGACACGGTGGTTTTGTTCGATTTTTCGTCATTCTGGAGAAAAGTGCTTTTTCAGTTTTGGAGAATATGCGATTCTCATTTGAGCCTTAAACTCGGTAAGAAAGAAGGTAGTTAAAAACAACAATCAATATGCAAAAACATGCGATTCAACTGTGATTTCAAATTCATCTATTTTTAATGACCCGAATTCCCCAGAACATCATTTTGAAACTGTCGATCGCGTCACTTGTCGCTTCAAATGTTCACCCCCAACAAGCAACAAATATTTAGATTTCATCAAATATCTAACCTCGAACGGTGAAACGAATCATGTGAATGTAATACAACGAGTTTCAATGAAATATTCCAGGCTCCGGTAGACATTTTGTTGCTTCTTACTATTTTTTACTGAGATTTCGGTAAACCATTACCGAGACTCGGCGAACTTTACCGAGATCTCGGTAAAAAGTTGGATTACCGAGATATCGGCAAAATTTTAACGACATCTCGGTAAAACTTTTACCGAGATTCAGTGAAAATAATTACTGCATTCTCGGCTGTTGGATTCTCGGCAATCCTTTTGTTAAAGTCGGCGATTAAATTTAAATGTACAGGGAATTGTAAGAATACCTTTAGGAATTGTTGTGGCGTTCCCTCACACTCAGTCGAATTCGGATTTCTGCATTCTCCAGATTCGTACAGCCGAATCGACATTTAACTAATACCGCTAGCAACGAACATTACGTCAAGCATTAAGCCGAGATTCCAGCAAATGATCTTAAGGTGAAACATCAAGAAATCCCATTGCAATTTTGCATACAAACTTTAGAGGCACAAATCTGACGAACGAAGCATCGAACCAAGCCGCACTTGATTATCCTGGCTTTGCTCACTTGCAAAAAGAGGAAGCTTTTCCAAATCGAGCGCATTTGTTTACAAATTTTTAAGATTTGTGCTCTTGAAAACGTAAGTAGGGGTCTACGTCGGCCATTGTGGCAGCCATGATGGTATTCTTTGAAGTTTCTCCTTAAACCGCAATTATTCCAATGGTTTTGTCATGAAATGCTAGCTCATCACTAATGCCTAGTTTACATGGAGCAAGTGGCTTGATTCAAGTCAATGGAAAATGCCCGATTGAATGCGAATTGAACGTGTAAACACCACCGTTCAGCAACTGACTTGGCTTGAACGAAAGTTGAACATGTTTAATCATGTGAGTTGAACTCAGATCATCTGTCAAATGAGCTGAATTCAATTCAGTTTGCTTACGCACCGCACGAGTTGAACAATGTAAACACTTGCTTCAACAAAGATGCATTCAAGAGCGTGCAAGTGGACACTCAAGTCATTTGCTCAGTAAAAACACGTCATTCTATTGGATTGATCATGTTTCAGAAGTTTGCAACTCAGATGCTCGTTTCAATTGAATTAGACTGGCATAACAGCACTTAACTGAGCTCGGACTTTTGCATTCTTTTGTCGAGAATCGTACAGCCGAACTCTCGGCAATTGAAATTTAACTAATATATCAGCAAAAAGTCTACTTTATTCATAGCGGCACCCATGGATACACCGCTAGCAACACACATTGAAGGTCAAGCATTTAGCTGAGATTTCCTAAATTCAGTTTCCAGGCATTCAGTTTTTAGTGTAACATACTAAGGTCATACTCAGAGAAATCCTAGAAAGTTCTATTAGCAAGAAATAAGTATGGTGGATTCGTGGCCGTTCGATTCCCGCCGCAGCTGTCAGGAAATGTTTTCGGCTGTGTCACTGGGCGTTGCATGTGTCGTGCTCAGGGTACGAAAAACGGATCACGCCGAAAAACAAACGCTTTGTCCTAAACGGTGTATGTCGGTAACAAAGGCGCTCCGCAACAAGCGCATGTCAGGCGATGAGAGCAATAAAACAAACATCGCTTGCCGTGCGTGTTCTGATATTCCGACTTTTCTGCAGAAATTTTCGACCCACATCATCGAATTCATACGCATTTGGACGAATTAAGACTCTTGCAAACCTTAAAGTCGAGTTTCAGTTGTAAAACAATGCGAAAATTACGATGTGAACAGAACGAGACAAATATTCCTACCGTTTTTGTTGTGAACAAACTCGGGAGCGATTTTGTCATTATCTGCTAACGAAAAAACAAAGCGTTGTTGCCGTGCCTTCTTTGTTGCCTGTTTTTCGCTTGCGGTGTCATATTCTGCATACCCTGGTCGTGCTTCCTTCAAAGAGCGAATAGCTCACTGGAATCATTAAACGTGACCGTGTTTTTTTTTTTTAAGTAATCCTGTACCGTACCGGGGATCAAACACAGATGCCTTTAATATAGTATTGGCTTGGAGTCCACACATCCTTCTGTAGAAAGGAAAGCAGACAGACATTGTAAAGTGTACAGACTCTTTCATAGAACAGTGATAACCAGATTTTGTTAGCTCCTGGTTGTATTTTAAACTACTCCTTGAGAAATCAATGGACGAATCTTCGAAGAAATCCCAAGAAGAATTCCTAGATGAATTTTTGGATGAATCTCTAGTGGAATTCTTGAAGCAAACCGTTGAGGATTGCTACCAGTAATCCCTACATGAATTCCCGCAGGAGATACCGAAGATGTTCTGAGTTCCATTAGGAATTCTTGGAGCAATATACGGAGAACTCCAGGAAAATTCCTGATGAATTATCCGAAGGAGTTTTCGGGAAGAATAACATGGGCAATGTATGTAAGAATGTCAGGAGGAGTCTCAATAGGAATTCCTGTGGACGAGTTCTAGTCTGAATTTTTAGAAGGATTACCGGAGAAATCAACGGTGAATGATTTGCTGAACAAATCTTATGAGAAATCCCTGGAAAAACTGTAGGAGAAATTTCCACAGAAATGCCAGAAAGAAGAGCTGGAGGAATTCAAGCAGCAATTTCTGGAGGAACCCCATCAGGAATTCATGGAGAATTCCTAGCAGGTATTTTCCACCGGAGGAATTCCTGAAAAAGTCCCTAGAATAATCTCTGCTGGAATTCTCTAAGAAAAAATCTGCTCTGCTGTAATTTTCTATTAAAATATTTTTTAGGAAATTTTTGAAGCAATTCGGATGTAGAATTCGGATAGTAATCTCATTAAGAACTCCTGGAGCAATTAAAAAAGTATTTTCCCCAACTGTGTAGCAATAGAGTAATTCTAGCAGGAATTATTACGAGTAGAAACTAATGGATGTATCAAACAAGTTATATTTGAAAAAAAAAAATCACTGGATGAATTCTTTAAGAATCCTTGAAAAAAATACCGGAGATATCACAGGAGCTAAATCTGAAGGAATCCCATAAACAAGTCCTGGATGAATCCCACCAGGATTTTTTTTATGAATCCCAGAAGACATTCCTGGTGCAATCCCAACTGGAATTCCTGAAAGAATCCCAACAAAAAGGCATCTTGGAAGCATCTGTGGATGGCAAATTTTGCATTTTTTCATCGAGACGAAATTCAGTGAGAGTAGTGATGCACATCCTAGCGCCATCTGATGGGGAAATTTCGTTCTTATAATCACATCAACAGACGTTTGATCAATTTCAGTAGCACCAAAGAAGAAGAATCTTATCTTATGGCTAGATGCTAGGACAACAGAAATACGTTAGTACATATACCCAAATATTTGGTCATTTTCAAATGTCACGCGAGATCCTTCTCTCTTTCTCTTTCCCATGGTTGCTCCAGAGTTTTAGTCATATGTATTAATTTTTACTCAGCATTAGAGTTCATGGCCAATCTTGAAATTCCTTGCCTGAATCGCCCATGAAACCGTTTATCTTCGATCACAGTACGGAGTTACCAAGAAATAACAATTCAGATGGCAGCCTCTGTGAAAAGTTTTTGCCAGGAATTGGTAAAGAAATTTCTTGAGCGATCCTTTTCAACGCTAAACTGGGCTTTAATTTAATGATGACAGCGGGGTAGCGCGGACGTCAACCTCGAATAGATGTGCCGTAGTCCACATAAATTTGATATGTTTGGGAAATTGACACTTTTGGGCACTCTGACAGATCTGGGATGTGCACGACATTTGCGAATTAGTCAATACCATAAGTTATTACTTAAGTAAAACGTGTAAAACTAGCAAAAGGTTACCAAAATTTTGGCGTGGAACATAATTTGTATATGATGAAATAAGACACCCACTAACATAACATAATATAATAACACTAACACTAACACTAACACTAACACTAAGATCATAAACCTCTAAAGCTGAGTGATAATGAGTAAAACTGAAGACTCTGGAGCAACAATGGGAAAGAAAGGTTGAGGGAAGCAAAAAAGGGTTCAATTTCTGTTCTCAAGTATTTTGCAAGTCATTCACTTTCTCTTGATACCCAAATTTCTGCATCTGACCTCCGCCCCAAACCGCTCATTCAGCTGCAACATACCTACCGACTAAATTAACAAAATGTTTAACTCTAACGACAACAACGGGAGAAGTAGGCAGCTAAAACAAGCGCCGCCGCATTTGCATAGTGCATACTCTGAATGCGAAGCACTCTATGAACTCGGAGTAGGCGGCGAAAAATGCGACACATTCCTGCTTAGCTAAGCTACCTACTACAACATGTTTGTATTTATACACAGAGCAAAATAACCACATACCTCGAACTGAGTAACCGCTCGGCCTCGTCCGCCGTCATCTCGTCCGGTAGCACCAGACTGTCGTGCTCGTTGTCGCTGGCGTCGGCGTACTGCACATCCTGCAGGTCCAGAGGTGGCCCTTCCGGGATGGGTGGCGGTCGCATCGACATCAGCGATGGCGGATCCGGCAAAGTTTTGTTACTGTAGTCATCCTCGTCGTACTCACTCAAAGTAGGCCGCGTCGGATCGAGGATCGTTTGGGGGCTGTGGTAGCCTTTCTCGGCGCCTCCTTCGCTCAGTTCGTCCAGGTCCAAAATTTTAGCCTCATCTTTTTCAATGTCTATGAACGCTAGCTCGCTGCTGGCGATGGTCGAGGACGAATCTCCGGTCGCTTTAGGCACGATCGAAGCGTACAGGACTCGATCCATCTCGGCCATTGGCACATCGTCAGTGTCGGGTTTGCCATTAGTGGCGATCATTTCCGAAAGTTGCTGATTGTTGTTAGTATTGTTCAAATGAGATCGGGTATTGTTAATAGCGTTTCTACTGTCTACACTACTAGTGCCGCCGTGGCCTACTAAGTCTAACGGTTGATTATTATTGTTGGTGATAATACTGCTGCTGCTGTTGGCACTTTGATAGCGATCTACCTCGCCGTAGATTTCGTCGCACTCGGTTCCATCCGGGCGTAACCGGTAGCCCAGATCGGCGTAGTTGAGCTGGGGTTCTTCCTCGCCGCCGGATACCAGCGGTTCCAGCAGTGCTCCCTCCCCGTCCCCATTGGTGGTGGCAGTAGCTGCTGCCCCGGTTGCGGGCCTCCTCGGCGGAGACGCCGGCAAATCTGGGGCCACCACATCGAAATCGTACGCCGGTTTCAGTTTGGCTTTGATCTCCGGCGACGGCTCGTTGAAACCGCCCTCGTCGGTGGTGGTACTGCTGCTGATTATACTGGGCGGACGGGCACCCAGACCCGCCGCCGGAACCTTGAAGCATATGCTCGTCGAGGCCTTCTTGCGCCGCGTAACGTGCTGGTCGTCGAGGTCTTCGGAACGGGAGGATTTTCCTGCAATTGAGAAGGAGAGAAAATAATCGTCGTTAAGTCGGTGTTTTTATAGACACATATTGCATAAAGAACGGATAAAAATGGGTGAGCTCGTTTTATAATGTTTATTGAATTCTCCAGCTTACAGGGGATAGACAAAATGATCGGGACAGGCAAAATTTTCACTTCTCAAAAAATGTTCAATTAGCTGTAACTTTTTGAAAAGTGCATCAAATATTCTCAAATTTTAACTGTAAGTTCTTCAACTAGTTGTGTATCAGTGGACAAAATTTGGAAAAGATCGGACAATTCTTCACGAAGTAATAAAGATTTTTGAAAAAGGTAAAATTATCCGATAGCCAACTTTGAGCTGTTATATCTCCGGATTCAATGAACCGAATGCAATGAAATTTTGACCATTCAAGACTTATATAATGAGCTATGAAAAACCATTGACTTAACTTAATATTTTTAACACAGAAGAAAATTATAACGATTAGATTATTTTTCTAATAAAACACCAAATTATCCAAAACATCAAAATCGTTACAAAATTCAAGATGCAAATTATAGTTCATTTCGTTTCCCTCTAATTGACCTATATATAAATGCGTTTTGAAGGAAAGTAACAACATAGCCGCCAATAAGTTGAAAAAGTAATGGGATGCATATTAAAAATAGGCCAATTTACAAAAAAATGCGAAAAAAATAAAATCGCTATAACTTTTTCGCCTGTTAAAAATTTCAAGTTAAGTCAAATGTTTTCCAGAGTTCATTATATAAGTCATGAATGGTCAAAATTTCATTGCAATCGGCTCATTGAATCCGGAGATATAACAGCTCAAAGTTGACTATCGGATAATTTTATCTTTTCCAAAAATCTTTATAACTTTGTGAAGAATTGTCCGATATTTTCCAAATTTTGTCCACTAATACACTACTAGTTGAAGAACTTACAGTAAAAATTTGAGAATATTTGATGCACTTTTCGAAAAGTTACAGCTAGTTGAACATTTTTTGGAAAGTGGAAATTTTGCCTGTCCCGATCATTTTGTCTATCCCCTGTATATAATGTTTACACTGAATTTTCCAGCTTATGGGTAGTACGGAGATCGCAAGAAATTTCTTGGCCTATCTCGATGCGTG
Source organism: Aedes albopictus (assembly GCF_035046485.1). Taxonomy (NCBI): domain Eukaryota; kingdom Metazoa; phylum Arthropoda; class Insecta; order Diptera; family Culicidae; genus Aedes; species Aedes albopictus. The sequence continues at coordinate 486,510,046 of NC_085137.1, read as the reverse complement.
CAAAATTCAGGCTTGCTGTGTCAAATTTCTTGACCATTCTGGTCACGGAAAAATAATGCACTGAACGAAAATTACTTGAGCGATTCCGTCTGAAGTGCATACCTCGCATTACGCTCCAATACTAGAGAAGTTATTGAAAGTTGTATTTGCGCATCCTTTTTTATTGGTTATACATATTTGTGTTACTACTACTAAGCACTGTTGGAAATAAAAACACAGGCGAGGCTTTGTTCTCCAAACCCAGGCACTGACTGATATCGCTACCAGCTCAGTGCCTCTCCTTTATTCAATCTAGGTATAACATATTTACAATTTATTTCCATTTACCTACCAGTTGATACCTAGCTCTCCACTGAGCTGTGTGATGCACCTACCATTCAACAAGTACTACCTAGTACTACTATTTCTGAAAAGGACTAAAACAGGTGTTGTCAACGTACAAAAGGGGCTAGCCTATAGGGCTCTATATGAAATTCTCTCCTTCCCTTTCACTCTCATTGAAAACAACATCAACAAAACAAAACAATGTAATTTACTTATGTTCCCGTTGTGGAAGTAGCCTGGAATCAGTTGATTTGGCACGTGATTTGGGCTTTTGTATTTGGATTTTTCTGCAGGGGGTCCACTATAGTCGCAGGGTCCACTACTAAGGTCTGTACCCGTAATAATCCGGACACAGAAACACGGCTGTAACTCTGCAATGGATCGATAAAATTGGCCAAAATTTTCACTGAAAACTCTTTGGTGTATGTTTATTATTTGAGCAAAATTTGATGAAGATCGGTGCGATACTTTTAATTGTAGCTCAAAAACAAAAAGAGGTATATTCAAGCATTTTGTACAATCATTACCAATTTTCATCTGCATGACTGATGGTTCTTTTCCACTGCAGTCCAAAGTACAGTTAGGATAACGATGAAATTTCGTGAGCAGTTATGATGTACATTCATACTCTCTCTAGCAAAATTTCATCAATTTTAATCAACTGGTTGGAAAGCTATCACTGCTGATGTGGGTGAGTATTTGCGAATATTTTCCGTATTTTTCATATGCTATATATTCCTATTCATAACTATCGAATACCTCTGCCAATTTTTATGAAATTTTCATAGAAGTTAGTTAATCATGTATATATTATGTTCGCAAAATTTCATGATTATTGGAATAATACTTTAAACAGTACAATCGGAACAATAAGAGGTGCTCACTAATTGCTGTCGAAAGGGCTAAAACCACAATTAGCCCCAATACGTGTTTTGACTATAAAATTGTTGATAGTTCATCGATTTTTTTTTTGAAATTTTGCTGATACAGCGCTGACATGCTGAACCAGGTGCTGTACAACATTCATTAGCGCACGTTTTACTGTTACATTGCTACAACAAAAAGTACAGCACCGATTTACATGAAATTTTGCAGGTGAATTGAACACATCTTAAGATGTTTCCAGGCCGAATTTGAGTAATTTTATTGTATCCATTGCAGAGTTACAGCCGTGTTTCTGGGTCCGGATTTTTGCGGATACAGACCTTAGCACCCAGCAATTTTGCACAAAACAGTAAAAAAATCCGGATATGACGCACGGCTATATTGCTGTTGAAAACCGTAAAATTGGGACTAGTGTTGCATACATCGTCGAAAAGAGGAAATGTTTCTGAACATTTTAAGTTAAAAAAACTTGTTGAAGTTCCCGAAGAAAGTTTCTCGTGAATGCGGTTTCAGTATCGACACGACTGATACTTAAACGGACAAATATACGTTTAAGCATGTCAAAATAAGTGTCTGTTGCGTGTTTTTGGACATATAACGGTTAGGGTCTGTTCTGACCTGACTTGGTACTTGTATAACAGCTTGCAACTATTGCAAACTGACTCAGAATTGGTGCAGGAAAATTCAGGTACCGGAACAGCACCAGATTTCCAAGGTTTTTATTTAGCGGATTCGATGATTTGGATTTCACTTCACGAACAGGGTCGCATTGAGGGCAACTAACAAAATGCTGTTAAATTGGTGTCGGAAATCCTGGAAGCAGTTACCGAAGAAATCCACGAAGGAGTTTTTAAAGAAATTTCAGAAGCTATTCCTGACAGAATCCCAGAAAAAAAAAATCCCGGAGGAATCCCTGATGGAGCTTCTGAAGGAATCCCTTAAGGAGTTCCCAAAAGAATCCTGGAAGTAGTTCCTCTAGGAATCCCGGAAGAAGGTCCCGGTGGAGTTACTGTAGGAATCCTGGAAGGAATCCCAGGAGTAGTTTCTGAAAGAATCCCCAGAAGGTGCTCCAGGAAGAATCCTGAAGAAGTTTTTGGATGATTCCTGGAAGGATCACTATGAGAATTCATGAAGAAATCCCAGAAGGAACTGTGGAAGGATTCTCATATAGAATTCCTGGAAGGAATCCCGGACAGAATTTCGGAAGGGGTTTCTGAAGAATCCTGGCAAGAGCCCTTGAAGGAATCGCAAACGGAATTTCTTTAGAGTCTCAGACATGGTCTCAGAAGTAATTCCTGGAAGAATCCCAAAGAATCATCAAGAACTCCGTGGGAATCCCACATAAAACTCATGAAGGAGTCCTGGAACAAATTCGTGGAGTAACCGTGACAGATTTCTTGGAGGAATCCCGGATTGAATTCCTGTGGAATCCCAGAAGAACCGGAGGGGTGCCACCGTGCCATCATAAACAGGTCTGAATCACACGTGAAATCACAGAACGCAGTAGCCCAGCCTACAGCTTAATCTCAGTAGACTTGCTTATTTCGCGTATTTCTTCGTTTTTTGACAAACCCACCCAAGAACAAACATACGCAAAATGGCGGCAGGACCTGCTCTGGAGACTAAACTGGACGAAGACTTCCTCTTCATCCTGAGTTTCGCCCGCAGCAGTATGTATCTGTTTCAAAGCAGACCCGTCGAGCAGGGACTGATCGAATCCTGGTTTGAGAAGCTGTGCCTCGAAATCTATCGCGGAATAGACTCCAAACGGCAGCGCAATCTCTATCTCGTAAAGTTGGTAACGTGCGTTCAGTCGGGAATCCTGACCGAACCCTTCCTGGCGAAACCTCCGGCCGGAGCGCTGGACCCATTGCCGCAGACGATCGCGCCTTCGAACTTGGATGAACCACCGTGGTTGAAGGATTTTGAAGCGGCGGAAGCCGCTGCCATGCCGATAGCAGGTGGGGCGAAGGACTTCTGCAGCTATCTCTGTACCAAGCAGTTGGACGACGGAAAAGGGCTCTGCGCGTATCTGGCTGTATCCGTGGCCGATGAAGGGGAGAAGCCTCGGTGGTTCGAAATGGGATCGGGAAGACCGCTGCTGTTGTCCGAGCTAGATGAGGAGATCGAAACGGCTTTTCAGGACTTTATGGGACGCGTGGTGGAGCAAGGAGTGTTGGAAGAGAGCGGTGGACTTGGCGAGTACAGCGAAAAACTTCTGGACGCCATACGACGGGAGTTAGATGGTCAAGCACCAGCCGGAGAAGATGTGTATTTGGATAATTTGCTGACAGAATTGGAAGCACACATGGCCAACAAATCGATGGGTCGGGAGTTGGAAACATACAACCAAGCGCAGAGGAGGGCTTTCCTTTTAGGATATCTGAAGAAAAAACTGGAACTGCAGCTGGACGAAAGAGGATACATTTACTGAAATCAAAATTGCTGGTAGCGAGTTTATTTTAGAAATATCAATAAATTTGTAGTAGCACTATCCGCCGATTTGTATTTCTTAGGACAAATTTCTTCATCTTCGCATAACTCATTCAATTAAACCAGTTTATAGCCATAATGTACAAGGTATGGATTTGTGGTCCAAGAACTAACGCTTCTTATTCGTCTGCAGAAGTTGATGAGTTCAATCCCTGACCATGTCCCTTCTTCCTGCTTTATAATTATCAATTTATCCCCTTTCTTCCTCGTCTATATTTCTTTTGGCGTGCAAGCGTGCAAAATTGGGGTTCGATCATAGGGGAACTTACGTATTTTCGGCAGTTTTGTTCTCTTCGTCATGAGGAGTTTTTTGAACCCTGTTGAACTCAGAGTCGGCCTCAAGTCCTTCCCAACCAGGGCTGAGTTATATGCCCAAAGTTCAGCCAATTTGGGTCTCAAAAACCCCTCATGACGAAGAGAACAAACCTTTGTTACTCTTTATCGCATTGCGATTTGAATTTGTATTATCCAAGACTGATGTTTCTACGGTTTGCACGGTTTTAGAGGCTACACAACATCTTTATAATCGTTCCTAAAACAATATTTCTTACCTTTACAATCGATGCAGAAGCGTCTAATGCTGAGGCACATCCTTGCAGCAGAACTGCAACCAATTCAACCAGAAGACGAATCCGAATAGATCTGAATCACTGTTGCGCACCATGAATTGTTTTCATTCAGAACTCACAGTAGGTAGTCTGCCCCGCCCATCAACAGTTTTGAACACCAAAGTCGATGATGACAAGAAACGGTAGCCAACCAACCACTCACTACAATGCAATGCGATGAAGATGACAGGGAAGTTTCACCATTCGCATCCAAAACCCATCAACAACGTGGGACACGTGCCCAACACAACGACCGACCACGATGGCGGTGACCCCCCGTTGTCACGTCAGTTTCGGTGGCACTTTGTTACTTCATCACCGCTGGTCGGGTTCACTTCCATCTTCATCTCTGATCGGTTTTCGGCTTGTCCATGTCAGCCTCAGCCAGCAGGTTGATAAAAATCTTCTTTTGTTTACAAAACACTCACTCACTGAACGCAGAACGCTATTCCGAATTGCAAATCACGGCTACGAAGAAGACACTACAAAATTTCAATTAATGGCGACAAGCTGTGATCGTTGTCGTTAAATTTGGCACTTCACTGCAATTGGTGAATGAAGAGATAAAGGGGGTCAACTACAAAATGAAAACATTGCGGGCGAACAAGAAGGGTCAGTTACGATAAGGGGGGGGGGGGGGCATCAACCTCCAAGCATTGAAGATGACAGCATAGTGAATAGACCATTGTGTGCTAATTTATTTATCACGCTTTAGAGAGTTCTTCTGGTTCCAGGTGATTTATGCCAAGTAGTTTTAATTAACGGGCCCATATAGCCGAAACAGTAAACGTTCGGGTACTCAGCAAGACCATACTGAGGGTTTCAATTCTAGGTCGGTCCAATATCTGTTCGTTAGAGAAATATTCATAGTGTATCATCGAAACTCACACAGGATCTTCGAATACACCATTGCAATGAAGGGGGTCTGGGATCTATAAGTATCCCAGAAGAAGTATCTTAGAAGAAATTTGGAAGCATCCCAGAGGAATCTGGGAAAACTCCCGAAAAACTCGGGAAGTATTCCAAAATGAATCTGGAAGCATCCCAGAAAGAATCTGGGAGCAACCTAGAAGAATTCTGAAAGTAATTCAGAAGGGTTCTGGGGAAGCATCTAAGAAGAAATCTGTAAGTATCCCGGAAGAATTTAGGAAGCATCCCTGATGGATTCTGGAAGCATATATGAAGGAATCTGGAAGAATCCCAGAAGGATTGTGGAAGCATTCCAAAATAAATATGGAAGCATCCCAGAATCATTCTGGGAGCAGTCTGAAAGCAACTCAGAAGTTTTCCTAACAAGCACCCTAGAAGGAATCTGGAAGCATCGAAGATGTAATCTGGAAGTATACCATTAGAACTCGGGAAGCATCTCAGAAAGATTGATGCAACCTAGAAGAAGAATTGTAAAGGAAACCAGATGCTAGCTAGAGCATTCCAGAAGTAACCTGAAACCATCCCAAAAGTATTCTGGGAGCATCTCAGAAGTATTTTGGAAGTAACACAGAAGGATTCTTGACCCAACCAAGAAGAATTCTTGAAGCATCCCGGGAGGGATCCCGGAAGCATTCCGAATTGCCGTTAAGTGGCCACCTGGTGTACCTGAATGCTTTTGATTGTGAATTCTGTATTATTTATTAAGCTGCAGCATAATTTATGTCGTTTTCGTTTATTCAACCTAGTTTGGCTCTGAATCCGCCTTAACTGTTGTCAAAACGTTCGTTTATTCGATCGAGTAGGATCCAGATCCGCCCCAAACCCAACCCAAACATGGCGAGATTCGGACTGAGGATTTTTTCTGATCCATTCAAAACCAGAAATTCTCACCCATTCAAGCAAATTAGAGATAAAGTACTCGCTTGGGTGTTTTCTGCATTGCCTAATGAATGTGCCAACTAACTTTTCTACGTGCGTTTAATCGCAAAAGCGAGGTATGCACTTCAAACGGAATCGCTCAAGTAATCACATCGAGATAGGCCAAGAAATTTCTTGAGATCTGCGTACTACCCATAAAAGGAAGAATTTAACGAAAATTCGCAACTGACAGTTCGATTGATTTGCACAATGTTTACATGTTGACTCGATTTGGGTCGGATCCAGATCAGTTTTCGTTCGCAGTGCCGGATTTAGACTTCGGGGGGGCAAACCCTGTAAAGTGGGCCCCCAACAGCAAGATTTTGAAGATATATATTTTTTTTCTTCAATGTTGTGTATTGTTCGTATTTTTGTTTTATTAATTTTTACGAACACAAATGTTGTTGTTTTTCTGATAATCAACCGAAATGGTATGTTAGACGTACGTAATGACTGAAGTTCATAGGCACAATTTATGTTGAAAAACTGACAAATTGAGTGGAAAAAATTCAAAAAAATCCACGTAGTTCTGATGGGAATTGAACCCACGTCTTCCTAAAGTCGCTAGACAAGGCGCGTTAACCAACACCGCAACAGAAAAGATTACGGTTCTGTGAAGTAGAAACCCAACCTGAATCCATTTTTTTTTAATTAAAATACACGTTAATAAAAACAAAAAAAAACTTGAATCCAACACTCATCACACCCCACATTCTTCTTTGTAATTCACCAACTCCATCGGTCCTTAGATGTCCACTTCCAACATTTTCTAATAACAATACCTAGGCATATTGAGTATTGCAAGATTCAGATAGAAAAAGGTAGGACACCAGGGGAAACTTTAGCAATATATTCTCAAAAACATGAGTAAAACTCAAAATATAGAGATGTTAAACCACAGCTCCGACATGTTTTTGGAAATAAGATTTCCAAAACTGCCCCGAGTTTTCGAAACATCTACTGGAATCATTATCTCTTTCCCATGATAACATCTGTACTCAATGAACTTATGCAGATCGGTTCTAAGCAGTTGCTTTCAGAATGTAGGGTATCGCGCTACTTGGGCGGTGGCTTCTATATTCGTCTGTTTTCCACTATAACTAAGTCAATTTTGAACCAATTGACTTGAAATTTTGTACACGGGTAGATACTATACATATCTCACCACATTCCAAAAATTGTGTCAATTGGTTCAAATTTGAATAAGTTATATCGGAAAATAGACGAAAATAGAAGCCACCGCCCAAGTGGCGCGAATTCCTTAATATTTTACAATTATAATAAATATATAATCAATAGACTGATTTTTAAGTTACTCCGCAAAACTTCTTTAAACACTCTATGCTTAGGGACGTTCTTGTGTAGTAACTTTAACTTACAGAAAAAAAATCTACTGAACTCGATAAGAACTTTCAAGAGATTTTAGAGAAACTCGCGTATTTCAAAATACAACAAAAACTTCGTTCTACCAAATTGTTGAATACTGTTATGCTTATCTAGAGATGAATTTGCTGCAATCAAGCATTACAACCGAGCCCCAAAAATATTCATTTTTTTTTTTTTGAAAAACACTTCAACTCCAAACAGTTGGATTACTAAGTAATTAAAATATTGTTTTTAGCTGAATCGAAATAGCAAATTTCTTTGCTTCAAAATATAAAGCGACAAAACAGAGCTCATACCGAAAAAATCCCAAAACAACTTCAAATCCAATCTGCAAAAAGCTCGAGTGCTTCAAAATTATGATATTTTGGATTTTGATTTCAGATTATGAATCTATGCATATGGATACCCTTGAAGAACCCAATATAACCACCCTAGAACTGACATAAAATATAGTCGTCTTTGATGTGCATTTTTTATGGTTTCGTGAACAAAATATATAGTGCTCAGGGATTTTTGGGAGGCCCCGCTGATCGGGGGGCCCGGGCCACTTGCACCCTTTGCCCCTCTTAAATCCGGGCCTGTTCGTTCGTTTATTGGGAGTCTGGGTCAGCTCTGACCTAGGTTTAAAACCGAAAACGATTAGATATTCATAGTATAGGTATTCAGAAAAACACGGAATTCTAACTAAATTCTTCTTACTGGTCAGGGTTATCTGATATAACTTCAATCCTATAAATAGATCTTTGCAGATTTATTTTTTATACTGTTCAATATGGGTGTGAATGTAATGGAGTAGTGTGCGGTAGTTCGGCAGCAGCAAAGTTTCGCGCGCTCGCTTTGCTAGATTTTTGCGATTTTTTTTCCTCTTCCCTCTGCGGGGCTCCGACGACGGGACGCCAAGCAGTCAGTAGTGTGCGGTAGTTCGGCAGCAGCAAAGTTTCGCGCGCTCGCTTTGCTAGATTTTTGCGAGAGTGAGTTTTTGGAGGCAAAGTTTACAGGCCGCGTTTTCATTCGGTCGTCGTCGTCGTCTATTTGACTGCTCATCTTCGTACGGGGCGATTTATGATACGATAAATGCAACAAACAACATTTTTTGCGATTTTAGTCAACAGACATTGAAATGTTCGTCACGTCAAGTGTCGGCCCAAGTTCCAAAGCCACGTTGGTTCAAATCACTTTATTTTCTCTTTCGTTAATTTTCGCACTTCGAAAACTATCTGAATGGTTCGTCATCTTCGATGTCGGCATGTGTTTTGTTTTAGTCCAAATGAAAATAAGTGGTTTGATATTAATAGGGTTGCATGAATCACTTCACTTACCAAAGTGAACTCATATCATGCGCCCTTTCCCCTCCCCACTAACAAAAAGTCCTTCCCATGACAGACGTGGAGACGCAGAGGTGATCTCGGTCTTTAGTAAGCAACGCACGTCATAATAACATTCCTTTCCTTCCTCGATGACCGTAAGGACGTGGCCGGCGCCGTTATTGACCTAATAAAGTTTGGAATTCTCGAAGATGCACATTGAGTACGGTAAGCTACTCCCAAGCTCCGTCTGTTGGTTCCTTGTGCAACTTCGATTGTTCTGGTCAATCACGGAGTAGCAACTACGAATAGTACGGTCATCTATGCTCATGCGGTGTGAATGTAATGTAAATGTATATTAGAGTAAGCTTTCTGTATACCCACTATACGGATATTCCGGATTTTTCCGGAATTGAAGCCGGAATTTTTCCAAGCGTTATCATAATGTTTTTTTTAAGTATTTAGTGCTCAACAGCATAGAAAGGGTAGAATATGATGCAGAATATGTTTTCTGGATATCCAAACTGTTCTTGAGTTTAGATCCTAAAGTCTACGCGTGTAACGATAACTTTTCATTATCTATATATATAAAAATGAGTTTGAAGTTTCTTTGAGGCAACAAAACTCAAGAACGGATGAACCAATCAGCATGGCTCTTGCACGGTTTGATTCGTGTTCGTGGTGGCTGTGTTTATATGTACACAAAGTTACGAAAATCAATTTGAAAAGTGAGAAAATTGATAAAGTACTGATTTTTATGAGCTGGGAAGGAAATCAACATGAGCATGAGCATGAGCATGAGCATAGATGACCGCACAATTCGTAGTTGCTACTCCGTGATTGACCAGAGCAATCGAAATTGCACAAGGAACCAATGAATAGGGCTTGGGACTAGCTTACTATTCTCAATGTACACAGGTCGAGAGCTCTCAACTTTAATAAGGTCAATAACGGCGCCGGCCACGTCCTTACGGTCATCGAGGATGGAAGGGAATGTTAGTAAGACAAACGTTGTTAAAAAGACCGCGAATCGCTGCATCTCCACGTTTGTCTCAGGAAGGAATTTTTTGTTAGTAGGGTAAGGTACATTGTCAGTCCGGGAGTCACCTATGGTTGGTGATATGATTTGACAATGGATCAATATACACAAACCGCCGTTAACAACCGACCACTTTTCGACGCAAGAACTAGCCAAAAAGAAAATTCTATCGCGCGTCTCCACTCCACTAGGGAGCAGAAACCTTTAGTCTATTCCACACAGAAATACACTGAACGCGACTCACTTGTCGGCGCCCGGAATTTTTCTCGACCGACGAACCCGAACTAACATTTTTCACTCTTTTGTGTAAATGCAAAAAATGAAAGAAAATATTTATTATCAACTAAAAGTGTATTGGAAACTAGCGCCGAAGGAAAGCGAAAAATTCGGAACCGACTCAACCACGGCGCGCGCACACTCGTCCCGTCGTCGGAGCCCCGCAGAGAGAAGAGAAAAAAAAAAAACAAATCGCAAAAATCTAGCAAAGCGAGCGCGCGAAGCTTTGCTGCTGCCGAACTACCGCACACTGACACTACTGACTGCTTGGCGTCCCGTCGTCGGTGCCCCGCAGAGAAGAAAAAGAAATCGCAAAAATCTAGCAAAGCGAGCGCGCGAAACTTTGCTGCTGCCGAACTACCGCACACTGACACTACTCAGCTGGGAAGGAAATCAACACGACCAAAACTAAATCAATCTAGAGTGCGGTGCTATTTTGAGCTCAACTGTTTTCAAACCACCATAAGAGGCAAGACAAAGTTTGCCGGGACAGCTAGTACATTATACATTTCATTATACAAAGCTACGATTGGTAATCTACTATACCCAGTAAGTCTTCTGAAACTTCAAAAGGCAGTATCAGAGCAGTCGGGATATGCTAGAGCTAGATCATCCAAACTGTTCTTGAGTTTCGATCTTAAAGTCTACGGGTGTAACGGTAAATTATGTCATTATACAAAGCTGCGATTTGTAATCAATCATGTCCAGTAAGTCTTTAGAAAGTTCAAAAGGCAGTATCAGAACAATCATGATATCCTAGGTCATCCAATAACTGTTCCTGAGTTTATCTATTCTATTCTATTCTATTGCACAGCCAGTATTGAAAAGCATCCTGGAAATATCAAAATTTCCTCTGATACTTTCTTGTCAGCACCATCCAAACTGTTCTTGACCCGTAACGTGGGTAGATCACCTTGGAATGGTGCGTTACGGTGTAAGATCTACCATATCAAGTTTTGATCTTGCTATTTTCCGGCCGGGTTTATTTAAATGCAGGAACATTCCAGGATCAAAATTTGGTGTACTTTTTTACACTATTTATTTATTTATTTTTTTACTCTATTTATTTTTCACTGCTAATATACCGTTTGTTTCAGAGGGATGCAGGTAAATTTAACCTATATATAAATAACCATTTACAAAAATATAACAGTGGAGAACGTATCACAATTTAATACTATTTTCTATTTCAGATTTACAAGCAGGCAATCAGCGATCAAAGCGGCGAATTATCTCTTTCTTTAGAAAGGTCAAGATTACCGTACGATACAGTGACAAGTAGACCGCGTCGATTTATTCGTGCCGAGTTCCATAATTATGGTTTCTTTTTCGAACACTTACGATAATGTATTTTTGTTTTTCATCACATCTTCAACTTATATTACGCGTTGCGAACTTTCGCGGATAATAAATATGTACAACGGTTTTATTATAAGCAATCTTATTAACACGGGAACGCGAAAAAAGTAATACAAGAACATAGGTGAAACTCAAAAGCAACGATTTTAGTTGTTTACTTGTCCAGTTTTCTCGTAAAGCTACGGCGCGGGTTTCGGTTTTTCAGCATTGGCAGTAACACTAAACGGAATTGCATACAGTTTATTTTCTGACTGAGAACGATAAGCTTAAAACGTGCGTTATTACGAGTTGATCCGACATAAGCGTGGTTTAAAAATTATTCATACCCGGTATAGAATTAAATTTAATACACAAACATACAATAAAATTATTGTATTCTTCCAACAGCCGGCTGGCGGAAGACTAAATCATATCAAGGGTTGCATAGTTCATATCACATACCAATGTGAATCCAGATCTATGTAACTTTCTATCCCTTCCCTTCCCACCAACAAACTTCCTTCCTGTGACAACCGTGGGGATGCGGAGGTACACACGGTCTCTAGTAGCAACGGATGTCACACCAACATTCCTTCCCTTCCCCGATGACCGTAAGGACGTGGCCGGCGCCGGTAGTGACAATATAAAGTTTTGAACCTTCAAAATTGCACATTGAGGATGGAAAGCTACACCCAGGCCCCATCCTTTTGGTTCCCTGTGCAATGTTGACTGTTCTGGTCAGAAACGGAGTAGCAACTACGAATTGTACGGTCATCTCATGCTCATGCTCATGCTCAGCACCATCCAAACTGTTCTTGAGTTTAGATCCAAGAGTCTACGCGTGTAACGATAACTTCTTTCATTGTACAAAGCTACGATTTGTAATCCATCATGTTCAGTAAGTCTTCTGAAAGTTCAAAAGTCAGTATCAGATCAGACGGGATATCTTAGAGGTCATCCAAACTGTTCTTGAGTTAAGATCTTAAAGTCTATGCGTGTAACGATAACTTCTTTCATTATACAAAGCTATGATTAGTATTCTATCATGTCCAGTAAGTACAGGGTGCGGCAGGAAAAAATGCGAAAAGTTCAAGGCACTATTACACGCTAAATATAGGATATATATGTGTATTTTTTATTGACAGTGTATCAGTCAATGTCTATATTCTAGCACTGAAAAATAAAAATGAACATATTTGATGTTTAACATGTGATAATGTAGGCCTAATAAGCGGATATCAATAAACTGCGCGCCCAATGGTCATTAAACAAAATGATTATAACAGTAACAAAATTAGCTCAAATTCGATGAACAACCAGACCACACTGATCCAGATCCATGTAGTTTCACATACCAGATGAAATAAGTACATATATTTGATGATATTGTAGAGAAAATCAAAAATTTTGTTTTATCAGATGCGAAATTTAGCGACCTGTGCGATTTTTTGCGGATTGAAAATTCTGGTTGTCTTCATCTTCAGGCGCCGCCCTGTAAAGGTTAGTGACCAAAATGGGAAATTTTTCAATTAACTTTTCAGAAAACTAGCCTATCATAGATCATGGAACGTTGAAACATAGATTGGTTAATGTCAAATGGACGAAAATAAGGTTTGAAGTTGAAAAACACTTTCGCATTTTTTCCTGCCGCATACTGTAAATCAATTTGTGAATTCAGTAAAACTATCTCGAATCACAAGAAAACTCAGCAGAGAGAGTTTATTTATGTGAGCAATGAGCATGTTATGAAAATGGTGGCAAACTATCGATTCATTGCTAATTTAAGCAAAATTAACTATTTTCCATTCACGTAAGCTAATTTTTCAATATGGCGACGACCATAATCAGCGAAAATAAAACGAAAGCAAGTTTACTTTTATGATGGCCGCAATAAACCTAGCAGTGTCGTAGTTTCTGCTTTTCCACCAACAGATGTCACCATCTGTTGAGAGTTTTAACAGTTTTATTGTGGTAATAATGATTGCCAGAAGGTTTACATATCGGAGAGTTTTGTTTACTCTTGAAATCTGTCTTTATGAATATCTTCAAGTATGCTATAAAACATTGTATCAATGGTTTTCATAAAAGCAGTCATAAAACTGTTAGTTCCAATTATTGCTGTAATAAAACCTTAATAAAAAATCAAACAAAACCAATCAGCAATGGAATTGTTACTTGGATACTCGGTAAAGTAGACTTTGCTGCTATTAAGAATGTAGACCTGGAGTTCTAAACTCTAAGGTAGTTTGGTTTACCTATAGTGACTTTAAATGACATTTGAGATTTTAATCCTCCTAAGATGTTAGGATTTTCACACCACGATGGCGTAGTGCAAGTTCAGCGTGCCTGCCTGGGTCAACTTGACCCTAACATCTTACTAGGGTTAAGAGCTTCAAAGATCCCAGCAGATTATGCAATGCTATTACTTATGGCGGAAGCACATAATAGTTATTTATGCAACAAGTTGCAAAATGATGATTTTTTCAGCACGAGTCGTACATTTATCCAACGAGGCTTGCCGAGTTGGATAAATACGACGAGTGCTGAAAAAATCGAGTTTTGCAACGAGTTGCATACAAAGTTTTTTTGTAATTGTTAAAAAATCGTTAAGTTTAATCTCTTCTTGTAACACAAACATGTAACAAGAGAAACCACGTGCGCGCCTCCAAGCACGCCTGCGTTGTATTTTTGTTCGATCAGGTAGGCTATGGTAGGCTGGGTGTCACGAATTTTCAAGCTCCCGTCGTCGTCATGCAGCAGCATAGGCAAGAGCGAAAGCAGTTCCAGTCCAGCTACAGCATCTACACCTGATCTGCAGTCCGAATCAGAATCTAAATCATCCTGATTCGGACTCGAGCTGCTCAGTGAATATAGAAGCAACAGCTGTATCAACGGAAGTGGTGGTAGTTGGGAAAAAGTGTGCGCTGGCAAAAGTGCCGAAAAGTATTACTTTTCAGCACTCTTAAGAGTGCCGAAAAGTAGTACTTTTCGGCACTTTTGTTTTAGTGAAGAAAAGTAGGCCGTTATATTGCCCTTGCCGCGAGTGAAAAGTAGGGGAATATGCAACGCAATTACAAAAAAATATTTTTGTAGATTCAAAGGACTTTATTATAGGACAGTTTAACATCTTACTAGGGTTAAGAGCCTCAAAGATCCCAGCAGATTATGCAATGCTAATATTTAAGGCGGAAGCACATAAAATTATTCTTGTAGATTCAAAGGACTTTATTAAAGGACATTTTAACATCTTACTAGGGTTAAGAGCTTCAAAGATCCCAGCAGATTATGCAATGCTATTATTTATGGCGGAAGCACACAAAATTATTCTTGTAGATTCAAAAGACTTTATTATAGGACATTTTAGACGACCTTAAATGTCCCAAAGGTTTGCAATAATTTATAGTAGACTTCAGGATGGTCCTGTAGCCGCTGTTGGTTACGCAACAGTTATAGCTAAATGACATTCAAATTTCAAGAGCTTACGAATCCCAGTCGATTATGTAATGCTTTTCTTCATGGTGAAAACACATAAAATTAGTCTTGTAGATTTGAAGGACTTTACTGCAGGACAGTTTGGAGCACCTAGACTATAAACCACCTTTTGATAACCTTGACGAAGTTTAAATGAATACATTATTTCGTTTCTTAAAACTTTATAGTGTTCAGGATGTTCTAGGTTGTCAGTAAAGTCTCAGATACAAATATTCCAATTTTTACTTACTAGAGGACTCAATTTGCAACAACTTTGTCGAAGACAGTATTCTGTTTTATTTAATGTGTGAATTTATACAGCCGTTTCTATGTTAACCAAAGGGTTAAGTAAAGTTGAAAGAAGAACGAGACTCTGATCCGCTTCTAATATGTGTATGGTTTGCCACTCTTAGATATCAGGCTGAATTTGGATACAGTATATGAAAAATAAATCGATATGCTTTTAAAACTTATTTGAATCAAGGTAAAGGTAAAATATAGGCCATTTGCTTTCTTCAACATTCACCGCTGTTGTTGCATACTTTACATAAAGGTCATTTTCGAAAACAAGCAGATTAGAATAGTCAGTAAAACAATACAAAGATGTGATTGAAAAAAGTTGCTACTAGAGACAAATAATAGGATGCAATTGAATGAACCACCACGAACAACTTGAATTATATATTCAAGTTAGTATATTTGCTAGGAGGAGAACGTGCCTCTTGAGCCGACCTACTGATACCTGATAGTATATTTGCTAACTCTGCCTTCAAGCCAGCGCTCAAAGAAGTATATTTGCAGCTTCAAAATTCTTTGCTAATTTACAAGACAATTGAATCCATCATTCTTCTTTCGACTGAAGATAACGAACTCGCCCAAACAACAGCGTTGCCCGATGATGTCAACGTTGTCAAATATCGTCTGGCGTTCTTGTCAAACCAATATCCATCCCCGAACAGAAAAAAAACGCACAGAACAGTGCAAAAATCGACGTCGGCGACGACAGACGAGTGTGTCCCTGATCCCACTCAAATTTTAGTGCGTCTTGTGTATTGTAAAAGTAGCCGACGACGAAACCATTGACCAACGTTCGGGCCGTAGTGCAAAAGCATCATCCTCAGCGGAAAAGATCAACGACGACGGCAGACGCGGTGTATTGTTATTTTTGTCAGCACGAGAAAGACGCCACGCCACTGCAACAACAATATGAATAACCAACCTAAATGAAAGAACGAGCATTTTCGCTTTCAAAACTGCTCGAGCGGTGTTGGTAGAGAGACGCCGAAAAATTCACTTCTCGGATTTCAACCCACACTTGGATTTGAGCTCAGCACAAATTGGTTGCCACTGATGGCGGATTCGACAGGATGATGAATCAAATTCGATGACTAAGTTAAAAGTCCTACGATGTCGTGCATGTTAGTTAGTATGATGTCGAGTAATTAACTATTCAGGAAAAGTGTATATTCAAAAATTCAAAAAGTTGTTTTAAAGAATTAGAAGCAGTAGTACAAAATGTTCGAAACAAAACTGTTTCACCTGAAAGATTATAGAACCATGCTCAATATTTATAAGAAATTCGAGTAACAATGGAATGGACAATCTCAAACACACACGTCAATTTGCTATAAGTATTACAGATGAAACCTGTAGATTGTGCACCTGTAGGTTAAAATAGATTGTTGCCTAAAAAAAATATTCATGTCTAAAACATTTCTCCGGATGTAAAAACAGAAGCAATTTAAGTGAGCTAAGTAAATACGTGTTGTACACCTCATTCGTGACAGAGAGTTAAAACGAAACCCTCCTCTGCAAAGCAACAACGGTTCATGCTGTTTACACTAAATAAATGCAGATGTTTTGTTAGTTTTATTTGTTTTCGAAAGCTACCATCCAGCAGCAACGGCGCGCAAGACAGCGCCAATGACCCAATTATGCGTGGTGTCTCAAATTTCCTCCCCGCAAATTGCCTACATCGAATCAGTTCTAACTCGGCGGTGTTGGCAAGAAACATAAACAGAACCTGCCAATGCAAACACACGCATCCAAAGCCACGTTCTTTGAACTGAGCAAACGAATGAATGGCTTCAGCTATTTCGGAGCATGAGGGCGGAACTCGTCGTGCAGTTTTGCGTTGACGTTCGCATTTTCGTTCATTTCTCGGGAATTTAGTGGGTAGCCACGATCAGCAAAATAAAACTAGATTGACCACCGCCAGTAGTGCCAGAGAGTTGAGTTCTCTGTCGCACAATAACAACAGTTGATCCGTTACAGCTCGTGCTCCTACGCATCGAAATTGGTGCAATCGAAACCGATCAGCATCCCCAACCAGGCGCCAACCAATTTCAGATTATAGTTCAAACAAAGTCTTGGGATTGGGAAAGACCGTCTTTGTGAAGCAATAAAAGCTGAACATTCACAGAATTGGATTTTCTCTTCCAATGCGATGGTGACTGCGTAATGAACAATCGAAAAAAACATCACTATTTCTGCAATGCACATCATATCATTATTCGCATGTCATTTTCTCGACTCGCATACAGTACACTGTAAATATGTTAGAATCTACCGCGAGGCATCATGTGAAGAGATAAGAGTATGGGCATACGTGTTATGGTTGAAAAGTAGAAGCAGCACCACGAAGAACATCTAATGTTATAGAGAACGCAGACAAAGATAGTAAAGAGAAAGCTGGGAATGGCTGGCAAAGAAACTCTTTGATTATTAAATGTGTAAGTGCTCAAAGAATACAAAGTTGAAGAGTTGCAGGACGAGTTCTAATCGGAGCCTTAAAGTAGAAGTCAGCATGAAACCTGGAGCTTGGAGAACATCTAAATCCACGATGAGCGGAAGTTAAAAATGCCAGTGTACAGCTGAAGAACAACAAGACAGTTCCAAAGAATGATATCCAAGCTGGATTACACTCATTTGAAGTATGTTCAATAGCCATCGCTAGAACCTGAAACGGACAAGCCTTTTCCTTTCCTTTCAACTTTCACAGTAGTGCAGTGTAGGTCTATCATATAACGCCTACAAGTTATGCGTTTGGTTTGGAACTGGGCCGTTTCACAATAATCTTCACACAAACTACCACTTTATACGTGGCATCTACGCACCGATGCGTGAACTTTTATGCCAAAAATAAGTATTTCCCAACAGCACTCCGACATCCGCATGAACTTGTGCAGGCGCAGAGGACTCAACGGCCTGTTGGCAACAAGCGGTTGAAATCACCATTTCCTTTCCCATCCCACTCCTTGTGTAAGTGTAGCTGGTCTGGCAATACTGGAGTAGCGGGCGATTAATCAATTTACAATAAAAAAAAATCTCAAAATAATCAGCTGAATTCCGTATAAGCTGATACATGAGAAACTTCATAGAATATATTAGACAAATTATATTTAGGCGAAACAATCCAGTTCCAAAAGGTTACAGTAACATGGAAATAAATGACGTTTCATTTTATCTAGAGCAGATGTGCGACTGAGGGTAAGGTTTACGGGGAAAAGGCCAATGATGAAGTCAAAGAGCTTTTAATGCCAAGATGGAGCGGGAGTGAGTATAAGGGTATCCAAGAATTCACTTGAGTATAGGTTATTAAACCTAAAAGCTTAACCCTTATGTGGCCGACAGGGTACCCGGATTCCCAGCACCCATTTAAAATACACGGTGTAGGAAAAAGCAAAAAGTTTGTCGGACATATGTGGTTAACTAACTAGTGATAATTTGAAGCGCTATGAACCAAGTTCATGCTTACACAGCCTCATGCAACTATGTTCGTCCAAGCACAGAGTTCAGGGGCTTAAATAACTCCCTTGAGTAAGGACCGTCGTTCCTAGAAGCGAATACACTGGAACACTTTGAAACCCTTCAGAAAACTCCGTGAGACCCCGCGGACTTCCCTTAACCCTTCGGAATCGGATAGGTAATATATGACCCCGACAATGAACCGAACAAAGCAAACGTTTTCGAGGTAAACGAGGGTGCGGCAACAACGGAGAAACAGTCCGGCATCAATAGGTTTAGCTCCTCTACTGAAGCCACCTGAAATCCACTGAAACGCTATAATACGCCTTGAAGCCCTTCAAAACCCCCTGGGCGCTGTGCATAAACTACGTAGACTCATTTTTGGCCATCTCAGACCCCTCTCGAAGATGTTTGTGCAAACTTAATTTTCGAAATGTGTCTGGAGCGTAGACATTGGCCAGTCCAACCTCCCGTCGCCGCCTAACAGTCTACGTAGTTTATGGGCAGGCCCCTGATATCACCGTAGACTTCATTTAGGTTTGAAGCCCCTTTGAACCTTCAGAAGCCCCAGAACCTCCTAAAATACATTGAAGCCACCCTAAAAACTCTCTTGAGATCTTTGTAAACTTTCATTCTCACCTTCTGAAACATCATGAAATCAACTTAAACGCCTTGAAACCCCTCGGGAATCGCCCCTGAGATTCCCGTACATTTTTCTCAAACTCTACTGATGGCCCCTGCAACTCCCTGAACTTCACTAAACGCTTTGAAACCCTTTTGAATCGCGTAAAAACTCTTCTAAAACACCTCTGAAGCTCTCCTGAAATCCCCGGAAATAACCCGAAGCTCCTTGAAAAGCGGTCAAATCCTTTTGAAACCTCTCTAAAGCTTCTGCAGCTGTTCTGGAAGACTTGAAGCCCGCTGCTACCCCGGGAATCTCTCTGAGGCCTCCGAAAACGCCATGAAACCCCACTAAAACTCTGAAAGGCCCCGCATGCACACACAACATCATCTTAAAACGTTTCATCCACTAACCCTCCTTAAGCTGCCTAGTAAACCTTGATTGTAGGCCAATTTCATTCAGTTAATAAATAAATTAAAACTGCGGCTTAACATTATGGAGAATCATGGACGAAAACGGCTTTCCTGGGAAGCTGACTAGACTGATAAAAGCAACAATGGACGGTGTGCAAAACTGCGTAAGGGTTTCGGGTGAACTATCCAGTTCATTCGAATCTCGCCGGGGACTGAGACAAGGTGATGGACTCTCATGCCTACTCTTCAACATCGCTCTGGAAGGTGTGATGCGACGAGCCGGGCTCAACAGCCGGGGAACGATTTTCACAAAATCCGGATAATTTGTGTGCTTTGCGGAAGACATGGACATTATTGCCAGAACATTTGGAACGGTGGCAGAGCTGTACACTCGCCTGAAACGCGAAGCAGCAAAGGTCGGACTGGTGGTGAATGCCTCAAAAAAAAAAAAAAAAAGTACATGCTGGTAGGCGGAACCGAACACGACCGGATCCGTCTGGGTAGTAATGTTACGATAGACGGGGATACTTTCGAGGTGGTGGAGGAATTCGTCTACTTCGGATCCTTACTGACGGCTGACAACAACGTTAGCCGTGAAATTCGGAGGCGCATCATCAGCGGAAGTCGGGCCTACTACGGGCTCCAGAAGAAACTGCGGTCGAAAAAGATTCACCCACGCACCAAATGCACCATGTACAAAACGCTAATAAGAGTCCTCTACGGGCACGAGACATGGACCATGCTCGAGGAGGACCTGCAAGCACTCGGAGTTTTCGAGCGACGCGTGCTAAGGATGATCTTCGGCGGTGTGCAGGAGAACGGTGTGTGGCGGAAAAGGATAAACCACGAGCTCGCTGCACTTAATGGCGAACCCAGCATCCAGAAGGTGGCCGAAGCCGGAAGGATACGGTGGGCAGGTCATGTTGCAAGAATGTTGACGTTTGAGCGATGCCGTGTATACATAAAATGAACTCGCTTCCATGGTCACCTACATAGATAACAAGGCTCCGCTCAAAGGGCAAATGAGTGAACACATGCAACTGTTCACGATTCCATCCGGTGCACATTCTTCATGATATCATCCCCTAATTTGTCACTCTTTTAATAATTAGGAATTGCATTCATAACCGACGCATACCAAATTCAAGAGTAATGTTAACATGTTCATGAATACAGATCATGATTCCAGAAGAACCTCCTGGAAGATCCCCAGAATTAACTCTTGGAGGAATCTCAATAGAAAAACCAGCTGAAAATCAAAAGACAATTCTGAAAAAGATCAACAGATGTTTTTGGAGGAATTAAAGAATGAAGTCATAGATGAATTACAGAAAGAATTCCTGCAGGGTTTTCAAACAACTCCTGTAGGAATTCCAGTAGAATCTCCTGCAGAAAGTCCTGAACAAATCTTAGAATGATTTCCTATAAAAGTCCCAGAAGACTGCTCTGAAAGAATGCCAGAGAAAACTTTCGGAGGTGTCCCAGAAAGAACTTCTGGGTAAGCTCCAAAAGGGAATGAACACGGTGGGGAGTTCAGAGCCGGAGAACCTCCTAGAAGAATGTCAGAAGGAACATCTAGGCGAAGAAAAAAAAAAACCTGGAGGAATCTCTTGGATCCCAAGAACGAATTCTTTAACACCTTGGGGCCGGAGGGGGTCATATATGACTCTGGTGATGAAACCGAGTATTACAAATATATTCGAAGATGCAACAGTAGCGGTGAAACGCTACGACTCCTAAAGGTTCAGCAATTCCAATTCTTGGTGGAGCTGATGAAAGAAACATCAGAAGGAACATAGAAGAGACATCTGGATTAATTTCAGAAAAAAAAAAGAACTTCTGTAGAAATCCCAGGGGTCTGGAATCCTTTTTTATATCACATCAAAAACTTCTCATCGAATTCCAAGAATTCCAGAAAGAACTAGAAGAAATCCCAAAATAACTTCTCAACGTATTGCAAGATATTACCAAGTAGAATCGTTAAAGATTACTTGGGGAAATCCCAGAACCTTCTTTGAAGGAATCACAGAAGGAGGACTTCCTGGAGGAATTTTAAGAGATTGCAAGGAAGTATCCTACAAGATAACGATTATGTAAAGGAAGCTCTTAAAGAATCTCCATAAAAATACTTCTTAACGAATCGTTATCAAGAATCAAGTGGAATCCTTCGAAATGTAATACTAGGAACAGTCTTGGAGGATTTCCAGAAGTAAACCTTTTAATAATCGCAAAAAGAAGTTCTGGGAGACTATCTCAAGGTATTATTATAAGCTTTATTATGGAGATTTTTTGCCCGAGGCTGGTTCATCTCCAATCTAAAGATTAGAATCTTATGAGATTTTCTAAGAAAATACACCTTCAGAAATCCCAGTACGAATCACCGAAACAGCTCTTGAAAGATTTCCCAGGGAACGCCATGTGAATTCCAAGTTCAGTGGGAACGTAGAGCCAGAGAATCGAATCACGAATAATCTTGCCCCGAGTATGCGAGTCCGAACTGTAAGACTAAGAAATTTCACTGCCAGATTACTACCAAATAGTCAAATCTGAAAACAATCTGATCATCATCAAATTCGGATTGCTTATGATTCAGAATCCATTATCATAACTTAAAACCCCTCGTCGCACAAACATCTTCCTACGCCAATGGGTAAACGAATATCAAGAACCCGCACCAGACGATACTAAATTGAAAACTTTCGCTCTTAATACCGAGCGGCTTGCTGCTGGCTCCCCTCCGATCCAAATGCGATGATCTGCGACCGATTCTATTTTCAATCTTCTTCTGTCGACGATGCGATGGGGCGTTCTTCAGCATGTCTCGCACTGTTCCATTTTCCTCCACTCAAGCCCAAGCCCGGCGCCTATATCTAGGGTAAAGTGTGCAGATGGGAAATTTTGATTCATACGAATTTTCACCGATTCTCACTGAACACTGATGCGTTTTCAAAGCCAGGCAAAACCATTTCGTTGATGGGATTTCTCTCCTTTTGAATTCTTCTCGGATTTTCACAGCTTGTAGATTGAGATCCGGCTCTTAAGAAGCTTCATGAAATTATTCATAGCCATAAATCACACACATTTATCACTTATCGATCTTTGCTTTACTCCATTCTGGATGCACACGTCTGAGTAATTACACTTCAATTAGATAACAATTCCATTTCAATTGCAAAGTTGCTTCTGTTCAATAGCAATAGCCATCCCCTTACGAGGAATGTCAATTGCTTCCCCGCCTTCCCGCGTCGGCAAGAACACAACAGCGCGTACACCTCTCCCGCCGTGCACAGTGATCCTCGCTCCACCTTTCAAAGCCGGCAGCCGGCGGCGACGCGCCGTTTCTGGAGCCGCACTCGGCTGGAAAAGGGAGGCACGACCGGAAAACGCAAGCCGACGACAACGGCGCAAACCGTCAAAAGTCGCGATACAACTGCCACTACACAGAGCGTACCGCACGTCCAACCGTGACCAGAGTTCAAACGCGAAAACTAGCGTCGGTCGGTCGATTCGACGAGTGTCTCGTACGTTCCCTGGATGGGTGCGGCGCGGCGACGACTACCAAGTAGTGCCTCCCACAGCAGCAGCAGGTCTGCCGTCGGCGGCGGTGCGGTGTTGATGAACACAACACACTCGAGTGAGTGAGATCCCCCCATATTGCACTCAGCTCAGCTCCCAGAACAGCAAATTGGAACGAGCGAACCGGGCGCGCCAGACCAGACGATCGCGATCTTGGCGTGGACGATGTTTTGTTTTTGTTCCAGAGCGGTACTAATACAATTCCAGTCACAACTTTCTGCAAGTTGTAGTATTTGTACAGTGAGGGACAAAACAATAGGAATGCGTAATCAAAATAACAGCTGTGAATAATGAAAAACGGTTCAATAGGTCCCAGAGCCCCTCCTGGGGTACATATAGGGTCTATTTTAATCATGCATTGTTAAAATAATGATAGAATATGATTAAATCGACTACTTATAATTAATGACAATTAAAACAGATTTTTTTGCGTTCTTCTTGGCGTAACGTTACGACTGGTACAAAGCCTGTTTCTCAGCTTTCTATGAGCACTTCCACAGCTATTAACTGAGAGCATCCTCTGCTAATGACAATTTTGCTTGTACATATACGTATATCGTGTATCAGGAACGAAGATACTTCTGACACCCTCTGCATTCTTCTTCTTCTTTATGGCTCGACGTTCGCATTGGAACTTGGCCTGCCTCTCTTCAATTTAGTGTTCATAAAGCACTATTACAAATTACAAATGTTTTATCAGCTTGTTGGTCAGCCCTATTGCACTAGTATACACGCTAACGCCGCTCAGCACTAAAGTGCATAATTTCCAGACTACACCAAAAAATGTGTAACCCTTGTACATTCACAAAATCAGCTCCTGTGTCCGCAAAATCGTTAAATTCGCAAAAAAAATCTACAGCAATCTTGGTTTACTAGTGACCTTGGAAAACAAAAAAAAATATCGATATTTCGCATCCAGACGAGTGTACGAGCTGTTTTTGAGAATGTGTAACTGTAACACATTTTTGTGTGGTCTGGAAATTATGCACTTATCAGTAGGGCTTACACATTCTATGTGCTGAGTGGTTTTAGCGTGTATATATGGTTCAAAACGGTTATCTGCAAATGCGCCGAAAGCAGCTACAGGAGTTCAAAGTTACCCAATAAAAATCAGGGCTCACTAAACAGTTTAAACTGCTACGTTAGCCATGATACCATGATTCTGTGTTATATGAAATGCTTCATGAAATTTCGAATAGTGGTAATCACGTTCAAATGTGTGCGTGCGTCTTTTGTAGATGTAGTTGTGAAACTTAAGGGAATCAGGATAATCTTTAATCGCCGGTTTACGCTGTTTAGTGAATCCCTCGAGTGATTTGTAAGCAACTTTGCTGTTTCAAAAGCTAGAGTTTTTTAATGTCCATCAAAAACCTTTGTAAACAATTTGGTTCAATAATTATGATGAAAAATATGATTTCTATGGGTCATGCACAGACAACGCAATATATCTCGTAAAGTATGAGATATAGCCATTATGACGTCTTAGACAAATTTTACAATTTGTTCAAAACTGCCTTTTGTGCAACTTTGCCGAGGATCATCAAACGCTTATTTGCAATTAAAAAAATAATTATATCTTACATATTGATTGATTGATAGGTAGATTGATTATTCAACTCTTATTCATGTCAAAACATGCGCTTTTTCTTATGCGCATGAAATCGACGAATTAAAGCACTATGTACTGTAAGCGTTGTAATTCTGTTGACATCAAAGCATTACAAGATTCTAGATCGAAACCATAGGACGGGATCACCTCTGAAGCACTCCCGTGAAAAAATCTCGTAGAATCTCAGAACGCTTACCGAAAGGAATTCCTGAAATAATCCAGGACGAGCCCCCGCATCCTTAGAATCTCTAGAGGAATGCTGGAGTAATCCCTGAAAGAAGGTCAAAAGTAATCCTAGAGAGAATCCTGAAAAAATCTCTCAAACAAATCCCGGAAGGAATCACTGAAACTCTGAAAGAATCTCATGAGAAATCTAAGGATGAATCAAGAGGGAAATTTTTGAAAGAATCCCAAAAGCATTCCTGGATAAATCATTGAAGAAATCGAATAAATTTTATACAAAGAATCAGCGGAGAAATTCGAGAAGAATATCTGAAGAAATCTCTAAAAGTATCTAGGAGAAATTCCCGAAGCATTTTCCGAATATTGGAAGAGAGCCATTCGGGTGAAATTAATGATGTTATCAATAAAGGAAACCCGGGAAAGATCCCTGAAAGAATCCCGGGGAAGCCTCAACCCTCCTTTGGCATTAAGGTATGTTTTTACCCAAACCGTACACTGCATCAGCGAGCTGTTCCCAACGTGATGCCAAAGGAAGGTTAAAAGAATAACCGAGAAAGAATCTCGAGAGGAAACCCGGGATAAATCAATAAAAGAATCCTGGAAAGACTACATGAAAGACCTGGGTGGAATTGATGAAGAAATTTTAAAAGGAATCCATAGATGAAGCACGCAAAAAATCCCTGGAAAAAAGCCAGGCAGAAGTCCCTGAAGTAATCCCAAAAGAAAACCCTTTTGAATTTATTGGAGGAATCTCAGAAAAAAAAAACCGGGAGAAATTTCTGAAGAAATTCTGGGGGAGTATCTGAAGGGATTCCAGGGGAAATTCCTAATGTATTAGTCGGGAATAATCCATGAAAGAACCCTAGAATAAATCCCCAACGGAATCCCGAAAGGAATCCCTGTTGGAATGCTGGGTGAAATCAATGAAGGAAACCCAAAGAGTTCCAATTCCTAATGGAATTCTAGAAAAAAAAAATCATGGAGAGATCCTCAACAGAATTCTGAAGGCATACTTGAAGGAATCCCAGGAGAGATATCTGAAGAAAAATCGGGAAACATCGATCAAAGAATATTCTACAGAATGCTGAGAAGAATCCCGGTGGAATTCACTGAAGGAATCTCGGAAAAACTGCCTAAAGAAATTCAGGAAAGAATCTCGGGAGAAATAAATGTTCTTCTTCTTCTTCTCTATGGCACTACGTTCTCACTAGAACGTGGCCTGCCTCTCTCCAACTTAGTGTTCTTTGATCACTTCCACAGTTTTTAATTGGAGGGTTTTCTTTGCCTGCCATTGCATGAATTTTGTACCTTGTGAGGCAAGCACAATGATACACTATGCCCAGGGAGCCGAGAAAATTTTCCTGACCGGAACGGGAATCGAACCCGCCGTCTCCGGATTGGCGATCCATAGCCTTAACCACTAGGCTAACTGGAGACCCCAAGAAATAAATGTAGACCTCTCGATTAGGAGTCTATGAAGGAATTCAGAAAGGAATCCCTGATGGAACCTACTTGGTCTACTAGAGTTTAACAAAAAAAAAGTCGGCTGTTTTTCAAGTCCACTTAAAATGGATACAATTTATATAAGAAAGATGTTCAGTATTGATGAAATCCAAGACTACGATTCATTTGTAGTTCTCAATTTTGAATTTTTTACATATCAAATGTACACATGCAAAATTCAAAATCCAAATCTCTGCATTTTATATTTAGAATTGCCATCTTGTATTTTTTCACAAGTAGGGTTTGTGTTCCATCAGTAATCTCACGCTCCCAATTTCATCCTATTCGAAAACAAGCGATTACGGCACCGATTGATTCCGATCTTTTTGTTTTCATGCGTGCTCACTTCTAACAAAAAATACAAAAATAAGAAACAAAACAAACAGTGCTTCATTCCTTTGTTTTTCGTAGGATGAAAATGGGAGCCACATGCTTAATAAGGGAACCATTACCCTACCTATCCATATTGCATGTTTTTAGATCAGAAACTTAATAAAACAAATCGCAACACTGAATAGTGCACCGCTATCTTGAATTTGATAGTAGCATCTTGAATCTTGGTCACTATTATTGGACTCCGAACATTTCCTAATATCATATTGCTAGATTTTAGAGCCTAGAACTTCATAAAACAGCAGCCATCTTGAATTTTGAACTATCATCTTTAATTTTATGGTCATCGCTTTTAAACTCCGGGCATCTTCTCCATTCGTTATTATGATAATTCCAATTTCAACATACCCTTTTCGATAATGTTTTTAAACATTGTATAAAAACATTTAGCGCTGCAAAACGCTTTTGAAGGACAAACGTCTTGAAATCTCGCTTCAACTTTAGACGCACAAATCTCAAGAAGCAAGCTTCAAACAACAGTGAATTTTATTATTCTATTCTTGCTCACTTGCAATAAGCTTGAAATAAGAAGCTCAAGTGCGCTGGTATTGTTTACGAAGAGATTTGTGCCCTCGAAATCGTGAGTAGGCGCCAATGTCGGCCATTGTGGCGGCCATTTTGAGATTCTAACGAGTCTGTCCTTAAGGCGAAACTGGAAGCATTTCCTCATTTTTTTGGTTTTTGATTTTTAATAAAATAACAAAGCAATATTTTCAAAATCGGTTTTCGTACACATGTAGAGTATGGATCAAGGTCTCTCCTGAATTTTTCCCTGGTGGAAAAAGTTTTTCGTTTTTGCAGAAACCATTTTTTTGTGCAATTTTGTTTAAAAATGGTTTCTGCAAAAACGAAAAACTTTTTCCACCAGGGAAAAATTCAGGAGATACTTTGATCCATACTCTACATGTGTACGAAAACCGATTTTCAAAATATTGCTTCGTTATTTTGTTAAAAATCAAAAACCAAAAAGTGAGGAAATGGATCTAGTTTCGCCTTAAACATTCCTCTTGACGAAGAGCAGAAAAATGACAGAAAATTTATTATAAATTAACCTGTGATGGTAGTGATAAAGTTGGAAAATTACTGTATGCCCCACGTTGCTGGCATCCCTATCCCTTACCAATAGAATTGAAACTAATTAAAACAGCCGCCACATTGAATTTTGGGCATTTTGGGCCACCATCTTGGATTTTGGTCTGCCAGCTTGAAAAATTGGTCGCAATTATTCAACTCCGGACATCTTTCCCATGTCAAATATATCAACATGGCAAGGTTTGAAAGCCCAAAACTCATCAAAGCAGCCGCCATCTTACATTTAGGACTGCCATCTTAGATATTTTGGATTTCAGACCTCTTTCCCATACCAAATAATTGCATGGTTTTAGATCTTCAAACTCCATAAAACAGATGCCATCATGAATATTCCAGTTAGCCTAGTGGTTAAGGCTATGGATCGCCAATCCGGAGACGGCGGGTTCGATTCCCGTTCCGGTCGGGGAAATTTTCTCGACTCCCTGGGCATAGTGTATCATTGTACTTGCCACACAATATACAAATTCATGCGATGGCAGGCAAAGAAAGCCCTTCAATTAATAACTGTTGAAGTGCTCAAAGAACACTAAGTTGAAGCGAGGCAGGCCAAGTCCCAGTGGGGACGTCGAGCCATAAAGAAGAAGAAGAAGATCATGAATATTTTGATTGCCTTTTATGGATTCCGGACATCTTTCTGGTATTGGGAAGACATCTATATTGGTTTAGAGCCTAAGACTCATCGAAACAGCCGCCATCTTGAATTTTGGAACGCCATCTTGGTAAAATATCCAAGATGCAGTTTATGGATTCCCGCACATCTTCCCATACCTGATTATATTAGGTATGGGAAAGATGTTCGGAGTCCATAAACTGATATTTTACCAAGATGGCGATCCAAAATTCAAGATGGCGACTGTTGTATTGCATAACCAATTAATGAAACGTCCGATTTAAATGTGGTCTTTGGCAAAGTTGTAGCTGATAGAGTAGCCTAGGACTACCAAGGGTCAACTAACACTCTAGGGCACTTGGGGAAATGCTACCGTCAATTGAATGAAACACACAAACTTTGAAGGGCTTGTGCACTCCCAATTTTCAACCATTCATTTATTTAGTTAACTTCAAATTCATGATAATACTGAATCAACAATTTGCCGCCATAATACTCGATTTGCAACTGCAGCTCTCCAACGTCGGTCACGCCCAACACTCGCCAGATCACGCTCCACCTTTTCCACCCATCGTGCTCTCTGCGCTCCACGCATTATTGTATCAACCGGATGGTTAGCAAACACCAACTTTGCAGGGTTGTTGTCCGGCATTCTTGCAACATGCCCTGCCCATCGTATCCTTCCAGCTTTGGCCACTTTCTGGATGCTGGGTTCGCCGTAAAGTGCAGCGAGCTCGTGGTTCATCTTTCTCCGCCACACACCGTTCTCCTGCACACCGCCCCGAAGATCGTCCTTGGCACCCGTCGCTCGAAAACTCCAAGTGCTTGCAGGTCCTCCTCCAGCATCGTCCATGTCTCGTGTCCGTAGAGAACCACATGGTACATTTGGTGCGGGGATGAATCTTTTTTGACCGCAGTTTCTTCTGGAGCCCATAGTAGGCACGACTTCCACTGATAATGCGCCTTCGTATTTCACGGCTCACGTTATTGTCAGCCGTTAGCAAGGAACCGAGGTAGACGAATTCTTCTACCACCTCGAAAGTATCCTGCTGCCAAGGCTTGTCTTGTATCGCTCAGTCCCACCTACCAGCATGTACTTTGTCTTAGCCGCATTCACCACCAGTCCGACCTTTGCTGCTTCGCGTTTCAGGCGGGTGTACAGCTCTGCCACCGTTTCAAATTTTCTAGCAATAATATCCATGTCATCCGCAAAACAGACAAATTGGCCGGATTTCGTGAAGATCGTACCCCGGCTGTTGAGCCCGGCTCGTCGCATAACACCTTCCAGGGCGATGTTGAATAGTAGGCAGGAAAGTCCATCACCTTGTCGTAGTCTCCGTCGAGATTCGAATGAACTGGATAGTTCACCCGAAACCCTTACGCTGTTCTGCACACCGTCCATCGTTGCTCTTATCAGTCTGGTAAGCTTCCCGGGGAATCTGTTCTCGTCCATGATTTTCCAAAGCTCTGTGCGGTCGATACTGTCGTATGCCGCTTTGAAGTCGATGAACAGGTGGTGCGTTCGGACCTGGTATTCACGGCATTTCTGGAGAATTTGCCGTACGGTGAAGATCTGGTCCGTTGTCGACCGGCCGTCGATGAAACCGGCTTGGTAACTTCCCACGAACTCATTTACTTTAGGTGAAACACGACGGAAGATGATCTGGGATAGCACTTTATAGGCGGCATTCAAAATAGTGATCGCTCTAAAGTTCTCACACATTAACTTATCGCCTTTCTTGTGGATGGGACAGATTATCCCTTCCTTCCACTCCTCCGGTAGCTGTTCGGTTTCCCAGATCTTGACTACTAACTGGTGCAGACAGGTGGCCGGGCCCATCTTGATGAGTTCTGCTGCGATACCGTCCTGGTTTGGGCAGCGGTCGTACTCGCGTTCGAGCTGCGCGTAAAATCCGTCTTTGTCATCATCAGTGCTTCCGGAGTGAGGGCTGTGCACGTTTATTATGCTGATGTTGAAGAATCGGCCCTTGATCCTCAACCTGCACATTCTTTCGTCGAATTTTCAACCAAATTAGCTTAAAATTTGGGAGAAGGCCTAGAATCTGGTTATGAATCGAATGAGCGGTGTGGAGCAAAAACTATTTTTTGAACCTCTACAATGGACACTTGTGTACTATGTGTAAACTATACAAGACTGAACTAAACCAGTCTAAGGAAATATTTTCGAATTGATTCAGATTGATTTAAAAAACTAGCTACAATTTTAGTCACAAATTCTTTCAAAAATTTCTTTAATGAATTTGAGGAGGTGAAATGGGAAAAATCACATACAAAGACTTTCAAAACTAGAAAAAAAAAACAATATTGTAAAATGTAAAAGAAAATGACAGGAAAATCTGCAAGCCTTAAATATTCATGAAATTAAAAGGTTATTATCTCTGTGCTAGTAACAAAATTTTATAGAAAAAAAAATGCATTTACCGGAATTTAGAATGTTCTGATGAGTTGTAGGATATTTCCAATAAAATAAAACACCTGGCAATTTCCAAGATAGTTGACAGACAACATGTTCTAGTAGATACGATTCTATGTAGACTTCACCAAGCTGACATTACAGAGATTGTATATTTTCGTCCACTACTGTACGTAGTCTCTAAGCCTCACATCAGTCGTTGTTCGCGTTGCCACTCGCAATAAGTACCTACATCTACCAATAAATTCGTTCTACCCACGACTCTTTCTCTCGGTGGTTCTGCGCAGCGCACCGCCGCGCCGTCGGTAAAGAGCAACTCACTGCACTGGTGCAGCTGTATACTACTAGGTATGCTGGTTTTAATCTATAATCTGCGTGTAGGATTTGCTGTAGGCATTTTCTTGGATATTAAGGTCCCAGTCCTCTTGATTGGGCAAACATGCAGTGTTTTGGTAGACACCAAACGATCTGCACGAGCGGGGATTACAAGGGGGATTATCTGTAAGCCTTCCCCCCAGCTCTGTTTCAGTGTTTCAGCGTCTCTCACTGATAGTCAGAAAACAGATTTTTAGAAGGGTCAGAGGTTTGCGTTGAGATAGAAGAGTGTTTTGATGATCAAACATGCATATGAGATGATCTGTTTTTATGATCAAATCGTTATCACCCTTTTGATAATGCTGTGTGTCTCAAAGAAAGAAATCTACATATAGGATGTAGTGAACTATGACGTCAAGGATCCGAATTAGAGTATGAACAGGAAAGGTAGTACCGAAAGGGAAACGATGTTCTTCAAATTCATCATTGGTTTTTCATCAAATTTGTTTTGTAAGATGTGTTAAAGGATATGAATAAAATGTTCAGAAATTATTGCTTACAAGTTTCAGGACACCAGTTATCCAGTGAGTGGCAGTCTCTCAGCTTGGGAAACGCTGCACTGTGTATTCACACATTCTTCTTTCAATGAGAGTAATTCCAGAAGTGAACATCCCACTCAACACAGCGAACAAAGTGCTATATTGGCAAATACTCAACTGCAACTGCTGCTGTAAGCCACTCGTCGCGCATGCGTAGATGTCTACCATCAACAAGAATGCGCGTTTGCTCTTAGATACACCAATCATGGAACTCAAGTATGTGTATTCACAAATCGTACTTTTGCCCCAAATCTCGCTGACAACGAAATCGGCGCGGAGAGTGTCGTCGAACCGTTTGACAAAACGACCAATCCATCAACCAACGCTGGCTGTTCAAGCGCACATTTTTGCACGTCACGCTTATCGCTTTTGGGTGATCGTTCGGCTTTGCTTCATTTGAATATAATATTACAGTGAAGTGCCGTGTTTGTCTCAAAGAATTGTAATAGTTATTTATGTAACGAGTTGCAAAAAGTTGATTTTTTCAGTACGAGTCGTACATTTATCCAACGAGGCTTGCCGAGTTGGATAAATACGAAGAGTGCTGAAAAAATCGAGTTTTGCAACGAGTTCCATACAAAATTTTATGTAATGATTTTTTTCATAATGCAACCCATTTGAGTTGCATAATGTTCATAATGCAACTCAAATGAGTTGCATTATGAACATTATACAACTATTTTTCATTATGCAGCTCATTTCAGTTGCATAATGAGCCAGTTCGGAAAAATTGGACATTATGATACCAAAATGAGTTATAAAAAATGTAAATTATGATACTGAATTGCATAAAACTTATTTATAGTTTGAAGTTACAATTAAAGAACAGACGATACCGACGCCTGCCACGTTCTATTAGGATCAGTAAAAGGGAACAAACTGACACCAATAAACAAAAGGCAGGGCTGGTAGCAAGAACTGATGGTCAAAATAGTTATTTTAGTGACCAAATTCTCGAAAATAGTGACCAAATAGTGACTTGCAGATAGCAAAAAAGTGGGTAAATAGTGACTTTTTACACCAAAATATGCTTAGTGAGGAAACATTGTAGAACGAATTTGATTCAGAAAACCCTGGGGTATCGCATAATGAAAATTTTCAAAAACAAACTTTTATGCTCCATTCCCAAAATTGAACAAAGCTGCATGTAGGGTAGCAAACCAATTGGACAGCGGCCGGTATTTTGGGCACTCTTCACTATAACTCAGTCAATTCCAAACCAATTGACTTGAAATTTAGTACACGGCTAGATACTATTAGTATCTCATCGCGTTCCAAAAATTGTGTCAATTGGTTCAGAATTGGCTGAGTTATAGCAGAAAAGTGCCCAAATTAGGACCCCTGCCGAGATGGTTCCACTTCCCTATCTACAATTTTCTAGCATATATTGTGCAGAACTAGATGGGCATGGCATAAATGTAAATGAGGGGGTTAGAAGCAAAGGGGTGTAAGTGACAAAAACCCACTTTCGAGTAAATGAGGTTTTAAGTTTTTGATTAATTTTTCATCCCATACAAAATGTATGGGAGTTTCAAAATGGTGTCAGGCCATTCGGCCGAAGGTCATTAGGCCGAAGGTCATTAGGCCGAATGGTCATTAGGCCGAATGGTCATTAGGCCGAATGGTCATTAGGCCGAATGGTCATCAGGCCGAATTGGGTCTTCTTCTTGCCGTTACGTCCCCACTGAGACAAAGCCTGCTTCTCAGCTTAGTGTTCTATGAACACTTCCACAGTTATTAACTGAGAGCTTCCTCGGCAAATGACCATTTTGCATGTGTATATCGTGTGACAGGCACGAAGATACTTTATTGATGCTGAATCTACTGATATTTTACCCATGAATTTTTCCTTCTTTTAAACATAGGCTGTTCTTTCTAGTATCATTGCTAAAATAGTTTTTGGCGCAGAAACTGCTGATATTCAATTCATAAATTTTTCCTTCTTTAAAACATAGGCTATTCTTTCTAGTTTCATTGTTAAAGTAGTTTTCGGCAAAAAATTTTTGGAAAAAGTAAAAACAACAGATCTCTTTACAGGCTCATAACGGCTGATTTTCAATTCGTCCTGATGACCATTCGGCCTAATGACCATTCGGCCTAGTGACCATTCGGCCTAATGACCATTCGGCCTAATGACCTTCGGCCTAATGGCCTTCGGCCTAATGACCTTCGGCCTAATGACCCAGCATCATCTGAAGAATTTTATGATATGCTCAGCTCAAAATCGACAAAATGGACACTTACACTTCTTTGATTCTGGGCCCTTCAAATAGATGTGCCAACATTGATCTTTAGTCGGTTCCAATAGAAACCCTTTAGGCAACATTGATGGAATTTCTGAGAAAATTCTTGATAAAGTTTTTAGAAAAAGTTTTGACGGATGTCCAGGTTGATAAAGAAATTTTTGCGATTTTATCTGAGGAATTAAAGAAGACATACACGGAAGTTTATTGAACAATTGCGGGTATTGCCTTTGTACTTGTAGACCGATTCAAAGAAAATATTTTTGAGTGATATTTTCTAAAATTTCTACAGAAAATTATGTCAAAAATAAAAACAAAAATATTACAATATTCATACTTTGTGGCAGTGCATCGAATGCGGAATTTCTAATAAAACTCTTGGAGAACTAGTAGGATGTTTTCTGTCATGAATTTCACCATGTTGAAAACATAGATAGACAAATGCTTAAAAAATGTGTGAATAAATTTAAGTAAGAATTTCTCAAATATGATTTCTTGAATATTGTTTTCAAGAGATCTTTCAAAATTAAAAAAAAATAATAATAAATTTGTGGAAACATATAACAGAAAGTTATTAAGAAATTTAGATGGAATTCTTTAAATATTTCTCTACGTATCCCCTTGGAAAATTTCAGAAGAATTACAAGAAGAAAACAACAATTTTTTTGACTACCCTATGAAAATATAATAGAATTTTTAATTTACCTCAAATGTCTCAATTTTTTTTGTAATTTATTTAAATTGTTTCAGTGAAATTTTCATAATATGTAGTTACAGGCATTCTGGGAGAAGTAGTTGATTTTATTTTGGGACTTAAAATAGTGACCAAGTCACTAAATAGCGACTTGCTATTTGGCCTGCACTCTCACCGACGCACCATGGGGTGGCCCCATACAAGCCATGATACAAACAGGTGGCCAAAAATATGTTTGCGGTATTTTTATAATGTCTTGTCCCTATTCATAGGGTTTATGTCTTAAATATATGAAAAACATATTAAACATGCCATGAATACTTCTAAGATCTCCAAACTATTTGGAACTCAGTCCTCCAATATCTATAAAAGTTGTTTCGATATATGTACACTAAGGTGGCCCACACTTATATGAAAAACAAAAATTTCGAAAAATGCCAAGTCTTACCTCCTAAATCAGATGTTTTGGACTACAAGAAACTACGTTCAAAATTTGAGCAAAATCGGTTGAGTCTAAAGGGGCGCTCAAAACGCTTGAAGTTTGTATGGGAAAACTTGGCCAAATGTATGCAGAAATTTTAAGTTTTCGAATTTTGCCGCTAGGTGGCGCTGTAAGCGTTCAATAAATAAACCCTTTGGCATTTTTGTAGGTGACTACATGCCAAACAACTTTGTCGAAGACCGCAAAGTGATCCAACGTCTGTGAAAAAAGTTATACCCTAGGTAAGGTGAGGTGAAACATTATTGATATTTTTCCAGTACATGTAAAGGAATAATATCAATAATGAAATCTCAATTCTTTGCCTCACTTTGCCTAGGGTATAACTTTTTTCACAGACGTTGGATCACTTTGCGGTCTTCGACAAAGTTGTTTTGCATATAGTCACCTACAAAAATGCCAAAGGGTTTATTTATTGAACGCTTACAGCGCCACCTAGCGGCAAAATCCGAAAACTTAAAATTTCTGCATGCATTTGGCCAAGTTTTCCCATACAAACTTCAAGCGTTTTGAGCGCCCCCTTAGGCTCAACCGATTTTGCTCAAATTTTGAACGTAGCTTCTGGGAGTCCAAAACATCTGATTTGGGAAGTAAGACTTGACATTTTTCGAAATTTTTCTTTTTCATATAAGTGTGGGCCACCCTAATGTACACGTACAGTGATTAGGTTCTATTGATGTTATTTTTTAACGCATATGTTTTGACGATTTCACAAGTTTTACTACTTTCACTTCTACATATGATCTAGGTCATCCCAAAACTCCAGGAAATGTAGGTACAGGATCTACAAGCGAAACTAGTATTATACGAATGACTACTCTATACGCCCTAGACTCTTCTAACAAGTAAATGGAGTATTGTATTGAACTGTATACACACTTAAAAAAATCACCAACTTCGGTAATGTTTTACCGAAATCTCAACCGTTAAGTTTGTTTTACTAGAAAGATTCGGTAAAGGTACCCCATTAAACATTTTTCCAATGGAGTCTGTTGATAAATCGGCTGATTGTTGAACCAACGCTTATGGAAGCTTAACACAGGGATCAATCGATAAATGACCAGATTTACGCGACTAGCTGTGTAGATGGTACAGATCTTACAAGATCTCCATGGAATATAAGCCTTTGTGTCCAATCCACAAACAACCAGTGCTTGTGCAGGTCTGTGGGTCCGTAATGTAATAATGTCTGCGAAGAAATATGGAGGTCCGCAAAGATTTGTGATGGTCTTTTAAGATTATTCATGGCCTTTTGTTTGTCCCATGCATGGTGCGCTCTCATTATTTGAGGCGTTTTAAAAATTCAAATAAACAATTTTTAACACAGCAGTTTCAACACCATGAAATTATAAGGGGATTCCATAGTTTTGGGCGTTTATCTGTGTATGAAGATGTCTGTTCCAATTAACAAAATAGATTCCAATTCGTAAAAACACGCTTCACTAAGATAACTAAGACCAGATTTAGATTCTGCTAGGATTGATCTACTGAGAAAAGCGGTCATGACGACCAAATGTTTCCTCAGAGGTATTTAATGGCCAATATGGTGATTTTTATATTATAATATTTCAATCATCGCGGACAACTTGATTGGAATTGCAGGATAGCAGCTAGTAGTAGCCATTTATTTCAGTGTCTCCCAGGGATCCTGAAAAAAGACATAGAAGTAGTCCCGAAGCGAAATTATTTCGTATGGAACGGTTTGTATGGGGAAAATTCAACTTTTTTAATGTGGCATCATTCAATAGTTTAACATTTTTGGATATTTTTCAATCCGTATTTTTTTTTCAATTTCCCAAAAAAGTTGAAAAAAGTGACTTTTTAGGTGAAAATAGTGACTTTTGAAAAAGGAGACTTTTTAGTGACCAACCCAAAAAAAGTGACTAAGTCACTAAAAAGTGACTTGCTACCAGCTCTGAAAAGGGCGTAACTGCTTTTGGAAATATCTATCTATACATCTGTCTAGTACCGTAAACCGGGGTCAAATTGATCTCCGGGTTGAAATTGATCAGACGTTTTTCAGTTAGATCAAGCATAGTTTGAAGAGTTTCGTACTGTTGGAATCAGATACTAAATGATATTCGAAGGAAACATTTTAAAGAGTTTTGAAGTAGGCTTTATCTAAAGAGAAATCTTCTTATCAGTTCCGACCCGGAGATCAATTTAAACCCCGGTTTACGGTACTAGTGTAGTCGTATGCGTGGGAAGAATAAATACGTTCGTTGGGGTCAAAATCTTCATGTTTACTGAATGTTGAAAAACTGGAAAGCACTGTATACCGCCAACCGAGACTTTATGCAAAATTTGGAGATTGGACGGTTTTCATCGCCGCGATTTGTCGCGTAGGTTGAAGTCTTGCGGGGAGCAACATACGAGTTTTATTTAATCATTTTCTGCTGGTTACTCAATAAATTGTCTGCAGAGTGCAGGAGTTGTTGGTGCAATGCATTGAGCACATTTGTGCAATGCACTGAAATGCCGTTCATTACAATTATTATGACAGATGGCAGTGCTGTAGATGTGAACCGAGAAAAAACTTTACGATCGAGTTTTATGAATCGAGGACGGTTCCTATCTGTGCGCGACTAATTAAGATGCACGATTGTATACAACATGTCATGATGAAAACGTCCGTCTGCCTGTCGGGTCGGGGTCCGGAGATCGGGAAAAGTGGGGAGACCGCAGAATGGGCTCCCTACGCGAATCGACTATAAATAAAACACATCTTGATTTAGCTTCCTCCAGCATCACCCCACACTGGATGATGCTATGGTACTGAAAGAAATCTCTTGGAGCACGAGGAGGGAAGATGAGTGAAAAATGATGACTATTATCATCAGCTTCTACCGCACGTCAGCAAGCAACAACGGCCCCTGAGATCGTGCGGATAACATGTGTATTTCGTATCAACTCGGAAATAAGAAAAAAGAACGAACGAGTTGGGATTGAAGAATGTGTCGAGAGGGGGGGGCCCATAGGAGAGTGTGACTTATGCTCGCGTGAAAGTGATTCTTGCTGATCTTCACACGTCCGCGTCCAGGCAATATCGATTTGGTTGGATGCTTTGAGGATGATGTGGTTAACCGAGTCAAGATGCGGCCGAAGTGGGGATTATGTCGGTTGTTGACCTGCTTTCAGGCACGTATTTAGGAGTGTGCTGAAGGAGGCAGTTGGAATACTGAGTTTAGTAGATAAATGAACCCGTAGCTTGAGTTTGTCAGCGATTGATCCAGGAATCCTGACAGAATACAGTCAGGTTTTTTTTTATGTGGTTGTTATTTACGAGGTTTTTTTACGCGGTTTTCATTAACGCGGATTTTTAAATTACGCAGTTTATTTTTACGCGTATTTTTGAATTAACGCGGTTTTCCTTTACGTATATTTTTCCAAGCATTATTACAGAGTTTTTCTACATATTTCCGTAGTTTTGGTGCTTTACAGCATAAAAATGATAAAATATGATGCAGAGTATTTTTTTTTGATATCCTGTCATCCAAACTGTTCTTGAGTTTAGATCCTAAGGTCTACGGCTGTAACGGTAACTTCTTTCATTTATTTGTAGTCTATCATGCCCAGTAAGTCTTTTGAAAGTTCAATAGACAGTTTCAGATCAGTTGGGATATCCTAGGTCATCCAAACTGTTTTGGAATTTAGATTCTTAAGTCTACTGGTGTAACGGTAACTTCATTCATAATACAAAGCCACGACTTATAATACATTATGACTTATTGGACATCTTAAAGTTCAATAGACAGCATCAGATCTGTTGAGATGTCTAAGGACATCCAAACCGTTCTTGAGATTACATCCTAAAGTCTACGGGTATACCGGTAACTTTATGCATTGTACAAAGCTACGATTTGTAATCTATTATGTCCAGTAAATCTTCTGACTGTTCAATTGGCTGATGTGAAATATTTCAAAACTATTTTGGAATAATTATTGATTTGAACCCTGTCTAATGATGAATAGTTACTATTTTTAGCTTGAGAAACTACTTTCATAGCCATAGACTTTTAAGAACAGAGTTCCAGAACACTTTGGAATACATGGAATATCCCAAAATTTTCAAAAGCCTTAAAAACGAACGAAACGAAATGACCCGACTTTGACCCAACATTCGATATTTTTTCAGTGTGGCGGAATTTTGCAGGGTTTTTCGTGTTTCGTGCCCACCTACTCATTCGAGTGACAATGTATTGAATTATTCAGGGTTGCAAAAGTTCGTCTTATTCATTTTTATATTTTCTATTCATGTTCAAAACGATTTCATTCAATCAGAGCACCTGTCAAATGAGAAGCGAATCTTTGTCAATGGAATACATTGTCACTCGAATGAGTAGCTGGGCACAAAACACGGGATTTGGAGGGATGAAGAGAAATCCCGGGCATTGACAACTGGAGAAATCCCATGAAGAATTCGTGGAAAAAAATCTACTAGGAATACGGGGAGGAAACTCTGACTGCATCTTTGGAACGATAGCGAGAGAAATCCCTGACAGGAATTCTTAAAGGCAGCCCAAGAGTAATCCTGGGAAAAATTCTTGAAACAATGTCTCGTAAATATATGTTTCATACTTACGAGGAATTTCAGTAAAAAAAAATATGGTTCAACAATCTCTGGAAGTATTTTTGGAATTTTTAGTGGAATTCTCAATAGCAGTCAATAAGAAATTCACGTTAAAACAACTCCCAAGTTGAATCACTGTAGTTACACTGGAAATGGGTCGATACATCAGCACTAGCGTGAGCAGCTTTTTCTTTTTTCTCGCTCATTCTCTTTGATAAAAACAAGAAAGAGCGAGATAAAAGAGGGGGCAAAATGCTACCTCTTTCATCTTACTCTTTCTCGTGTTTGTTTACGAGAGTGAGTGAGAAAAAGAAAAAGCTGCGCACGCTAGAGTACATCAGTGATACAAATAATTCAAACGCCATCTGGTTGACTGAAATAATTTTAAACACAACTAAAAGCAGAAATTACTGATAAGATTTGAGTAGAAGAAACTACGACTGAAGAAACGAACGCCTTTGAAGGCCTTGGAACACTCCTTGAAACCCATGGGACCCCCTCAACCCCCTGGGACGCTCCTGAAATCCCTTGAAAAACTCCGGATCGCTGCTGAATCCCCTGGAACGGTGTGAAATACTCCTTAACACTCTGAATTCCTCTGGAACACCCCTGGAACGCCCTTAAAACCCATTGAAAACCCCTACAACTCTCCTGAAGCCATCTGGAACATCTCTGGGTCCGTATACATATACGTCACGCTTCTAGGGGAGTTTTGCAAAACGAGTTACGTCAAACACATAGCTACGGTGGCGCTCTCTGTTCATTTCATAGCAGCCGTTTTAGTGATCCATTCCAGGAGGACTTAAAAAAATAGTAGAAATCCCCAGAGGAATTCCTGGATCAATCCCTGGAGGAATTGCAGGGAGAGTCCTGAACCCTTCCGTTACCAACCACATTCCCCAAACGAGAGTGCAAAAAAACACTCTTTTCGCTACAACATTTTTGTTTTTCAATATTTTTCAACGAATTGTTGACACGTGAAGCGCATATCCTTCTTATTTAGGGATTGCTGGAATGGTCACCTGATTCCGGAGTTATTCCGGAACCAAAATGGGTCATTGGAATTGGCCATATTGAAAAAAGTGAATTTTCGATATAACAGTTTAGTTTTCAGACCTAAGCGAACTAGAATGATAGAAAAATATGTCTGAAAGTCCATCTCGTTCACTAAGTGTCTTGGAACCAGTTTTACGGACGTTCCGGGAAACCGGTTCCTGGGTCAAATTTTGAATATGATTCAATATCATCATGCGACGACACCTCAAACATCATGATTTTTCAAGATACATCATTCTGAGCTGTTTTTATGTTATCCGAAATACGTTTGGAATGGGTTCCGGTGGTTCCGGGATCCATTTTTCAAAGATGAATAAACACCATCAAAGACGCCATTCGAAGATGAATAAAACATATCAAACTTCATCATTTTAAAAGTTATATGTAGCACATTATCATCATGATTGCTCACTTAGAATACACACAGTCATTTTGGAATAGGTTTACCGATTCTCCGGAATCGCGGCCCCAGTGGCCAAGTTTTGAAAATGGTTAAATACTCTCATGCGGCATTTCAAACATTGCGGTTATCATAGTGTACACCATTGTGTGCTAGTTTTACGTTGTTTGAAATACTTCTGATCATTTTGGAACCGATGTACGGATTTCCTGGAAACCAGTTCCGGGATCCATTTTACGAATGTAAGCAAATATTGTCAAGCGACACCTCTAATTTCGTCGTTTTTCAAAATGCTTCATTCTGAGCTGTTTTTGCGTTATCCGAAATATTTGCTCCTGCGATTTTAGTCAGAGACTCCTCCAAGAATTGCTCTAGGAATACCGATCCATCCAGGGATTTCTGTAGGTATTTCTTTATGGATTCCTCCCGACATTTCTTCAATGAACTTCTCTTCGGATTCCCCCAGGCATTCCTGATGGTATTACACTGATACTTCTCGGAATTCTTCTCGGGATTCCTCAAGAAATCTCTGTTGAAATTCCTTCTGGAATTCCTAGTGGGATTATTCAAGACAATCTTTCTGGGATCCTTCCAGGAATTCTTTCAAAGTTTAATCCAGGGATTCCTCCAGAAACTCCTCATGGGATTCCTCCAGGAGCTACTATTGGCCTTGTTCGGGCCTTGTTCCGGGAATTCAAGCTGGGATTGTTCAAGCAACATCTGCTACAGTTCTTTCTGCAATTTCTCCTACAACTCCTCCTAGAATTCCTCAAGTAATTCCTATTACACCAAGGTGGTACTTCTAGGAATATTTCTAGGGATTTCACCTGGCATACTTACATTACTTACTTGATGCAATACTTTCGGGAAACCTTCCTGAGATTCTTTCAGAAATGCCTCCTGCGATTCTAACAAGGCCTTATTCATGGATTCCTCCAGAATGCCTCGATTGACGCTTCCAAGGAAAATTGTAGGGGTATTTATTCAAAGAACTTTTCTTAGGATTCCCTCTGCATTAGGGTGGCCCACACTTATATGAAAAACAAAAATTTCAGAAAATGCCAAGTCTTACCTCCTAAATCAGTTGCTTTGGACTCCCAGAAGCTACGTTCAAAATTTGAGCAAAATCGGTTGAGCTTAAGGGGGCGCTCAAAACGCTTGAAGTTTATATGGGAAAACTTGGCCAAATGTATGCAGAAATTTTGAGTTTTCGAATTTTGCCGCTAGGTGGCGCTGTAAGCGTTCAATAATCAAACCCCTTGGTATTATTGTAGGTGACTATATGCCGAAGAACTTTGTCGAAGACCGCAAAGTGATCCGACGGCTGTAAAAAAAGTTATACCCTAGGCAAAGTGAGGCAAAGTATTGAGATTTCATTATTGATATTATTCCTTTACATGTATTGAAAAAATAACAATAAAGTTTATCCTCACTTTACCTAGGGTATAACTTTTTTCACAGACGTTGAATCACTTTTCGGTCTTCGACAAAGTTGTTTGGTATATAGTCACTTACAATAGTACCAAAGGGTGTGATGATTGAACGCTTACAGCGCCACCTTAGCGGCAAAATTCGAGAACTTAAAATTTCTGCATACATTTGGCCAAGTTTTCCCATACAAACTTCAAGCGTTTTGAGCGCCCCCTTAGGCTTAATTGATTTTGCTCAAATTTTGAACGTAGCTTCTGGGAGTCCAAAACAACTGATTTAGGAGGTAAGACTTGGCATTTTCCGAAATTTTTGTTTTTCATATAAGTGTGGGCCACCTTACTCTGCATGCTTGATGGGGATTTTCTAATAAATTCTGTAGAGATTCCTCCGGAAATTCCTACCAGGATTTCTCCCGAAACTCCTGCAAGAACTCTTGATGGACCATTCCAGTCAATCTTCCATAGATTATTCTAGAAGTTTCTCCGGCGAT
Organism: Aedes albopictus; assembly: GCF_035046485.1. Classification (NCBI taxonomy): domain Eukaryota; kingdom Metazoa; phylum Arthropoda; class Insecta; order Diptera; family Culicidae; genus Aedes; species Aedes albopictus. The sequence continues at coordinate 486,466,595 of NC_085137.1, read as the reverse complement.
TCCTCCAAGAACATCTTCAGAGAATTCATTTAGGAATTCCAGCTGGTAAACCCTGCCAATATTCCGAAACTCTTGCATAAAACCCCTGGAAGAATTTTATGTGTAATTCACAAGAAGTGCAAGAAAAAATCCAATTTGGAACGTAGATTTAAATACCCAGGGAATTCCAGAATGAATACTTTATGGGTTTCCTGTAGGAATACCTGATGGAATCCCTGAGGAGAAAAAAAGGCATTCCTGGATGAATCGCCGGTGAAATTTCTGTAGAAATCTCTAGTGAATTCTTGAAAGAATCCCCGGAAGTATATCTGGTGGTGTGGGATTCGTGGAGGAACCCCTGGCGGAGACCCATTAAGAAATCCGTAGAAGTAATCTTCAATAAATCTCTCGTGGAATATCTAGAAAAAATGGAATGGATTCCCAGACGAAATCCCTGAAAAAATCCCTAAAGAAGGAATTCATGGATAAAATCTCTAGTGGAATTCCTTTCACAATTTCATGTAAAGCAAACGCATACCTAACAAATATTGGATTGGGACCTATCCCAAAAATAGCATGGAATAAAAAAAATACATGTAGCAGTCTAATACGATATTGTTTGAAAAGGTGGAATCAAGGGTGGAATAGGGTAAAAGTAGTGAATTTAAACTTTTAACTGGATTGTTATCAAAATCAACCAACCAAACCAAAGGCCATATACAGTTCTTAGCTAACATAAAAACTTTACCGCTGGACACCTCTAACTCATTAGAGTTTCGATATATTGGTGTTAGAATTGTTGCGACAAACCCCTACCTATCAGATAATCACGAACAATATCTTCGGGATTCTGGAGAGACGAACCAGCCAAGGGCTGAAAGTCTCTCAAATAAAGATAAATCAATCAAAATTCGGGATTCTGAAATAAAAATGTTTGAACATTTTGTACACCGGCGCCGCCTAGTGGACGAACATCGAACAAAAGATGCCGTTGTCAGATAGTTCTTAGCTTGCCGAACAACTTTTGCCCAAGGCAGCATCATTCTATCTCATCAGGATTCCGAGAAACAAGGGTTTGCCTATTATTGATATTGGTGCCGCCAAGCGGATGAGTCCCAAACCCAGGTCCCACTGTCAGATAGTTCTTACAACTTTATCTAAAACGGCACACTTCCAGCTCAATAGTTTCGAGATATACGTGTTTGAACTTTTTTGACAAAAGGCATCATTTAGCGGATAAAACACAAACCAAGGACTTAATTATCAGATAGCACAGCGCAACATTTTTTTGTCTCAAGAGCAAACTTATGTGTCTCCGAAGGATTTTGGGCCGCTGAATCCGAATCCGGGCTCAGATTTGCTCTAACACGTCACAATTTTGAGCTATACCTCAATTTATAGGGCAAAATATGCGATTTTCGGCTTTTTTGACTGCAAGCCTTAAGCAAGGAAATATTTTTTTTAAGCAATCAAAAGGTTAATTGGTCAATTAACATCTAAATTAACGACTCATGCAAAATATTTCGTTTTACCTAATCAAATTTGATAGATTTAAGCATTTTATGTTAGTATGAAAACTTGCATGCAACTTTTAGAGGGTGACTTGTATGGGAAATATCGTACTTATCATAAATCGCTCAAAACTATCAAATTCGATTTGGTAAAACGAAATATTTTGCATGAGTCGTTGATTTAGATGTTAATTGACCAATTAACCTTTTGATTGCTTAAAAAAAATATTTCCTTGCTTAATGGCTTGCAGTCAAAAAAGCCCAAAATCGCACATTTCGCACATAAATTGAGGTATAGCTCAAAATTGTGACGTGTTAGAGCAAATCTGAGCCCGGATTCGGATTCAGCGGCCCAAAATCCTTCGGAGACACATAAGTTTGCTCATGAGACAGACAAAAAGTTAATTTTTGTTACGCTGTGTAGTTCTTAACCTGCTGAACAAATTTGCCGAAGAAAGACTAGCCGGAATAACTCCGTATTGGGAATCTCGGTATACGTAAGGAACAAATCTTTATTTGATCTAACTTGGTTGGAGGTTTAACAAGAAGTGAAATGAAAAACTATGTGTCAAACTATGTCGGGATCACCAATGCCTACTTGATCTTCAACACCCCCTCTTGATCCGACACCTTTGGACAGGTCATAGGCTCCTCTCTGGTTGCATACACCACGCAGTTTCACGGTCGAGTTCGCATTAGTCCTCCAAGATTCAAGCAGCTGCGTATTAGCCCTTATCTTGAGGAAACCACTGCTCGATTGTTGAACACGTCGTATGCCTTTCTTGGTTTTGTCACCGGTTCCTTCGCTTTGCCAATCTTGATATCGCTGCACACGCCTATCACACTGCATCACCGGAAGCCGGGAAGAGGGCTTCAATTTATCCGGACAATCAACCATGCAGCCTTCAATCTTCTCAGCTTCATCTCCATCATGCGGGACATCATTTTCCCCCTCTGGCTCGCTTGTCTGATCCTCGCAGTGCTTAGTATTTGATATCTTGATGTCCAATTCATAGAGATTTCCTCTCAGCAATGCCGTCGCAATCACAATATCGCCTTTCTTCAACACAGCAACGCTTCCCTCAAATATTACGGTAACGCCAGCCTTCGTCAAACGCTTAACCGACAACAAGTTCTCCCGCAGCTCTGGAACGTAGAGCACCTGGTTGACGTTGAGTGGTACTCCTCTATTACTCTGACCATCAATAACGCCAACCGCTTCCGCTTCGAGAGTCTGTCCTTCCTTCGCAATGTCGAAAATGATCGGAGCTCTCAGTTGCCTTGCCGATGAAAATGCCTTCAAATCGTTCACTACATGGTCACTCGCGCCGGAATCCAGTCTGAACGTCAATTTGCTGGAGCCGTTCCGTTGACCACCGTGCCGATCCATCATGAAACTTACCGCCTTCCTGTTTACCGCTGCTGATTCCGAACTGACTTCTTCGCAATCCTTTTTCATGTGGCCTTTCTTTCCACACCTGTGGCACCGGCCACCGAATTTCGTTTGCTTGAGCTTCGCTTTTTCTCCAGAAAACGCCGTGGGTACCTCTTCAAATGGATCATGATGCCGTTCTTGTTGCTTCATCTCCTCCGCAAGCAGCCGCTGCTTCACGTGGTCCAGCGTTATTTCATCGTCCCCCAGATTTTCAAGCGCCGTGATGAGAGGGTCGTATGAATCTGGAAGCATTCCGAACAGTGTTACCACCATATCCGCATCCGACAGCTTGGCACCAGCAACACGTAGTTGGCGGATCAAGTCTTCAAATGCCACCAGGTGTTCACGCATCGACGAACCTTCCTTCATCTTCAAACGGCTCAACTGCTTCCGCACCAGGTTCTGCGTTCCCAAGGACTTCTTCGCAAACGTGTTTTGCAGGCTTGTCCACATAGCCTTGGTCGACTTCTTCTCCCGTATAACTTCGAGACACTCATCAGCGAGGAATCCGATCAGCAAGGATTTTGCCTTCTTTTCCGCCTCTGCAAATTTGGCCTTCAAAGCATCTTGCGCGGGAGGGTCCTCCGTCAACGTATGGTCTACTCCCATTGCTTCCAGGTAAGCGCACACACGGAAACTCCAGTTATGAAACCCAGGTCCTCCCCGGAACTGCGGGATTCCGTTAACCGCTGCGTCTTTACTGGTCGAGCCCATAACCTATTGGGAATCTCGGTATACGTAAGGAACAAATCTTTATTTGATCTAACTTGGTTGGAGGTTTAACAAGAAGTGAAATGAAAAACTATGTGTCAAACTATGTCGGGATCACCAATGCCTACTTGATCTTCAACACTCCGGAACCATGTGGACCAGGTACCCCTCTTCCCGAATTCCTAAACTAGAAGAGTTTTTCGAGAAATTGTGAAAGTTTTAGCAAAATCCATTGTTACCACAAGAAAACACAAACAGGCGCAAGTATTATAACATTTTCTGATATTTATTTCCTTAAGTTTAACATTTGATGATGTTTTAACATAAGCTGTGTGGTGCTACTGAAATCTCCATTAACGTCATACAGGACCTCTGTTAGGAATTGACGAAACAGCCGACACATAAAGGGTTCCCGACTGAACGGCCAAGCTCCCTCGAGAAAGCCTATGTGACCTCCGCGAACCGTGACAAAGATAGCTACGTGGGATGATTTGCTGGCTGCCACTACCGGAACGGCATCCATCGGTTGAAATGGGTCGTCGGCAGCGTTGAGACACACCAGTGGAACCTGCACTCGATCCAGTTTGTCGTGCAACGTGGCGTGAGAGTAGTAGTGTTCCAAGTCCTTGAATCCGAAGTTCTTGCAGGTAAAGTTTGCGTCGAAGTCACGGATGGATCGACTGGCCATAACATTTTTCATGTTCCAGGTGTGTTTCTCATCCCACAGAACTTCATGCTTGCTGACAAGTCGACATAAACTTCTGGTTAAGTGGCGGCCCAGCAACCTGTTCATGATCGGCCGATCGATACTCTCAGACCCTTTGAACATGTTCCACGGAAGCGAAATCGTGAACGCTGCTGTTAGCGCTTCCTTTGATTCCTCCGTCCGATGAACCAAGTAGTTTCCCACGATCAATCCGCCCATAGAAACACCAACAGTTGCGATCTTCGCCTTAGGGTTCAGTGATCGAACGTGGTTTAGAACTTCGGATAAGTCGTCCACGCTGCACGCACAATACAGACGCGGGGTTCTCAATTGAACGCCCGCTAGTCCTCTATAGTTAAACACGACCGCCTTAGCTCCCATACTCACGGTACTCCTCGCCAGATGTTTCACATACTCGGACTGGGAATCACCCAGCAGTCCCGGAAGAATAACAACCACCGGCGATTCCTGCGTCCGGCCCTGGTCTAACCAATCCAGCGCAACTTGACCGCCATCGGACAGCGTAAGCAGCTCTCTTCGATAGCATACAGCGGTAGTCATCCAGGAACGAACGATTCTTGCCAGTAGCGTCTGCGCTCGGCCTTCGATACACCACCAGCATGGCCAATACCGGCAACGGGTCATGGGTACATGCTTGCGAAGATACCTTCGAAACGGTCCGTTGGAAGTGACCAGAAATGGGCGCTTGACGACTGTGGTTGTGTAGTAGATAAGATATCCCAGGAGGACGACTACAGCGAGGGAATATAACTCCGGCAGTTTCAACGACCACATTTTGACACTGATGTAAATAACGAATTATGTGAACACGTCGCAGGAAACGAGCGGATTACTTGGACGAGAGGCTGTGGATGTTTCTCGCTGTTGTGATTAGATCACACGAGTTTGTCACGTTATACCGGAGGAATGTATGTCGTGGCGTTTGTCTCACGATTACGTTAAAATTGACACCAACCGTCTAATTGTTGAAAAGTAGTAGCAGTCTTTTAAACAAGATGCAAAGAGCAGAATGTTGTTATAGACTTGTACTCCATAAACAAAAGCACACAGAGGAGGGAAGTTCTTGCATTCAAATAACTGTTAGTTCTATAAGATAAACTTTCTCTTCAACCATAAACCACAGAGAAACAGACGTCACACTCCACCCGCTTCCCATCGATCTCTGTTTTCACGGTCGATTCAAATTTGTGGTAGTAGGTCGATTGACCATTCTGGCATCGTTTTTACTCCTGTTTGACGTTTGCTCACTACCGCCACCTATTGATGGCCCGGCCAAACACAGTAGATTTAGCATTGGGCGGTTACACTTTCGTGACGATGTTTTCAAATGAAATTTGTTCTAAGTGTTACGTCTGCTTCTCTGTACATAAACTTTTAAAATGTTAGCAAACGTAAAATAAGAAATATGTACATACATATTAGCGTGGTTAAAAAAATCGTTTTTGCTCCACACCGCTTATTCGATTCCTAACCAGATTATATGCCTCCTCCCAAAAATTGAGCTCATTTGGTTGAAAATTGAGACTGCACAAGCCCTTCAAAGTTTGTATGGGGATTACTATGGGAAAACGATGTTTTTCATTCAATCCACCGTAACATTTTCCTTAGTGCCCTAGTGGGTTAGTTGACCCTTGGTAATCCTAGGCTACTCTATCAGCTACAACTTTGCAGAAGACCGCATTCAAATCGGACGCCTCATTAATTAGTTACCGATTTTTATCCAGAATCGAAATCTTTACTCATGATGGTTAAACTAATCCTAATTAAAGTTTGCCCAGTTGGATACAAATCGATAACTAATTAATGAGGCGTCCGATTTGAATGCGGTCTTCGGCAAAGTTGTAGCTGATAGAGTAGCCTAGGATTACCAAGGTTCGACTAACCCACTAGGGTACTTGGGGAAATGCTACGGTCGATTGAATGAAAAACATCATTTTCCCATAGTAATTCCCATACAAACTTTGATGGGCTTGTGCAGTCTCAATTTTCAACCAAATGAACTCAAATTTTGGGAGAAGGCATATAATCTGGTTAGGAATCGAATAAGCGGTGTGGAGCAAAAACGATTTTTTGAACCACGCTAATACATATGTAAATTGTAATAAGAGAATCTCGAGTGATGTCTAATATTTTAGAATGTTACAAACTACATAAATTAGCAATCTGTTTCTATCTTAGAACTTTTGACACCCGGGCTAATGGGAAATAGATAACAAAAAAAAAACTTCCCCATTCAAACAGAATGTTAAATGGACATCAATATCTGCATTTACAATATGACACCACTTGCCCAACGCCGAAGCCAACAAAAACATCCAATAGAACAGAGAAACTTCGGCAACAAGCAAATCTGGCAAAGATTTATGATTGGCTCATAGTCGTCGGTGGCACTGAATAGTCCATGGTTCAAACTAGCGCAACTTCGCTACCAGTGAGCAACCGATATACACACCAATAGCTCAGGATAATCCAAATATCTATTGCTGCAGAGAGCGCAGCAGCAGATGCTCCCCGTAAAAGGAGGACAAACAGTTCAATTCGTTGAACGGACTTCGTTGCCGATGTTGCTCGGAAATTCCATTTCCGAGGAAAAAGAAAAGTTCAATCACTGATTGCAAATGGGAAAACTTGGCAGGATTGAAATCATCAATTAACCTAACGATTTTGCGCTTCCGATCCTTGGGTTTTTGGGTAGAAAATTTACGACCTGAAAATTTGGTGACCATTATTGCTGCGATTGACGTCATACAACGTACATTTGCTAATTGGCATTAGCAGCTTTTGGATGGAAATTATTGAACGAAAGTTTCCTGTCATTTGAACTCATTTTACGTCAGTGGGAAGCCAATATCGCTGCTGGTCCAGACAGCCTATAGTGTAACAGATGCTTAAGCACATACAAACTGCTTTAATAAGATAAATAATGCATACATACAGTAGGAAGTCATTTCAAAAGAATTTATTTTTGGAATGACAATGATAGTATGGTGACTGGAACAACTGTAAATGTAGTAATCCTAATTCTCCATTAACAATATAAACCTGATGTGACTCAGCCAATACAAAATTTTACAATTTCAGTACCCGTCTATAAGGTTCAAGAAGTTGAACCAAGTATTGTTTCAAAACGTACGGTCTAGGAAAGATCATTTGTCAATTGATTATCCTAGAAGACGTACGTACCTTGACCATCTGTACTACACTCAGGCTTGATAATCCTCCTCGAAATCAAAAGAGTTTGGCAACATGCTCTAGAGCGGTGTTTTGCTTTTGCCTCGTCGCGAGGGAGCGAACGAACCCCAAACAGAGAGGCAATAAAAACTGAGCGAGGAAGAGGGGAACGAAAAAAGAGCCGATGATTATTTCGGGTTTTTGAGTGCGATTTTCGCCTCGAGAGTCTTTCTTTGTATGGGAGTGGAACTCGCGAGAGCTTTTTGAGTGTGAGTGGACGTGAGAAACACAACAAGAAATTTTGAGTGTTGGACGAACTCCTCGCTGCGCGGCCAGCTCGCGCTCGGTGCTGTTGAGGATGTGCGTTGTGATTTCTGAGTTTTATTTTCACTCCTCAGAAAATCGCCAAAATCGCTTCCTCATTTTCTCGCGAGGGAGTTTCTGTCAAGCCTGACTACACTGACAGTCTAGTATCTACGTCCTAGACTACATATTCAGACAATGTTTGCGCAGATGTCATTCATCTGCTAAGCATTGCTAAGGAACCGTGTGCAGGAAAACCCCAGCTGCCGTATGTGCTTAACAATTAACACCCTCGCCCACGACAAACACCAATCAATTAAACGAGCAAATTGCACCCAACATTTCTATTCGCCTCGATTATTGTAATTGATCCCTGCAACACTTAAGTACGCGAGTAGGTATAGTTCGTAACCCTATGCCGACGTATCCCCTAGTCCTAATCTAATAATTTACATGTCACTCCAGTGGACATGGACACACTTCGGGACTTTGTTCAATTTTTCTCATGACTCTCTCGACAACTAACCGTCGAACACCTACACACGCTTTCAACAAAGCAACATACTACTAACAGCTACCGATCGAGAGCGGCAGCGGGTCAATCAGCAGCCAGCACCCACCCACAACAACCACGCAAGCGAGCAGCCAGTGAGCCTATGGTATGAACAACGCAAACACACAGCATGTCCCCTCCGTTTTGTGATTTATTTACAGTTTGACACCGGGACGAGAGAAGCTATTAATTATTGGTGCGATATACCTTTCTAGGAAAATCGATTCATTCGATAATCGCTTCCCCCTTCTTGGACGATTTTTTACTTATTGAGATGCATCTTCTTATTTGTGACCAGGCCAGTATTTACGGGAGCGTATAAAAGCATCCAGATATGACCTGATGTTGGTGTCGGCGACCCGGCAGAGCAGGAAGCGGTATGGAACAGAATGATATGCGGAGGTTTTACGAAACTGTCAATGGCATGCGGAGAAAAACAGCGCCTTCTCCCGACATGTGCAGCAACTGTGATGGAAACTTGTTGACCCACAAAACAATGGTGGCTACCAGGAGGAGAGAGCACTTCGAGGAATTGTTGAACGGTGTTTACTATCTATACAAGAAAGGGCATCGACTGGAATGCGCGAATTACAGAAGAAATCAACGTAAAAGTATGGATTGGAATTCTATTCAAAAAGCGGGATTTCTTAAGGACTGATCAACGACGAATCAGATGTTCATCCTGCGGTAGATTCTCGATAAGCTCTGGGAGTACAACTTGCAGACCCACCATCCATTTACTGATTTCAAGGTATACTACTATTCAGTGAAGAGAAACGAGGTATGACAGATTACGATCAAACATGGCTTTTCACGCGATGCTGATTAGACTGATTCGTGCGACGCTTGACCAATCCTAAACAAGTCTATGGGTTGCGGATGAAATTTCTTAATCTTTCGTAACCTTAGACCCGTGGTCACCAAAGTGCGGCCCGCGGGCCGCACATGATGTCCAGTTCTCTACGTTGCCGCAGAATTCCTATCAATGTTTCTTACGAAAGTTGTTCTGCTCCCGAAATAATCAAGAATAACGTGTTGAATGATTCACAGACCGATCCAGACGTTGCAATACAAGCAGTTGAAAAATGCGCCTGAGGATCACTGCCTTAGACGGACTGAAACAGTGTGATTCCCTTTCGAACATACTGTTCAACATAGCACTGGAAGGAGCGATAAGGAGAGCTGGTGTGCAAAGGAGCGAAACCAGTGCTGTCACGTGGTCGGATAAATATGCTCCAGGGCTTCGCGGATCGTCATCATTGAGATCGACCGTTGGGCCGTGGAAAAGGCGTTCCTTTAATTTAAAAAGGGGGACACCGGGTCTCCAGTTAGCCTAGTGGTTAAGGCTCTCGCCAATCCGGAGACGGCGGGTTCGATTCCCGTTCCGGTCAGGAAAATTTTCTCGACTCCCTGGGTATAGTGTATCATTGTGCTTGCCTCACAATATACAAATTCATGCAATGGCAGGCAAAAAAGCCCTTCAATTAATAACTGTGGATGTGCTCAAAGAACATTAAGTTGAAGCGAGGCAGGCCTAGTCCTAGTGGGGACGTCGAGCCATAAAGAAGAAGAAGAAGAAGAAGAAGAAGAAGAAGAAGAAGAAGAAGAATGAGAGTTGGACTTAACACCACAAAGAACAAGTGCATTATTGCTGATAGTCTTCGTCAGTCCGGCCGTGGTAATTTCGGTGTGCGAAACCATCTGAAGTCCCGTAGGCTGCCAACGAAGACAAAACTCTCGTTGTACAGTACTCTGTCTTCCGGTCGTTTTAGACGACCATGAATCGTGGAATTTCAGAGAGGGTAAGCGGAACGGCTTTAGAGTCTTCGAATGTAACAGCGCCTAAACTGGAGGACGGCATCTGGTGGAGTCGCATGACTCAACGCGTAATTTCAAAGAACGTCGCAAAAAACGCGTTATTTGAAAACATTTCGTAAAATAAGTAAAGTCACGTTAAATTTGAAAAGGTTTCAGAGGTATCAGGGGGATCCAGGATACCACAGGGGAGCTTCTAGCTAGAGGCGTTTTAAAGGGTTACATGGCGTTTCAGGGAGATTTTAAGGCGTTTTAAGGGGTTTCAGGGGGTTCCAGGATGTTTCGGGGCGTTACATTGTACATTGAGTTCGAGAGGGATTTAGGGGGGGTTTTGGAGGTATTTAAGGATGTTTCAGAAGATTTTCGGCGGGTTTCAGAGACATTACAGAGTGATTTTCCGGGGTTTCGGAAGGTAATAAGTGTGTTACATGCGGTTGGAGGGTGTTTCAGGGAGATTTCGGAGACAATTCTTTTCGGCGGGTTTCCGAGACGTCAAAGAGGCGGTACATATGCGTTTTCGGGGTTTCGGAGGGTTTTAAGTATGTAACATTGGGTTTTAGAGGGGGTTTAGGAGGATTTTGAAGGCATTTCAAGAAGATTCAGATGATTTTTGGCGGGTTTCAGAGACATTACAGAGGAGTTTTTGTAGGTTTCAGAGGGTTATAAGTACGTTGCATGCGGTTCAAAGGTGTTTTACGGGGATTTTGGAGATAGAAGTAGCTTCAGAGAATTTTCGGAAGAATTTCCGAGATGGTCAAGAGGAGTCACATACACGTTTTCGGGGGTTTCGGAGCGTTTAAAATCCGTTACATGGGGTTTCAGGGGCATTTTGGAGGCATTTCAAAAAGCTTCGGAGGTTTTTCAGCTAGTTTCAGAGACGTTAGCGGCGTTACATAGGCATTTCAGGAGTTTCGGAGGGTTATTGTGGGTTCCAGAGGGCAACGAAAAAAGACCCTCTGGAACCCCCGAGAACGTCACCTACGCCCTCTATAATTCTTCTTAAACTCGCTGAAAACCGTTCGGAACTCCCTGAAATCCCGTAGGACCCCTTGTAACGTACCTAAGACCCCCAAAAACGCCTCTGAAGCTTCTTGATATGTATACATGAAAATCTCCCTAAAACCCCATGGCCATCGGACCACATGTAACGCATCTGAAACCCTCCGAAACTGCCTATGTAACGACTCTGTGATCTCTTTGGAACCCGCCGAAAATCCTCTGAAGCTTCTTGAAACGCCTCCGAAACCCGCCGAAAATCCTCGGAGCTTCTTGAAATGCCTTCATCATCCCCCTAAAACCCGCCAAAACCCCATGCAACGACTCTGTAACCTCTTTGAAACCCGCCGAAAATCCTTCGAAGCTTCTTGAAATGCCTCCAAAACCCGCCGAAAATCCTTTTAATTTCTTGAAATACCTCCAATATCCCCCTAAAACCCTCCGAAACACCCGAAAATGCCAATGAGCCAATGTAACGCTATGTAACACCTCTGTAACGTATCAGAAACCCGCCGAAAATCCTCTGAATTTTCTTGAATTGCTTCCGGAATCCCCCAAAACCAACTCGAACAGCATGTAATGCACTTAGAATCCTCCAAAACCCCCGAAAACGCCTTTGTAACGCATCTGAAACCCGACGAAAATCCCCTGAAACTTCCTGAAATTCATCCAAAATCCGCCTAAAACCCCCTCGAACCCCATGCCACCTCTGAAACATCCTGGAACCCCCTGAAACCCCTGAAACGCCCTGTAACCTCCCTGAAACGCCCTGTGACCTCTTGAAACGCCCCTAGTAGCCTCTCTGGAACTCCTGAAACCTTTTCACATCTACCGTGACTTGACTCTTTTAAGCGATTTTTTCAAATACCGCGGTTTTTTGCAAGGTTTTTTGAAAAAAACTTTAGTGCATTCTTCCGCTGGACCTTCGAAAATGTCTAAAAAAGGTTTTTATTAGGAATTTTCACAAGAACTTTTTTCGAATTTCAGATAGGAGCTTCATCCAGGATTTTCCGTAGCTTGATCCGAAGAATTAACCAAAAATGCTTAAGATCTCTCCAAGAGTTCGTCGAGAATTCCTTCAAGAGTTTCTCGGGAATTTCTCCAGGAGTTCCTTGGGGAGTCTTGCAAGAGTTCCATGGGAAGTCTTCCAAGAGTTCCTCGGGAATTCCTCTAGAAGTTTCTCAGATTTTTTTATTACGGGATTTTCTGCCGTAGGCAGGTTCATCCCGGCGCCTTCTTTCATCCAGAAGTTCCTCGGGAATTTCTCCAGGAGTTCATCGGGAATTTCAGCAGTTCTTGGGAGTTTTTCAGGAGTTCCTCGGAAATTCCTCCAGGAGTTTTTTGGAAATTTCTCTAGGAGTTTCTCGGGAATTTCTCCAAATGTTACTCGATTACTTCATTAATTCATCGGGAATTCCTTCAGGATTTCTTCGGGCATTCCCTCGGAAATTCCTTAAGAATTTCTCGGCAATTTCTCCAGGAGTTTCTTGGCAATTGCTCGGCATTTTCTCCAGGAGTTCATTGGCAATTACTCCGGCAATTCCGTCAGGAGTTCCTCGACAAACTGCTCCAGGAGTTCTAGGAGAAGAATTTCTTCAGGAGTTTCTCAGGAATTCCTCCAGAAGTTTCTCGAGAATTCTTCCAGGAGCAGGATACCTCCAGGAGTTTCTCGAGAATTCATCCAGGAGTTCCTCGGGAATACATTCAGGATTTTTTCGGACATTCCTCCAGGAGTTCCTCGACAAATTTCTTCAGGAGTTCTTTGGGTATTTCTCCAGGAGTTACTCGGGAATTCCTCCATTGATTCCTCAAGAGTACCTCCTGAAGTTTCTCGGGAATTCCTTCAGGAGTTTCTCGAGAACTCCCAAAATGAATTCCCATGGAATTTCTTTCAGGTTATGATTAGTTGGCGATTCAGTCATCAAATTCATCGTTTCAAGAACGCTTCGAATGGAAGCTTCTTGACGGACTCAATTTGTATCGTTTTTTCGTTTCTAAAGAAGCTTCCATACGGAGCGAAAAGTTGGATAAAAATTTAATCATCGTTTTATATCCATTTGATGACTGCATCGCAAACTAATCATAAACTGAAAGTGAATCCACAGTCGTTCAAAACCAAGGAATTCCTACAGAAATTACCGAGGAACTCCTGGAGTAATTCCCGAGTAACTCCTGGAGAAATTCCAATTCCCGAGGGACTCTAGGAGAAATTCCCGCAAAAATTCAGAAAGAATTCTCTTCAGGAGTTCCTCCAGAATGCTCTCCAAGAGTTCCTCCAGAATTCCTCCAAAATTTCCTCTAGAATTATTCTAGGAGTTCCTCGAGAATTCCTCCATGAGTTCCCAGGGAATTCCTTTACTAGTTTCTTGAGAATTCCCGCAAGAGTTGCTCTGGAATTTCTCTGGGAGTTCCTCAAGATTTCATACAGTATTTTTCGGGGATTCCTCTGGAAGTTCTTCGAGAAGTTCTTCAGGAGTTTCTCGGGAATACCTCCAGGAGTTCTTCAAGAATTCCTTCAGCATTATCTCAGAAATTCTTCCAGGAGATTCTAGGAAAATTATCTCCAGGAGTTTATCTGAGTGCCTCTGAATGTTGCCTATGAATACCCGAAGCAAATACTCTGTAACTCCCGAGGAACTCAGAGAGGTAATTTCCGGAGTACCTGGAGGACATTTCGAGGAACTGCTGGAGGAATTTCTGAAGAATTTTTGCAGGAATTTCAACAAATTTTTGATGGAATTACCGGGGGCTCCTGGGGAACTTCCCGAGGATCTCTTGGAGGAATTCCCTATGAAGCGATGGAAGAATTCCCGAGGAACTACTGGAGATATTCTCGAAGAACTTATGAAGGAATTCCTGAGTGTCGTCTAGAAGAATTTCCGAGGAACTCCTGAGAGAATTCCCGATTGACTCCTGGAGGAATTCTCGAGGAATTTCTGAAGAACTTCTCAAGGATCGTCAGGAGGAATTTTCGAGGAACACATGGAGGAATTTCCGAGGAACTACTGGGGGAATTCCCGAGGAACTCCTGAAAGAATTCCAGAGGAACTACTGGAGGAATTCTTGATGAACATCTGGAGGAATTTCCGCGAAAATGCAGAAATAATTCTCTCCAGGAGTTCCTCCACAATTGCTCCAAATGTTACTCGGGAATTCCTCCATTCCGGGCGGAATTTCCGAGGAACTTCTGGAACAATTCTCGGGAAATTTTCGTGGAACTCGTGCGAATACACTCGAGGAACGTCTTTGGGAAGATAAAAAAAAATCTGGAAAAATCCTAGGGAAATCCTGGAGAGGAACATGCATTATTAGCGAAGTAAATTTCGTGGATGTTCAGTAGGGAACTTTCCAGAAAAATCATGGAGTAATTCCCAGGATAATCCTTGAGAGATTCCAACACAAATGCTGCAGGAATTCTTGGCGAGCTTCTAGGGGAAATCCCGCATGGAGAAGTCATGGAGGGATTCCCAAAAAATTAATGGAGGCATTTTCGGGGTCTTTTGAAGGGAACTCCTAGAGGAAATTCCGGATAAATCCTGTTAAAAATTCCTGAGAACTGCTAGCGAAATGCCTGGAGAGCTCCTAGACTAATTTTTAAGGAACTCCAGGAGAACTTCCTGGTGAACTGAGGGAATCCTCGGGAAACTCCTGGAGAAATTTCTGTTGAAATTCTGGAGAAATTCTCAGAATATTTTAAGAAGTATTACCAGGGAACTTTTGTAAAATCTTTAAGGAGCACCTGGAGAAAATGTAAGAAGAAATTCTCATTTGTATCCCAGAAGCAGTTAGGGGAAAACTTCAGGACGAAACCCTGACGGATCTGCCGGAGAAATCCTATAAAGAACTTCTTGAAAAATCTCAAAAAGAACTCTTGTGTAAATACCCTGAGAAATGAATAAAGGAACTCCTGGAACAATCCCTGAAGGCACTCCATGAGGAATCACCAATCTGATGCAAATCAAAGTAAAATCAATCTAGGGTATCGCGCCACTTGGGCGGTGGCTTCTATATTCGTCTGTTTTCCACTATAACTCAGTCAATTTTGAACCAATTTACTTGAAATGTTGTACACGGGTAGATACTATACCTATCTCGCCGCATTCCAAAAATTGTGTCAATTGGTTCAAATTTAACTGAGTTATAGCGGAGAACAGACGAAAATAGAACCACCGCCCAAGTGGCGCGATTCCCTATGTAAAACTTCTGAAGAATTTTATGATGAAGTTTACATTAATTTTTACCATAGAATGGCTGAATCATTAGAATGTCTTTCTGAGTAAATGAACACATCCTATAAATGTTAAACTGTTTGTGTGAAACCGCCTGAACTAAATTGATCTTCCGAACCCTAAACCTATAAACCCAACACTGGTAAAGCACCGTCCCCTTATCGGTCGAAATTCCAGCGTTTTGAAAACAATCTCTGAAAATCAAATGTATGGTGTGCGTATCGCTGGTACGGTATCGCTGTTATCACTCCCCAAAATAATAACCGGAAAACCGATTAGGTCCACTTACCGCTTTTTTCCTCCGCCGGAATGCCTTCGTCTTCGTCCAGCTTGCTGCAGTCGGCTTTCTCCGTGGGTTCGTTCTCCTGCTTTTCGTCTTCGGTGTGAATCGGCGAAGAAGGCCCGGACGAGGCACTGGCCCCGGGGCTCGGCGACGAGCTGATGGCGTGGGCAGGCGACGTCAGCCCGCTGGTGCCGCTGTCTTTTTCGGTGGACTGCCGCCGGAGGCCACCCAGTTCCGGGTACTTGAACTGTCGCGTCGTCTGGTCGTCCAGGGTGGTTTCGAGGGACTTTTTCCGGACGCCTTTTTCCGGCGGCTCGTCGACGGATTTGTTGCTGCGCAGAGGCGCCACCGGAGGTAGGGAGGATGGAATGGCTGGTGGCGGAGGTTCCGCTTGCCGGAGTGGTGACTTGAGCTTTTCCGGGCTGATTTTTGTGGGGCTTAGCGAGCTGGGGTCGATCGCGTGCGGAGGAACTGCTGGCGGGAGTTTGGTGGGCGATGGAAATGAATTCTGACGAATGTTTCGGGGACCCTTCTCCGGGGGCGGTGGAGGAGGAGTCTGTCTTTTTGGGGGACTAGGGGGAGGCTCACTCGGGGATTGAAGCCTGTGCTGCGGGGGAGGGTCTGGACGGGTGGGTCTGCTGGTTTCTTTGGCAGGTTGCACACAGGCATCGCCATTGGTTGTGACCGGAGGCGGTGGAGTGACGCTGCTTCCTCCGGGTATGATTCCCGTTCCCGGGACAGTCCTTATAATATCACATCGATTGAAATCGCTGCCGCCCTTGGTGGTTCGCGTTTTGGAAAAGTGTGATGTCCAGTTCTTCTGCTTCTCGATCAACTCCCGCGAGTTGAACTTCCGCTCCGGCTTTTCCGGTTTTTCTGGTTTTTCAGTTTTCAGTCTCGATTGGTTTAGTATTCTATTGGAATCTAGCTTGCCAATTCCGTTGGTGATTGGATGGTGCCTCCGCTTGGGCGAAGGCGATCGATCATGCTCGGAACCGACCTCGGACAGATTGTCCTCCTTGCTGCTGGAATGTGACATCTTAATACTGAATGGCGGTGGCCGATTTACCCGACCTTCGCCGAGTTTCTCGAACAGTGCTCGGGCGTTGTTGAATCGGGCCGCGTGGGACTCCGTACGTACCACGGTTGCCGTTGGGGAGGGATGACTTACGACCTCTTTGGCGGATACTTCCGGTGCCAGTTCTACCGGCTTCCGTTGGAAGAGGTTGGCAATCTGGGAGACCTTAGGCCCAGAGGCCGCACCCGCAGCCGAAGATTTGTCCATCTTGTGGATTGGTTTCACTCGTTACGGAAACCTGGAATGGGAGAGAAATAGAACACATGATTAGTTTTATCCTTTTAAAGCGCTTTTAACTTGAACAATTACAAACATTAGATACTTTGTCATGGTTCCGTGGCCTATAGAAAATCTTGGATATGCACATTGAATTGATACCGTGAGGTCGCCATTCACCGCTCATGCCCCATTCACCGCTCATTTTGGGTCAATCATACAAAAAGGATCAAATGTTAGTAAAGTATCATAACAAAAGTGAATGTAACATGCTGCCACATTAAAAACTTTCATTTCACCAAGTTTTTATATGGGTGTACCTGAAATCACGTTCTTAAAAAATATTTCCCACACTGCGCTGCAGGACAACATGGGAACTGTTCAAGGCAAACAGCGGAAAAAATATCCAACATGTAAAACCCGTTAAAGATTCCATTTTGACAAAACAGTGTAAACTGAACGTCATGAATCATCAATACATTGGTAAATAAACGTCATTTTGTTTTTATAAATGAATAGTTTCTGTGATTCCATGAAAAAATAATCCAGTGAGCGGTGAATGGATCCATTATGAGCGGTGAATGGATGCATGAGCGGTAATAGGAGCCAAGAGATTACACATTTGAATTTTTTATTTTTTCGGCTGTAAACATGTTTTACAATCGTTTTATATTTTTTCTATAATAACAACATAACTGTTGAGTTGTTAACGTAAATTAAAGTGCAATATTCGCAAACGTCGATTTTAAATGTCATATACTTTACGAAAATGCCGTTAAATGAGCGGTGAATGGTGACCTCACGGTAGTTGAGATTGATAATTGAACCCCTAAAAACTTCAGTTCCACAAAATCTGGGATTGAACGCGTAATAAGCTTGTACACCAAGTTCCAAATTTTCAAATGCTTTTTCACTTAGTTTTAGAAACTCCACCAGCAAATCCTCCATGGAATCGCGTGCAAAGCCTTGATTGACCTCGGGTAGATGCTTCTCCAGTATCGGTAGATCAACTACACTGACACAACGAAGTAATGAGGTAACTGCTCGGGACCTCTGAGGATGTCGGAGTGCTCATGGAAATGGCTGTATGGCAGAAGGTTCACATTGGTGCGTGAATGCCAGGAGTCAGATTACATAAAATGTGTGTTGATTATTATGATCCGGTACAATTCGCTGATTGTATAACGTGTAGGTGTGATATGATAAATTGAAACTGTGCCGTGAAGTTGGAAGGAAAATAAACGACTGTTTCAACCCGTTTCTGGTTCTAGCGATGGCTAGGAACATATGACTATACATGAGTTATATATGATGGAGAAAATAGTTAGGAAGAGAGAGACGAACTAGGGATTGAACCAGTTGGTTCACTAGACTCAATGCTAGCTTTTTATCGTCAACTGTTCAGATTTTGAATACAAGCAATTTGAAAAAAAAAGTTTGCAAATCGGTCAACTAGTTTTTAAGATATCGTGATCACCGTAATGGCAATTTATAAAAACACGATTTCAACATAATTGTGTTTAAAGTTGCGCACTTCGCCTTGCCTTACGAAGAGTGCGCGCTACAATAGACTGTAACATTCGTTCTAATGCTCTAATCTTTATGAAATTAAGAATTTGTATTATCTAGCTAGTATACTTTCAAATTATGCAATAAAAAGCTCGTTTTTATATCACCCTCAAAATATGTAATCCTTTGAGCTTTGACCAAGGTTAACTCTCCAGTCTTGTGTTACGGGTATAAATATTTTTTACAATTATAAGACAGAATAATTGTTCAATGTGTTATAAAAGTTCGTTATTCGTGCGTTCTTTGTGATGTATGTTTTATTCTAACTTGTATGTATTTCCATAATTTTAATGCACATTTATAGGGTTCTGGAAAAATAGAGGCCCATGCATTGCAATCCCACTTTGATTGCCAACTTTCAGGTTTTTTTCGGGCAGCGGTCAAGTAGTAGAGATGAAAACCTTTTCCTGCTATGGACTTCAAGTTATTAAGCTCAAGTATCGAACCCTGAAACGGGATGCCCGATTAGGATTAGTTTTCCTAGACAAAACCGAGCAATGAACACAGCAACAAATGCTGTGAACTAAAAGGCAAACTACCAACTAAAATACAATTCCAGGATGACTGATGGACCCAAACCAATACATGAAACCTCGTCATCCTGTGATCGGAAGATGTTATCCATCTGGATAACAGGGCACATTTATGTTATGTGTTGTGTTGCGGCAATTTGTGATGTCTCTTATTTGTGCATTTGTAAAGTTATGTGTATCGTGATGTGTTAATACTTTGTAATAATTAATTTCTTTTAGTTTTGTAACATGGCCCCCCTACGTGGGGCCCTAGCATTTGTAGGGTTCCATGTTGTATTTTAGTAACATGGCGCCCAACTAAAAAACCCCGTGTATGCAAATGAAAGCTAGTTGGATGAATTACAACAAACTACAGTTTTAAGGCCATTTTATTTTTGTGGACAAGAGCTCGTTCATAAATGTAAAGTTTAGTTGAGGTAAGATTTATTCGTTACAAAATCTGGAGAGCAGTTTGGCTTTCGGGTAACATAAATCTAGTTTTGAGTTGAGGTGTTTTTTGGGAACTTGTTAGTCCTGTTCACCGTTACGTTTCTGGAAAGCACTGTGTCTTTCGGGTAGCAAAACTCGTTTTGGTTTCGTTTTGAGTTTAGGTTAAGTTATTTATCTTTATCGTAGTGTTAAGTATATGGCCTTAACACTATTGTTATGAAGGATATGAATCATATGGGAGCTGAATTTTTAGTGAATCGGTGAACGATTCACGAAAAATTCTTGCTCAAACGTTGGATTGTGTTACAGGTATAAATATTTGTTACAATTATAAGACAGAATAATTGTTTAATGTGTTATAAGTTCATTATTCGTGCGTTCTTTGTGATGTATGTTTTATTTATACTTGTATGTATTTCCATAATTTTAATGCACATTTATAAGGTTCTGGAAAAATAGAGGCCCATGAATTGCAATCCCACTTTGATTGCCAACTTTCAGGCTTTTTGGGCAGCGGTCAAGTAGTAAATATGTAAATCTTGCCCTGCCACGAACTTCAAGTTATTGAGCTCAAGTATCGAACCCTGAAACGGGATGCCCGATTAGGATTAGTTTTCCTAGACAAAACCAAGCTATGAACACAGTAACAACTACTGTGAACTAAAAGGCATACTGCCAACTAAAATACAATTCCAGGATGACTGATGGACCCAAACCAATAAATGAAACCTCGTCATCCTGTGATCGGAAGGAGTTATCCAGCTGGATAACAGGGAACATATATATTGGATATATGTTTTGAATCGCGTTGCGTCAATTTGTGATGTCTGTATATTGTGCATTTGTAAGATTCTTTGTGTGTCGTGTTATGTTGATGCTTTGTAGTAATTAATTTCTTTAATTTTTGTAACAGTTCCTAAGAGCTAAGGACTGTTCAATTTATAAAACGGACAACTTTACAAGGCTGTAAAAAGAAGACGCGTAGTTCAAATTTAGCCACCCTTGATTCGTTGTTCAGTACATCATCTTTTATTATAGTGATCATTTTTGAATCGAATAAAAATAGTTTATTTTAAAGAAAATCGGTCAGGTGTAAAATCAGGCGAATTTTTCGATTTCTGAAAATTGAAAATATATATAAAATTACTGTTCAAATATGGTATATTGTTTTTAATACCAGAAAAGTATGTGCTATGCTGCAGCAGCATGAGTAATAAACATTCTGACAAAATTTAAACTCAATTGGAAAATTAAGTGTTGAGATATTAAAGTCTCAAGTGAGATTCGATTTTTTGAATAAAATTCAATTGTAAAACAAAAAGGGCATGAAAATATTAAATAATCAATTTTTTTATGCATTCAGTCGAAAGTGGGAATAATGTGGTTTTAAATGCAGAAAACTGCTTCTTAATAGCATTGTTGGTTTGGTTACTGTGCGCTATTACAGACACAGTTATCAAAACAGTTTCGTTCTTTGAAGGTTCTTCCAAATAACAATGCAACCAAATGCAAATTTTGCAAAACAATGATGTAGGAAATAAAAACTTTGCATCCGATTATTATTAAATAAGGTGTACAATAACATAGCACCAACTTTGTTGAAAATAAATAATAACAAGATTCGCTAGAGTCGAAAATCTGTATCAATGGAGCAAAAAATAAAGCCTGTATCCGCAATAATCGGGACACAGAAATACAGCTATTACTCTGCAATAGACGCATGAAAATCTTTATGGTTTAATAACATCTTCAGATGTGTTCATTTCACCTACAAAATTTCATGTGAATTGATGCAGTTCTTTTTGTTGTACCAATGAAAGAGTAGAATGTGCGCCATTGAATTTTGTACAGCCCCTAGTTTTGCTAGTCAGCGCTGTAACTTTTGAATTTGGAAAAGGAAATGGCTAAAATTTTGAACACAAACCTCTCAAACTTCATTTGTTGTATGTGCAAAATTTCAAAAAAATCGATGCACTATCAATAATTTTTTAGTCGAAACATGTATTGGGACTAAACGTGATTTTGGCCCCTCAGACAGCAATTAGTCAGCACCCTTTATTGTTTCGATTGTACTATTGAAAGTACTATACCAATAATCATCAAATTTTGCAGGCATAATATACACATAATCAACTATCTACTGTGAAAATTTAATGAAAATTGGCAGAGAAATTCAAAAATTACGAATAGACAAACATCGGACATGAAAAACGCGAAAAAAATTCACTAACACTCACTCCTATCAACACCTGTAACTTTCAAACTAATTGATCAAAATTGATGAAATTTTGCAAGAAAGTGTCTCTATAAGTATCATAACTGCTAACGAAATTTCATAATTATCTTCACAGCACTTTGAACTGTAGCGCAAAAGAACTATCTATTATGCGAATGAAAATTGGTCAAGATTGTACAAAATGCTTAAAACAACGTCTGTTTATTTTTCATCCACAGTTAAAAGTAATGCATCGATTTTTATGAAATTTGGCACAAATAATAAACTTACAACAAAGGGTTCTCAGTCAATTATTTGGCAAATTTTACCGATTCATTATAGAGCTACAGCCGTACTTCTGTGTCCCGATTATTGCGGATACAGGCTTTATGAAACTTTTTAATATGGCCATCTTTATGGATTAAATTTTGGATGAAAAATGCAATTAAAAGTAAATTTCTCTTCTGTATCATTCAGAGAGCAATATTCTACTACTCTGGACAAATTTTTAGCCGAATCCGTGATGCTATTGCAACACAGGACTTAAATGAACATTTTTTAATAAATTCTATGGAAACAAGGCAACTTACTATATCACGCTGGAGACTGCTTGGTGCATTATTATTATGTGTACTATTGAGCTTTACCTGTAGTATAATAGTATAAGATTCCAATACATTAAAAACTTCATGAAAATGTGCATGTTAAGTATGTGGAAAGTTATGTCGAATTTTGAAAAATGGGTTTTTATTGATGTTTTACGAAAACCGCTTTAGTTACACAATAAAGAACAACTTGGTTAATGTTATATTTTTCCTACATTTGAGAATAACTATAGAAAGTTATGCAAAAAACTGATAATGGCTTTATTGAAAAATAAAAAAGATATCGCACAAGCAAGTTGTCCGTTTTATAAATTGAACAGTCCTTACGATTACCAGAAGAAACATGAATACTGTTAGTATCAAATAAATCTAAAAGCTTCAAAATAAGCATGAGCTTGATTGACCGCCCGTGGATGCTACTCCAGTATCGCCAGATCCGTTACGCTCACACAAGGAATCAATGAGATATCTGCCTGGGACTGGCAGGAATCTTCAGTGTGTGAGTGTTGGTAATCCTCTATTTAAGGCGATTATGACACCTGCCACGTCCGGTTGCAGGTCAATGTGGAGAAGGGTAAGAAAGTGATGATTGCAATCGTTTGTAACCACAGCAGACCGAATATAGCTCTGCGTCCGCACAAATTCATGCCGATGTCGGAATGTTGGTGGGATATGGGTGGCAGAGGGTTCACACATTGGTGCGTGGATGCCAGGCGTAAGATGATAGATTTGTGTGATTATTACTATGAAACTTGTGGCACAGTTCGCTTGATTGCATAACTCGTAGACGATATTCGATAGATTGAACCAGTGGCGTAGCCAGAAATTGTCTCTGGGAGGGGTTTTCAACGGTCAATAATACCTTTTTTGATTAGATATTTACATTTTGTAAAATGTAATGAGCCATTGTATTCGTAGTTTGAAAATAGCGGCGCAGCCGAAAATTTTTTCGTCGCAAAGCGCTTTATACTGAAAATTTGTTCCACAAATTTTGGCTCTGGGGGGGGTTTTAACCCTAAACCCCCCCCCCCGTGGCTACGCCAGTGGATTGAACACTGTGCTGCAAAAATAGGAAGGAGGGGGAACGGCTTTTCAACCGTTTCTGTTTCCAGCGATGGCTATGATAAAGTATATACAAAGATAGACAGTAGAAGGAAACGGACGGGCCAGTGATTGAACCCAGGACCTTCTGCATACGAATCAGAAGCGGTAACCACTTGATCACCAAGCCCGTCAAATCTATCTTGAACCTTCAAAATGGAACGAAAATTAACAAAATGAATGGTATTACATTGTAAGTCAAATTCCAGTATTCAAAATCATCCATTAAAGAGCATGCACCTCTGCAAACTCAATATGTTTAGTCCAATTTCAGAGTTTTCTATTTTCATTAGATTTGAATCTGAAAAGAATCCGAATATCCATTTTTCATTGCTTTTACTAAATTTGATGATTAATGTCGAATTCGTTTTTGAACCTGGGTTGGAACTGGATCGGCGGAAAATGTGTAAACAAACAACGTCAAACAAACTTTAGTACAAGCGAAACCAAAGTCGGGTTGGGGTTGAAACTGTGATCTGATCCAGTTCCAACGAAAACGACATAAGTAAGACTTAATTCGTATGTAATTTTCGATGCCTTAAAACATAACGTCATGCTATTGGTTCTTCAAGAAACATTCAAGCGAAATAGATTTCCAAGGTTAATGAAGGTTTATCCATGTAATAAACACAGATTTGTATGCAAAACTTTTCAATTTGTATTGACACAAAAATCTTTCGCCCACGATAAACTAAACGCTTAAGAAGTTTCATATGCTAACCATGTTTGCTAGAAATACACTTATCTGGACACAAGCGAAAAAGTTAAACACTCCCGAATCAATTAGTGACGCGCCGCACGTAAAACGTTAGCCTGAACCGGACCCGTTTATATGGGAATAAATTCACCGCATCCAATCGGACACAATTCTCGAAAAACACTACCCGAGCCTACCAATTGCTGGGGTTTTATCGCGCCGTTGTTCGGCCGGCCACTTCCCGCCCGAAGAGGCTACTACTACCTACGAAACGACACGGAGGGAAACGCACAGCTGAGGCCACTCAACGCCGGGACCAATCCGGCATCGGGAACGTGCTCTCGGTGCATTACACTGACTTGATGTGGCTATATGTAGGCAAACAACGCAGATAGTGTGTTGTCGTCGACTTCAAGCGACCATAACGTAACGAAAGCTATACGTATACCGACCGAAGTACCGATCAAGCGACCGACCGACCGCCTCGTAATGCTGATAAGATATGACAATTCGGCTGCTTGCTATAGTCTTCCCTCAGCGGGCGATCCCCGAATAGAACCACAGAATAAGATTGTAACGCAGCTATAGCAACTAAATAAGCTAGAATCAACAGTAGTTGATATAATTTCGTTCAGTTTCATATTGAAGTGTGTTATTGTTGCTGTCACATTTCTAACAAACATTATATTTTTTGTTACAGTTGTATTTGTTTTTAAACAACCGTTTTTATCAATATCATTGCTAATAAAGAAAACAACTTGTAACAAATTTTGTTATTTCCATTCAATCGGATTGTTTCATCGCTCTACACTGAAATAAACCCGAAGAAAACAAGATGCACTACGCGCATCTTCGGCTTTGGCCCAGGACCACAGGGGAAGGGGTAGCCCAGAAGCCTAGTGGTAGTAGGGGGTAGTGTGATGATGGTAGTCCGACGAATGACTCGAAAGATTGCAATTAGACGATTAAGGTTCTCCGCCGTTGTCTCTGCTGGCTGGCTGGCTGAGGATAGATAGTGCGGGCGCAAAGCTCGAACTCGACTTCGGGTTGGAACTGGAAACAATGAAATATCTCGTTTGCTGGTTTGCTCTAGCTGGCGGCCAGCGAAAAATATGCATATTGTTTGTCTTGCATGGCATTCCATGGTGGTGATGGAATGTGTCTAAAAGTAGACGATTAGTATCCAAAATCGGTTGGTAGCGCTATGTACTGGAATGCAATTTGAACGATTTTGAAAGCAAAGAAAGCAATTTTGAACCATTTTTTCGAGTATTCACAGATTCATAGTAAGAGACGAACCAGCCAAGGGCTGAAAATCTCTTTAATAAAGACAAATCAATCAATCAACAGATTCATAAAATATTCGAAAAGAATTATGTAGGGAGTTGGCTCTGGACTAACACTTGAGATACATCCCAAGCAGCAATGTGATGTATAATTTACTTTAAAGAGGTGCTGAGAACCATCATAAAACCAAGATGATTTTATTTTGGCTTTATGATGGAGTTTATTTATACACACCTCGAATCTACTTAACATAAAATAATAGGGTACGTACAGTATCTAGTTATGTTCAAAAATTCAAGTCAATCGGTTTGAAATTGACTGAATTATAGTAGCAAACGCCCAAAATAGGTCCTCCTGTCCAAATGGCCCCAGACTTTACCTGAATTAACCACTTATATATTTAGACACAGCAATTATTTTGCAGCATGCACAAATCAGAGACGGGCTTGGTAATCTAGTGTCTTCCGCTTCTGATTCATATGCAGAAGGTCCTGGGTTCAATCCTTGGCCCGTCCCTTTCCTTCTAATTTGTATCTTTCTATCCATTTTCTCTATACTCTCCTCTCTACATACACAACTCATGTACCGTGAGGTCACCATTCACCGCTCATTTAACGGCATTTTCGTAAAGTATATGACATTTAAAATCGACGTTTGCGAATATTGCACTTTAATTTACGTTAACAACTCAACAGTTATGTTGTTATTATAGAAAAAATATAAAACGATTGTAAAACATGTTTACAGCCGAAAAAATAAAAAATTCAAATGTGTAATCTCTTGGCTCCTATTACCGCTCATGCATCCATTCACCGCTCATAATGGATCCATTCACCGCTCACTGGATTATTTTTTCATGGAATCACAGAAACTATTCATTTATAAAAACAAAATGACGTTTATTTACCAATGTATTGATGATTCATGACGTTCAGTTTACACTGTTTTGTCAAAATGGAATCTTTAACGGGTTTTACATGTTGGATATTTTTTCCGCTGTTTGCCTTGAACAGTTCCCATGTTGTCCTGCAGCGCAGTGTGGGAAATATTTTTTAAGAACGTGATTTCAGGTACACCCATATAAAAACTTGGTGAAATGAAAGTTTTTAATGTGGCAGCATGTTACATTCACTTTTGTTATGATACTTTACTAACATTTGATCCTTTTTGTATGATTGACCCAAAATGAGCGGTGAATGGGGCATGAGCGGTGAATGGCGACCTCACGGTATATAGCCATCGCTAGAACTAGGAACGATTGAAAAGCCGTTTCTCTTTCTTCCAACTTTCACAGAACAGTGTCAATCTATCAGATAACGCCTACGAGTTATGGAAGCAAGCGAACTGTGTCATTTCAGCTTCATAGTAATAATCGCACAAATCTATCACCTTACGCCTGGCATCCATGCACCAATGTGTGAACCTCTGCCAACCACATCTTACTAACACTCCGACACCCGCATGAGGTATAATCGGATGTGGATACAAATGATTGCAATCATTACTTCTTCTCCTTCCCCACATAGACCTGCAACCTGACGTGACAGGCGCCATTATCGCCTAAAATGATCTACACCAACGCTCACACACTACAGATGTCTGCTAGTCCCCGGCAGATAAATAATCTCATTGGTTCCTGGTCTGTCGATACTGGTGTAGCATCTACGGGCCGTCAATAAAGCTCAAGCAAGCTCAGCTCAAGCTCAATTAATTTGCACACATGTCTCTCAGCTTCCTCTGTTAATGACCATTTTTCTATGTATATAGTGTAACAGGCACGAAGATGCTCTATGTCTAAAGAAGTCAAGGAAATTTCCTTTACGAAAAGTTCCTGGACTCACCGGGATTCGAATCTGTCACCCCCAGCAAGGTCACACTGGTAAATCCACGCCTTTACAGCTATTGGGCAATTGAAAACCAGGTTTAATCTGAAACAAATGCAGGTATACTGCATGAATTCCGGGAGGAACCTCTGGAGCAATTTCCAAATCAGTTATTCGAAGCACTTCTGAAGGAATCTTTGGAAAAGAAATCCTAGAGGAATCTCTGAAGGCTTCCTGAATGAATCTCTGAACGAATTTTTAAATTGATTTCTGAAAGAATTTCTGGATGAGCCGTTGAAAAAACTCTTGGAGAAATCTCTGGTGAAATTCCTGTAATTTCTAGAGTAATCTATGGAGAAATTGCTTGAGGAGTCTCGAAAACAATTACTGGTGGTTTCGCACCAATGGAAAGCATTTTAGCAGGAATATTTAAATGAAGCCCTGGAATAATTCCTGCAAGAACCTCTGACGCAACGCTGGAAACACTGGTAGAATTTGCGGAGGAATCTCTAGACGAATTCTTGGAGGGATACTTTGAAGAAATCTTTAGCAAATCACTGGAGCAATTATTGGATGAATTTCACAAGCATTTCCTAGGGGAAACATTAGAGGAATTCATCGAGGATTTGCTAAAGAAAATGTCAATGAATTCTGAAAAAGTTTCTAGATTTTTTTCAGGCGTTTCTAAATGGAACTTGGTAAAAATTCATAGTGGAATCCCTATAGGAATTCCAGAAAGCCGAATTGCTTATGAGTTCTCTATTAATAATATCTGGAGTAATTCCCTGAAAAAAATTTAAGCAATTGAGTACAGGCAGCGTAAATAAAAACTCCATTCAAAAAAAAATTCATAGTCTTATTTTTGCATGATTCGTTGAGAAATGCTGAGACTTTTTTACGCGGTTTTTTGAAATTTGAACTGAGTTTTTTTTACGCGGTACGTATCCCCCGCGTAAAAAAAACCTGACTGTATGTCGGAAGAATTTATATTTATCAACATTGAGGGCATCCCTGGAAGAACTGTTGCCGAAATTGCTGGCGGAGACTTTTGGGGAAATTGGGGAACCTGATGGTGAAATTCCCGATTGAATCTCTGCTAGAAATTCCTGACAAATCTCTGGAAGAATTCCTGAAAAAATGCTGGAAAAATTCCGGGACAAATTTTTGGAAGAACTCCTGAAAGACTCCGTTTGGAAGCTCTGGATAAATTTCAGGTGGATGGCAGAATTCCTGACAGAAGTCCTGGAAGATTTTTGAGATTTTGAGAGAAAATTTTGAAGAGTTAGCTGAAGGAATCAGAGGAAGGTTAATAAAGAACACTGAATGAACTCCTAGAGGATGCTTTAGGACATAAGATAAATATACAAAAAAAGACAAATGTTCCATTTAAGGATGGTCATTTTTGGAATGAGTGTAATCAGTTTCGTACCTTTTAATTCCGCCCTATGTTGCTTATCCTTTGACATATACGCTTATTTCGACTACCACTTGTAATCTTCCTCAGTGTCAGTTATTCACTTGAATATCTGACACTGAGGAAGATTACAGGTGGTAGTCGAAATACGCGTATCTGTCAAAGGATAAGCAACATAAAGTGGAATTAAAAGGTACGAAACTGATTACACTCATTCGAAGAGGGTATTCTGCTTAGAGGGTCAAAAAGTCGGTACAAGGTGGTCCTTTTTGCCAACTAGTATTATCATTAAACAATTTCACATCGTAGCATGTTTCCTTGATGTAGTTTTCGCTGGCGATGTTAGAGTTACGAACTTTTTTGAAGATTTCTCTTCTTTTTGACCATAGGCTCTTCTTGTAGCTTCCTAATTTCACTATGTTTGGATATTGGAGCGACCTTTTCAGATATTTGTCCTTCTATAATAAACGTTTTCTCTAAGTCATAGATTTTGCAGAAGAATGTTTGATGGGATCTATTGAGAAATTGTAGAGAAAATTAAAAAAACATATTTGACAATTCGAAAGTTCGAGCACTTTTTAAATTGTCGATTCTAGCGGTATGATTTCTTCGAAGAAATTTTTACATAATGCGTGAGATCAACCTACCTCATCATAACTGCTAAGGGGCTGTCCATTATTTACATAAGGGAATTTTTGCGATTTTCCGACACCCCCTTCCTCCTTGGTAAGATTTTTTGTATGAGAACTAAAATATTTTTGTAAGGCACGTAAGATTTCTCATCACAACCCCCCCCCCCCCCCCATCCTTCATAAATTCTTAAGTAATAAATGGACAGCCACATATTATACATATATAGTAGTTTCCATACGAAATCATCATTGCTTCAAAGATTCTGTAAATATATTGATGTACTAGATGCAGAAATCTAGTGCGAACTTTTGCCCCACAGCTACTGCGAACTTTTGCCCCACTGCCGAGGTTTTAACAATGTCCCTTTCTGCAAGAAGCACTAGTAGTTTATTGTTTATTCGAGTGCACCTGTTGAACTACTATGGAATAACGATTCTCCGACATCAAGAGGTTATGAGATTCTTCTTCTTCTTGTTACTACAAATTCTTATTCCGAAAGGTCCAAAAATTTTATCAAAACACCTAGAAACACATTTTATCGCATAACTCTGCCAAACCATACCGAAATCATTCCAATTTTTATTGACGAGTAACTGACCTGATTACATATGTGTCGAACCCATACAGATTTGTTTGGGTTCTTAACTTATGCTCAGAAAAATACCCACTGCGAACTTTTACCCCGTGCGAACTTTTGCCCCGCATTACTCTACATAGATATTTTTGCTAATAAAAAAGTTTGGTTTCCAATTTCCTCGAAAATATGGACCACCTTAATTTTCATGTAAAAAGTACAACGGGGCAATTTGAAACGGATGGGGCAAAATGAAACAGCGGGTTAACATGATGTTTTCTATTGATGATAAACAATTTGATTAGCAATTTGAGGGTTGGTGTCGCCAATATGGCCTTTCGGTAAATCCGAGTAAAACATCTATTGTTCTTTTCACGGAAAAGAGAAACCGTAATGGTGTTCGATCTTTACGTCTCTTTGATTCTGAAATCAATGTGACTGAACAGGTAAAGTACGTTGGAGTCATTCTTGATTCCAAGCTTTCCTGGACACCTCATGTTGAGTTCAGAATCAAGAAAGCTTGTATGGCCTTCGGGCAATGCCGGCGAACCTTTGGTACAACTTGGGGTCTTAAACCCAAGTATATCAAATGGATTTACACAACTGTTGTTCGTCCAATATTGGCTTATGGATGTCTTGTGTGGTGGCAAAAGGGCGAAGTGAGAACGGTCCAATCAAAATTAGGCCATCTCCAAAGGATGTGCCTAATGGCGATGTCTGGAGCGTTCTCTTCAACGCCTACGGCAGCGCTCGAAGTTCTTTTTGACGTTGCCCCACTACACATTCATCTCAAACAAGAAGCACTTTCTTGCACTTACCGTCTATGGGTACTCGGTTTACTAGAGGAAACTCCTGTGAACCGCAGTTCAACACACACCTCGTTGTTTCCACTTTTGGTGAATTGGGACAAAGTTGTCCTTGCTCCAAGTGATCTTACAATTGCTTGTAATTTTCCATATAGGACATTTTCCACGAAATTCCCTTCCCGGGAAGAGTGGACATCTGGTTATCTGGAGAGAAGTATTTCAGACGGCATCGTATGTTACACTGATGGCTCCCTTCTCGAAGGTCGAGCAGGTGCTGGTGTTTATTCTCGTGAGCTAAGGCTGTATCAGTCTTATTCACTTGGTAGACACTGCACCGTTTTTCAGGCCGAAATCTTTGCTCTTATGTGCGGAGTGCAATCAGCACTTCAGCAGCACGTAATGGGCAAAGTAATATACTTCTGTTCAGATAGCCAGGCTGCTATTAAAGCACTTGCTTCGGCCAACTCCAGGTCGAAGATAGTTATCGCTTGTCGAACTCAAATCGAGGAGCTGAATTCAGCAAACGCTGTTCACCTTGTATGGGTACCTGGCCATTCTTCCATCGCTGGAAATGAATTGGCTGATGAGTTAGCTCGCACTGGAGCATCACATGACTTCATTGGTCCTGAGCCAGCTATTCCGGTATCCAAGTGTTGGGTAAAGCTTCAGATTGACACCTGGGCTGCCACTCAGCACAAACAATACTGGAATAGTTTGGAGTCATGTCGTCAAACAAAATTGTATTGTACTGAGCCATCTCTAGGGGTGGCAAAGTATCTAACAAATCTGTCAAAGCAGAATTGCAGCATGCTGGTCAAAGCATTGACTGGCCACTGCCGACTCAGTTATCACATGGCGAATATTCAGCAAGCTGATTCATTTGCCTGTGATAGCTGTGAATCCGATTATGGAACTTCGTATCATTTAATATGTAACTGTCCAGTTTTTGCGCAATTGCGTTTCCGAGTACTCGGGAAACACTTATTAAGTGAAACTAACTTCAGAAACCTGAATCTTCAGGACGTTCTGTTGTTCTTGACCCGCTGTGGTAAAGAGCTATAGGCTCTCTTTAAGCTTTATGCGTTATTACAGTGCCCTTCTCAGGGCGCTGTTTGAACCCATTGTGGTACGCTTATGCGTTATTACAGTGTCCTTTTCAGGACGCTATGTGAACCCATTGTGGTACGCTTTTGCGAGTATGACGATCCTATTCCCTTACCTGTCCTTTCCCATGTCCTATCCTTTTTCCTTCCCTTCTCCGTCAGGTAAATGATGAATAGGCTCGTGTTCATGGCGATGGCACAAATTTCCCGAATGGAGGAGAACGTGCCTCTAGAGCCGACCTACTGATACCTGATACCTGATAGAAACACATTTTATCGCATAACTCTGCCAAACCATACCGAAATCATTCCAATTTTTATTGACGAGTAACTGACCTGATTACATATGTGTCGAACCCATACAGATTTGTTTGGGTTCTTAACTTATGCTCAGAAAAATACCCACTGCGAACTTTTACCCCGTGCGAACTTTTGCCCCGCATTACTCTACATAGATATTTTTGCTAATAAAAAAGTTTGGTTTCCAATTTCCACGAAAATATGGACCACCTTAATTTTCATGTAAAAAGTACAACGGGGCAATTTGAAACGGATGGGGCAAAATGAAACAGCGGGTTAACATGATGTTTTCTATTGATGATAAACAATTTGATTAGCAATTTGATTACGATAACACGGGTTAGCCAGTGGCTATGGATTGCCAATCCGGAGACGGTGGGTTCAATTCCCGTTCCGGTCGGGAAAATTTTCTCGACTCTCTGGGCATAACGTATCATTGTACTTGCCTCACAATATACAATTTCATGCAATGGCAGGCAAAGAAAGCCCTTCAATTAATATCTGTGGAAGTGCTCTCAAAGAACATTAAGTTGAAGCGAGGCAGGCCAAGTCCCAGTTGGAACGTAGAGCCATAAAGAAGAAGAATGCATACATTCAAACAATCTTTTGGCGAAGGATAAATTTCCAAATTTTATTGAAATCTATTTCAAAACTTAATTTTGCACCACCCGTTTCAACTTGTCCCGAACTGGTTCGAAACTGTTACACTGCTATCTGCTAGTAATGTAAATATTGCCCCGAATTGCCAAATTCACATGGTTTTGAAGTGGCGGATTCGATGATCCGGAATTCGCTACACTTCGTCCAATTGTAACGAATTGGATTCTGATTACACTAATTTACAAAAAAAAAAAACGAAAGTCGTGAACATCTGGCATCGACCAAAATTTTTGAAGTACAATTTAGCGCCGATTTAGAAACCGTGCTTAAAAAAAATTAAGTAAAGCAGTTTTTAAGTTTTAGCTCAATATCGGGTTTTACAACTTTATAAAATATGGAATTGAACAAAATTCAAATATCTTGCGTTTTGTTCAACCAATTTAAAATCTGTTTCCAAGAATTAAAAGCTGAATACAATACCATTCGATCATCTGAATGCAGGTTTTGCGTCAGATTGATGAAATTCAAGATAGTGGCGAGAATTATAAATGATCTCTTTAAATTTTGGCAAAATTTCCAAAAATATTTGAACAAATGTATATTTTTCAATAAGAAAAAAAAACAATCTAAAAATTCTTTCTCAACATTTTTTTTTGACATATCATATGAAGGCGAGTTACAGTAAAAAATTCAGCTCAATCGGAGCATTGATTACGGAGAATAAGACGTGTGAAGTGAGCGACTTTGCATAAAAATATAACAAAAATCGATTTTAAATCATCAACTTTGTATGGAAAGTCGAAAAAAAATCCGCTCTATTGTAATTTTTTCCTTCGCGTTTTCGCACTCAGGGCATGATTCTACACCAAAAATGATCATCAGCTAACCGAGTTCAAAAATGCTGTAAACTAGTGTTAGCAGCGAAAACTAGAAACGAATAGCAGCGTCTTTTTTGGCAAAACTTCAGGCGCAATTGATAAAATGTTGCAAAACTAGTGGCGCATGATCAGTCTTGTTAGCGATCACAGTCTTTGACATCTTTTTTGTCGATATTCGGCTGCCTTTGTCTCCAACATTCGCAACACAAGCGATCAAACTACTGTCCGGAACAAAAATGTCGAATGAATGCGCTTGACCACGATTGCGTCTTCGGGAGATCGTTCGGTTTTTATTATTCATGTCTTTCTCATAAAGAGAGCTGTTTTGTACAAATGTATGTGTCGTAATCGATTTATCACACACGAATAAACTAATATTATACCAATCTTAATCATAATTGGCTGAAATCTTGCGAAAAGCTGGAATTAGACAAATGTCACCGTGTCAGATGACGATGATTTGATCCACTTTTTTGTTTATTGATCTTCGTTCTACCGCTCGTGTTGTGTGTAAGAGGTAGCGGTCGCGCTCGAATGAAACAAAGCGAGCTGACACCCGACCGCGGGAACGAAACGAAGGTAGTGAAAAGTGTCGATTGTTTACAAGCCTGCGCATGATACTGTACAAAAGCTCAGGAAGGCATCAAACAAAAATAACGCGCATTTCGATGAAACACAACGAATGGACTAAATTTTAAATGATGCATCTTTGTAAGTTATGGGAAAATCGTTTTACAGGTATATAGCGAATTCGATATAACGTACATTTTGCTTCGATATAACGTACAACATTGATTTTTTTTATTTTTTCTCAGGAAGAACCCCCAGATAAACTACGAAATCACTCATATCAATGCTGTGTTGCAGCATTAGTTTTGTTACCCAAAATTAGCGCAATATGGGGAAAAAAATTTTGTACTTTATATCGAAGCACAAAAAACGAAATGAGTTTTTCGTGAAAACTCATGTTTTGCATTATTGGTTTTGTGAATTTCACCGAAATCATTATTTACATTATTTCACGTCAAAAAATATTATTTTTTTCTCTGCTTCGATATAACGTACACTTCGATATAACGTACAAAGAGATTTTTGTTTGTACGTTATATCGAAGAGTACTTGTACTGCTTAATTTTCAATTTGTTGCTTTTACTCACGCTACATTTTAGTTGGTTTCATTGTGCAACTGTCATTGGTTCGAGTCAATCACGAAGTAGCAACCATAGATATGTGCAGTCAGTCTAAGCTAAGCTAAGCTAAGCTAATCACGCTACATTTACTGTGCACATTCTCTATAAAACTTGATGTACAACCTCAGAGCTCTCATGCATTTTAAGTAATACAGTGACACTGTTACTGAATTTCTTCTAATGTAATGATTTGAAATTTTTCGACTGAATCTGGATGTAATTGCGTTGAAACGCCTATCTCAGTCTTAATGTATTGACTATTTGTTTTATTCTACCCCATGTTTCGATAAACACATCGGGTAGAATAAAATAAATCGTCAATACATTATGACTGAGATAGCCGTTTCAACGCAATAACTTTTAATGTAACTTTGATCAAGAAAGAGCAAAACAGTTCTGATCAGTAGTGATGACACACCATATAGAGCAATATTGCTGTAAGGTGCCCAACGAAGGATCAGTTCTGGCTCGACAAGAACAAATAACCAAGCTAACACTCAACACGTCCGAGTAGTTCACGATAGAGGAAAGCAATTTGAAGTGGATTTTTGATAAAATCCATAGTGACGTTCACCATTATATCATCCTATGGAGTGATTACCCACCAGCAATCAGCTAGCCACTTGAAAGTTCTCTCTGCACAGGAAACTACCATCGCCATCGAGCTCGAGAAACGCTGGAACTAGTTCTCGACCAGCCATTCGTTCAAATCAGTCCCCAAAGTGCAAGAGCCATGAATAATGTTCGGATTTGTATGGTTCTCTTACTGGCACTCCTTCCGGTAGTGGTGAAAAGCCAACAGAGCGTTATCAAAGTGCCCTGCAACAGCATTTTCGGCTGCATCTCTCAAGTCCATTGTGCAGCGGACGAGTACTGGACTCCGGGCGCTGCCCTCGACGGCTGTTGCCCCGGTTGCGTTAGAGGGCTCGGACTGGGACAAACGGGATGTGACTCCAACGGGACGGCCTGTGCACCGGGATTATTCTGTGCCAAAGGAGCCATCTGTGCGTTGAATAGTAGTAAGTTTTGGAGCAAGTGAGTTCTAGTGACCAACGGTGGATTAAATAAGATGATTTATTATTGGAAACAGCTAGCTGCCTGTCCACCCGGCACGTGTCCGAAAAGGTCCTGTGGAAGCCGCAATGCAACACGAGGGGGGAGTTCATCCCGAAGCAGTGTCGGGGGGATCGGCTGCTGGGGCGGTGTTTCTGCTATTCGACCACCGGCAAGCGGATATTTGGATGGCAATGGCAAGGCAAGGCGGACAATATGACTTGCGCCTGCAGTCGACGGCGGTCCGATTTGGAAGCGGCCGGACGCCAAGATGTTACCTTGCATTGTAGCGCCGATGGGAACTTTGAAACGTTGCAGTGCGATGGAGGAGTGTGCTGGTGTGCCGATCCCAAGACGGGGGAACCATGGCCACGGGTGCCGGCTGTGTTGCCATCAATGTGGCAGAAGTTGCCATGCTGTGAGTATTGATTACTATTCGAAGAACACAATGGATAATTTGATCGAAAACCGTAGATAATCGAACACTTCATGGTGAGCAGTACCTACGACAATGTGAAAGTGAGTTCTTTGCTCAGAAGCAATTGGAAAAGAAATTCGCCTTACATGGCCATGTGAATGTTACTCACACAGCGTTGGTGTGTGACTACGATGGCACCTATGGGGTAAACGAGTTCGAACGAGGAATGTAAGTACATATACAATACCTTACGGCTTCCCTAAGTTATATTTCAAGGAATACCGCTGACTTCAACTACAGTTAGTCCTGTTCAATGAAGTATGTTGAACATGGTTGATATTGCTGCATCCTGCTCTTACCCATTTGTTGAGGAATAGGTAAGAACAGGATGCAGCAACTTCAACACTGTTGAACCTACTTCATTGAACAAGACTATTTTTCTTATTCTTGTTTAGGACTTGATCCTGAGTACCGTAAACCGGGGTCAAATTGATCTTCGGGTCGAAATTGATCACACGTTTTTTGGTTAGGTTTAGCATATTTTAAGTAATTTCCTTTCGACTATCGTGCAGATGGGAACCGATACTCAACGATATTTGCTTGGAAACTAGGGTATATGTACCATTCCTTGGCCTATTTTGCAAGCCGCCTTGACAATTTTGACCATAACTCATGAATTAAAAGCACTAGAAATAATATGTCCACCCTATTACACACTCTAGGCAATGCATGTTTCACCAATTGGAAATAAACTTACGTAAATATTCAAGATTTTACTTAATTAAGTTGAAAAGATTCGATGCGATGGTATGCAACGTTGGTCTATGGTACAAAAATTGGCCTATTAGTGGATACAACGTTGGCCTATTGCTATCCATGCACTAGAACCACTAATTATCTAATTTTTTCAATATTTCTGCTGAAGTATTATCTCTGTTTGTTCACCAATTTTACTTTTAAATTATATTTTCGGAGCTAAATTTTCAAAATACTATAAATAAATCACTTTAACTAAAGTTCTTTCTTAATTTAGTAACAATAACAACGCAACCCTATTATTGTGTTATATTTTTACAGTCACCGCACACAAAATCTTTCTTCCTGTTCGTTTTTTCTGGTTCTTACGCAAGAAATGCTGTTGACGTCTTTTTATCGCTGTTTTTGAAGTCACTTTACTGATGGGCCAAGATTTGGGTACATAGTGAAAAAAATGTCCACAATATTCGGCCCACATTCAATTTGTAAAATAGTTATTGTTCGTTGAAAACAAATACACAAGTTCAAAGTAGCGTCTTTGACCGTCGCATCAAATGTTCAATTATTGAAAAGTCAATTCGAAATGTTTCAGAATAATGCCATTTATGATCATGTGTATAGACTACCCACTAAGCCGAAGAATCATGGCGTCTACAAAAGCTAAAGAAAGTGACATTTTCATTCAATTTTAATGTTCCAAACTGCTAAAATTGAAACGAAATGTTACAGTTGTTTGGCGCATAGCTTTTCCGATATCGAGTTATGCGTGTTTGTTTGAGTTTTTGGTTTACATTGAGATAGGCCGAACGAGGGGACTATGCCAACGAAGCATCCCGATACCCTATTTGAAGTATGTTTCATCTAACGGAAAATCGTCTGATCAATTTCGACCCGGAGATCAATTTGACCCCGGTTTACGGTACATAGAAAACCATTGAATATCCTCTTTAGAGCCATCTCGCTGTGCTAACAAACCACATCAAACTGTCAGCAAAAGTAATAAAAATTCAATTTCAGCGCATATTGCACCTGGCGCGATGGCACCCGGATCGAGCAGTACCAAACGAGCAGCCTCAAGGCGCACCTGATGACCTGCAGTAAGTATTATTTATACGCCGAACATTTTACCGCCGCCACCGGCATTATAATATAACCAACAAAGCAGCAAAAGCAACAACAACAAGCCATTCGGTAAAACCGAGACAGCCAATCTAAAACTTAATCGCCTGAATGTAGGCCAGCTCCTCAACATAGAGACGCTTAAGACTATCAGCACACGTTTCTCAAGATTCAAGACATTTTGCTTCAAAGAAGAGAGCGAGTGTGAGGAGGTGGAACGGTATGTTTACTACATCAGGGAAAGAGACTTGTGCTACATGTTCTACCACTGCCCTCATCCACATTTTGTCGCCTGCCAAAGTAAACAACATCAGCTGAATGAGCATGATGAAGGCGCACTACTGGGTGGCAGAGGAGATTTGTTTGATTTCAACATTTCGACTTGCTCTAGGAGAGGACTTCTTCGCTTTGTTGTGCTCTGCGTCATCGTCGAAGTCGTTCATTCATTGCTTTGCTTCGCAATATGATTCGATTTAATGGTTGAGTAGGCGAAGTCAGATCGAAATTTAATTCCTTCTCTGCAAGGAATCGTAGGTTTAATCCGTATTTGACGATAGGGGCGAAATTTGAATTTGTAATTGATGTGGGCCCGGGATGTTCTTACGCCTACTTGGTTGATTTGCGATTTTACAAGCATTCTTTTGCGAGCAGGTTTCTTAGAAGAAAATGTCAGGACAGGATAACTCCATAGAGGAACACTTGAAGAAAGGAAACGTTAATATGTAATAGGAAAAATAACATATAGGGGAAATTACCTATTCTCGACCGTTTTGTTCTCTTCGTCTTAGGGGGTTTTTTGAAACCTGAATTATATGGCCAAGTTTCAGGCAATTTGGCTGACAAAAACCCCCCATGACGAAGAGAACAATCCTGCCGATAATACCCATTGTCACCCTAGATAGACAAATGCAAAGTTCTAACAAAACGATAAGAATAGTAAGCATTGATTGATTGATTGATTTGTCTTTATTTGAGAGACTTTCAGCTCTTGGCTGGTTCGTCTCTCTAATAGTAAGAGTCTCTCTAATAAAGACAAATCAATCAATCAATCTAATAGTAAGCAATTAAAATGAACACTAAATGTATAGAAAAGAAAAACTATGTATAATAAAGAACAGAAAGTAAATAGTCAAATGAAAAGACTACAATTATATCAACAATATAAAAGAAACAAATTGAATGGTTGAATTGAAACCAACTAAAACTATAAGAACTAAATAAGTTTGCGTTCTTTTTTCATTTACTTTTTTATAATTTTAGGAGCTAGGCTTTCTTTGTACTTTGCATTTTTTCCGTCGACAAATATATATCAGGTTTTATTGATTCGATAACTTCATAGTCCTCGAGCACTTTATTTATATTTTCTTTAAAATAAAAAAAAAACAGCGACCCAGTCGGTTAAAAGAACATTCAAATGAAAGCCAAGCTTTTTTTTATTCCACAGATTGCGCCCGGGATGAGAAGATATTTCAAGCAGCCGGTTTGCAGCTGGAACTACTTTGCGAAGGTAATGGGAACTATGCCACACTGCAGGATCGCAATGGGGAACTATTTTGCGTAGACCGGGATGGTTTTGTGGTGGCCGAACGGGTTCAACCGGAAACGAACTGCGAGGAGTACATTTTTGGATGAAAAAATGATGTTATCAGTTTTATCGAATAATAAAAAATAAATAGGATAACAATGTTTGTCGTAAAGGGTGTTTCATCAATCACATTTTTTTTTTTTTGTGTATGAGAGTTGAGTCCAATTAAATTTTAAATTTCACGTTACGAGTATATCACCTCAGAACGGTGCGTGACGGCGTAAGATCTGCCACATCTGCCACAAGTTTCAATCTTGCTATTTTCCTGCTTCAAGTGGGAGCAAAAATTAAAATTCATGTATTTTTTGTAATGTTTGTGTTTTATTTTTATCTTTTGACTTTTACTGCGAACGGTTTTTGTTTTTTTATTTATTTATTTTTCTTTTTCAATCTTGTGTTTGTCAAATCAATCAATGTTGTCTCAATCCCTCGGCCCCTTCAATATCGCACTGCAAATGTGTTTGTTATTTATATTTATATTTTTGTATACTAATATACTCCTTTTCAGGAATATCATCATTATGAAAAAAATTCGAAAAATGTCATGTCTGCTGATTCGTTTGTTTTAGACTCGCAGAAGCTACATTCAAAACTTGATCAAAATCGATTAAGTCTAACGGGGTGCTCAACGGCTCGCTCAACGGCCTGGGAAATTTTGGCCAAATGTATGCAGAAATCTAGAATTTTGACGCTTGATGGCGCTGTAACCGCTCTATAAACAAAACCTTTGGTATTCTTGTAGGTGACTATATGTCAAACAACTTTGTTGAAAAACCCAAAGTGATCCGCCGCCTGTGAAAAATGTTATACGTAGGTAAATGAGTCGAAACATCATTGCTGCTTTGCCAGTGCATGTAAAGGAATAATATTAATAATGAAATCCCAAATGTATCGCCTCACTTGATGTAGGGTATAACTTTTTTTTACAGGAGTCAGATCACTCTAACGGTCATCGACAAATTTGTTTGACATATACAGGGCTGTTACAAAATTTCCAAAATATCATCCGCGGAATTTGCGACTTCGGAAATAAAATCCGCGACTCGAGAAGCAAATCCGCGACACGAACATAAATATTCAAATTTCATATTGAACCAGATTTTATACTGAATAATGACATGTTTTTAAGAATAGTTTCGTAGAACCTATGAAGTTTTCTATTTTTATTAGGGTCACATTTTTCGTCAACCTTTGTTTGTGCTATTACGGTAAACGTATTGAGACTCCCAGAGCTTCAGGAACAACTATCTCTGGACCCGTTACCAGTCGACGTACCACCAGACCCGTTACTCGTCACAGTAACAGTTACTCGTCACTCGTTACTCGTTACTCGTCACAGATAAAGTTCTGATGCACTATTGAAGCGGGATTTCAAGACTTTTGTCCTTAACATAAAGTTGAGATAAAAAAAATCTCACGGTCACTATCATAAGAATTTGACTGCAATAATTGATTTCTCATCATCGATTTTCTGAATACTATTAGAAAATATGTATCAATAAAAAAATTCATTTACTAAAGTTATGCCCTTATGATATTTAAATTGAAAATAGTACGTTCTAACAATTTGAAATCCGGTCAAATTGTCTATTTTTGTCTTTCTATTGTTTTAGACAAACTCTGCAGAAGACTCTTTTCAGAACTCCTGAAGAAATTTTAATGCAATTTGTGGGTGTCCATACAAATACGAAACTCTTAGAACTTTTTTTTTACATTAGATTTCATTCATTATTCATCATTCACATCTCTCCAGAGTTTCTCCAAAGATTCTTCCAAAATGATTCAGTGATACCTCCTGGAGATTTATCAGGGATTCCTCCAGAAAATCTTTCAGGTATGCCTTCAGGATTTTTTTAATGATCCACACACTTCGAAAAACCCATGTAATTTTGCGTCATTTAACTGCGACATATAGCAGCGAGCAAAATGACACAATATTAAGTTTAACCTTATTTTTACAAGATGCTTTTTGAAGCGGGCTTGTAATTTTACTACAAGTGTTTCCTACCGATAACATAACCTCAATTCCCTCCAGCCACTAACCAAAACATTCCCCCTTCCATTGTTTTTTTTTTCGGTTAAGAGTAAATAATAGAGACCAAGAATCCTGTTCGAATGTACTTTATTCAAGTTGTTGTCACTGTAAATACAATATTTTGATATTTGGCTGTTTTTCACTTCCATCAACTTTCTCGTGATCCGGAACAGCTCCTCTTGCACTTGAGCTATTTTTCTGCCGTCACGAGCTGCATTCGTATAAATGGCATCCTGGCGCTGGCACACGCTGTCGTTCCACTCTCGTAAATTCACTCACTGTGCAATAAGATAATTTATTGGGTACTAATCAACTAATTTATTGGGCACTAATTAACTTTTAATTCTGTAAATGTAACTAGAAGTAGATTTAACCAACTCTTGCCTCCTCCGAGCGAAGGCGTTTGACGTTTCGGTGTAAACAAACTAAATGCGGCTGTTTTACGTTATTGGTCATGTAAATATAAGGCACATAGAACTGAAAACTAAGTTTTTTGTTTAAATGTTACGGGAACGCATTCACAAATATGTCCAACTAGTTTTAAACAGTTTCAGCGATGCTAGTCTGTTCATTCACATCTCCAAAGCCGCAAAAATGAATCATAATATAGTTTATGTCATGGTTGATTACGTCAATTTCTTCAATTGCGTCACCATCAAAATTGAGAATTTTTTGGTGTGCAGGATTGATTTTTTTCAGACGATCTCTTAGTAAGATTTCGACAGTAGAAGCTTCAGGGAAAACTCCAGGAGTTCCTTTAGATTTTTTAATAGGATTCAGGGATGCCTCCTGGGAATACATCGGAGATTCATCAATAAGATCCTTCTGGTATTCTCATAGGAGGTTCTTCAGAGATTAGTCTGAGAGTTCCTTCAGGCATTCCTTCTGAAGCTCCTTCAGGAATTTCTACAGGAGTTTCTTCAGAAACTAGTCAAAGAATTTCCTCAGAGATTCCTCCAGGAGATCCATCAGAAAATTCTCTAGAATTCCAACAAGGTATTTCTACTGACGTTCTGTAGGGATCCTAAAAAGATCTTTCAGGGATTACCCTGGGAGTTTCATCAAGAGTTCTTACAGGAATTCCTTCTAGCATCCCTCCTAAAATTGCTTCAGGGATTCCTCTTGGAATTACTTCGGAATACCTCATGTAATTTTTCAGAGATTCTTACAGGAGTTCTTTCAAGGATTGCTCCAGAAGTTCCTTCGAGGATCTTTACAAGAGTTCGATCAGGTGTTCATTGGGAATTCCTTCAGAAACTCCCTGAACTATTTCAACAAGACTTCGCTCAGGTGTTTTTCCAGAAGTCCCTTCAGAGGCTTTCAGAAGGATTCTTAAATGTCTCCTGGAGATCCATCAAGAATTTTGTAAGAACCTTTTAAAGGAATTCCTGCAGGAGGTCTTCAGAAATTAGTGTAGGAGTTCTTGCAGGGATTCATGCTGAAGTGCTTTTAGAAATCCCAACAGGAGTTCTTACAGAAATTAGCCTAGGAGCTCCTTCAGAGATTCCTCCAGGAGTTTCAGGGGCTCTTGCGGGTGTTTCTTCAGTGATTCCTCCTCCATTTCAGGGATTGCTACAGGAGTTCTCTCAGAGAATCTTATAGAAGAATTCAAAAACACCGAAAAAATTCCTTCGGGAATTTCCTCTGCAATTCATGCACCGAGAAAAATTTCTACTCAATGACTGAGTTGGCCTTACTCAGAAATCGAAAAATCCTTTGTATTCTTACTCGGTTTCGGCTAAAAGTGGGACAACCCATTGGCAATGGGTTGTCCCACTTTTAACGGAAACTGAGTAAGAAAACAAAGGATTTTTCGATTTCTGAGTAAGACCAACTCAGCCACTGAGTAGAAATTTTTCCCTG
Organism: Aedes albopictus; assembly: GCF_035046485.1. Taxonomy (NCBI): domain Eukaryota; kingdom Metazoa; phylum Arthropoda; class Insecta; order Diptera; family Culicidae; genus Aedes; species Aedes albopictus. The sequence goes on along the minus strand of NC_085137.1, from coordinate 486,423,002 downwards.
CGTGCAGAGATTTACCCTGCATTATCTTCGGGGATTCCAACTGGACTGTCTTGGGGGGTTCCCCTGAACTTGCTTCGAGGATTTCTCTTGAACAACTTCAGGGATTCCTCTATATATTCTTCCGGAGATTCCTCCTACACTTCATTCTGGAGTTTCTCCTGGAATTCCTTCGGGATTCCACCTGGACATCCTTCATGGATTTCTTATGAAATTCTTACGGGAATTCCTCCTGAAATTTCTTCGGGGTTTCCTCCTGGAATTTCATTGATGATTTCTCTTAGAATTTCTTCGGAGATTCCTTCTTGATTTACTTCAGGGATTCCTCATGGATTTCCTCCTGGAATTCCTTCGGTTATTTTTCCTACTATTTCTTAGGGGATTCCTCTTGGAATTCGTTCGGGGATTTCTCTTGAAATTCCTTCGGGGATTCCTCCTAGAGTTGCTACGGGGATTCCTCTTGGAATTCCTTCGGAGATTCCCCCTAGACTTCCTATGGGGATCCCCCAGGATTTCCTTGAGGGATTCCTCCTGGAATTCATCGAGGATTCCTCCTGGGATTCTTTCGGGGATTCCTCTTGGAATTGCTTTGGTGATTCCTCTTAGAACTTCTTCGAAGATTTCTTTCCTGGAATTTTTCCGAGGATCCCTCATGGAATTCCTCAGGGAATTCCTTATGAAATTCCTCCGAGGATTCTTCCGAGGATTCCTCCTAGAATTCCTTCGAGGTTGTCTTCTGAGAATCCATCAGAGATTTCATCTGGATATTTTTCGTTGATTCCTCCTAGGTACACTTTGGGCATTCTTTCTCGAACTTCCTTGGAATTCTTTTGGGGATTCTTGCTGGAATTGCTTTGTGTATTATAGCTGGAACTCCTTTGGAATCCGTGCTGGATTTTTTCGGGATTTTATCTTGGAATTCCTGCGGGGATACCTCCAAGAATTATTTCAGGGGTTTGTCATGAAATTTATACGAGGATTCCTCCAGGAACTTCTTCGAGAATTCCTCCCTCAATGCCTTCACGGATTCCTTTCAAAATTCCTTCGGGGATTTCTCATGAAATTTATCCAGGTGTTCCTTATGGAATTCCTTCGAAGATTCTTCCTGGATATTTTTCCATGGCTCCTCTCAGAAATCTTTTAGGGATTTCTTCTCAAATTTCATATTTTTTTTTAATTCCTTTGGGGATTCTTCCAGGACTTACTTCGTGGATTCCTCCTGAAATTCTTACGTGCATTCTTCTTGATATTCCGTCGTGGATTCCTCCTGGGATTGCTTCGGGATATCCTTCTTGAATTTCTTCGGTGATTTCTCTCAGAATTTCTTCGGAAATTCCTCCTGGAATTTGGGGATTCTTCTTAGAGTTCCTTCGGAGATTCCTTTTGAATTTCTTCTCCAGGACTTCCTATTCCTGCCTGGTTATGCCTTGATTTCCTTCAAAAATTTCTTCTGGTCCAGAAGTTCCTGATTTCTTTCGTGGATTCCTCCCACAGTTCCTTCAGGAATTCCTTCTAGAAATTCTTCAGGGGTTTCTCCTGGGGGGTTCTTCAAGGATTCCTCTTGAAATTCCTTCGAGAATTTCCCTTGATATTCCGTCGGGAATTCCTTCTGGAATTCCTTCGGGACTCCCTTTTGGAATTCCTTTGGTCATTCCTCTACGAATTTCTTCGGAGATTCCTGCTGGAATTCCTTCGGGGATTCCTACCGGAATTCTTCTTAGTATTCCTTCGCGGATTCTTCCCAGAATATCTTCGAGGATTCCTCGTGAAATTCTTTCGGCAGTTCCTCCCAGAATTCTCTCAGGGATTTCTCTTGAAATTCCTTCAGAGATTCGTCCTGGATATTTTTCGTACATTCCTCCTAAAAATCCTTCTCGGATTCCTTTAGAAATTCCCGCTAGAATTCCTTCGGGGATTTCTCCTGGAATTCCTGCTTGAATTCATTTGGGGAATCCTTCGGGAACTCTTTCGATGATTCTCTTTGGATTTCCTTCTGAAATTCCTCGAAAATCAAGGATTTCTCCAGAAGTTTCTGCAGGGACCTCTCCAAGAGAGATTTTTAAACCACCAAAGATTCCTGCAGAAGGTCCTTCAGGGTTAAAAACAGCAGTTCCTGTAGAGATAAGCCCAGAATTTTCTTCATGCATTCCTCCAGGAGTTTCTTTAAGACTCCTTCTGGAATACCTTCTGAGATTCCTCCCTGAAATCATTCGGGGATTCCTCAGTGTAAATAATGCGACCTTATTATCAAATGTGATAGCTTCTGAAGGTTCGAAGAAAACAAAACAAAAACTGCAGCAAAACCGATATTTTATTGCCCTTTATTTGAAATGAAGTAATGCAACATGCACTACACTAAGGATGCAGGTAATGTGGTGGCACTGACCCGAACAGAAATCAATAGAGGTATTCATTTAAACGTAATAGTTTATGTCATCAATGGTCATGAAAAAGCTCAGACTAAAAATTCATAAGCGTAATGACAACTTCTTTGCTTTGCCAATGTTTACATTATGGTCAAATTTTGGTCACGCCTATTCACGCCGCCACCGCCGGCCGAAAAAGGCCCTCACGCCGCCGCCGAGCAAAATATAGTCGGCGCACAGGTCTATGTGGGTACAGAACAAAAAACTGAATTCAAAGTTGCGATATCACAGTAGAGAATTTCAACCAATTTGGGAAATACCATCAGAATCTAGAGAAACTGTAGAGACATGATTCTTTTCATATTGTTTTTCTTATGAAGATATAAGATCAGTTCAACAAAATCGCATGACCTTTTCTTCGAAAACATTCGTGATATCTGCTGGCATTCCATTAAAAAACTTTTGACTTGTTGGAAAAATTTGCATAAATTTGCGACTTTCAATATATTTCGTAGTTTTGAAAAGTTTATTAAAACAGAAACTACTTCGAAGCTGCAAAAGATAACGTTTGACAGAAGTGTTGTGACGACTTTCACTTGTAAAGTTTTAGTGAAACTGGCAACATTGTCGAGAAAGTAGGTTCGGACATTATGTATGAATTTAGATCGTTCAATTGTATATACGACAGCAGTTAGAGAAGCTGAGCAAGTGTGAATTTGTTTGGAGAAGTGCTCCTTCAGGGATTGGTGCAAATACGAGGATGTAAGTTTATAATTAGAATTAATGTAAGATTTGTATTTAAAATAAAATAAATTCTAGCATTGAAGCTGATTACCACAAAATCTGCTATCGATGCGTGTTTGATTCCGAAGGAGACTGTCCCCAACAAGAAGCTTCGATAGAAATAAATTTAAGAGAAAAAAAATGGTCTTAAAGTAAATTACAACAACTTGATGATTTTGTGGCTATATCGGTCTCTTTCTACTCATAGTATAAGGGAGTAGAGATCAAAGTGGATAATGAAATGATAGATATGATAGAATTCGCTAGGTAGCGAACAAGTGTGAAAAATTTTTTTTTTATAGAAGGTGAAATTAGGCAAGTAGGCCATGTATTGAACGAATACATCGAATGCGTGAAACTTCTGCCGTGCGACCTGTGCTTTTAAACAGATCGGCTTGGTTGGTAGTTTTCATACCACCTTACCAAGACTGGCAAAAGTTTCAGGCACTCGACTGCCTAATGTATTGTTCTGTTTTCATCACAAATTCTATCGATCGGTAGCTTTTTCGGAATTCGCACTCCGTTCATAGGGGTATGCCTATATCGCGGCGTGTTCTTCCTATTAGCTTTTTCGATCTTATAGGATAGAACACTTTTCTTTTTGAGCCAAACTTTTCATATCATATGCTGATTTATCGACCGTATTCTATTAATAACTTGATGATTTTGTGGCTATATCGGTCTCTTTCTACTCATAGTATAAGGGAGTAGAGATCAAAGTGGATAATGAAATGATAGATATGATAGAATTCGCTAGGTAGCGAACAAGTGTGAAAAATTTTTTTTTATAGAAGGTGAAATTAGGCAAGTAGGCCATGTATTGAACGAATACATCGAATGCGTGAAACTTCTGCCGTGCGACCTGTGCTTTTAAACAGATCGGCTTGGTTGGTAGTTTTCATACCACCTTACCAAGACTGGCAAAAGTTTCAGGCACTCGACTGCCTAATGTATTGTTCTGTTTTCATCACAAATTCTATCGATCGGTAGCTTTTTCGGAATTCGCACTCCGTTCATAGGGGTATGCCTATATCGCGGCGTGTTCTTCCTATTAGCTTTTTCGATCTTATAGGATAGAACACTTTTCTTTTTGAGCCAAACTTTTCATATCATATGCTGATTTATCGACCGTATTCTATTAATAACTTGATGATTTTGTGGCTATATCGGTCTCTTTCTACTCATAGTATAAGGGAGTAGAGATCAAAGCTACCTAGCGAATTAGAGCGCTACCTAGCGAATTCTATCATATCTATCATTTCATTATCCACTCCCTTATACTATGAGTAGAAAGAGACCGATATAGCCACAAAATCATCAAGTTATTAATAGAATACGGTCGATAAATCAGCATATGATGTAAATTACAACTGCCATATAGATAGGCATCCGCGAAATGCGCGACTTAAATCAGACAAATTCGCGAAAATCGCGACCAAATTTCAAGGATCCGCGAAATCCGCGTCGTGGCACATAAATCCGCGACAAATCCGCGAAAATCGCGAAATCCGCGACTGTTATAACAGCCCTGCATATAGTTAAACGGTTACAGCGCCACCTAGCGGCCAAAATCGATTTCTGCATAATCTTGGCCAAGTTTTCCCATGCAAACTTCAAGTTCATTTACCACCCCCTAAGACTTAATCGACTTCGCTCAAATTTTGAACGTAGCTTCTGGGAGTCCAAAATAAGTGATTCAGAAGGTAATATTTGACATTTTACGAATGTAAAAGCTATGGGTAAAATCAAAAATTAAGCGGATGCAAAAAAATAGATAATTTTCTTAACAAAAATGCTTTAAATTTAAAAAATTACAAAAAAAAGATAAAAAACTTAATAATTGAAGAGGATGCTATCAGAAATCACAACGTATATTCGGAGACTTTGGAAAAACTACATGAGATGACACTGAGTTTACTAAGCAAAAAAAAAGAGTTCCGCGTTCTGAAGGTGTTGAAAAATCGGTCCTAATGGTCCCTAACGTTAGTGGCAGTGGTAGTCCCTAACTTTCTGAATTTTACGAAAAGCGAAGTGTCAACACCCCAGTCACGAGAGCCAAGTTCGGAAAACAACTCACTAAAGCAATGTTTACTTAGAATCCGGAGGCATGGTATATTTTCAAATGGCGCTCTCAATAATCACAATCGAATCATGATTCTTTTACAGTAGTCTGACCCTAAACTAGTCCACGTCCTCTTTTAATGTTGAAAATTTCATCGATTTTCTTGCAACGAGTGAGAAGTTATTTCAGATTGAAGACAAGAGCAGGAGAAAAATCTTGCACAAACACGTTGAAAGTTTAGCGTGGTCAGATATGACAGTCGCAAAAATGTTAATAATCTTCAAAACCATTGCGTTTTGTGCACAGATGTTGTTAATCATGGCATAAGGAAGTGACGCCGGGAGACTGAAGCTTGGGTTCATTGAGTAATCTGCTTGGAGTTCGAGGTTTGCCAAGAAGTTCGAACTCTGGGCATCGTTTTTTGACAACAAGATAATGAGAACTAATTAGCACAAGGATGACAGCCTCAAAAACCACGTGCTGCTTTTCAAAAACGCGCACAAGGGATCTGTAGACGCTTTACCTATTTTTATGCGCTGCCACGGCAGCCGGAGGCGTTCAGTTGTATCATCAGTCATCACATATGGATAGTGTTTATAAACAGAAAAACACTCCAATTTCGCGTTTTATCAATTCACTGAATTGCCTCGCATAGATGATTTGATTGTTGTATTAACATGCCGAAGGGTTGATGGTAAAATTTACCACAGTTGTGGACAATGCTTTAGCTAGCCCCATTAGCGTTCCCCCAAGAATGTGAAAATTCAAACCATTCAGTGATATCCACTGTTTATGTTTGTGAAATGTTTTCACGAGAAATAAGAAATTAGAGATGAGAGATGAGATGAAATGAAAAATAAGATGAGAGATGGGATAGGAGAGGAGATAAGAGATGAGATAAAAAATGAGATAATAGATGAAATAAGAGATGAGATGAGATGAAAGATTAGATGAAATGAACGACGAGATGAGCGATGAGATGAGAGATGAGAGATGAGATGAGAGATGAGATGAGATGAGATGAGAGATAAGATGGGAAATGAGATGAGAGATGCATGAGATCGGATTCTCCTTCTCGCCGCTTCCTAGATAAAATCTGGTTAAGGAAATGTCCCATAATTCATTTCGTCTTCGGATGCAAAAACATTACCAATATTTTAGTTTCGAGATATTTGATCGTAAGAACCGCTTCATTTTCATCTCCATACATATCATAACTCGATGGTCTCTTGGATATCGAGTTGTAAGGAGTTGACAGTATGATGCAAACAGAGATGTTCAATGTTCATAATCAATGTGGTCCGACGAACGTTGGCGTCCATTTCTTCGGTACAAATAAGGTTTTCTTAGCTATCCATCCCGTCAAATATAGATATCAGAAGTTCTTATGAAGCGTTGTTTCAATTTCAAGGAAACGGCATATTAAAGTGTGCCGGCAGCAGGCCGCGAAGTTTCCGATATCCGACTCGCCGTATTTGCGTCGATTCGGTTCTAGGCAAACCGCCGATCCAAAATTTTGGTCGGTAGAATGCAGAGATGTTGACCATATTTTGAGTCCGACGAGCGTTAGCAAGTTCGGACAGCAAGCGATTCCTCGGTCTATTGAATACATAGTTTATACCGTTATTTCAGTCTCTATTGAGAATGAACTTTTTTTTCATGATAACTGCAGGAATTATTGCAATTTATCCATTTTTTTAAATCAATTTTATTATGAATTTAGATTTATGGATCTTTTGATTGTTTTATATATTGCCATCGTCCGTTTATCACGCAGTTCCACGAATGGGATCATTCGTAGATAGTCTTATCCAGAAGTGCATACAAAACACCAATTGAAAAAACAGGCTCAATTCCAAAGGGAACAGAACGAATAGAATTGAAGGTTATATTTATGAAACAAAAAAATGGATAAAAAAGAATACACTCCCGACGAGAGCCAGGATGCCTACAAACAAACTAGTAGGGAATCGCGCCACTTGGGCAGTGGCTTCTATATTCGTCTGTTTTCCACTATAACTCAGTCAAATTTGAACCAATTGACACAACTTTTGGAATGTGGTGAGATAGGTATAGTATCCACCCGTGTACAACATTTCAAGTCAATTGGTTCAAAATTGACTGAGTTATAATGGAAAACAGACGAATATAGAAGCCACCGCCTAAGTGGCGCGATACCCTAAATCAGGGATTCTCAAACTTTTTCAGCTTGCGACCCACTTTTGATTTTCAAAGAATTTGGCGACCCACCAGCACGAAAATTTATAAAATAAGCCATTTTTTTTGGAAAATTTGGACTCCCTTTTACATTATAAAATACATTTTATCACTTTCATAGATTATGATAAACTTACGTGACGTAGCCCTCAAACTGAAAAACCAGTTTTTTTATTTATAATGTTTTTTTAGCTTTTTGGAAAAGTCTAAGAAAGGTTAAGGTGTCCAATTTTGCAGCATCAGGTTAACTCTTAGTCTTAAACATTTGAAATAAGATTCCTAGTTTCTAATACATTTAACCAGTCTGGCTTCAGATATAGTGCTAATTTTATGCTTTTGCAGAACTTTACAGTCTACTTTAAATATCGGTTGAAAATGCTATAAATATTCACAGCGAGTGGGTGAACATCAAGTAGTATTTTTTAGAATTACAGTACTGTTGGATGGCCACATGAGTCATCTTGAAATTTTTAATGATATCCTTCATACACACTTATTTTATATCCATTTTTATTGAAATTACTTTTCAGTTATTCCATCAAAGTTCAGATTATCGACATTCAACTGAATTACACAGAGGCTTAGCTTTACTGAAGTTCGGTAAAGGTAAGGTTTCTTGTCGAAGTTTGATAATTTTTTGCTGGTTTTTGGTATTTCCAAATTTGTTGATATTTTAACTGCTAAAAGTGGCGTGTAAGTCTAATAGAAAATACTAACAGCAATCAACAACTTGTACTCAGTTTTTCCTGCACACAAGTGAAATCTAATCTTGAAACGTCCGATTGAAAACTCATACTTTTAGAATTGATATCAGATCGCAGACAGTAGTTTCAATGTTCAATATACTCTAGACAAGACTTTATTTTAAACATAATTAAGGAAAAAACCAAAATTTACAAATAACCCATAGACATGGATCCTCCAAGACAGTATTTGAAAATTAGAAAATGGCTAGCAATAACATTTGACATAAGTTAATAAAGATTTCGCGACCCACCAAAAATCAGCCCGCGACCCACCAGTGGGACAATTAATCAGCGCCAGCAACCACTACAAAGGAACACGCAAAGGGAGCAAAGAAAACCCGAATCAACTACGACTTCTGTGAAGATGCGGATGATTCAATGGATTTATTTGTTGCTCAAAACTTGTAAAACAATTATTTTAGTGGTAAGGGAATGTGTACGTGACTATTATAATACCTTTAAATTGAATTTATGTCATTTGCAGTGTAAAACGGGATAAAAATAAAAAACGTCAAAAAAGTATCGAACACGACGAGTGTGTATTCATTCCCGTATACACCGTCGAAGAGGAAGATTCAGAGAGCCACCACGCTACTGAACCATCGTTTCTCACTCTCAGTAATAAATTTGATTGGTCATGCTCCCTGAAGCATGTTAGTCAATGAAGGTATATAGCTACCGCCCTGGGATGAAAAGCGCCGGTCAGAGGGAAACAAATTTTGTTTCGTTTAGGAAAAAACACTTCATTTTTCAAGCGCTGGTCGGCAAATATTGACTAAATATTCTCATCATATCCCATGGAAAACAAGATATTCGTCTATGAATTCTGATCATAAGTATTTTCACAAATTCAACTGAAATGCGAAAGAATATCTAGATAATTAGTCAAATCGTTGGGAAATGTCACTGCGATCTACATTATTTGTAATCACATATACTGGACTGTCAACAGAATAGCTAGGCTCTCTAATATAAATGATTTATTTTAAAAAATATAATCAAACGAATTCGAAGTTCTCAAACTTACGAAACTTTATTAATTTCTCTGATTTAGAAATTATTCGTTCTCTTTCATTCTGTATATAATGGAAGATACAGCTCCAGCACATGTGAATATTTTTCAAAGAGTATGGTTTGTAATTATTTGAAGACTATCTTAATCTATCTTAATATTTTCCGCCTAAATTTAACCAGTAATCATCCCACTATCCTTCTCAATGTTCAACACCAAAAATCACTTTAAGATACCACTCGAACAACTTTCTTATCTGAGCTTCAATTCTTCCGACTGTCAACCAAACTCCAAGCAAACGTTCCGAACCAGTTTCCCACTTCCATCCGTCAAGCTTACACACGCCGGTCGGTACTCAAAAATGTCCGCACTCTTACTGTCACTCGCCCTGTCAATCATCCTGCTGGCATCGCGATCAAACGCCGCCATCGGACCGCCCAGCTGCGAAGGCTTCTACGGGTGCATCTCGTCGCTGCGCCAGTCGGACTGCGGCCAGGGCGAGGTGTTGATTTCCGGCGCCTTGCTCAACGGGTGCTGTCCGGGATGCCGCGGCGGCCAGGGCCACATGAAGGTCTGCAACGTGAACGTGGCCAACCGGCGGTGCGCCCCGGGTCTCAAGTGCGCCGATCGCAAGTGCATCTACGATCGATGTGAGTATCTCTATCTTGTTGAACCTCTCTGGTTCTGCTGGTGGATAATAAATCATTTTTCCACACTACTGTCAGCGACCTGCCTACACACGATCCACATGAAAGACGAGGACGAGTGGGCCGGTTGGTATCCGCGGTGCAACCTGGACGGGACGTACGCCAGCAAGCAGTGCCGAGGTGACCGACTCTCCGGAAGGTGTTTCTGCTACAGCGAGGATGGGCGGCGCATTTTCGGCTGGGATTGGTACAAGGACGCCAGCAAAATGACTTGCGGTTGGTTGCGGTTCACGTTCGTTGCTTTGGGAATCAGCAGCTTAATTGCAGAAATGTTTTATTTTAGCGTGTAGTCGTCGTCGTGCCAAACTGGAAGCCGAAGGTCGTACGGGAGTTACCCTTCACTGTCTGCCGAATGGGAACTACGAAGCGTTGCAGTGCGATTCCGGGGTATGTTGGTGTGCTAATGAACATACTGGAGATCCATTGGTTGGGTCAACGGTCGTACACGATAGTTTGTGGCGATTGCTACCGTGTTGTGAGTCGATATCTGCGTCACGCGAAGACGTCATATGTGACTGATTAGAGTTTTTTTCTCTGGTTTCAGATAACAATACGCTGCACGGTGATTCATACCTTCGGCAGTGCGAAAGTGCAGCCTTTGCTCAGAAGAAGATCCAGCAAAAGTTTTCGCTAAGGGGTACCAACGGAGTGAGTTTCAACGATGTTCGTTGCGATTACGATGGCAGTTACGGAGCATACAAGATTGAGAATGGAGTGTAAGTTTATTTATAGTGACAGTTGGACTCTGAATAGTTAAGGCTTTTTACAGCATCATCAGCAATGTTGGATATGCGGCTCGAAATTTCAAAGTGATAATTCTCTGCCACCAAAGCGAATTTTCGTATGAAAAAGTATCATCCTATGCTCACTCGCAGTGATTGCGATGATACTTTTTCTGATGCGTTGCTGCAGAGTTGGCAGTTTTTTTATCACTTGAAAAACTCGAGGCAAACAATCATTGAAAAGCAAAAAGACAATGATTCGTTTGAAAGCTTAGTGTTGCATCATGACACCTTAACCCTCCTTTGATTTACATTGAGGATAAATGACCCCGATGCACGTCTACAATACAAGTTCGTGAGCATACACACAAATATTTTCGGTATCAATTTTTTTTCCAATATGGCACACTTTCAACATTCGTTCCTCAAAGTTCATGTAATATTCAGAAACCTACAAAAATGTAAGAAGTCGTCGAAGACCCTTCTGGGAAAAAGTAAGAAGTGCTAATATCTACACTACGTGTCAATTCATAGAAGAGTTTCTAGATAAACCCCTTCAGAAATCACAAGAAGAACTCCTGGAGGTAATAACTGAGGAATTCCTTTGGAAAAAATCTTGAGGGAATTTCTAAAGGAATACTAGGAATAATTTCTGTAAGAAACTCTGAATATTTTTTCTAAGAGGATAAATTTAATCTAAGGAGAAATTCTGGAGGTATTTCAAGAGAATTCCCCTGTAGAAATTTCTGAAAGAAATGCTGAGAAAAGCCCAGAGGAAATGCCTGAAAAAAGCAAAGAAATTGAGTTTCTTAAGGAATCTATGGACGAATTCTTGTAGAAATTTCCAGCGGAACTTCTGATTAAAACTCTGAAAAAAATCTGCAAGAATCTTCGGAATATGTTTTGCCAGAATCTCTTGGACGTTCCCAGCCGTAATCTCTAGAGAAATTCCTGGCCAAAGCTCTGGAAGAATTCCTGCAGGAATCCCTGCAAGAGTTTTTGTAGGAATTTCTGAAACAATCTCTGAAGCAATTCCTGAAAAAAAATCTAAGTTATTTCTTCACAAATTTCACTTCAATTTGCTCATTTCTCACTCTCATCAGTATTTCTAAAGGCTGATATTTTGAAATAAACTCGACTGGGTTAGACGCAAACATCGATAATTAATTAATTAAAAGTTGATTTGCACGGCAGAATCATTGTGAATTTAACAAAGGACGCAAGAATAGATTTTGTGAATGTCTTAACTATTACACACTTTTGAGTAAGTCTCACACATTTTATTGCTGGGCGATTTACCCCCTAAGATGTTAGGTATTTCGCACCACGATGGTATAGTGTACGTTCAGCGTGCCTGTCTGAGTCCATATTAACTCCAACATCCCGCTAGAGTTAAAATGTATGAATGAATTTATGGATGAACCTCTGGAAGAGGTTCTGAAGAAATCTCTGGACGGGATTCTGCAGGAATTCCAAATGAAATCTATGGTGGCATTTTTAAGTATTTCTTTGTAAAATTCTGGTAAGTAAACTTGAAGAAATGTCTACAGTAGTCTTTGGAGGATGTTCTGATGGAATACATGGAAATTTCTGGAAGGATTGTTGGGTAAATATCCCTGAAGAAATTTCTGAAGGGAACCTGAGGTTATTTCTGAAGGAAACCCTGCAAAAACATCAGAAAAAAATCCCGAAAAAATTGTTGGAGACTGTCCTTCAGAATTTTTTAAAGATTTTCGTTAGAATCACTGGATGAATAGCGGGAAGAACTCCTTAACATCTCTTCGGAGGAGTTTAAATACTTAAAAAAAATGGAAGGATTCCTCCCAGAAGAGAAATTTAAAAGGAATAATTTATGGTAGAATTTCTGACAAAAGCCCAGGAGAGTTCTTAAGGGATCCCCAGTGGAATTTCTGAAAAAATTCTTAAAAAAAATCCGGATTCCTCTTAGAATGAATTAATGAAGCATTCGCTCCAAAACATCTGCATGAATATTTGATAATTTTTGTGGGAATTTCTGGAAAAATCCAAGAATTTCTGAAGCAATATCTGATGGAAATTCGCAAAGGATTCTTGGAGGAATTTCTGAAGAAATACCGAACGAATTTCTTGGAGAATACATGGAGGGATCACCTTGAGGAATCTATTGATAAATTGTTGCAGAATCTATTCATTGCGTGCAAGAATATCTGATAGAGTTCCTGCAAAAATGTCTATCAGAACTCCTGAAGGTATTTCTGGTTGCTTGCCTGTAAGAATATCTCAAGGAATCCCTGGAGAAATATTTGGAAGAATCCCTGGAGAAGTTTCTGAAAGAATCCCAGGAGGAGATTCTATAGGAATTCCTAAAGGATTGCCTGTGGGTATTTCTGAAGGAAAACCTGTCTAGAGGAATACCTTAAAGAATTTTTCTGAAGAATACGTGGAGGAGTACGTGTAAGAACCTATGGATAAATTTCGGGATAATTTCCTGCAAAAATCTCTGCTTTCCCGAATGAATTTTCCAAATAATTCCTGAAGAAATACTTGGAATATCTCTGGAGAGATTCCTGAATGAATCCATGGAGGAGTTTCTGAAGGAATCCCAGGAGATTTCATGGAAATTTATGAAGGATTACCTGTGGGAATTCTTGATGGAAAACCTGGAGGAATTGCAGAAGGCATCCCTGCAGATTTTTTTGAATCAATTCCTTAAGAAGTTTCAGCAGGAACATATCCTGAAACTTTCAGTAGTTATTCACAGAATCCCTGAATAAATTTCAGAAGGAATCACTAGAGAAGTTACTGAAGGAATACTTAGATCCTAAGCTGGCCCGCAATCGAATCCGCCACCCTCAGTACTTTGCAATATTGTTCTTAACTTTACAGCTCGTGCTGTGCACGACGAACGAGAATTTTCAAAAATTCCGGTGGATGAATTTCAGAAATAATCTCTGGTGGAATATCGCAAAGGATTCCTGTAGAAATGTTAAAAAGAATCCTTGGATGAATTTCTGAAGAAAGACCTATCTAGAAGAATACCTTAACGATTTTTTTATGGAGGAGCACGGGGAGTAGTACGTGGAATAATCTCTGGATAAATTCCAGGAAAATTCAATGCGTGCAATATCTATCAGATTTCCTGCAAATAACTAGAAGCACCCTTAAAGAATTTCTAGTTTCTTGCCTGACTAAATTTCTCAAGGAATCAGTGAAGAAATACTTGGAAGCAGGGTTGACAAACGTCCTTACCGTCACCACTGCGTGAAGATAACAATAAAACAATCTTCGTCCGAAAGAACAACGGTGACGATTAGCCTTTTCGTCGTCGACTGCGGGCGTCACGACGAAGCTCAATCATAAATTTTTTTTTTTTTTTGTAAAAAAAATCTTGTTTTATTTTCTGCTCTATAAAATAGTTTACATCAAATCCTTAAACTAAATTTATAATGATCTAAACTTCTATCTTCAGTCTTTGTTTCAATTATATATTTTAAATACTTTGATAACATGTTCATCGTTTGGTCTCGTTTTACTCTATTCAAAAAAGTTAACTCAGGGAATTGGAAATCGGCATTACTTTTGTTTCTAAAGCTTCTTGTATCTAGTTTACGAATGTTTGCTAGTGTGTACTGCCATAATATTCTTATTTTTCTGCAATCAAAAAACATGTGCTCAAGAGTCTCACTAATATTATTGCAATCAGCGCAATATGGAGAGGAGATTCTTTTCTGACGATATAACAATTCTTTGCATGCTATCTTTTTGTGCACAAAAAGATAGCATACTGATCTTTGGATGGATGATAGTTGTTTACTGTTAGTGTTTTCGAAAATTCTTTCCCAGCAATGATTTGGGTGATCTCTTATTGGTTTCGGTAATGGTAATTTGTCAATCATCTTTTTGTAGAGTGCGGCTGATAGCAAAGAATTGGAATCGTCAGATCTAATTTTACGAAGTTCTAAAATCGATTTATGAAGATAACTGAAATTAGAAGGCAATTGTTTCATAGGTACATTTTCAATAATTTGGTTGAGGTCTATTAAACTATCATCTCTCGCGAAATGAAGCTTATTCAGAAAAAGTGCTTTGCATTTAAGATCAGGATTATGTAAGTTCAAACCTCCTTTGAGTTTTGGTAGTGTCAAATCATTAAAAGCTACAATTGTTGGATGTCCTTGCCAAAGATATTGTCGAATTAATTGTATTACTTTTTTACAGGTATTTGCTAGCATTGGAATGATAGATCCAACATACCATATTTTTGATAGTGCAAATGTATTTATAAAAGTGATTTTTTGAATTAAATTCAATTGTCTAGTTTTGTTCATCCAAAGAAATCTTGAAAGTTTTGTGAGAGCTGATTTCCAATTCTGTTCTATGGTGTCACTTATTGAACTGTAAAATATTATTCCTAGAATTTTTACCTCATCAGTTACGTTTATCCAATTCGGTAAGTTTTCTGAATTGGTTGCCCCTAATTTGATTGCTTTTGTTTTTGCTAAATTAAGTTCTGCCCCCGAAGTGAGACAGAAATGGTCAAATATTTGCTTGATTGCATCAATTTTCGAAAAATCCTCAACTATGACAGATATGTCATCTGCGTATGCACATACTAGATCAAGATTGCCATTGCATTCACGCCTCAAGATTTGTATGAGTGGTTCCAAATACAATACAAATAAATGCATGCTAAGAGGATCCCCTTGCTTTACAGAGCATCCTAATTTGATATCTTCCGTTAAATGGCCATTTATCAAGATTTTCGAATAGGAAATTGAAAAAATATGTTTCAAAAAATCAATGAAATGCTTGTTAATGTTCATTTTTTCAAGTGTTTTGAATAGAAATTCATGATTGACCCGATCGAATGCGCGTCTAAGATCGAACGATATGAGAATTCCTTTTTTCCGTTTATACTTGAACATTGGAATTCTATCTCTGATTGCTAGAACAGCTTGAAATATATTTTTTTTAGGATTTGAACATTTCTGAGATGACGTTAGCAACAAAGGCATTAATTCGTTTAATCTATTTTTTAAAATTCGCGATAATATTTTATAATCGAAATTTGTCAACGTAATAGGTCTGATTGAATCGATGTCATCCGTATTATTTTTTCTAATTAGAACAACATAGCTTTTGACAAAATCCTGATTAATAGCGCCTTGAATAGCATCATTCATTATATAAGTAATTTCTGTTCCTATTATATCCCAACATTTTACATAAAATTCTTTTGTCAATCCGTCAAGTCCAGGGGATTTCTTAGAAGCACTTGAACAAATGGATTTAAAAACCTCATCCACTGTGAACCTGTTCATCAAAGAATCGTTCGCTGCACAAGCATTGGGAATCGATTTTTGGGGTGAAAAATTAATATCATAATCGATGTTAGTTTCTTGAAATAGATTTCGAAAATAATCAAATATTTTGTGTTCAATGTCAGTAGAATCTTCAAAAGTGGTATCGCCTATCGTTAGTTTTTCAAATCTTGATTTTTGTCGTTTCTGAAATTTTTGTCCTACGTGGAAAGTACTAGTTTCTTCGCCTTGAATGTACGTTTCATTACATCTTTTGTAGAAGAATGAAAATTTTCGCTGATGTGATAGCATTTTCGCTTTAATTTTGTTGATATTTTTAAAAAGATCCCCTCTCGCACTACCGTAATCGTCGTAACATCTTTTGAGACAAAAATAGTAATATTCCATGGTTTCATTAAATACTCTGAATTGATGTTTTGACTTCCATTTTAAAAACGAAATCAATTTGGGTTTTGCAAAACAAATCCACCAGTCCATCCAAGATCTATGAAAACGTCGACGACTTGTCCAATAAATCCATTTAGTTTGTAACTCCGCTAGAACTTCATCATTCAAGACCTCTGCCCTGCATGTCCAGACGCCCCTACCATCTCTTTTACTGCACTTTGGCATCTTCAATCGACTAATGATAGCTTTATGATCAGTAAAGCAATTAATTTGTAGTTTTGCATCAACAATTTTGTCCTTCAGACTTTGATCAACATAGATTCTGTCTATCCTTGATCCACAATTTGGTCTTATGAATGAGTATTCAATGTCGTTTTTGTGTATCTTTTCCCAAGTGTCAATGAGTCTAGCGTTCTGTATCAAGTTTTTCAATTGTGGACTTATGTTATTTCCACTCGTAGAGTCTTTTGCGTGTGTTATTGAATTGTAATCACCTCCCATTACCAGTGAACTGCACGGCCTGTTCAAGTAAAAAGGAAGAACCAGTCTGAAAAAATCTTCTCTCTCCTTGCGTTTCTGGCTACCAGACGGAGCATAAATCGAGCATACAAGAACATTATTCTCGAGTAGCACAGTTGTTATACGTGTGTCTAAGCTTTTGTCAATAGCTTTAATACGAATATAGTCTCTAAGTATTATGGCAGTACCACGACGCATGTTATCTATGTTGTATATAACTTTATAGCCAGGAAAATCGAAATACCGTCCGTGAACCTCTTGCAATAGAATAATATCAAGTTCCATTGATCTAATAAACGATCTGAAAGCATTGATTTTAGTCTGATTCGAAAAAGCATTTAAATTAACACTGCAAAAATAGTAAGTCAAACAATCCATCACGAGAAAAAATAATAATAAGAAGAAAAAATGTTCAGCTATGAAATTGAAGAAAACCAGCTAATACTTATATGTTTTTTCGTTTCGGCCTGGGTCTAAGCCTCTCCTCATCAGTTGTGGTATCAGTCTCTTGTCTTTTGTGCTTCGTACTTTTGTTAGTCGTGTTAGTATTCGATTTTTTATCATTTTTTTGATTAGTAGTGTTAGTTTCAGTATATGGATCATCCGAATCCAGTTCAGAATCCATCTCCGTAGACTCATCAGTTTTGTTAGTTGGTGTTAGTTCATGAACGTTCGCCAATACTGGGTTATCTTTTGTTATCGGATGCTGCGAGAGCCGTTCTCCCTGTTTCCCCTCACCTATTGTCATCAAACTACTACCAGCCGCTTGGGTACTCTCACCAGTAGCTGCCGTGGTAATGTTCAGGTCCCGTGGTTCATCTTCCATCCTCTCATGGTATTTGTTCAGGTCGCCAGACTTCGTCACTACATCAGCATATGATGACCTTGCTCGTTCCATCCTATCGTTGACAGATCGACCATCTCGTTCTGCCAGAACCATTTTGTTCTCCACGCATCCCCGACCACGGTGAGCCTTGTACCCACAATGGCGGCACGTGGGAGTCTGGTTTTTGTAGGTTACGTATGTTTCTTCGCCATGAACCGTGATATACGACGGAATCGGCTTTTGCAAACGAATCCTCACTATACGCACACCATTGTCTTTGTTCTTGAAAAACACCTTGTCTGTCCACTTGAACTCGCGAATTGATATGATTTCACCATACTGTGCCATCCAGTCTTCGATCAGTTTATTATCCATTCGAGGCGGCAGATCGTGAAGTTTCACATCTGTGCCACCATCGTCCATACTGAGGGAAATTTGATATTTCTTCTTGTCGACTTCGATGAAATGTTTACGGTCGTGCTTGTTGACTGTGTTGATTGCCAGCTCCAGGGTGGCGCACTCGACAATGAGCGCAAACTTCGCATTGCTTAATTGAATCGCGTCAACGTCATCGTAACCCAGGTTTAGCTTCTGGTTTACGAAAAGATGAGCTTCCTCTTGTTTCGGTAGCTTGGGTAGGTTGCTGAAATCGATCAGGAACGCATTTCGTCTAAACGCCGACATCGTCGGCCTTGGATTCCGCCACCAATGTGGTGGTCTCAACTAACTCACACACGAGAACTTTTCGTCACCTCTGCTCCGCTCTATTAAAAACGATCTACACGGCTCGACGATCAGAACCAAACTGATAAATAGTCACCCACCAACTTTTCCGTCGTCCTCTTTGTTCCCTGGAAATGAGCGACGACGGGCCAAGCGAACGCCAACTGGGAATAGCTTTTATTGGCGTTTCGGCACTTACAGTAATGTGAAACCTCACTAGCTCAGTTGGTAAGAGTGCTGGATTGGCAATCTAGAGGATCGTTGTTTGATTCCAGGTGCAATTATTTTTTTAATAAAATCTTTTTTTTTGTATTGCTGGTGGCAACATTGACTCCGTCGGCTAGATGCACTTGGACGAAGAGCAAAACAAAGCGAATAAAGATTTTGTTTTCGTCACGACGCAAGCCCTTCACGACGATTCGCTGGCTTGAATGAGTCATCCGATGTGGAACGAGCAACGATGACGATCTAGTTTTCGTTCTCGTCGTCGACTTTTTTGGTCGTACGGCGACGATTTTCAGCCCTGCTTGGAAGGATTACCTGTAGTCATTCCTGATGGAATTACTAAAGGAATCAATGGAGAAATTTCTGAATAAATTTAAGCTGGAATTTCTGCACAAACCTCCAGTAATATATTTCAGAAGCAATTACTGGAGTATTTCCAGGAGGAATACTTGGAAACATCCTGAACTGATCGGGAATCGAATCTGCCACCCTCATGAGTAGTATGATCTTGCTATATGAACTCGTGCAGTGTCAGATGAACGAGAATTTTCTGAAATTCCTGGAATCATTCTTGGAGAAATCCGTGGATGATGTCTGAAGTAAACCCTGCAAAAACATCAGAAAAAAATCCTGAAGAAACTTTAGGAGAAATGTTTCCAGAAATGTTTTAAGGTTTTTCTGTTAGAATCCCTGGATGAATAGCGGGAAGAACTCCTTAACATCTATCGTAGAATTTCACAAAGATCCCTGGAAAAATGTTTGAAGGAATCCTTGGAGAAATTTCTGAAGAAATACCTATCAAGAAACACATTTCTTGATGAATACATGGAGGAGTTCGTGGAGTAGCTTATGGATAAGTTCCTGGAGAATCTCTTCAATGTGTGCAAGAATCTCTGATAGAGTTCCTGCACAAATCTATAGAATAATCCCCGAAGGAATTTCTGAATGCTTGCTTGAGTGAATCTTTGAAGGAATTCGTGGAGAAATAAGTAGACGAATCCATGTAGGGTTTGTGTGCCATCAGTAACCTCACGCTCCCAATTTCATCCTATTCGAAAACAAGCGATTACGGCACCGATCGATTCCGTTCTTTTTGTTTTCATGCGTGCTCACTTCCAACAAAAAAAAAATACAAAAATAAGAAACAAAACAAACAGTGCTTCGATCTTTTGTTGTTCGTAGGATGAAAATGGGAGCCACTTTACCTAATAAGGAAACCAATACCCTATGGAATTTTAAAATCGATTTCCTATGCTTCGCTATCTAAAAAAAATTAGTTCTTCAGTCCCAGTATCAACTTTGGTAATTTTCTTCGTAGTTCCCATTTCACAAAATGTTCCATGTTGATTTGCATCATTAAAGGTTGAAAATCAGTTATGATCAATTTGACCAAGTGTAGAATCGCTTGAGAAAATACATGAATGTTTTCAAAACCGTCTGTTCTGAGTTATTTATCCAGTAATATTACTATACATACAGTCCAGATAAGTATGGCAACAATATGGAACAATTTTATATCAAGACCAACAATTGAAGAGGCCGCATCAACGATTCTGTCGACCTAAGGCCTTCCGAGATCCACCCACACATCTCACCGCCACTAACAGAAAGCCTTCTGTTAGTAGTGATGAGGTGTGTGGGTGGAGATCAGAAGGCCCTAAATCAACAGAAAGTAGTTTGTTTACAAAATGTTGATGCGGCCTTCAAAATGGTTGGTCTTGATATACGATTGTGTAAGTGTATATTTTTCTAATAGGGGTGCCGGAATCGTCTGCATTTCCATTATATTGGTGTATGTTTTGGGCAGCTGGATGTCCGGGAGACAATTTCGTCTCCAGTATACCAGAATTCGTTGACGTTCAATTCGTTAAGTTTGTTCCTGTAGATTGACCAATTTTCATAATTTTAGAAGTGCAAGACTCTTTTTCAAAAAGGCTTAGAGCAACCTTAACACCCGAAGGAAATAATTTGAATAGGACACGTTCGTTGTAGTACTAGATTTGTAGAAATGAGCTCATTTTTTGTATGGTGAGAAGGTCCATTCTCAGTTTCTGCAATGAAATGGTACAAAAAGCGTGGGTATTATGATTTCTTGGTTAATTTGATTCTGTTTGAGCAAAACTTTGGGTAACTCTGTTGTTGTTTTCTCCATTTCTTGCAACGTAAACAACACAGTTACCCAAAGTTTTGCTCAAACAGCATCAAATTAGCCAAGGAATCATTATACCCATGCTTTTTGTACCATTCCATTGCAGAAACGGAGAAATGACCTTCTCACCATACAAAAAAAATCAGCTCATTACTACAATTCTAGTACTACACCGAACATGTACTATTGAGCTCAAAAACTTCAAAAGAAACTCTTGCCCCACTCGAACTTTTGCCCCACTCTACTCTACATTGTTTTGAAATATCGGTGCCTGAACGTAGACCAAATACTGTATATTTGGTCCAACCATCAATAACTGCCAGCTTTCTGTGTTGTCTGCAATAAAGGCAGAGGTCTCTGCTACTCTCTTTAGTAGGCATCCAACCAATCATCCTTGCTCATCCCCAGCTGTCGAAAGGACGTGGAGAGGACAGCTCTTGATCGTTGGAAGATTGCGTCTATCTTGTCTTAGAGTCAATGGTTAACCCCAAATATCTGTTCTTTGATAATGGATGTCCTCATAACAGAGCTCAGATAGGTTGAATAGATTCCTAAGCGAAGCCATGCTAGACATTCCAGAGGAATTATGGAAGATTGCAAGACTTTATCACAAATTATTTGGAGGAAGATCCGACTAGTTCCAAGTATATCGATAATGTCTAAACAAGACTGAAGTCTCAAGAATACAAGAATGCAACCTAGGTTAACTAGAGATAACCTAGGTGTTCGGCATTAGTATCCTTCAGTGTTTTATGCAAAGCGTACAGTTGAAAGGTGGAATTCAAGGCGCAGTCTTATGCACCATCACCAAAAGTTTCGGCATCTACACCTTCAGTTTTCCTTCAACAACGCTACAGCCGGCCGTCTACATGTAGCTAATAAACCCGGAACAAATGCATTGATACGATGGAAACTCCCACCACGCTCATATTTTGCAATTTTAAAAGGCGGCCCAACACAATAACTTTGCTCAGACGCAGGGATTATGACGCTCGCTGCTGAACGACCGTCATGAAGTTTGGCCGGAACAAGGGTCAATTTGTTCAGTATTAATACACGGCGCTACACACAAATATAGTATGCCTTATAAATACACTCCCGATCAAAAGTTTTGCAAACATGTCATTTTTTTAAGGCCCATATCTCCGCCAATTTGCGTCCGATTTCAAAATCCTAGATCTCATTCGAAAGATAATAAGTCAAAGTAATAAGTTTGAACATGATTTCGGTGAAAGTTTTTCAAAAATATTTGTATGTAAACTTCACCCAAAGTTGCCAAATTTTCTAAAATATGAATATAAACACTGCTGTAAGTCGCTGGAAATTGGGTCGAACAAATTTTAAGATGAGATCGGTAATATACCCTATTTTTTATTGGCTTTCAACTGCTTTTTACCGAACTTGGCTAAAAAATCTAGAAAAAAAAAAATTAAATAACCCGTGATGTCATCGACCAAAAGTTTGGGGTCACTATCGTGAAACATGGATAAGTGATTTGTTGATATCTTGGTCATCTCTCTCTCTCTCTTCTTGGCGTAACGTCCTCACTGGGACAAAGCCTGCTTCTCAGCTTAGTTTTCTATGAGCACTTCCACAGTTATTAACTGAGAGCTTCCTCTGCCAATGACCATTTTGCATGTGTATATCGTGTGGCAGGCACGAAGATACTCTATGCCCAAGGAAGTCAAGGAAATTTCATTTGCGAAAAGATCCTGGACCGACCAGGAATCGAACCCGTCACCCTCAGCATGGTCATGCTGAATACCCGTGCGTTTACCGCCTCGGCTATATGGGTCCATCTTGGTCATCCTTTTTCCAATTTTACTGCTTCTTGGCTTATTTGAAACATAATGAATGGTACTTGATGCATAGACATTGAACCACACATATTTGTTAAAATTCACATCATGAAACTTAACGTAAAAGTGCCTAATTCTTTGAAATGTGTTGAAATGTGTTGACTTTACATAGCATTTTTATACATAAAAATCGTTGAATACGTTAAATTAAAAACATCTAACATAAATTTAGTTAATTATCTTTGAAATGAGCCAAAAATAATGACAATTGAACTATAGATGACGAAGATATTCCCAAATCAGTTTTACATGTTTTACGACAGTGACCTCAAACTTTTGGCAGATAAAGCATTGTCTAGTTAGAATCCGGACGCAGATAATCACTTATATCTCAGAGGTGGAATAACAAACAGAAAAGGTGAAGCCCTCAAAACAAAGATAATTTACTGTAGTTTCATGGGAAAATATCATTAAAATTATTTAATTTAATTTTTAATACATTTTCTCATTTTTTCCGTGATTGCTTCCTTAAAAATCTGCACAATGGTAGTAAATTTTAACATCAACCCCTTCGGCGGATTTGTTTAACAATCAGGTCATCTCTGTAGTGTCCTGAGACCCTCTACCAATCTGATTAGGATTCCAAAGAAACTTTGAAAAAATATTTCTTTTCTTGCGAAATTAAGGGCTATTCAGTGAATTCCAAAGAAGCGAAATTTGAGTGTTTTTTTCGTTTATAAACACTATCCAACAGTGATGACACCACTACACATCTCAGGCTGTCGTGATAGCTCACCAAATTAGCTCAAACCTCTACAGATCCCTTGTGGGAATTTTTGAAAAGCAACACGCGATTCTTGAGGTTATCATCTTTGTACACATTTGGTGTCAAAATCGTGATGTGAGAAAACGATGTCCAGAGCTCGAACTTCCTGGCAAATCTTGGAATTCCAAGCAGATTTATCCATGAACACAAACTTCAATCTTCCTTGGGCACTTCCTCATGGCATGGTTAACAACATCTGTGCACATCACACATAATGGTTATGGAGACATTAACATTTTTCGCAACTGTCGTACCTGACCACGCTTAACGTTCAGCGTGTTTGTGCAAGATTTTTTTTCCTTCACTTGTCTTCAATCTGAAATAACTTTTCACTCGTAGCAAGAAAATCGATTAAATTTTCACCATCAATAGAGGACTTGTTTATGATCAGACTGCTGTAAAAAAAAATATGGTTATGATCATTGAGAGCGTCACAATAAATTATCCTTTGCGTCCGGATTCTAACTGGACAATGCTTTACATCATATTGAGGGGTGACCCCAAACTTTTGGTCGATGGCATCAAGAGTTAGTTTACTCAATAACTTTTTTTTCTAGATTGTTTAGCCAAGTTCGGTAAAAAGCAGTTGAAAGCTAATATAAAATAGGTTATATTGCCGCTCTCATCTTAAAATTTGGTCGACCCAATTTCCAGCGACACTGCCGTAAGTTTATATTCATATTTTAGAAAATTTGGCAACTTTGGGTTAGGTTTACATACAAATATTTTTGAAAAATTTTCACCTAAATCATGTTTAAAGTTACTTTGACTTATTATCTTTCGAATGAGGCCTAGGATTTTGTAACCGGACGCAAATTGGTGGAGATATGGGCCTAAAATTATGACATGTTTTTGAGGGGGTGACCCCAAACTTTTGATCGTGTATGTTACATCCAGGACAAAAAATCATGCAGTCGGAGCTACCTGTTTTATCGTGTGTTTCGAAAAGAAGATACAATCGCTACAGTTGGATGTTGTTGTAGATACTGTCTGGAACGAGGGTTAGTTTGAGTTGCCTGGAGTTTGTATTATTTTGGTATTTTGGGTGATAATATACACCACCAGGCACTCAGCATATTTAGTCTAGTTTTTTGCATGATTTTCCTTTGACACTGTCCATAAACTACGCACTTATTTTTAACCATGTCGTAGACTTTTGTTCATACAAAGTTATCGAAATTTATATGAAGCGTGGACTTGGGCCATCATCTGGTTAAAAAATCAGTCATTATGATGAGAGCAATAATCATCATATACTGAAAAATTACATGATTGCATACAAGTTGATCGAAAGTAAAATTCGAATAAACATCACAAATCTCATAAAAATTGAGTGATCCAATTAACTAATTGTCCTCTCCGACAGAGTCTACTGCACTTGGCGCGACGGGAAAAAGATCGGCTCCTACCAGGTTCGCTCCAGCATGGTATCCGCTGTCAACTGCAGTGAGTATCCACTTCATTCATCAGGCTATCAGTTCACATAACTTTCATCGTCATTCAATTCCACCACCTCACCCATGTTGCATCTCACAGACTGCGCCCGGGATACCGTCATCTACCAGGAGGCCGGCATCCCATTTACGCTGGCCTGCGGTGGCAACGGCAACTACGAGTACGCCCAGGATCAGAACGGGCAGCTCTTTTGCGTGGACGGAGACGGATTCGTGGTGACGACGGATTTACGGCCCAACGAAAGCTGCGACAAATTCATCTACAATTCGAACTTTTACAATGAAGATTGAGTACGCTCTTGGTGGGGGATTGGGATTTGTAGCCAATCGATTGCTTGTCTGGGAATATATGAATATAAGAAGCATAGCATGTGCATTGAGCAATTTGTGAGTAACCTAGTTTGAGATTCCACCATGAAGCTGCTATTGCAACCAGAAATTTGATACATCACATTGATCAAAATAAAAAGGGGAAAGTTGTAGTTCATTGCAGTTGCAAACCGAACTAGGCAACATGATCAGCTGGTAAGTTGAAGGCAAAAAGCGAATCGCACTGCAGTGACATTATTGGAGAGTAGAGGGGGAAACAAAACGGAAGGAAATTTACATATACAGTTTGACCGCCATCGAACGACTTGTACAAAACACAACCGTTTGACATGTAGGTGAAGCCAAGCGGTCTGTCTCTTGGTGTCAGGTGTTGTGGCCAGCCAGCAGTCGGGGAGCGGAGGTCGACATGAGTCATTGTGAAAACTTGACACATACCTACATGGTAGGTAAGCAATTCTGCACAATAAGGCGCTGTCCATAAACTACGTAGACTCATTTTGGGCCATCTCCAGACCCCCCCTCCCCCTCCGTAGACTTTTGTTCATACAAAATTTTCGAAATTTGTATGGAGCGTAGACTTTGGCCAGATCCCCCCGTCCCCCCCTAAGAGTCTACGTAGTTTATGGACAGGCCCTAATGGGTCATCGGTGTAACTTTGCATGGTTTCATCGTACATATGCACCGCATCATGTTTTGTGTGCTCACTGGGACAACGGGCAAGTGCAATGCAGGTGTGTTTATGCATGTATATCTATTAGTGGAAAGGAAATGTAGAATTTATGCTAATGAGGAGAGATGTTAAGCTGAAGGACGCACGCCCGGAAACATTTTTGGAAGGAAAGTGGATTTGAATTAGAAGAGCAAAGCAAGTTCAATAAAATGAGCTTGAGAATGCGCATAGGGCCTACAGTTAGTCTTATGAATAAGGCTTTGGATCGCCGATTTGGAGGCGGCGGGTTCGATTCCCATTTCGGTCGGAAACTTTTATCGACCTCCCTGGGCATAGAGTAATATTTTACTTGCCTCACAATATACAAATTCATGCAATGGAAGGCAGAGAAAGCTGAACACTAAGTTGAACAGAGACAGAGCAAGTTCCAGCGAGAACGTAGAGCCACAAAGAAAAAGAAGAAGAATGTGCATAGTTGAAGATCAGAAGCCTACTTTCTGCAGAAGGCGATAAAAAAAGAGTAAACAATCATACCTGATTTTCTTCAAGTCCCTAAATGATACGGATGAAATATTATCTCTTTTCACACATTGATCAGAGTTTATGCTGAAATTCAGCTGTTTCTGATAGAATTCCAAAATGACTCATGGGCACCGTGAGATGTTGCAGAATGCTGCTCTATTTTTTGTCGTTTCAATAAAATCTCAAAATGTTGTTGGAAATTAATCAGAAGTCTTGTGAAACATCTGCAAAGCAAGCTTATAGTTGAAAGTGATTTAATTTTGCAGAATGCTGCTCTATTTAATCAGTGCTGAAAATGTCAGCTCATTTCAGAAGCTTTACCTGAAAATATCGTTTATGTAAAACTTTTGCAGCTGGATTAGTTCTACAAGAAAATTACGGAAAACCCTGTTACAAAAATAAAAGAAATTAATTATTACAAAGTATTAACACTTCACGATACACATAGAACCTTACAAATGCACAAATTAGGAACATCACAAATTGACGCAGCATAACACATAACATAAATGCGCCCTGTTATTTAGATGAATAACTCCTTCCGATCACAGGATGACGAGGTTTCATTTATTGGTTTGGGTCCATCAGTCATCCTGGAATTGTATTTTAGTTGGCACTGTGCCTTTTAGTTCATAGCATTTGTTGCTGTGTTCATAGCTTGGTTTTTTCTAGGAAAACTAATCCTAATCGGGCATCCCGTTTCGGGTTTCGACACTTGAGCTCAATAACTTGAAGTCCGTGGCAGGGAAAGGTTTTTGTCTCTAGTACTTGACCTCTGCCCGAAATTGCCTGAAAGTTGGCAATCAATATTGGATTGCATTTCATGGGCCTCTATTTTTCCAGACCCCTATAAATGTGTCATGAAAATCATTTGGCATTTTTCGAAGGTAGTTGATGACATTCACCTTATATAGTGGAGATCCGTGACTTTCTTGTAGAACTGGTACTGCCGCATAAGTTTTTCATATAGGGTCTTGTACTATTTGGGCACTTGCCGCTATAACTAAGTCAATTTCAAACCGATTGATTAAAATTTTTGCACAGGGTTGAATACGTATCTCACTGTGTGCCAAAAATTAAGTTTTAGGTACAAAATTGACAGTCAAGTTGACCCGGCCGACCCACGCTGATGAGAAAATGACAAATATTATTTTGCCAGCACTTTACAGGTGATTCGTTCATTTAGACCTGATAGCAATAAAAGTGGTAATTTTTAAGAGGTTTGCATGTTTTTCTTGTAAATTTTTGACGTTTTTTCCTTGACATCTTTTATGAATCTTTTGCAAATACAGTAATGTTCCAATTTTATCACGCCCTCCGCGCGTTAGTCTTTCATTTTTCATTGATTTGCTGTTACATTTGAGAACAAGTGTTTCCCCTCTACTTAAAGATGAATGTTGAAGGTGCGTTTTGCGATGGTAAAAATATTTAAAACGCGTATAGATTTTGTAGAATATTTAAAAGCAGTTTTAAATAGGGGCGTGATAAAGTCGGAACAATACTGTATCACCATCATTTCTTACTGCAACACTTTGAAGATCCTGGCTTTGGAAGATTTTAATGGCAATTTACGAATGACATTCTTGGAGATTTTTCGTTCGTGTTCTTGGTGACTTCTTTAAAATTCTCTCGGCAGATTTCCGGTTAAACTCCCGTTAGCCTAATGATTTAGGCTTCGAATTGCCTATCCAACTGCGGATAACCAGATTTCCGATCCTACTGAATCTTCAATATAATACCGGGATTTTCAGGAGTTCGTCAAGAGATTTCACCACAGATTCCTTTAAGATAATTTTCCACGGAACTTTTCAGAAACTTTAAGATGAATTTATTTAGAAATTCCTCCCTCTAGGTCTAGAGAAACCTCCAAGAATATTATCAAGATTTTTTCTATGCTAAAGATCCTCCATTGATTGTTTCAAAAATTTCTCCGCCGATTTTTTCAGAAAACCATCTACGGATTCCCGACATTGTTACAGCAATATTTTTGCAGGAGTTTAGAATTCTTACAAAAATTTCTTCAAAAAATTTTCCAAATATTCTTGAAGAAATATTTTTCAGGGATGCCTTAAGATAACTCACCAGCGATTGATTAAGAAACATCTCTCATGTTCCGTTTAGAAATTCTTCCAGAGAATTCTTTAAAAATTTCTCCAGATTTCTCTTCACATGGATTCTTTCTAAAATTGCTCCATTGCTAAAATGCGTCACAAGCAGTGCTGAAAATTTCATTTCGTCATATCTAAATTCAACCACCTACAGCTCATTTGAGAAGCTGAACCTGAGAATATGGTATATGAAAAACTTGTACGGCTAGACCAGTTCTGCAAGAAAGTCACGGAAAAATTGCTATTTTTCGAATATTTAAGGTAAATGTCACGGACAACCTTTGAAAAATGCCAAATGATATTCACGGTGAATATCATTAGGCATTTTTCAAAGATAGTCCTTGACATTTACTTTAGATATTCGAAAAATAGCGGTTTTTCCGTGACTTTCTTGCAGAACTGGTCTAGCCGCACAAGTTTTTCATATACCATATTCTCATGTTCAGCTTCTCAAATGAGCTGTAGATGATTGAATTTAGATATGACGAAATGAATTTTTCAGCACTGGTCACAAGAAAAATTGTCCATTTTGAACCCCCCGTCACCTCTATGGAAAACATTTTGTAAGGGATATCTAAAATTTTTGTATGGGTCGTCACACTTTGTTGATCTTTCTTTCCTCCTCAATGCATGACGTAATTTATAGACGTTTCCCGTTTAATCCAAGGATTCTATCAGGAATTCCTACATCGGTTCCTTCAAAGATGAATTCATGGATTCTTCACTAAGTTGCAGAAATTCAAAGATTCCTTCAGTAGTTGTTCCTCGTATTTTCTCGGAAAATCTTCCAGGATTTCTTTAAAAAATGCATTTAGGAATTGCTCTAGAAAACTTCCTTAGGGTATAACTACTAAATAAATTCCTTTCTCGTGCGATTTTTCTATTATACTTTAAAGAAGGGTTTCTCTATGCATTCTTCCAGGATTTCCAAAAGAACTTTTACGACTTTATGCGAGTATTCTTTCAGAAAATCCAAGAACACCCGAACCTTTTTTTTTGCACGTGTCGTTATTTTGCTATAACTCAGTCAATTTTGAACCGATTCTCATGAAATTTTGTACACTGATAGTACTAATCTGAGGATTGCGGACTGAAATTTGACAGCAGCCTGACTGCTGCCAAACCTCCAAAATGATCAGAGTGTGCCTGGATACACAAATTGTTTGCTGAGTCACGCTAAAGCAAGTGAAACGTTCAATGACACACAAACTTTGTCATCATGTACAAAAAACGTTTGAAACGTGTGAAAATCACGTGTAAAACTTACCCAAAATTTGTAATATTATTCTTCCAAGTCCATGTGGTACACAATCAGCTGATTATTTATGTTTAATTGTAACTTTTGCTGCAATCAGTATGTTTAAATGTTGTGTGAAGTAGTTCATGCGTGCACTATGAAATTGATCTCCATAGAGATAAGCAACTCAACAACGGGGAGCACAGGAAGAAAAGATACGTGCTCAAATTGAATGACTAAAAAAGTTGAGTCCGCATCCCTCAGGCTCTAACGAACCCGGAATTTGGATATCGGCGAAACCGCAACTCATAATTGGACCCCCAATCGGACTGGAAAAGGAACAGCAGCCACATATCAGCATCATCGTGCTCATCATTCTACCATGGACAGGGTAGAAGAATGAAAGAAGCACAAAGGCAGCCAGTTCAATACAGTAGAATAGAATAGAATACATTTAGGCGCTGTACAAAGTGGAAGTGCAGCGTCCAATTAGAATCGCTCACGTAGTACCCTAGTGGACAAAAGAGCTGTAAATTAGGTTAAGTGATTAAGAATAAAAAAAAGTACTAATCGTACCAACATGTGTACAAAATTTCATGAGAATCGGTTGAACATTGACTGAGATATAACAAAAACTTGACCCGTGCAAAAAAAAATCGGGTGAATTTTGATTTCTATCAAAATTCACCCGATTTTTTCCTTTAAGAATTCCTCTTCTTTTCAATAAATTTCTAAGGGAATACGTCAAGGGTTTCTCAAGCAATGTCCCAGGTATTACTCAATTACTCATTTTCTTCAGCAGCTCCTTCTATGATTTCTTTAAGAATTTCCTTGAGATTCGTTCAGATATTTCTCCAGTGATTTTTTTAAATATCTTACTAGATTTATACAGAAATTAAACCTTATGTTTGTTCAAAAAATCCTTAAAGGATTCTTTTAGAAGTTCCTCCACGGATTCTTTCTAAAAACTTTTTCAGGAATTCCTCCACAAATATTTCCAACGAGTCCTTCAGTAGTTTAAGGATTCTGCCATAAATCTCAGAAAAGGATTTCAACAGAAATTCACCTTGAGCTTTTTCAGAAATTCTTCAGCGATTCTTTCGGAAATTATTCTCCAGGAATCCCTTGGAATATTTTGTCAGTGATAACTGAATAATATTTTGGCAGGATTCTTTTTGGTACTGCTCCTACGGTACCTTCGGAAACATCTCCTTTGATTCCTTCAGAATTTCTTCCAAGAATTCATTCAGATTTTACTTCTGATTTTACAGAAGTCCTTCATGTAATTATACATTGAACCTAGGTTTAAAACCTCTATAATAAAAAAATAAATAAATGTTATTATACAAATATACAGGAGAAATTTTTCAAGGATTCCCTGAAGGATTTTTGGAGGAATTCATAGACAAATTTTATGAGAAACTTTTGGAGGAATTCCTGAAGGAGTTTCTGAAAAAAATCCCTAAAGAGATTTCTAGAGAACACTCTTGAGGAATTTAAATCTCGGAAAAATTCCAAAAGGAATACTTGAAATAGTTTCCGCAGGAATCGAAGTAGAAAATGCAGACAAAGGTATTAGAGAGAAGTTCTTGAAGGGATTCTTGGAGTATATCCTGAAGTAAACCCTGAATGAACTGCCGGAGAGGCTTCTGCAAGAGTTCATAAAAGAATTTCTTGCAAATTGTCTAAAGGTAGAAGTGAACAAGAATCCCAGAAACAAATTCTTAAATAATTGCTAGAGGTATTTTTGGAGGAAACCTAGCAGAAATTTTAAAACAAATCTGGAAGAATCCTTGAAGGAATCACTAAAATATATTTCTAAAGAAATTGAATTTTTCGTAGAAATTTCAAAAGGCATGCCTGGAAATCTGTAGGAATGCTCTGCAGTAATTCGATGAAGAAATTGTTGAGATGTCCCTCCCAAGAAATAAATCCGGAAATAATTTCTGAAAAAAATCCTGAAAGAATCTATGAATCTGTGGAGGAACTACAAAAAGAATCTCTTGAGAACTTTCTAAAGGAATTTGTGAAACAATATCTGAGAGAATCTGCGTAAAAATTCCAGGAAGAAACCTCTCGAGGAGCTCCAACAAACATTTCAGGAAGCATTCCTGTAAAAAAAACTGAATTTCTAAAGGAATTTCTCCGGGAATTGATATTATTGAAGGAATGGCTGGGTTAAAACTGGAGAATCGCCGGGAGGGATATCATAAAAAAATTCTGGAGAAATTTCTTACGGAATTCCTAAAAAACCGGAAGAAAATTGCAAAGGAACTCCTGGAGGTTTCGTTGGAGGATTTTTTGCTGGAGTCATGAAAAAGGTTCCAGAATTCTTTGAGAAAGGGAAAGGAGATGCCTCCAATGAAACGTCATTGCTACCGCTGGTCATTGACTCAGCAGACTCTAGCTTTTTATGCTAGTACACCTAATTTACCTAAGACTAACCCTGAATCAACACCGTCAATTTCAAACGAACTCAACTAGGCGTGTGTGCCTCCAAAACCTACCATCTTCGAACCGGTTTTTCATCTTGCTTTAGCGAAATTTCAATTTTTTTACTAGATTTTTTTTGATTTGCTTCTAATGCAAAATACACCACGCCAATAGGCGACTGGACCAACGCAATCTGCCTTCCGAAGTATCGGCGCACAAATTGGCGCCCAAAAAGGCGCAAGGTAAAAATAAAACTTCGAAATTGCCCCCCAAAGTAGCGGCCGGTCGGTTGTATCGCGTAGTTGCGTTGGTTGAAAGGTATATTTTGCTGTGGATGACCAAGAGGCGGCCAACCGTTGTCTGGTGTACGGGGGTTATGGAATGTTAGGTTGCAATATATGGCGATGGAGAAGTCATTTGAATCCGAGTGGAATCTTTATTCGGGCGCACTCACAATGCTGGAGTGAAAGTTTAGTTTTATTGAAAATCAAATACATAGTCGGTGGTTCACTTCAGTAGGATGGTTGCGTTGGAAATGAACTTCAACTGTCGAGTCGAGAGTCATATGAGCGGCGCAAAGGAACAAATGATCCACCACACTTTTATGACCCTCTTGTTTGTTGGGTTGGGTTTGAAGCTGATAAGTGGCGCACATGCGGTGCCTTCAGTGCAGTCTATCTCTGAACAACAACAATACATACATACAGAGCTTTATGACATCTCTCTCATGGTGCGTTTCTTGTTATTTAATCTGATTATCTCTCTATTATGGCGCTAAGATTTGAAGTCATTGTGCTGGAATTGGGAGAAAACTACATATATTTACACTCATTAGCTATTAGCATTATACAAGAGCTGGTTTATTAGTTTGAAAACAACAACCCTGAAGAAATTGCATTGAAAACAAACAGTTACAGTTTGCAGGCATAAAGTTTATTTATGCGGATCCAAATAGGGGCGCTCCTTGCAGAAACCTGCCCGTTGAACGGAGTGCATTTTTCACCTCTTTCGAGCAGGATAGACTTTGCCCTCGAACCATTTTGTGTCTGCCCACTGAGGGATTCCACGGAGGCACGCAAGTCGATCCTGAGCGACCACTTCAAAAATATCTGAAACTTTGCACAGTTTTTCAATTTCATCTAATACGTCATTTTTCGATATCAAATCTTCATATAGAGTCACGTCTAACTTTTCAAAAGGGTGTATGTGAAAATGGTTGAAAAATATTCAAAAAGCTGCACAGCAAAAACGGTTCGTTCGATTGTTATGATTTTTTCAGCAAAGTTAGATAACTTAATGGGGATTGCTAAGAAAATATACACTGTAAAAAAATTTTTTTTTGCATTAAAAAAATATCATTTTTGTCACACAAACTCAAATATCTCAAAACCCTATCTTTTTACCAACGTGATTTTTTCAGGGAAAACGGTCCATTATATTAGCTATCTACCATAAAAATTTGGTGATGGTAAACTAATAAACAAAAAAGTTATGATATTTCAAACATTTCACAATTTTTACATTTAGTAAAAAAAATATGTTTTTTTACCGTGTACATTATTCAGAGAATCGCATTATGATGCTGATTTTATTGTTAAGGCTACCGCATGAATTAAACAAGTTATTTTCATGATATTTTTATTTAATTATTCATAACTATTATAGCATCTATTAGAAACTTAGACGCGATCCAGTGTAGTGATCAAAAGTATTGATAGTGTCATTATTTTTATTGTACGTGACTGGCGAAAAATTCTGTTAATAGGGTTAAAACCTGTTGATAATAAGAAACATAAGTAATATTATTTTTAAGATAAAAGCTGCAAAACAAAAGTTTTATATAGACGAATGCGTCTAGTTTACCTGCAAAAAACTTACCTCTTAGATAATAGATTTTATGATGGAGAGAAAGCGAGTAACTGCAACACCAACAAATACATAATAGGTGCATACCACGACAATGCTCTAGACGTCTAGTTTACCTGCAAAAATTTACCTATCAGAGAATAGAATCATAAATATCGAGAGGAAGCGAGTAACTTCAACAACAACAAATGCATGATAGGTACCATGACAATGCTCAAGAAAAAGCAAAAAATTACTACCGCTATGGTTATTAAGGATTGTAAAGTAAAAGTTTTCTTCAGTCAAGTAAACGACACCAAACTAGTGAGTAAAAACTTGAAAGTGATTTTGTTTATTAAAATCTAACGAACAACATGAGTAGTCGCTTTCTCAACTGTTGTAGGCCGTTTGCAGAAAAAAAGTGCTCAAAAGAGTTACGAAATCTCACCGAAAGCACCATAGATAAACTGAAAGCGACAGGTTATGCTCCAATGTCCACATTGAATACAAATTTACGCATTTGCACGTCCTGCCGTCTAAACGTTGACAAACGAGCAATCTGTATATCATCGGAAGAGCAGGGCGCAGGAAGTTCGAAAATGACAACAACTGAGGAATTACTAGAAGTTCCAAGTGCAGAGAGCCTTGCCACCGTACCATCAGCGACATCTGTTTCAACAAATCAATCGGAAGATGAGTGTATTCAAAAGGTAAACATCGAACGCTTTAACGAGGGCATAGCTGGGATAAAAGTGACTCCGATTAAATGGACGAAGATGGACTACGTTTATTATCCAGAGAAAAAATACCGTGAAATAAACGAAGCTGTACGTAGAAACCTCTTCAAATTAGGACCTGAGGATGTGGAAAATACAGACTACGATGAGGTAATTATGAATATGAAGGAAAGGTTCTCGAATCCAGCCACGACAAGGAAAGAAAAATTATTGATTTTGTCGATGCTGCCAAGTTCGTGGTCTATTCAAGATGCCATTGATGAGTTCGAAACCAATAGATATACAGTAAAAGAGGCAAAACTATTTAAGAATAACTGTCTTTCAACCAAAAATACTAGGTCTAGTAATGCGTTAACAGACGAGGCAAAAGAAATAGTAGTTCAATATTTTGAAGATGATGAAGTAAGTCGAGCTATGCCTGGCCAGAAAGATTATGTATCAGTAAAACAAGATGGAAAGCGTCAAGCAATCCAAAAACGATTAATGATGACGACATTGAAAGAAGCTTACACACGCTTCAAGGAAATTCACAATAATATTAAAGTAGGTTTTTCCTCATTTGCAAGCCTTCGGCCAAGGCAATGCAAGCTTCTTTCCAATTCAGGAACACATAATGTTTGTGTGTGCACAACCCATGAGAATATTAACCTTATTTTACATAGTTTGAAAAGAATAAATTTAACAAAGGATATTAAAATGTTAACTGGTAGTCTTTTGTGTGAAAATACAACATCAAATTGCTATCTACGATCTTGTTCGGATTGTCCAGATTCTTCATTATTGGAAAATACTTTATTCGGTGAGTTTGAAGAAAAATATATTGATCAGTTATCATTTGAGCAATGGGTAACCACGGATAGGTGTGACCTAGAAACAATTGTAAAACCTGTAGATGAGTTTGTGTCATATTTTTGCTTGAAATTAGAAAGTTTAATCCCTCACGATTTCATTAAAACAGAGCAATCCAGCTTTTTAAAAAATACGAAAAATACGTTACAAAATGGTGAATTTTTAGTCATTTGTGATTTTTCTGAAAATTACAGTTTTGTATTGCAAGATGAAGTTCAGTCCCATCACTGGAACGTGCAACAAGCTACAATTCATCCATTCGTTATTTATTTTAATGGAAGTTCGCAAATTGAACACTTTAGTTTCATTGTAATTTCCGAAGATTTAAGGCACGATTCAATATCCGTAAACTTGTTCATTGCCAAAATGATTAACTTTTTACGCGTTGATAAACATAAAGAAGTCAAAAAGATATATTTTATGTCTGATGGAGCAGCGTCGCAGTACAAAAACCGTAAGAATTTTTCGAGCCTATGTCAATTTAAATCAATGTACGGAATTGATGCAGAATGGCCCCCCTTCATGACCACGTGGTTTATGGACAGCCCCTTACTACTACGGAAGAGTACGAAATAAAGGCTTCAGAGCTCAGCGAGCAATATAATAACGCGAAAACGATCCAAGGAACCCAAAAATTCCATTGTTTCATTCCATTGTCAGAAAATAAAATTAAAGCAAAACTATACTCAAACTGTTCTGACAATAATGCCAAAGTGTTCGATATTGTAAAAAAATAAATAAAATCAAATAAAAAATAAGTAAAACTGTTTTCATGATCTCATAACCCATAATAAAATCCAAACCCAAAACTCTTAGCCCTCTCTTACCCCTATTGTGTCAAATCTATGATTATTGTTGTGTAATTTGAGAATTCATTTATATGTATAAATATTATATGTATATATATTATATGTATATATATTACATGTATATACATATAATATAAATACATATAATATTTATACATATAATATACATAATACAAATGAATACACAAATATTGAATATCGTAAAAACAACTTGTTTAACTCCCGCAAGACCCTTAACAAAAAAAACAGCACCAAACTGTGATTCTCGAAATAATTTACACGGTAAAAAAATTTTTTTCTACTAAATGTAAAAAATTGTGAAATGTTTGAAATGTCATAACTTTTTTGTTTATTAGTTTACCATCACCAAATTTTTATGGTAGATAGCTAATATAACGGACCATTTTCCCTAAAAAAATGACGTTGGTAAAAAGATAGGGTTTTGAGATATTTAAGTTTTTGTGACAAAAATTATATTTTTTAATGCAAAAAAAATATTTTTTTTACAGTGTATATTTTTTTAGTAATCACCATTTAGTTATCTAACTTTGCTGACAAAATCATAACAATCTAACGAACCGTTTTTGCTGTGCAGCTTTTTGAATATTTTTCAACCATTTTCATATACACCCTTTTGAAAAGTTAGTCGTGACTCAACATGAAGATATGATATCGAAAAATGGTGATTTAGATGGAACTGAAAAACTGTGCAAAGTTTCAGCTCAATAGAAAATCATGAATTAAAAAAAGTCCTAAATTTTGATGCTGTTGCTTGGAATCGCTCCACTACTGTTGTTGGCGGTGGTGGAGCATATGCATTGAAACGAAGTTTTGCGCTTGGCCTCTGGTCTCGGTTCGGTAAGTTGCAACATGATTTATTCGGTAGGTTGAGGGGGCGCGCTTTTTGCTTTTGCTGCATTAACCTGCACGCTGTGACCTTTTCTGGTTGCAGTTGAGTCAAAATAGCAAACATGATGGGCGTAGCTTTGCTGATCGAAACAGGTTCTACACAATTTGAAATTTAGTATTTGAAAAATTAGACTTTCTGGTACGCGGAAGCAGTTATGTTTAAGTGTAGATGGTAAGAGTCCACTAAACAGGTGACCCCCAATTCATGGTGTGATGCAGCTATTCCCTAAACGGAGCCTGTGGGGTATTAAGTATTAGTTACTGCACTAAAAGGAGGAATGATGCAGTTGACCTTGTATTCCTCCAAAATAATCAGCTATTATTCTTAAACCCGTTAACGCCCGAGGTGTCTCGCAATTTAAATCTTCATTAAGTTTTATTACACAGCGCAACATTTTTTTGTCTCAAGAGCAAACTTATGTGTCTCTGACAGATTTTGGGCCGCTGAATCCGAATCCGGGCTCAGATTTGCTCCAGCACGTCATAATTTTGAGCTATACCCCAATTTATAGGGCAAAATATGCGATATTGGGCTTTTTTTTACTGCCAGCCATTAAGCATGGAAATATGTTTTTTTAAGAAATCAAAAGGAAAATTGGTCAATTAACATCTTAATTAACGACTCATGCAAAATATCTCATTTTACCAAATCGAATTTGATAGTTTTAGGCGATTTATGTTAGGTACGATATTTCCCATACAAGCCACTCTCCAAAAGTTGCATGCAAACATAAAATGCTTAAATGTATCAAATTTGATTTGGTAAAACAAACTATTTTGCATGAGTCGTTAATTTACAGGTTAATTGAATAATTTACCTTTTGATTGCTTAGAAAATTTATTTGGCTGGCAGTCAAAAAAGCCCAAAATCGCATGTTTTGCCTTATAAATTGGAGTATAGCTCAAAATTGTGACGTGCTGGAGCAAATCTGAGACCGGATTCGGATTCAGCGACCCTGTCAGAGACACATAAGTTTGCTCTTGAGACAGACCAAACGTTAATTTTTGTTACGCTGTGTTATCAACAGTCAAGTTCCAATAAAATAACATGATTTTACGATAAAATTGGAAGTCTAAAAAAATCTTCAATATGATAATTTACTCAAGCTCTATTTTAGCAAAACTTTTATGCTCTCGTTGCATTGTTATATGTATTGATACAGTATAATAAGTGAAAAAGAGGATAACTACTCAAGAATAATAAGAAAATGACTGCCAGATGACATCATGGCTTAGTACAGATATCTATGTTATCAAAAAGCCTATTTCTCCTTATTTCTATATTTTTCTCTTACTGTCGCACTCTCATTAGCTCTTACTTACGGGAGGACTCCATACAGAAATTGTGGGAGAAATATCTGGGAGAATCCTGAGAGGAATCGTGGCAGGAAGCTCGGCAGGAATCCCTGAAAGAATCACAGAAGAAATGCCGGAAGGAATTTATTGAATCCTTAAAAGAATCCAGCAGGAATCACGGCACTTACGCTTGATTGTCAATTTGCACGTATTTTCGACACAATTTTTTTTGTCAAACTCTTATTTTGGCATGATTTATGGAGAAATCAATTTACTTTTTTGCACGAAATATCGAATTTTGAATCAAACACTTTTTTGCACGGTACGCATCCCCTGTGCAAAAAAAGCGGATATATACATAGAGAAACTCCCATTGGATTATCTGAAAATATATTGGCAGAAATTTTTGAAGGAATGTCGGCTATAATTCATGAAAGAATCCTTTCGAGATTTTCTGAAGTAACCCCGTCAGAAATTCCTGCAGGAATCCCGTAGAGAATACCTGATGGAATCCTTAGCGATATCATGGCAGGGATGCCGGCTGGAAGCTGAGCAGGAAACCGTGAAATAATCATAGAAGACATCCCGGAAGGAATTATTGAAGAATTCTCTAAAAAAAACTCGGGAATTTC
This sequence comes from Aedes albopictus, assembly GCF_035046485.1. NCBI lineage: Eukaryota > Metazoa > Arthropoda > Insecta > Diptera > Culicidae > Aedes > Aedes albopictus. Next base: position 486,383,805 of record NC_085137.1, on the reverse strand, counting down.
TTTTTAAGGAATTCCATCAGATGTTCCGGCACGAATGTCTGAAATATCCAGGATTGCCTGAAGTAATATCAACAGAAATCTATATTCTTTTATAGGGTATGAACATCCTTCTTCAGTCTATGCCCCCATGTTCATTAGGGCAGTTCAGACTTTGAACATGTCAAAAATTCAAAGCTCCCATATGTTCATTACAATCCTTGGTGCAAAACTAGAGTCCTGTCAAATTTTCAGCCATTTCGGTGGTGATTTAATGGTGGCCCAAAAGCAAAATAGGTTTATATGGAAATTACTATGGAGAATCTTCAAAAAAGGTTCTCCACGCTGTAGAGCATTAACACATGGATGAAGTCATAGGGTCAAAGCCGAATTGAATTCTTCAGATCTCAATGATGAATGTTGCCGAAGACCGGAAGTCATTTTGACAATCGGGTAAAAAGTTATTAAACAAATTCTCACTCGCATGCGCATATTCATACACGATGTCCTGCAAGGTGTGCAAGAAGGTAACACGCATACTATGATTGCGTGTCAAGCGTGTCGATCGAGCTGTGGTCTTCTGTTCAAGCACGCATGGACGACTATTGATTAATAACTTCTGTCTCGTGAGTCGAAACGAGTTGCGGTCTTCGGCAACATTCATCATTGAGGTCTGAAGAATTCAATTCGGCTTTGACCCTATGACTTCATCCATGTGTTAATGCTCTACAGCGTGGAGAACCTTTTTTGAAGATTCTCCATAGTACACCGTGTCCAATAAGTTCTCATACAAAATACAAATTTAGAAAATATAATTTTACTTCACATCTGTGATTCTAATTTTCAAAATGAATGCATGTATTGAAGGGCCACATAATACTGATTAAATAAAGCATACGGTTCAGAATGACTTTATTTTCTATAAGTTTTTATAAGCCTAGCAGTACACTTCCGTTTTCTGAAATCTGTTTGCTCCGGCACGCAAGAAAAATGTTCGAAACATTTTTCATTCTACGGTAGCTCAATAGAGTCTACAACAATAAATTTAGAGTTTTTATCCCAAGTATTGTGCCAAATGGATATACTAAGGATGGAACAATAGAATTTTGATGATGATATGGTAAGAAATCAGAAAATATGTTCAACTTGGACTGATTTTCTTGAACATGACCGTTATGTTAAAGATAAACATCATAAAACGTAAATTTTGGACAAAATGTTCCACAACAGGGATTCATGCATGTTTTAAAAGTGAGAATAATGTGAATCAACACGATAATATGCAGCCATGCTTCTTAAACACAACAAGTCACATTAAAACAGGTAAATGAACATTTCTGTTTAATATACGATTTATTTTGTCCAAAATAAAACGGTTTCGTACTCCACCAATACAGAGTCTCATATTTTTTCTCTTCTGGTCATAGTTGCTACTAGCAATGGTGAGGACAGGAACCTAATTTATTTCAACGTAAATCCATTACTCGTTAAAATGAGACGAAATACCAATGAAATGGCGTGCGTGCCAGCTGAAATGGACTTACGACACATAAGCGATCAGCAGAGAAGGATAAAGGACAGTTAATTCCAAAACATTTGCTGTATTTATTCAGTGTTAGTTGCCCTTTCAATAAATAAATTTACTTTGAAAATCCTAATTACAGATGCGAAATGAATACAATTTGATTTTGTATGAGAACTTATTGGACACGGTGTAATTCCCATATAAACCTATTTTGCTTTTGGGCCACCATTAAATCACCACCGAAATGGCTGAAAATTTGACAGGACTCTAGTTTTGCACCAAGGATTGTAATGAACATATGGGAGCTTTGAATTTTTGGCATGTTCAAAGTCTGAACTGCCCTAATGTTCATCCTATGCCAAAAACAGACGATTTAAGCACCGGTTGTTTCCGTTCTTTTTGTTGTCATGCATGCTCACTCCCAACAAAAAATACAAAAAAAAACAAAACATTAAGCGCTTATTAGCTCTGTTTCCGATAGGATGAAAGTTGGAGCACTTTGCTGAAAAAATACAAAAAATGTTGAGGTCTCATACAAAAAGTGTGACATAAGGGGGGAGGGGGGTTAAAAATTGTCGATTTTTGCGTGACATAATTTGTGTATCACCCCTTTAAGATTTAAAGCAATCCCTTAAGCAATTCCTGCAAAAAATCCTAAAGAGATCCCAGGAGCAATCCCTACAGAAATTCCGGGAGGAACATCTGGAAGAATCCGGGGAAGATTCTCGAGAGGAATGCCTGAAGAAATTTCGGAAAGAATTCCTGAAAGTTTTTCAAGAAAATATAACCAAAATACGGTGGAGAAGCACTGGTGAGAGCACTACACTGGGTCATAACCAAGATTTGGGAGGAGGAAGTATTACCGGAGGAGTGGATGGAAGGTATCGTGTGTCCCATCTACAAAAAGGGCGTCAAGTTGGATTGCGGGAACTATCGCGCGATCACACTATTGAGCGCTGCCTACAAGATACTCTCTCAAATTTTATGCCGCCGTCTATCACCGATTGCAAGAGAGTTCGTTAGGCAATATCAGGCTGGATTCATGGGTGAACGCGCTACAACGGACCAGATGTTCGCCAACCGCCAGGTGTTGTAGAAATGCCGCGAATACAACGTGCCCACACATCACTTGTTCATCGATTTCAAATCGGCGTATGATACAATCTATCGAGAACAGCTATGGCAGATTATGCACGAATACGGAATCCCGGATAAAATGATACGATTGATCAAGGCGACGATGGAGCGAGTGATGTGCGTAGTTCGAGTATCACAGACACTCTCGAGTCCCTTCGAATCTCGCAGAGGGTTACGGCAAGGTGATGGTCTTTCGTGCTTGCTGTTCAACATTGCTTTAGAGGGTGCAATAAGGAGAGCGGAGATAAACACGAGTGGAACGATTTTCACGAAGTCCGTTCAGCTGCTTGGTTTCGCTGATGATATTACTATTATTGCTCGTAAATTTGAGACGATGGGGGAAACGTACATCCGCCTAAAGAGTGCAGCCAAGCGATCGGATTAGTCATTAATGGGTCGAAGACAAAGTACATCATAGCAAAGCATGGACCCTACGTGCAGAGGACCAACGCGACCTTGGAGTTTTCGAACGGCAGAGTGCAGATGAAAAACGGGACTTGGAGAAGGCGAATGAACCACGAGCTGCATCAGCTGCTGAGAGAACCAACCATCGTCCACACAGCGAAAATCGGGAGGCTACGGTGGGCGGGTCACGTCATCAGGATGTCGTATAGCAACCCGGATAAAATGGTTCTCGAAAGTCATCCGACGTGGTGCGCAGGGAGCTAGGTGGGTCGACCAAGTGGAGGACGATCTGCGGACCCTACGCAGAGTGCGGAACTGGAGACACACATAGAATAGAATGGAGGCACCTCCTATATACAGGGGGTGGCCACAATGTTTGGGATAGGCAACTTTTTTTTCTCTCACAAAAAAGTTCAACATGCTGTAACTTTTCATAGAGTGCATCAAAAATTCTCAAATGTTGACTGTTTGTCAACCTATTATATGTGCATCATTGGTACAAATTTGAGCTCGATTGATTAATCTTTCGCAAAGTTAGAACCGTTCGGGAAAAACACAATTTTTCAGACAACTCATTTTTGAGCTGTCATATCTCGGAAACCAGTGAACCGAATTGAATAAATTTTTTATCATTTATCAATAATATATTGATACTTAATACAACATTATAAAATGTAATATTTTCTCACAGCGAATAAAGTTATACCGGGTTGAAATTTTAACCCATATTGAGGAAAATAAGTCAAATTTACAATACCACACAAAAAATATTAAATGTGCTCTTCCTTTAATCTAAATTGGCTTTAATATATCTGATTAAAGGTAACTTGAGAACAGAAGTGGAAAATCTTTGGACTTCAGCACTAAAATTTATTGACATTGACTTAAAAAAATTACATTTTTTCGAGAAAAATCCAAAAAGTGTAAATCCATAATTTTTTTCAACGTTCAAAAAGTATCTTTGTTTTAATAGTTTGTGAAGCATTTGTATATTGTTAGTGTACGTTCAAAATTTCATTCGATTCGGTTCACTGGTTTTCGAGATATGACAGCTCAAAAATGAGTTGTTTAAAAAATAGTGTTTTACCCGAACGGTTCTAACTTTGCGAAAGATTAATCAATCGAGCCCAAATTTGTACCAATGATGCACATATAATAGGTTGACAAACAGTCAAAATTTGAGAATATTTGATGCACTCTATGAAAAGTTATAGCATGTTGAACTTTTTTGTGAGAGAAAAAAAAGTTGCCTATCCCGAACATTTTGGCCATCCCCTGTATATACAGGGGGTGGCCACAATGTTTGGGATAGGCAATTTTTTTTCTCTCCCAAAAAAGTTCATAATGCTGTAACTTTGCATACAGTGCATCAAAAATTCTCAAATTTTGACTGTTTGTCAACCTATTATATGTGCATCATTGGTACAAATTTTGAGCTCGATTGGTTAATCTTTCACGAAGCTAGAACCGTTCTCGTAAAATACTATTTTTCAGACAACTTATTCTTGAACTGTCATATCTCGGAACCCAGTGAACCAAATTGAATGAAATTAACAATGTATTAAGTTATTAAAACATAGGTGCTTTTTGAACGTTAAAAAAAGTTATCATTGATTGACACTTTTTGGATCTTTTTCGAAAAAATGTATTTTGTTTACATCAATGTCATTGATTTTTAGTTTTATTATCCAAAGATTTTCTACTTCTCTTTTCGAGATATCTCTTATAAGTTATGGTAGAGCCTATTTGAAGTAAAGAAAAAACACATTTAGTATATTTTGTGTGGTATTGTAAATTTGACTTGACTTGACTCTATATGGGTAAAAATGTCAAACCAGTATGACTTTATTCGTCGTGAGAAAATATTACATTGTATAACGTCGTATCAAGTATCAATATTTCAATTCAATTTCATTCAATTTGGTTCACTGGTTTCCGAGATATCGACAGTTCAAAAATTTGTTGTCTAAAAAATAATGTTTTACCAGAACGGTCCTAACTTCATGAAAGATTAACCAATCGAGTTAAAATTTGTACCAATGATGCTCATATAATAGTTTGATAAACAGTCGAAATTTGAGAATTTTTGATGCACTCTATGAAAAGTTCCAGCATGTTGAATTTTTTTGTGAGAGAAAAAAAGTTGCCTATCCGAAACATTATGGCCACTAGAGTGGGTTATCGTTTATATGGAAAAATGAAAAATTCAATGGTATCCTATCAGATCAAAGCTTTTTTGATCCCATTTCAGGACCCAAATATGTGTGCAAAATTTGGACAGGATCGGTTATGTCCACGTTTTGCGCATCGCGTTTGAAGTTTATATGGGGTTTTACATGGGAAAACACACTTTTTTGCATTTCTCTCATAACAAGCTCGAATTTTTCTAAAACCATGTAACCGATAAAAGAAAAACATAGCCTAGAGTGTCCTGAAAAACTTTGTCGAAGACCGCGAAGTGATCTGATGCTTATAAAAAAAGTTATAGCGTCGGCATTGCTTGACGAAACAGCATGATTTTGTTGCTGTTGTTATTCCTTTACATGTTAAAACATAAACACATGCATGCGGTTCGTTGGTTATAACTATTTTCACAAGCATCGGATCGCTTTGCGGTCTTCAACAAAGTTTTTCAGAACATCCTAGGCTATCATTTTACAGTATCGGTTAAAAAGTTTCAGACAAACTTTTTCAACTTATGACAAAAATGCAAAAAAGTATGTTTTCCCATACAAAATTCCATACAAATTTCAATTGCAATGCGCAAAGTGTAGACGCAACCGATCGTGCTCAAATTTTGCACAGATACTCAGGACACGAAACGGAACCAAAAAAGCTTTGATCTGAGAAAACGGTTTCGATGACCCACGCTAATGGCCACCCCCTGTAGAGCAGAGGTCACTTAGCCTGACCGATCAATGATTTGTTCTGAAGTTCTTGTTTTAGTTTTGACATATTGGTGAAGTTCTTGTTCGAAATATTATTTGGCTTCAGCTTATCAATTGATATCAATTGAATTACAATAAGCTTAATTAATATGGACAGTTAAAATTTACAAAATGTTGTCCACTGTTACCGAATAACTTCAAACGTTTATGCCCGAATGACAAATTAAAATAAAATCATTAGCCTCGAATTTCATCTCAGATTCCCAAGCTCAAGGGAGAAGCGCTGTAACTAATCCAAGTCAATTCACATTAGAGCCAGCTCCCATCATAACCGTAACATTCCGAAAATGACAGATTTTCCCAAGCCGCTCCACAAATAGCAATCACGCTTTTCGTTCAGTTTCCGAAAAGCCATTCACCTGTCAAAACGATTAAAAGTTGTTTTCGTTCCGTTTCACTTGTCACTTTTGATGCAACCACCAAACGCCGCCGCCGTCGTTACCACCACCATTCAAGTTGATGCAATCAGCCACCAACCGAACGGAACGGAACGGAACCGAACCGAACCGACCATCTGTAAAAGCGTACATGAAATTTCACACCCCTGCCCGGTTTCCCAACCGACGACGAACGACGCGATCGCTGGACGGACGGGCCCCCGTCCCAGTACATTTGTCATCAATTTCCCTTCTTCATTTCTTCCACAATGTTTCGAACCAATTCATCCTTCTTATTAGCGGCCGCGTAGATTGTTTATTTATTTATATAGACGTTCCTTTTTTGGAACGATGCGACGGGGTGTCGCTGCTGGCTTTTTTTCTGTTCCAGTCGTTTTTTTAGGGTGAATGGGGGCAATATGGACACTACTTAGCTGTGACCAATGTCAGAAAGACCAGAAAGATGCTTAGCAAGATTATGATTTGAAAATTCTGTTTGAAAATAGTAGTTTACGCAACAAGGTGCAGAATGACGATTTTTACAGCACGAGTACATTTATCCAACGAGGCTTGCCGAGTTGGATAATTGCGACGAGTGCTGGAAAAGTCGAGTTCTGCACCGAGTTGCGTACAACGTTTTTTGCAATTTGATAAATTACCCTTGAGGATAGTTTTCAACAAAACTTTTCCATCAAACTGTACACTGATGTTCATAGCCAATGTTTAAGAAAATCTGATCATAATAGGTTATACTGTGCAGTTGTCACAATTTTTCAAAACTGCGTCCAGAAAGCATCATGAAGTTGACCAAAACTGAAAACAGTGCTATAATGGTTCATTACGCAACGCAAATCAGTGCTGTAATGAACCATTACAGCACTGTTAATTTGGTGCGGGAAAGTAGGCCTTTTCCTGTCAGATTTGCGTGAGGTAAAACAGCCTATTACGATGAGAAATTGCAAAAACGAAATTTACGTGTTCAAGATATCCCAAGGCATGCTTTATGTTTTCTCTTAGTCTTAATAATCACAAGTAGGACTAAAGTTAGCATACGTTTTTCTGTTGTCTCTAGCAAAGCGCTAGATTTTGCTATTCTAAGAGTTTCTTTGAAGACATGTTGAAAGTCGTTGTGATTGTTTACTTCTTCTGACAAATGCTCTCGGAGAAATGCGTCAGGATTAGACCAGTTCATTTCTCTGTTGCGTTCGTTAGTGAGTTTATAGTATCCCTAACCACTTGTTTTCATTCATGCGTTTATTTCACGTGAAAGTTGTTGTCGGTCAGTGCACTACTCGACGTGCGACTAGTTTTGGAGAAATGTATTCATAAATTGGTGAACTCGTTCCATGCTATTATTATATTTTAAAAGCTGAGTAGAACATGTTTCATGTTTATCATGACATTCATTGTACATTTCACTGGTTTCGTTCTACCACGAAGTGGCAACCTTAGCTATATACAGTTACTATTAGCGTAAGAGGTGAAAATGGCTTCTTTTTACTCGAGCAAAATAAGGTAATAACTTTTCGAGAACAGTCACAGTGACAGTTCGTTTGCGAACTCGCTGAAACTCGGTTGTGCTAATTTGAGTATTGTGCTATCTAATTCGCGACAAGCTTCACTGACGTACCAATCCTTGCGTTTGGATCTTTTCCAGGATCGATTCAGCGCTTCACAAGTGGATTGAATAATTTCGAGCCCTGAAAAAGACTCGTGGATCGAAACGTCGGCAATGCACTAAATAATAGATTCAACGATCATTTCTGTGAGCTGTCCTATGTCTTCAAATCTGATCATTTCGTGTGATGTAAAAAAATAAAAAAAAATATCTCCATACAAAATTTTTATCTTACCCCGTTTTCCCCTACGTGAATCGCGGCTCTAAAAATTATGAATCGTACCACAAACCTACCTACCGACGACAGTGAGGACTGTCGCTTTCATTTTTGTTTAATTAACGATTTTCCTTCGCGTGTCTTCCCTCCCTTCCCATATTTCATCGTGCATCGTCAAGCGAGGCGGAGGTGCATCGGTCGTCGTAACACTTGCACTGATTTGGTTGATTTTAGTTCGATGCATGATCCATCGTAATCGTAATCGAACCGGAACCACTGAGTTGACTATTTTTTTTCGTGGTACAGGGTCAGGGAAACGGGACGGAGGGAGAAAAGGTTTTACAAGTAAGTAAATGTGTGATAAGAAATGTGAGATACGGCGAAGACGGTGACGATGCTTACGTGGCCGGTCAGGTGACAGTGAATGAAAGGCTTTTTTAGGCTTATGTGTAGTTCGCTGGAAAGAAGTGTTGATTCAACATTAATTAATTTATGCTTAGTCGTAAAATGATCGTTAAGCGATAGTAAATTGCAGCTGCTGCTGCTTTTGAATCAGGTAATATTTTCATGTACAATCAATAAGGCCGTTATAAATACAGTTTCTTACCGATTTTGGCAACACCCGTTTTTGTCTACTCCCGATTTTGGCAACACCCGTTTTTGGCAACAATTTCTTACCGATTTTGGCAACACCCGATTTTGGCAACATTTTTTTTTACCGATTTTGGCAACAAAAAATTTTGACCAAAAAGTTTTATCGAAAAATCGTTTGTATTTGTAAATGTAGTGTTATTTTAGCCTTACTTTTCTTCAAAAAATAAAAATTCATTAAATTTTCCAAAATCGACAATTTTACAAATCATGACGTAATTTTTGAACGTCGCCTACAGGGATCGTTTTATAGCTTGTGAATAGTCCATATTTATAATATAAGCCAAATTGACGCATAAAAGTTGAAAATAATCCACATTTTTTTTACCGATTTTGGCAACACCCCAATTTGGCAACATAAAATTCATCTCGTGTTGCCAAAATCGGTAAGAAACTGTATTAATATAATTGATTTGCCCCAAAACTCTTTGGCTGATATAGGGCGGGGCGGGACTCAATAGATTTTTTAAAGAGTTTTAATGAGGACTCGAGATTTTGATAAATATTTGTTGCACTGCACACTAAAATGCAAAAACCAGCCAAACATTTTGAAAGGGAAGGGAGACGAGAATTCCTAATGAAATTTGAAATAGTCTAGGAACAATAATGCATAATAATGGGAGTTTGGGGATAAATCCATGGCGACTATGTATTTATGTTTTTATTAGTGAAGCTTTTGTAATATTTTATGCACCAAATCAATATAATATGGGAAGATGTTATGCTAAAATATTGTCCAATCATATGACATGTACCGACGAAAACCTTATACTGGCCGTAACAGAACAACCATTCCATAAGACAAAGAACAACCAGTATTTTTTCCCTGAAGAAGACGCCGAACCATGTGTCGAAACGTCGAACAAAATTAAATAGTTTGTTCCAATAAAACAAGACTGCAAATAAGTAAAAAAAAAAGAAAATCGTGTTAAGTACTGTTCCTTTTTCCTTTTAATTCCACTAAGACTTGGCATCCTTTGACAGATACGTACATATTTCGACCTCAACTGTAAGGTCGTCTTCAGTGTCTTGTACTTGACTCGACTCAACTCGAATCAAGAACAATACACTGAAGACGACCTTATAGTTGAGGTCGAAATACGTATCTGTCAAAGGATGCAAATTCCTAGTAAAATTAAAAGGAACAGTACTTAACACGATTTTCGTTTAACTTACAGGTATTCCACTAACAAGCCCAGGTTCATCTTCATCATCATCAAGACTGCAATGCCGAAACTATCTCCGATGGGTACATGTGGTAACCAGAAAACCCAAGATAGCGAACCAAAATCAATTTAAGATCCTACTTCTTGAATATTCATTACGTAATTTTCAAACATAAAACTTCAAACATCTTTCCATACCATATTGTTCCATATTGTATGGTTTTAGAGCCCTACCATCCATACAGCAGCCGCAATCATGGTTTTTTTTATTAGCACTCTTAAGATCGCCATCTTAAATTTTCAGATTATCATTTCTGGACTTCGGACATTTGCATAGTTTTAGCAGCGGCGTCATGGTCGCAGTCAGGTTTGCAGATTGTGAACAATCATCTGTACCCAATAACGTAATTTATGTTTAGTCCTTAACTGTCAGATCGGTGTAATATGCTTAACCTTCATCCAGCCAACGTACATTTTCCACCTTCGTAAAAGCACAAAAATGTTCATAACTTTTTTGTTTTTCGATGGATTTTGATAAAATTTTCACAACTTCCCGAAAAACTCTTCTAGTTTATGTTGCCGGGGACATGGGTGCCTGGTCCACATGGTTCCGGAGTTATTCCGGATCGTCTTGGGGTACCAAAATTGGCCACATACTTTGCGCAACGTATATCTCAAGATCCCGATGAGATAGAAGTATAGTGTCTTCGGCGAATTTGTTTAGAAGGTTAAGAACTAACTGGCAACGGCAACTTTGGTTCGCGATTCGGCCGCTAGGCGGCGCCAGTGTCAACAATGTTCAAACCCTCATATCTCAGAAACCTGATAAGATAGAATGATACTGTCTTCGGCAAAATTCTTCAGCAAGCTCAGAACTATCTGATAGTAAAGTCGTTGGTTTGTGATTTATCCGCTAGGTGGCTCATTGTGTCTGAAAAATTCAAACACGTATATCTCGATACCCTAATGAGGTACAAGCATGTCGTTTTCAGCAAAGTTGTTCAGCAGGCTAAGAACTATCTGGCAATGACGTTTTTGGTTCGAGAATCATCCGCTAGGTGCCGCCAGGGTAAAAAATCTTCAAACTTCTATATCTCAGAATCCTGATAAAATAGAGTGAAGCCGTCTTCAACAAAGTTCTTCAGCAAGCTAAAAACTGTCTGATAGTTGAGTCTTTGATTCGTGATTTATTCGCTAGGTTATTCGCTACACCGTCTTTGACCCCCTGCAGACAAATTTTGTCACCCCACAATATTGCTCCATTTTTTCTTCCGGGAATGTCTACAGGAGTTTCTCCGGGAATTTCTCTAGGGTTTCCTCTGGAAATGTCTCCGGGAATTCTTCCGGAAATTTGTCCAGGATTTCCTCTAGAACCCACATCAGGGCCTCCTGCGGAGATTCCTTCGGGAATTTCCCCTAGAGTTCTTCTGGGAATTTTTCCAGGAGTTCTCCAGAAAATCCTCCGGATTTCCTCAGAGAATTTTCCCAGGAATACCTCCAAGAGTTCCTCCGGGAATAACTCCATGAATTGCTCCGGGATTTTGCTCAAGAATTATGTCAAGAATTTCTCCAGGCTGGATTTCTCCGAGAATTCTTCTAGAAGTTCCTCCAGGAATATCTCCGGGAATGTCTCCGGGAATTCCTTCGGGAATTCCTTCGGGAATTTCTTCAGGAAATCCGCCAGGAATTGCTTCGGAAATTTCTTCAAGAAATTGTCCGGGAAATCCCCCAGAAATTTTTCCAGGGAATTTCTTCAGGAAAACTTATGGTTTAAAAAAAATCCACTGGGAATCTCTCACGGAAGTCCTCCTGCAGGAATTCTTCCGTGATTTTTTTTTTCAGAAAACCCTCTGAGAATTTCTCCAGGATTTGCTCTGGGAATTGCTCCAGAAATTTTTCTGGGAATTTTTATAGGAATTCCTCCTTTGTTTTCTTCAAGAATTCCGCCTGGAATTTTCCCGGGAATTTCTCCGGGAATGTCGCTGGAAATTCTCCCTGGAATTTCTCCAGAAATTCCAATAAGAATTCCTTCAGAAAATCCTTCCAAAATTTTTCCTGGAATTCCACTAGGGATTTCTTTACGACTTCCTCCAGGAATTTCTCCGGGAACTCTTCTAAGACTCCCATCAGCAATTCCTCCGGTGATTCCTCCAGTAATTTCTCCAGGACTTTTTCCGGGATTATTTCCAGGATTTATTCGGGTATTTCTCCAGGAACTCTCTCGGAGACTCCTCCAGGTATTCCCACAGGGGATTTCTGCAGAGATTCTTCCAGGAATTTTCTGTGGGGCATCCCCCAGGATTCCCTGAAGAATTTCCCAAAGGAATTGCTGGAGAAATTACTGGAGGAATTCCTAGAGAAATTTCCTGAGAAATTCATGGAGGAAATCCTAGAGGGATTCTCAGAAGTATACTTGGTTAAATTTCCAGAGGATTTCCTGAGGAAATCCCGAAGATTTCCTTTAAAAATTCACGGAGGAATTTCAGAAGAGTCCCCGGAGGAATTCCTGGAGAAATTTCCGGAGGTATTCGTAAAGGGAGTCCTAGAATAATTCCGGGAGAAAATCTAGAGGGTTTTGTGAGAAAAAAAAATCACGGAAGACTTCCTGGAGAAATTCCCAGAGGATTTTCTTCAAAAATAAAACCGACATCCCGGATATATTCCTGGAGAAACTCCTGGAAAAATTCCCAAAGAAATTCCTAAAGAAATTCTTGGAGGAATTCCTATAGAACATCCTGCAGGAATTCCTTAAACAAAATCCGGACGAGTTCATAAAGGAGTTCTCGGAGGCACTCATGAACGAATTCCTGTGGAAATTCTCTGTGAAATTTTCGGAGAAAATCTTGGAAAAAAAAGTCCGGAGGAATTCCTGGAAAAAATCCCAAAAGAATTCCTGCAGAAACTGCCGAAGGAACTCTTGAAGAAGTTCCTGATGGGAGTCCTAGATGAAATCCTGGGGAAATTTCCAGAGGAATCCCTGGAGGAATTACTGGAGGATTTCCTAGAGGATTTTCCGGAGGAACTTCTGGAGGATGTCCTAGAAGAATTCCCGGAAGATTTCCTGTAGAAATTCCTGGAGGAAGATCATGGATAAATTCCCAGTGGAATTCCCGGAGATATTCCTGGAAAAATTCCCGGAGAAGTTCCTGTAGAAAATCCCGGAGACATTGCCGGAAGAAAAAACGGAGCAAAAGAAGCAATATTGTAGGACGACAAAATTTGTCTGCTGGGGGTCAAAAACGGTGTTAAAGTATTCCCTCTTGGACCACCGTACTCGACCGTCTACTATTCCAAATTGCTCTTAGCTTGCTGGAAAACTATGTTGACAATGGAAAACTTCTTGTTCATTAGGGTATTCATACAAATATTTTCTTAATACTAGACGGAACCTATCGAATAATATCAGAACCAAGGACACCAGATACGTCTTACTTCCTCTTAACTTTCGGAACAATTTGCTGGACGTTTTCCGATTTTTGAGATAAAATTGTTTGAATGTTTTGATTGTTGGTGTCACCTAGCGTCGCCATTGCCGGATGGATCTCAACCTGCCGAACAATTTTACAGAAAACGCCATGCTTTTAGCTTATTACTGTAACAAAATACACGTGTTTAAATATTATACACAAGGTGCCACCTAGCGAATAAATCTCGTATCAAAGACTCAACTATCAGACAGTTTTTAGCTTGCTAAAGAACTTTGTTGAAGACGACATCATTCTATCTTATCAGAATTCCGAGATAAAGAAGTTTGAAGATTTTTGACCCTGGTGGCACCTAGCGGATGATTCTCGAACCAAAGACACCATTGCCAGATAGTTCTTAGCCTGCTGAACAACTTTGCTGGAAACGACATGCTTGTACCTCATTAGGGTATCGAGATATACGTGTTTGAATTTTTCAGACACAATGCGCCACCTAGCGGATAAATCCCAAATCAAAGGTTTTACTATCAGATAGTTCTGAGCTTGCTGAAGAATTTTGCCGAAGACAGTATCATTCTATCTTATCAGGTTTCTGAGATATGAGGGTTTGAACATTGTTGACACTGGCGCCGCCTAGCGGCCGAATCGCGAACCAAAGTCGCCGTTGCCAGTTAGTTCTTAACCTTCTAAACAAATTCGCCGAAGACACTATACTTCTATCTCATCGGGATCTTGAGATATACGTTGCGCAAAGTATGTGGCCAATTTTGGTACCCCAAGAAGATCCGGAATAACTCCGGAACCATGTGGACCAGGCACCCATGTCCCCGGCAACATAAACTAGAAGAGTTTTTCGGGAAGCTGTGAAAATTTCATCAAAATCCATCGAAAAACAAAAAAGTTATGACCATTTTTGTGCTTTTCCGAAGGTGGAAAATGTACGTTGGCTGGATGAAGGTTAATATAATTTACACAAAATGGAATTTACACGGAAAAAATACACGATAATGAATATTATTGGGTACCGGACTGGATACACAAAATTTAATGGTTTTCATTGGTACATCGAGGTCTTGAAATTAGTCTATGGTTTAGTGCCTAAAACTGTATATAACAGCTACCACATTGGTTTTGGTTCGCCATATTACATTTTCTGATCACCTTGGACTCTGGATATCTTCTTAATACCAAATATACCCATATTGCATGGTTTTAGGGCCAAAAACTCCATAACAGAACTACCATTATTATTTTCGTCCTCCATCTTATGTTTCTGATCATCATTTTTGGACTCCGGACATCTTCCTCATATCTAATATATCCTCACCTCATTATATGGTTTTTAAGCCAAGCAGCCGCCATCTGGCTACTTCGGCCGGTGCATTTCCGGGTTACATACTAAAAGGGTCATAACTCCGGAACGCCTGGACCAATTAGAACCATTTTTAATAGGAAACAATGAGAAAATAATCCGCGTCAAATGGAATCGAGAGTGTTGAAATCAGGGGATATTTGCTAACTATGAAAATGTCCGGAAAATAACAATACATTTCGATATCGTCGAGGCGTCGGACAAACGTTATACAGTCATACCTCGAAGTTACGTTATACTTTTTTGGTTCCAACTTTTTGCTATTTAATAAGCGTGATGTATAGAAAGAATAATATATATGGTATTACCTACTGAAATCAAGCCTGGTACCAGTTCAGCGTTAAACGACCAATTTCACAGTTTTATGAAAGTTTTCAATGTCAAATTTTGTATAAATGTTATTAACTGCCGTTCTACGCCCGATTGTCCCATGTTATATGGTAATCCCATATAACACGGGACAATTATGCGTAGAACGGCAGTTAAGCTCTTGCCCGGAGCGGGAATTGAACCCTCACCCCATAGCATGGTGCGATTAGAAGCTTGGTGACCCAAACCGCACGGCTATGAGGCTCCGCGCTCCAGCTCTTCACAACACAATCATTACACTGGACCTTTAAACATCAAACGACATGACAGAGGAAGCGAATTCGACATCAGGGTATATGTACCATTCCTTGGCCTAATTTGCAAGCCGCCTTGACAATTTTGACCAGCCCTCATGAATTAATAGCACTAGATATAATATGTTGACCCTATTACGCACTCTAGGCAATGCATGTTTCACCAATTGGAAGTAAACTAACGTAAATATTCAAGAATTTATTTAATTACGTTGAAAAGATTCGATGTGATGGTATGCAACGTTGGTCTATGGTACACAAATTGACCTATTAGTGGATACAACGTTGGCCTATTGCTTCCCAAGCGCTAGAACCCTTTATTATCTCATTTTTTTTTATATTTATGCTGGAGTATTATCACTGTTTATTCACCAATCTTACTTTCAAATTACATTTTTGGAGCCAAATTTTCAAAAAACTAAAAATAAATCTGAAACTGAAGTTCTTTCTTAATTTAGTAACGAAAACAACACAACCCTATTATTGTGTTATATTTTTACAGTCAACGCACACAAAATCTTTCTTCCTGTTCGTTCTTTCTGGTTCTTACGTAAGCAATGTTGTTGACGTCAGTTTATCGGTGTTTTTGACGTCACTTTACTGATGGGCCAAGATTTGGATACATAGTGAACAAAATGTCCTCAATATTCGGCCCACATTTAATTTGTAAAATAATTATTATTCGTTGAAAACAAATATACAAGTTCAAAATAGCGTCTTTGACCGTCGCATCAAATGTTCAGTTATTGAAAAGTTAATTCGAAATGTTCCAGAATCATGCCATTAATAATCACGTGTAAGACTACCCACTAAGCCGAAGAATCATAGCGTCTACAAAAGCTAAACAAAGTGACATTTTCATTCAAGTTTAATGTTCCAAAGTGCTAAAATTGAAACGAAATGTTACAGTTGTTTGGCGCATAGCTTTTCCGATATCCTGTTATGCGTGTTTGTTTAAGTTTTTGGTTTACGTTAAGATAGGCCGAACGAGGGGGCCATGCCAACGAAGCATCCCGGTACCCTCATGTGATACTGGGAGCAAGGATGGGAACACTCACTTGCAAAGAGTTACACTCTCTTGCTGTTTTCTCAGCTCAGAAGCGTGCAATTAAGAAACAATGTATGGACGACTTTTGCCTTGTAGTTTTGGCTAAAAAATTGCCGAATAGTGTAGGGGTCACACACAAATCCCAAAGTGACGAGGGAGCTGTGAAGGCAACTCTCCACGAGGTGAATGTAAATTACACTCACCTCGTGGAGAGTCGCTTTCACAGCTCTGTCACGACTTTAGGATGTGTGTGCTAACCCTACTCTATTCGGCAAACTTTTAGACAAAACCACAAGGCAAAATTCGTCCATACATCGTTTCTTGATTGCACGCTTCTGAGCTGAGAAAACAGCAAGTGTGAGTGTAACTCTTTGCAAGTGAGTGTTCCCATCCCTGACTGGGAGTGAGTAACGGAAAATTCCGCTATTTTTTAGAGCAAATCCTGCAGAAAATCCCTGGAGGAACTTCTTGAAAAATCAACGGACGGATCCCCGAAGAAATCCGCAGAAGAACTTTTGAAGGAATTCTTACAGAAATTCCTCGATAAATGGTGGAACTCCTGGGAAAATGACTGGAGAAATTCCGTGACAAATCACCGGAAAAATTTCTACCGCAATATGCAAATATTCTAGGTTAGGAAAATTCGGCTTATCAGTCCTTTTTTCTCTAGAACGATAACGGTTTTCGATTCGTCCCTACGTTTCGGTAACGCCGAGGGTGGATCAGCTAAACTGATAAGATGGGCATTAAAATTGCAGCAGTACGACTTCGAACTGGTATACCGAAAGGGCACTTTGAATGTCACCGCGGATGCGCTATCCAGAGCAGTGAACAATGTTACTGTAACAGACCCCGAATATGAAATATTAAAGCAAAACATTTTGTCAAACAAAGCAAAATACAAAGATTTCCGGGTAAACCAGGGCAAAATTTATAAGCTGGTTCCATCTAAATTGATTGACCCTAGGTTTCAGTGGAAATTTGTACCGCCCGTGCACCAGAGATTCAAAATAGTCCAAGACACCCACGATGCAATGCACTTTGGGCGTAATAAGACGTACAAAAAACTTCAAGAGCAGTTCTATTGGCCATCAATGGAGAACGATGTTCGAAAATACTGCCAGGGTTGTGAAACATGTAAAACAACCAAATATCCTAATGCCAACCCAAAACCATTAATGGGTAAACAAAAACTGGCCTCGATGCCATGGCAAACGATATCCGTTGACTTTGTCGGACCGTTTCCAAGGTCCAAGGCGGGAAACTCTGTCCTTTTAGTAGTTACAGACTTATTCTCAAAGTTTGTTATGATACAACCGCTCAGGGATGCTAAAACAACGCCCTTGATTGCATTTCTGGAGAACATGGTATTCCTCCTGTTCGGCGTACCAGAAATAGTAATTTCTGATAATGGGGTACAGTTCAAATCAAAAGAATTTGAAAAGTTTCTAAATAAGTATCACGTTACGCATTGGAGAAATGCAAACTATCACCCTGAAAACAACCCAACAGAAAGGGTTAACCGGGTAATAGGAGCGGCAATTCGTTCATATTTAAAGGACGATCATAAAGATTGGGACAGAGATATACATAAGGTAGCGTTAGCGATTAGGACAGCTGTCCATGAATCAACGCTATTTACACCCTACTTCATTAACTATGGGCGTAACTATATAAGCTCAGGAGCTGAATATATGCATATAAGGGAGGCAGGGACTGATGTCATATATGAACCTTCGCTAATGACCGAGAATTTGCGCGCGATCTTTGAGGCCGTTAAAGCAAATTTAAAGAAAGCATATGAACGATATGCTAAACATTATAACTTGCGATCGAACAAGACAATCCCGTCGTTCGAAATAGGGGAGATTGTCTTGAAAAAGAACTTCCATCAATCAAATAAAAGCAAGCAATTCTCTGCGAAACTGGCTGACCCATTTTCGATGGCAAAAGTGGTAGGAAAGATAGGTACAGCATGTTACGACTTGGTAGATCTCCAAGGAAATAGATTAGGCGTCTACCATGCTACGCATCTTCAGAAAAAGTAATCAATTCGATCATTCTCTTCAAAGCTATGTCTGTTGCAAATAGGAGCACAGTTACAACGGTTTAGACCAAGAAAACACAAACTTACGGTTTGGCAACTCCGAGTTCGGCGAGAGGGATTGGCTTCAATAACGTTGTCCTTACAAGCGATCTCCTCTTCGCGGCTCGATGGATCCCCTCTAGGACTGCTTGCAACCTAAAACGGAAGAATAGCGTTTAGTTCTAGAGGATTTGATAGAGCTATGTAAAGGAATGTGCATGGGAATAATCGGTTGCCTTAGAACGATCAGCCAGCTTAACCACCCAAGCCCGGAGTTCACCGAGGTGAACAGAGAAGGGAGAGTACGCTGGAAGTCGGTGCGAGTCTGTAGGGCCAGACAATGACCAGGCTGTCGTTCGAACCTTGATTCTTCCCTTACATATCCTTGGACAGAGTTTCACAACACAAAAACACTTCGAACGAGTCGTTAGTTCACAATAATACAGCTATGTAAACACACAATCGAAGGAAAACACTGGATGTTTACCACCAGGCACTAAAGGTAAACACTGTAAATAGCAACATTTAAAATCGCTGCATTCTGCAGTTTCACAATTAGAAAGTAGGTACACGATACACTTTGAATTCCGTGCGTGGGCGGGTTGTTTACATCAGTCCGTTTCACATTTGAACACATTTTGAAAGTTTAGTCCGATTTGTTACTCACTTTTTCAATAGATTTTGCACCACAAACAACAGACGTAGCTGACACAGTTGCCCATCCATGATTCCTGCAATAGTTGTTGAGTTTTTCCAAGTTTCTCGCTGCAATAGTTGTTTTTTTTTTAAGTTGTTTCTTTGCCACTCACAATAATTAAACATTTTTCAGTTTTCTTTTCACTTTGGTTTTGTTTTCATTTTCATTTTCACCACACAGTTAGCTGACAGTAAGAAATGTCAAAAGTTTCGTCGATTATTTCGACGGGTCGATTAATCGGAATACAGTAGAGGCTGTTGGAATGGGGATACCGTAGGTTGATGTCATTTGGAACTGCGATAGTTCCAGCAACAATTTATTTAGATTTGGAGTTTGGTTCGGATGTTTCCGGATAGTCCAATAATGATTTTGGTTTGTTTAAGATATGGTTGGGAGGTTTCTCGACGCTTCGCGTTATTATGGTTGGGTGTGATGAACGGTCACGCCAAGTTTTCAGCAATGGTATCCCATTAGAACGGCACAGTAGGTTCGGAAAATTAGTAAAGAGATTTTTAAAGTTATGTACAGATAGTAAACGTCAATAAGCAATAAAAATAACCTGTAAAAATAAAATCAAACTAAATAATTCAATAATTAAAGATAAGCTATTAGTAAGTATACATGCAGCAACACAAATTTTGCCTCAGTTAAAATAGAAATCAACAATAATTTTAACTACCTCAAACAAGAACTAATTATTTTTTGAAAAAAAAAAAATAAATTCAGTTCCTTCATTTATTTTTTTTTCCGATCGGTAGGGGGAAATGTAACGAGGTTACAGTATTTTAATGTAATCTTTTATTACAAAATATATACAGATGGCAATGAAACCAAAAATGATATTATTTCCGTGTAGGCTTACCCGCGTTCCATGTCTCTGATCCCATATAAGTTGCGATTCTACAGTAAAGGCCTGATCAAAACTAAAGATTTGCGTTCCTAAAAGGAAGTACACGAAAAACACCGAACATTTACGAGCTCGGGTATCGTCGGTCAAGGGCATAAGTCCAACATTCTGAACAATCCAGTCTCTTAAGTCTAAACCACCGAACAGTTAAGACACGGCAGTGCGACATAGAAGAAAAAGTTGAACTATTAATTTTGTAGAGCTAGTCGATGATTGGATTATTTCTGGTGTAAAGTAGTGAGTGCGAATCCCAAAACTGAAAAGTAAGATTGTAATTGCCAATTAAAAAGAGAAAATGTGCTAAATGTTTAATTTTATATCAGGTTAGAAAAACGTGCTTTTCGAGAAGAAAGAAAGCTATTGTGAATCCTCGTTTAATAGTAATCAGGTAACTATAATATGCTCAAGTGAACGAAAATCGAAAATTAATGCCTGAAATTATTCACTTGAAGACTTTCCTTCAAGTGAAGGTCCACCCCTAGGACGTAGTGGTAACCGTCCAAAGTCACGGCCACCGACGATATTCGTCGAACCATGTTGGGCCGATGAGCATTGTGCCAGTGCAGCATAACAACATCGCGAGCATCGAGCATCGATGTTGCCAGTGACAGGTCATCCTAGCCAAGCCTTCAACCTCCGTTACCTCCATTGACGGATATTCACCACTAGTCCGAACGTACCGCTACGGGGTGATTGTGACGTTCACCACGTGACGCAACATATGGTGGTTCAGTTGCCGCTATCCGCCGAGAGAGGGCCGCGGAAAGCATAAAACCGCACACGTGCAGGCTACCCGATCAAAAAGGTGACACCCTGAAGAGAACGTGTTTCGGTGGCAGGATTCCGTGCGAGTAAAGGAAAGATTCGCATTATCAGAAAGGAGAAGGAGAAAGGAAAAGAGGATCGTACAGTGAGAAAAGAACAAGTAAGCGCTACCCAAAATTGTATATACTAACCCCCTAGAGTTAAGATCATTATGTACATAGCAACACACCTTTTCAAAGATTAGTTTTAGTAAAACTTGGTACCAAATGCATAACTCTTTTGGCAATTTTAGTAAGTTCAAGTGATTGGATGAGAGAATACTGGTGATTTCAGATTTCGGTGTTCGGGTCGAGTAGAATAGGCTCTGGGTAGGAAAACCTACAAAGGAAACCTATCCACCCTGCAGTTTGATAGCTTTTCTTTTGATAGTTTGTTTCTGTTCGTTGGAGGTCGTGTGCTAAGGTTTCGGTCGTGGGTCAGCGGTCGCGATTTAGGACCTGCCCTGAGGTCTCGCAGCCGGGTCGGGATTCTTTGGTGAGACAACTCGCTTCCTTCGCGGCAAGAAATAGCTTGCCTGGCGCTTAAGCGGAGGTAGTATCAAATCCGAGATTTATGCCGTCCCGAGTCCCGTTACAGGTTGTTACCATCCTCAGGGGAACTAGGAGGGTTAATGTTTTTACTTACAATTAGTGGAATCGTTCTTTGTTTGGAGGCTTTGCTGAGCATTTGTCTATGGGGTTTTTGGTAGTTGTACATGCGCTGGGTATAATGTTTCGATTAGTTTTCTGTGTTATTTGAATTTGAAATGTTAACTTACTACTTATTGCAATGTTTTTTCGGTAAAATTCGGTATTTTTTAGCACTTTTTATATTGATTAGTTCTTGCACTATTTTGGTTTGGACTGCTGGTCATCCACCAGCAAATTCCCAGAACCGGCATTTCTTGAGATCTGCGTACACAAAAATAAAAATTCAGTTACTTTACATCTGTAATGCCATTTTAAGTTTTGGGGGTCCGACAATTGTTGAGTTCATTGCAGCACCGCGCTGTAGATTGGTTTTATTGTGATCTAGTTGAATTTGCGCCCAGTTCATGGAAATCTCCTTACTTTCTCAAATAACTATTTTTTGTTTATGTCATGTTGTCATAAAATATATACCTTTATGAAATGATGATTACGAGTCATAATATCATGATGTTAACGACGATTATTATAAATATTTTTAACCATTTTCATAAAAAATTGTTATGGTTACCAAAGGCATCAGTTTTTAAATTTACAGCTTTCTCTCAGTCTGAAACTTTCCATTCAAGAAATTGTCGATTGTAAAATTCAGTGAAATGGGATAGAAAGTTATATATCAAATTTGTTTATGTCGGATGTTATTTTCAGACATTTTTGATATGTTGAATTTGAATAAAAAATGCAAGAAAAAATAATTTCCTTAAAACAGCTCTTTTGACCAGGGTGTTTCTAATTTGGCCACTCCCATAAGAAATAAACGTGATTAGCCAAACAGAAACCAAAGTTAACCATTTGGCCAAAACTGACGTAGGGCTTATATTTTAACCAGTGCAACTTTTAATTCAAAAATCAAGTAGGGAACTTGGGCAGACTTCTATTTTTGGCCACTTTCCGCTATTAATCAGTCAATTTTGAACCAATTGACACAATTTCGGAACCTGGTGAGAAAGGTATAGTATCTAGCCGTGTACAAAATTTCAAGTCAATTGGTTAAAACTTGACTGAGTTGTAGCAGAAAAGTGCACAACCTGCAAAACCTACATTTAGTCTACAAAATATAGATTGAAACCTTTCATTTGACACGTTGGTAGTTTTCATAGGTTCATTGGTTTTGTTAGACTGGCCAAAACCGGTGCTCGTATCCCTAGTTCCTGTAACCTGGGTTGTATGACTCCTGTTGTGGATCTAATATCCTTTCAAACCAAATTGGGTTGAGAAAAAATTGGAATCACGAGTTACAACCAAAAATAAAAAAATCAATGAGGAATCATAAACGACAAACATAGTTTCATAAGTAAGGCTTATTATTTCATAAACTTTTGTCATGATTCTTGATTACATGCGGCATGATTTCACGCTACAATTTATTCTTTTTAGCTTCATGTTACGGCCCAACGAGTCATGATTATATGCTGTTTTTAAGGCGATTTTTATAACACGTTAAAACATAGATTTATCGCTGAATTATGATGCATTTTACCAGTTTTGGGTTCTGGTTTTTTTTCCGTAGTAGGTACATCGCGGGAAAATCGACGCCTGTTACATCAAATTGCAGGTCAATTTGGAGAAAGGGGAGGTAGCGATACTACTGCGTTTGCGTAAGTTCATGCGAAAGTCGAAGTGTTTAACATCAATAAAAAATAGGAAGAAAGGGACGAGTCAAAGATTAAGACCTAAAACTTCTGCATTCGATTCAGAAGCGTTATCCGTAGAAAAATGATATCAAACGATTTATGTAAAAAAAATATATAAAAAATACAAACTCATCTTACCTCCAAAAAATGAAATCCAACCGGCTCGATAAGCGCAAAATTGCGCTACTGGTCTCAACCTGCTACACTCTTCGCACCTGACAGAATCGCTTAGATCCGCTTATAATCGTCGGCAATCTACCGTTGTCGTCATGTTGATTACAACTCTACAGGCGCACTCCATTATTGATTCGCGTGTTATTATTTTTTCTCTCTATTCGTGCTTCTTCTTTTCATCCACAACCCGTCCCAAATGATTACAATTTTTTTTTTGCTTCCGATATTTTTGCCTCACTGAACTCACCACAAACATCCACAACCAGACCCGAACGAACACACTTTACACACAAAATTACAGCTGCGTTGAGCTACTGAGGCTCTTCCACTCTGTAGAGGACTGTGTGGAGGCTCGCTTGATTCCACCGAAGAAGGGGAAACCCAATCGATCACTACGCTTGCACTGGGCAAAATTATGCACACTCACACATTCACTACGGGGCACGACGTGGATGATGATTCTTTTTTGCACTGCGAAACAAAACGCCGCTGTTTACATTTTTTTTCTTCTTTCGGTTAAAGGGTTGTACACAAAGGGCTTATTGTGTGTCACATGCACTCTGGCACCTTCTACTCCGATTCAGCTACTCTGGACACTTTTTTGAACTGCGTATTTCTGCATGCAGGGGTGTAAATTGAAGGGGTGCGTCTGAAAATAGAGAAAAAGAAGGGAACAACAATTAGACCATTATTAAAAATTGTGTTTCATTTTGCACATCAAAAGTGAGAAAGGGTCAAAGGGGAGGGTTATTAGTAATAATAAAGATTAACTCAGCACAGTGAAAAATATCTTACATTATTATTCTAAAAGCCTGCACAGCGACATTTTGTTATGAAATGTTTCAATCAATAGTAATTAGAACAAATCGAACTTATGATTGTATAAATTGATAAAGGGGGACGAGCTCGCCTATCTCCATTCTATAGAGCTTATTACAGATATTCTATAAAAATATTATAAAAGAAATTACTTGACATTGAAAGAAAATTGAAATCATTGAAGTAAATCATATTTCAAACAATTTAAAGAAATGAAACTCATTTCACCATTCAATCTTGTTTCCCTTAGTCTTACACTCGGCATTCAGTCCTTCAATGCTCGAAACAATCCCCGTGCAACTAGGAAGTAGTTCAACGAATTTCTTTAGCTCAACCTCCAAACTGGTTCCGTCGAACTCGTGCTCAATCCTCAAATTGCAATTTTCTCTTCAATGTGCAGCTAAATGTATGGAGAAAAAAAAGCGACTTGATCACCGAGCGACCGCCTGCCGGGGACCGCGAGGTCCAATTTCAATCGATAGTAGGGGTACTAACGGCACAGTGCAACGAGCTGCTACTTTGGCCTCATTGCTCTCGGCCCCGCAAATACCTGCCTGGGACACGGCGCGGCGGGTCTAGCCAGCCAGCCAGCCAGATTCGATCTGGACCGGTTTTCGTGGGTTGTTGTGAGGTAGCAGAGCAGCATCAACAAACAGTGCGGCGATGCTCTGTTATTGAAAGGAATGTTTGTTTTTCTCCTCTTCAGGGCAGCTCACGCTGCTGGCTAATTTGAGTGGCGAGACTATTTTCTCGCTTTCGTTTCGCCTCACGGCGTGTGCTCGCTATAGGGCTTACGGAGATATTGGCATCTCTTCACGAGAGAAATGACCTGATAGGGAAGAATATAGTCAAATATGTTTTATAGACACAAAAAGACAATCGAATAAGCATGAAAAAACATTAAAAGTAATACAGTAAGACAAAATAGCAAGACAAAAGCAAAGAAGGAAACAAAGGATATGAAGAAACAAAGATAAGAAAACAAAAACATAAAGAGAAATAGAGGAAAGAGTTCAACAGATTGTTACACTTAAATAAAAATTAAAAAAAAAAGTATAATAGACAATGAAAGAAGAAAAAGGAAAACAATACAACAGGACATCCAGGAGAGAAATGTAAGAAGAAATTAAGTAAAACAGCAACAAATCAGGAAGACAAGTCCAATTTATATCAGACCAAACCGAATCTATTTTGAAGACCAAATACAGCAGAATTGATATATGTACATGATTGACTACTTAATAATTAAAACTCTAGATTCAAAGGGAACGAGAAACCACAAAATATATTAGTGAATAATAGCACAAAATGCTCAACAGATAGAACACCTCTGCAATTATACTCTTCCGTACCCATTATATCTAGTGAGAGAGAAAAGCAATAAGTCCTCGGACTATAGTACACGACAGTCGACTTGAACCAGCCAGACCGTTAGCCAAGTCACGTCTTTGGCCTTGGTGCCGTTATGCATCTGGCCTGGCCCAGTCATCGAATCGTCTTCGACGGAGGGAGGCTCCTGCATTACCCACAACAAGTGAAGATATGCAATGGATGTACGTCGTCCATCGTCATCTGTAAAGGAAAGCATGCTTCGAAGCATCTTCACCGCATGTTTTGTCCCGGCATCAACATTAAGTACGTACGATTTAATTGGATGCAGCTTTTAAAAGTGATTCCGACGTTGCAGTGAAACAGGTTTTTATATATGTCAGTGTTGTTCTGTGGGGTTCAGGATTGTCATTGGCGCTGGAGTGTGTTGTTGATGCGTAGGTCCAGAGTCCGTGACTTAATGGTGATAATTTCCAATTAACTTAGTAATTACATGACGAAGGTGAATGTGTGACTTCGTTAACCTGTATGACCCAAGGTCAATATTTTGACTGTTGGGGATTTTTTTTATTACCGCACAGGTTTGAGCCGAAGGGTCTCCAATTATCCATATATCCATATATGATATCCATATATGATCATACATCATACATGGAATTCCAAAAAAAATCATAGATGGCTTTTTTTCCGGAAAACGCTAGATGAAATTTCACGATTTTTCACAATTTTCTAAAACACCATATACTTACTTCAATATTTACCAATCCCAGAAGACATTCCTGGAGGAATCCCTGAAGACATTCCTGGAGGAATCCCTGAAGACATTCCTGGAGGAATCCCTGAAGACATTCCTGGAGGAATCCCTGAAGACATTCCTGGAGGAATCCCTGAAGACATTCCTGGAGGAATCCCTGAAGACATTCCTGGAGGAATCCCTGAAGACATTCCTGGAGGAATCCCTGAAGACATTCCTGGAGGAATCCCTGAAGACATTCCTGGAGGAATCCCTGAAGACATTCCTGGAGGAATCCCTGAAGACATTCCTGGAGGAATCCCTGAAGACATTCCTGGAGGAATCCCTGAAGACATTCCTGGAGGAATCCCTGAAGACATTCCTGGAGGAATCCCTGAAGACATTCCTGGAGGAATCCCTGAAGACATTCCTGGAGGAATCCCTGAAGACATTCCTGGAGGAATCCCTGAAGACATTCCTGGAGGAATCCCTGAAGACATTCCTGGAGGAATCCCTGAAGACATTCCTGGAGGAATCCCTGAAGACATTCCTGGAGGAATCCCTGAAGACATTCCTGGAGGAATCCCTGAAGACATTCCTGGAGGAATCCCTGAAGACATTCCTGGAGGAATCCCTGAAGACATTCCTGGAGGAATCCCTGAAGACATTCCTGGAGGAATGCCTGAAGACATTCCTGGAGGAATGCCTGAAGACATTCCTGGAGGAATCCCTGAGGACATTCCTGGAGGAATACCTGAAGACATTCCTGGAGGAATCCCTGAAGACATTCCTGGAGGAATCCCTGAAGACATTCCTGGATTTCTCCTGGAATGTCTTCAGGGATTCCTCCAGGAATGTCTTCAGGGATTCCTCCAGGAATGTCTTCAGGGATGCCTCCAGGAATGTCTGCAGGGATTCCTCCAGGAATGTCTTCAGAGATTCCTCCAGGAATGTCTTCAGGGATTCCTCCAGGAATGTCTTCAGGGATTCCTCCAGGAATATCTTCAGGGATTCCTCCAGGAATGTCTTCAGTATGTATATTAGGGTATGTATATTAGGGTATGTATACCCAAGCAACAAAATTAATTTTATAATGCTTTTGAAGTATTCTTCAACACCTGTTCTTTAAAACCATGCATAAACCAAATTGCTCTGCAACACGACATCAACTCAACCATAAACCCGCCATAAGACCAAAGAGGCCCATCCTAAGATGCTCTTGGAGAGTTGTTTTTAAATTTCTCTTAAAACTTGTTGTACTTCCCAAGTTGTCCTCAAGGCGAATTGCTCTCTCCTTGTAGAATTCTTCAAGTGCACGATAAAACGATAATAAATTTGTCAGTGTTGTTGCTGATGCAGCTTTTATGTCGACAGAAAAGTTTGGTGAATTAAATTGAAATTGAAAACACAATGAAAATGACACATTATTGAAATCGGGATTAATTTATTACACAAATTGGAAATATTTCCGTGGTGTAACAAGGATGCCAAATGCCAAGCGAAATTCATCGTATATATGTTGCAAGATACTTCCAAAAATTGCAACGCGCTTCCATTATAACGCACTAATAAAATATTTAAAAATATTATTCCTGGTCATGCGAACATTGCTCATGAGTTTTCTTTATAACGTTCTCAATGCAGCCTGGTTGGCCTCCATCCAGAACGCCTTAAATTTATTTCATCTTATGCAAGGGTAAGAAGTATTACACAAGAGTACTCAGGTTTATAACGTTCTTGATATAGGTTTATGCTAACTCCGCCAAGAACGTCATAAAACATGTACGCCAAATTGTAAACAAACAATAAATTATCGCACCGCGGTGGATTTTGTGAATCTCGTCCGATGAATTTATTTATCAGCCCGGTACCGTTGCCAACCAGGCAGACCTTTTTCGATAACCGGCCTTGATGCGGTGCAGTGCCTCATTCCTCCGGTCAGCACTTCCAACAGGTAAGTAGTTGTTGATTTTGAAGATCGATGATTGGAACCCCGATTACACGGGAAACGACGTCCTAGATGACCATACCCACCTCATTTCGAATGCTGCAACCGGAGGAACTTGGCACTGCACCGCGTTGCGGTTGGGTTTCCGGGTAGGTGTTCTTGATTGGCAGCAATAATGGAACGATGAGAATCAAAATCTGATGCTTGAGTTTTTTCTTATATTTTTCATGTACCAAACTGTTCTTATGCGAGAACAGTTACTCTTGATCAAGAACGGATGATTGAAGATAACTACAAGAACCTTATAAAACTGAAAATAAGTTCAACAGTTCTTGTTGTGTTTATGGTTTTATGAACTGAACCTCAAGTATTCTTGGAGGTGTTTTTAAAACCACATATTGACGAAGAATAGTTGTGGTCAGCTGAGACTCCGATAAGATAAACTAGAATATGCAATATTCCGATAAAACTATCATAAAAACAAATAAAACCAAATAGAATTAAGATTGTTACTTGGGTATTAGGGTGTTCCAGATCGAAATCTATCAAAAAATCAACTTTTTAAGGTTTTTCTGATCACAAATGCGATAATTACACATGTTTCCTTCAATTTTATTGGCACACGTTGTTGGGAGAAGTTGTAGCAAACAAGTATAGCTTTCAATTTCTGCCGAAAGAATTAAGTTTTGACAAGTGTAGTTAGTGTAGTTATGATTTTTTGAAGTTCAAAAATTGTCGAAAATCCCAGAGAGAATTCCTGCAGGAATCCCTGGAGGAATCACTATAGAAATTCCAGGAGGAATCTCTGGGTGAATCCAGTTTTGTCTATGGTGCTGTTCCTGATCATCCTTGTCATTTTGTATGAAAAACCATAACCTCAAACCATCCCATGCCTATGTTGGTCGTAGGATCAAATTTTCCTCCTTACGATGGGTTGATGAGCTGCTTGGTTGTTGCAGATGAATAACGTGTAACGTGACATCGATGTGGCACCATGGATGCAACTCATAGACCAAAAGATAGGTTTAATTAAAAGCATACCTTTGGAGGATTCCCCAGAGGGAACTCATACTAAAATTTCTTGAGGGAACTCCTGGAGGAATCCGCAGAGGGAGTTCTGAAGAGACGGCAAACGGATCTCCCGGGGGATCTCTCGGAACGATCTTCCGGAGGAATCTCAATGGGACTATGGAGGAATCTTTGAAGAAAACACCAGGAGAAATCCTCAGAAGGAACTTCTGGGAAATCCCCAAATTGAACTTCTGAGGGATTGCCTAATCGAAATAATTTACGGGATCGCAAAAGGATATCCTGGAGAAATTTCTAAAGAAAATTCCTGGCGGAAACCTCACAGCGAGTTCCCGGTGGAGTCACCACAAGGAATTCCTGGAGGAATCTTCAAAAGAAACTCCTGACGGAATCTCCAGAAGGATCTCACTACGAGGGAATTCCATGCTGTAGCTGTAGAGGGAAAGGAACTTTTAACGGAATTCCTCCTCCCAAACTCCTGGCGGAATCTCCACAGGGAATTCTTGGTCGAAGCTCCAGGGGGATTTTTGGTAGAATCTTCATAAAGAAATCCTGTTGAAATCTCCAGACGGAATTCCTGATGCAGCCTCCAGAGGGAATTGCTGACAGAATATTCAGAGGGAATTCTTGGCCGAATCTTTAGAGAGAATTTCTGGTGGAATCTCCAGAGGGTATTCCTGGCGGAGTCTCTAGAGCGAATTCCTGGTAGAATGTTACGAGGGAATTTCAGGCGGAATCTCTGGAGGGAATTCCCGGCGGGATCTACAGACGACTTCGGGTAGAATCCCGGATGGAATTCCCGGTGGAATCCCCAGGCGGAATTCCCGGCGGAGTCCCTAGCTTGGTCCCTAGTGAAAATATCCGGCCAAAAGCGAAGAGAAAATTCTCAACGGAACCCCAAGGCCAAGAGGGAACTCCTGGCGAAATTCCCAAAGAGAATTCCTATCCAAATCCAGAAGAGTTCTAGGCGGATCATATCCCGAAAACATCAAAATCTTTGATGTTGGTTTTTCTACTTTTCAGTATATTAAATTCAAAAATGAGTTATCTTGATTTTCCGTGCAAAAATCATGTATCCAAGCATGCAACGTGATGCAACACTCAAATGAATCGGGAAGCCATAGTTACGCGTGAGAGTGGGAGTGCGCGTGTGCGAAGCAGCAAAGAAGGATATCAACAACAGCAAATCCACGCAAATCCTTTGGACGCGCACTTCCACTCAGACGCGACACTATGGCAGCGCAGTCACAGGCAAAAAAATGACAGCGCAAGATAAAACTGACAGCGAAACTCATCCAAATTACTCATCAAATGAGTTTACCAACACAGCATTCAATTTCGCGGAGCACTAGGTATGCAAATACTCATTCATCCAAGTGTGCCAGTAATTGACACTACATTCAGGACATTCAGGCAGTCACTCCCCTAGGTCAGTCCATCTTCAGATTTCAATAAAAACTTGCGTTCAAAATTCCAGTAAACAACTCATACGCCATTTTAAAATGTTTCCCAAATTATGCCATCGAACGTAGGATCTGTTGGCGTGAAAAAATCAGCACAAGAACACATCAAAACTCTAGGTTACCGTTTCATCGCCCGACTGGGCGAGGGAACCTTTTCCAAGGTGACATACTCGCTAGTTGATTCTCCTGAAATCTCTTACAACCTCCTCCTTTCCAAGGTCTACCTGACGGAGTACACTCGGGCAGAGGCCAGCACCAGCGAGAAACTAGCATGTAAGCTGATCGATACCGCGGTATGCAGTGCCAAGTTCAAGAAGAAGTTCCTACCGCGAGAGTTGGCAATCCTGTTGAGGATTCGTCATCCGCACATCATCCGGGTGCACGCCATCATGAAGTGCCACTCGAAGATCTTTATCTTCATGCGGTACGCCGAGATGGGTGATTTGTTGACGTTCATTTTGGCCCATGGGCCAATCGGGGAGAACCAGACGCGGATCTGGGGACGGCACATGGCGTTGGCCCTGCAGTACTTGCACGAACTGGGGATCGCGCATCGAGATTTGAAGTGCGAGAACATTCTGATCACTTCTAATTTCAACGTTAAAATAAGTGATTTCGGATTCGCTCGACACATTATGAGGGATGGTGCGGCAGAGTTGAGCAGTACGTATTGCGGATCGTTCGATTACGCCGCTCCGGAGATATTGAAAGGTCAACCGTACGATGCGAGGGCTTCCGATATGTGGGCATACGGTGTGCTTCTGTACGTGATGTTGAACAAGTCGATGCCCTTCAAGGGACGTACCAAGGTGGTGTACGAGGCACAAATGGACCGGAAGTGGCAGTTTCGGTCCAGAGTTCGTCACAAGCTGTCCGGTCAGGTTAAGCTGTTGGTGGCGAATCTGCTGGAACCGAACCCGATCATTCGGTACACGGTGGAGGAAACGCTGGCGTTCGGGTGGTACACGGAAAACCCGAAGATGAAGAGCTTACGTCAGGATGAATTCCAGGCACTGACGGAGGCCCGAACGGGTACGATGGATTCCAGGGATGTGCTACAGGTGAAGTCGAAGCTTAGGGTGTCCGGCAGTGATGTGATTACGACGATCAAAGCTGTTGACGAGGCAGATGCTGAACAGCATGGTTCCAGTTTGTCGGTAAAGACGTCTGTAATTGAACTGATCCAGGACGCGTCTAGCGATGTTATTGAAAACAATAAATAACGGGCAAACCATTCGATATAAAATTGTACTGATTTGGGAATTTTGTTATGCATATTTGATGGATGATTATTTCCGCCCATTTGTCCTTCTTAACGGCTGTTGTTCAGTGCATTAACGTACTTCGTAGCATCATCCACATGGGGGTGGAGGAGGTGGTTCCAGTGATTGATCGTCTTTATTCCTATCCTATGTCAATTCAATCCTGTTCTTTCATCACAAATCTTCGAAGTGCTGCTTCAACTTGGTTGCTTCAATTGTTTTGTCTGCCATGAAATTTTTATCTCATAGCGCAGCGATCACTGGCGCTGTCTTGAGGCGTGCTACATTGGCAGTTGCATAAAACCTCGGCGTATCTTTTTGATATATAATTTCCAGTGCTTCAGCAATCACACGATCTTCGTGCTGTCGTTTCTTGCTGCGGTGAATTAGTTTCATTTCTGTTCTTGTCATCCAATACAGCATTTTTGCTGAACTGAATACCAGCCACTAGCATCCGACTTCTAGAGGTATTCTTCTCGTGCATCACTCTTAGGCGCTTCGCGCATTTTCATAAACCGTCGATTCATTCTAGCTGAAGTCAGAAGAATAACTGTGACTTCATACATGCTTATGAAGAAACTTGTGAAGAAAGGACTTATGAAGACTCAATCTATGTAAAATGACAGCTAACATCAGAGTTTTATGGTGGTATTATTATGGTTTCGTAAATGCTAGAGCCTCGGAATCAGCTTGTAATTTCCGTAGAATCTGAACCAGTAATTTATCTTAGTAAGATAAAAGAAACGCCGTGGATTTTTGTTAATTTATCTCTCAACTTGCCAATCAATCAACTCATTGTGATAGTTGTCCAGTCAGTATCCTGACTGGAATGAAAATAAGCGTTGCTGTTTGACTTATATGCTGTCAAGTTTAGATAGCATACCCAAGAGTACCAAAATGAACTATAGATGCAAGCATGAAGAAAATCGATATTGCATCAGTCGGTGCCGACGACAGTTCTGCGCTTCTAGAACCACTCTACCCGGTCGGTCGGACGGTCGTCGGTCATTGTTCACCAGTAGAGCAAACAACCCTTTAGGCGGTGACGGCGACGACGACGTCAGGTTCCCTCCGCTCACTATAAGCCCAGATCCGTCGTGCGGAGGTATGTACTTTATGAGCATCATCAACCACTTGTATGTGAGTGCAAAGTGCACCGGCCAAATAGTTGTCGTAGCGATCGGAGTCAACCAACATCCAGGATAGGAAGCAGATTTCTGCGTTGAAAAGAGGATGTGACAGCTCTCTCGCACAAGCACAAGCACAAGGAAGCAGCAAACCGGCCGGTGACATCTGGAAGAGGGCTCAATGTCCCATAACCAGCGTTGAATAGTTGTGTGTATCGTCGTATGTACCTAACCTACATGTTGATGATAAGGGGGAAGGAGTAAATGAGCTGTCGCTATTGCGGATGCAATGATTGTGCTGCATAAACCTCATCTATGCCACCAACGCGCACCGTATGCTTGGACTGGATACCCCCAAAGTGGGTCATCAAATATTTATAGGAGTGCGGAAATGAGATCTTCAGAGGACGTGAGAGTGGGGAGGGGGGAGGTTTGTTTGGTCGGCAGTGGATGTATGGTATATTTAAAGTTTTTTTAATTACACAAGTCATTCCCCTCCAATAAATCGGGAAAATGTTCTTAATTGCAGGGTAGCCTAGGTTGCTTGTCAGTATTTCAAACTAACCGAAAAGAAAGAGAAAATATGTTTTGCTTCCACACAAGTAATGTTACCTAAATTGAAATAATATAGGTTTGATCAATGTCGTCCGGAAACGCCTTAAAACCCATCTGAAACTTTTGATGCACCCTTGAATGCCCGTTGAAATCTCCAGAAACCCCTTTTCTTAAAAATTTCCTTTGAAACGTAGTAAAACTTCTCTGAAACTTCCCTCAAATTCGTATGAAAGCCCTCGAAAACCCCACAAGGCAGCATCCATTTATAGCGTAACGCTAAAATCGACATTTTTCAACCCCTCCTCCCTCCTCCGTAACGCTTTTCTGTATGAAAACCTAGAAATTTTCGTATGGGCCGTATCGCTCAGCCATACTCCCCCCTCCCCCTATAGCGTTACGTAATTTGTGAACGATGCCTAAGGATCTATTCATTAACAACGTAGACTTTCAGAGGGGAGGACGGCTCCGGTCAAAGTCTACGGTTCGTAGACTTCCGGTACGGTACGTATTTATAAAAAAAAATGTATGAACATAAGTCTACGAGGAGGAAGGGGGTGTCTGAGATGGCCAAAATTGAGTCTCGGTAGTTTATGTATAGCGCATAAAACCAAAAACCCCATGAAACTTTGTTCCTTTCCGGAAAGCCTTGGAACCATTCTGAAACAACGCTGAAACTCTCATGAAAGCTTTCTGAAACCCTCCAAAACCACTCAAAGCCCCCTAAATCTCCATGAAACGCCATGAAATCCTTGTGAAACCTGAAACCTGAAATTACCTTTGAAGCCCCTAAAATCAGCTGAAACTCCCGAAATCTTCTCAGGAACCCTCTTAAATCTCCTTAACGCCTTGGAACCCCTCTGAAACATCCCTTAAAAGCCTTCTGAAACTCTCGTAAACTACTTGTGCCGTGAAATCACCAAAATCCTATCCACGGTACCTCCTGCAAAACCCCCTGAAACGTTTTGAAAGCCCTCTGAAACCCCCTTAAAACTGCTGGTAGTGTTGTACTTTTAATAACGACGCGCGTCCTGAAGGGTTAAATTGCGTTAAACAATTGAGTTCGAGACTTCCAATACAAATGTTTTATTTTGGAAATATTCACAAAAAATGAAAACAAAGCATAAGGTACAGACGGTCATCAACTTAACCATCCTTTATGTTTTAATTGCCTGAAAACGAGCCTACAGTGTATCAAACAATTGTCTGTACAGCAAATTTTTTGTCAAAATAATTTTTCCATTAAAATGTTCATACACTGTGGTGCATAATTGATCGGACAAACGCCGATTTTCATACAAAATGGCCAAGTTTAAGATGCTGTAACTATGGTTTGCTTTGTTGGATTGAGCTCAATTTTTGACACGGAACTACAAATATGCTGAATTTTGTGTATACAAAGTATAAAATGTTTTCATTCACAGGTCTGGGCGTGGCAAGGCGTTGAAAATATTGCAAAAGTGATCGGACAGCGGTACCCCTTTGATTTACACGCGTGCCGCTGTCCGATCACTTTTGCAAACTTTTTCAACGCCTTGCCACGCCCAGACCTGTGAACGAAAACATTTTATACTTTGTATACACAAAATTCAGCATATTTGTAGTTCCGTGTCAAAAATTGAGCTCAATCCATCAAAGCAAACCATAGTTACCGCATCTCAAACTTGGCCATTTTGTATGAAAATCGGCGTTTGTCCGATCAATTATGCACCACAGTGTATCTTTTTTATGCGTCAATCAAAAACGCTGAAATTTTGAGCAATCATGAATCATATATTAAAGCTCCATTGGTAAAATTTTGAGCGAGATCGAATAAGTTTTCTAAAAGTTATAGAACTTTTAGTAAAACTTATAAGATTTTTGAACACATTTTTAAAACATTATATCTCAATATGTACTCGATGATTTTTTTCATTTTTTTTTGTGTTACATCTTATAGCTAAGGCTTTCATATGCAGCTATGTTTGAGGTTTTTTCATATTCACTACAAAAATATGAAAAATGTACTTATGTAGTTGACGATGTTTAAAAATTTACCATATTTTGTACATATAATCTGCCAAACGTTTTCCACCAATAAAATTCAATAACTGAACGAAAAATCTATAGGACCTACTCTTCATATGTAGTTTAGTAGGTCCTGTATAAAAATATTACATTAAGATAGTTTTAAAAAGTTGAAAACAGTTGACACTTTTATTGATCAAAATATGATAAATTTTCAAATGATACTCTGAGCCTGAACATATACAGATTTAACATATTTTTTGTAGTGAATATAAAACCTCAAATAAAGCTGCATATAAAAGCTTTAGGTATAAGCTGTAAAACAAAAAAAAAGAAAAAGTTTCATCAAGTACATATTGAGATATAATGTTTTAAAAATGCGTTCAAAAATCTTTTAAGATTTACTAAAAGTTCTATAACTTTCATAAAACTTATTCGATCTCGCTCAAAATTTTACCAATGGAGTTTTAATATATGGGTTAGTATTGATTAAAATTCCAGCGTTTTTGATTGACGTATAAAAAAGTTATAAACATTTTAATGAAAAATTATTTTGACCAAAAAATTACTGTACCGACAATTGTTTGATAGACTGTATCTTCCAGAAATATATTCTATAATTTGAGGGGTTCATAGAGTAATTCCTGATAGTATTTCTTCCCTCTAGGAGCGTGAATCATGTAAACTTCGAGAGGAGCTCGGTTAAGTCTTCTAAGTTTCTGATAAATTCACTAAGACTTCTTTCAAAGAATTTGCTCTAAGAAATCTTTCAGCAATTTACTGATCGAACTCCCCTAAGTGCTTATCTGTTCTCCAGTCCATAATTCATCCAATTATTCATCCAGAAG
Organism: Aedes albopictus; assembly: GCF_035046485.1. NCBI lineage: Eukaryota > Metazoa > Arthropoda > Insecta > Diptera > Culicidae > Aedes > Aedes albopictus. The sequence goes on along the minus strand of NC_085137.1, from coordinate 486,347,191 downwards.
TATCTTAAGTGATTTCCTCTACGATTTCCTTTAACAATTTTTCAAGAAATTCAACCAAAAATGAATTGCATCTGAATTTACAACATTTTTTTCTAGTACTTTTTACCCTTCTTACACCCATAAGAAGGGTATAAATACCGCTTGGAAAACCGACTTTCGATCCGAGGCCCGCAGGGCCGAGTCACATATACCAATCAACTCAGCTCGACGAATTGAGCAAATGTCTGTATGTGCGTGTGTGTGTGTATGTGTGTGTGTGTGTGTGTGTGTGTGTATGTATGTTACAAAAAAATGTCACTCACGGTTCTCAGCCGTCTGTTGACCGATTTGAGTTTTCTTAGCACGAAATGAAAGCTTCTACATCCTAGTAGAACGCTATTGAATTTTATTTTGATTGGACGTTCGGTTACCGAGATATCTTTCAAAGAGTGCTAGGGAGTAGTACAACTTAATTATTTTAGGATTTTTGACAAAGTGTATCACCATAAATTTCTCAGCCGTCTATCAACCGATTTGGGTTCTTAAGGCCCCAAACGAAAGCTACTGCATCCTAGTAGAACGCTTTTGAATTTCATTCCGATTGGACATTTTGTAACCGAGATATCTTTCGGGGAGTACTTTGGAGTAATACAACTTAACTTTTTAAGAGGTCTTCGAAAAAATGCTTCATAATAAATTGATCAGCCGTGTGTCAATCGATTTGAGTTCTCTCATCAGCAAATGAAAGGTGCAGCATCCTAGTAGTATGCTATTGAATTTCATTCCGTTGGGACATTTTGTTTCCGAGATATCTTTCGAGGAATACTTAGGTTTAATAAAATTTACGCTATTGAGATATTTTTGATAAAATGTGTCATAATAAATTTATCAGCCGTCTGTCAACCGATTCGGTTTCTCTTAGCATCAAATGGAAGCTACAACATCCTCTTCCATTTTTTTTTTTGAATTTTATTTTGATTGGACATTTAGTTATCGAGATTTCTTTTGAAGAGTAATTGGGAGTTATCTCAATAAATTCCTTTTTACCCTTCTTACACCCATGAGAAGGGTATAAATACCGCTAGAAAAACCGATCCGAGACCCGCAGGGTCGAGTCTCATATACCAATCAACTCAGCTCGACGAACTGAGCAAATGTCTGTGTGTGTATGTATGTGTGTGTGTGTGTGTGTGTTTTTTTTTTCCTCCCAACCTCCCGAGCAGAGAAAACCGATTGGAAAAACTCTGCTACACCTTGTCGCCTCGATCCCCCTGGTACCACTGATGCGACTGCTTCAGGGGGGGCAATGCGCTCATGCGCTCTTCTTCTTCTGTGCTCATGCACATTTTGTCGCTTTTAAATTTGTTATTCTAATCTTTTTAGTGTTCGTACCTAACCTATCGCCATTCAGCGACACAGTTGGTACAAACATACACCTAATTTGTTATTCAATTGCCGTCCGTGTGCCATTTAGCACTCCGGCTTTTCGCGCACGACTCGGATAGTCCCCGACGGTGGATCTACCCTATCCGACGAAGAGTTCCCCGACACTGAAACTTCTTCCGTTACCGATACTTCCCAGGCTGGTGCCAAGGTCGATTCTGTGTGTGTGTGTGTGTGTGTGTGTGTGTGTGTGTGTGTGTGTGTGTGTGTGTGTGTGTGTGTGTGTGTGTGTGTGTGTATGTGTGTGTGTGTATGTGTGTGTGTGTGTGTATGTGTGTGTGTATGTGTGTGTGTGTATGTGTGTGTGTGTGTGTATGTGTGTGTGTGCGTATGTTACAAAAAAAAGTCACGCACGTTTCTCAGCCGTCTGATATCCGATTTGGATTCTCTCAGTTGCAAATGAAAGCTACAACATCCTAGTAGAACCCTATTGAATTTTATTACGATCTGACATTTGGTTACCGAGATATCTTTCGAAGAGTACTTTGAAGTAATATAGGTTAGCTTTTTTGAGAGATTTTTGACACTTAGCATATTGATGAATATCTCAGCCGTCTGTCAACCGATTTGAGTTCACTTGGCAGCAAATGAAAGCTACAACATCCCAGTAGAACTCTTTGAAATTTTATTTCGATTGGACATTTGGTTACTGAGATATCTTTCGAAGAGTACTTAGGAGTTATACAACTAAACTTTTTGAGATTTTTAACAAAGTGTATCATACTAAATATCTCAGCCGTGTGTCAATCAATTTAGGTTCTCTTTGCACCAAATGGAAGCTACAACATCCTAGTAGATTGCCCAGAAATTTTATTAGGATTGGACATTTGGTTACTGAGATATATTTCGAAGAGTACTTAGGATTTATACAACTAAACTTTTTGAGATTTTTGACCAAGTGTATCATAATAAATATCTCAGCCGTCTGTCAACCGATTTCGGTTCTCCTGGCACCAAATGAAAGCTTTAACATCCTAAAAGAACCCTATACAATTTTATTAGGATTGGACATTTGGTTATCGAGATATCTTTCAAAGAGTACTTGGGAGTAATACAGGTTAACCTTTTGAGAGATTTTTTACCAAGTGTATCATAATAAACATCTCAGCCGTCTGTCAACCGATTTGGGTTCTCTTAGCACCAAATGAAAGCTACAGTATCCTTGTAAAAGGCCCTGAAATTTTATTTTGATTGGACATTTGGTTACTGAGATATCTTTCAAAGAGTATTTCAATAAATTCCTTTTTTACCCTTCTTACACCCATAAGAAGGGTATAAATATCGCTCGAAAAACCGACTTTCGATCCAAGGCCCGGAGGGCCGAGTCTCATATACCAATGAACTCAGCTCGACGAACTGAACAAATGTCTGTATGTGTGTGTGTGTATGTGTGTATGTGTGTATGTGTGTGTGTGTGTGTGTATGTGTGTATGTGTGTGTGTGTGTATGTGCGTCACAAAAAAAGTCACGCACGTTTCTCAGCCGTCTGTCAACCGATTTGAGTTCTCTTGGAAGCAAATGAAAGCTACTACATCCTAGTAGAACGCTATTAAATTTTTTTTCGATTGGACGTTTGGTTACCGAGATATCTCTCGAAGAGTACTTATGAGTCATACATCTAAACTTTTTAAGATTTTTGACCAAGTGTATCATAATAAATATTTTGGCCGTTTGTCGATCGATTTGGGTTCCCTTGGCACCAAATGGAAGCTACAGCATCTAGTAGATCGCCCAGAAATTTTATTTTGATTGGACATTTGGTTACAGAGATATCTTTCGAAGAGTACTTAGGATTTATACAACTAAACCTTTTGAGATTTTTGACCAAGTGTATCATAATAAATATTCTGGCCGTCTGTCAACCGATTTCGGTTATGCTGGCACCAAATGAAAGCTACAACATTCTAGTAGAACCCTATACAATTTTATTAGGATTGGACATTTGGTTACTGAGATATCTTTCAAAGAGTACTTGGGAGTAAGGTTAACTTTTTGAGAGATTTTTGACCAAGGGTACCATAATAAATATCTCAGCTGTGTGTGAACCGATTTGGGTTCTCTAAGCACCAAATGAAAGCTACAATATCCTTGTATAAGGCCCAGAAATTTTATTTCGATTCGACATTTGATTACTACGATATCTTACGAAGAGTATTTCAATAAATTCTTTTTACCCTTCTTACACCCATAAGAAGGGTATAAATATCGCTCGAAAAACCGACTTTCGATCCGAGGCCCGGAGGGCCGAGTCTCATATACCAATAAACTCAGCTCGACGAACTGAGCAAATGTCTGTATGTGTGTGTGTGTGTGTATGTGTGTGTGTGTGTATGTGCGTTACAAAAAAAATTCACGCACGTTTCTCAGCCGTCTGTCAACCGATTTGAATTCTCTTGGAAGCAAATGAAAGCTACTACATCCTAGTAGAACGCTATTGAATTTTTTTTCGATTGGACGTATGGTTACCGAGATATCTCTCGAAGAGTACTTATGAGTCATACATCTAAACTTTTCAAGATTTTTGACGGAGTGTATCATAATAAATAATTTGGCCGTTTGTCGATCGATTTGGGTTCTCTTGGCACCAAATGAAAGCTACAGCATCCTAGTAGATCGCCCAGAAATTTTATTTTGATTGGACATTTGGTTACAGAGATATCTTTCGAAGAGTACTAGGATTTATACAACTAAACCTTTTGAGATTTTTGACCAAGTGTATCATAATAAATATTCTGGCCGTCTGTCAACCGATTTCGGTTATCCTGGCACCAAATGAAAGCTACAACATTCTAGTAGAACCCTATACAATTTTATTAGGATTGGACATTTGGTTACTGAGATATCTTTCAAAGAGTACTTGGGAGTAAGGTTAACTTTTTGAGAGATTTTTGACCAAGGGTACCATAATAAATATCTCAGCTGTGTGTGAACCGATTTGGGTTCTCTAAGCACCAAATGAAAGCTACAATATCCTTGTATAAGGCCCAGAAATTTTATTTCGATTCGACATTTGATTACTACGATATCTTACGAAGAGTATTTCAATAAATTCTTTTTACCCTTCTTACACCCATAAGAAGGGTATAAATATCGCTCGAAAAACCGACTTTCGATCCGAGGCCCGGAGGGCCGAGTCTCATATACCAATAAACTCAGCTCGACGAACTGAGCAAATGTCTGTATGTGTGTGTGTGTGTATGTGTGTGTGTGTGTATGTGCGTTACAAAAAAAATTCACGCACGTTTCTCAGCCGTCTGTCAACCGATTTGAATTCTCTTGGAAGCAAATGAAAGCTACTACATCCTAGTAGAACGCTATTGAATTTTTTTTCGATTGGACGTATGGTTACCGAGATATCTCTCGAAGAGTACTTATGAGTCATACATCTAAACTTTTCAAGATTTTTGACGGAGTGTATCATAATAAATAATTTGGCCGTTTGTCGATCGATTTGGGTTCTCTTGGCACCAAATGAAAGCTACAGCATCCTAGTAGATCGCCCAGAAATTTTATTTTGATTGGACATTTGGTTACAGAGATATCTTTCGAAGAGTACTAGGATTTATACAACTAAACCTTTTGAGATTTTTGACCAAGTGTATCATAATAAATATTCTGGCCGTCTGTCAACCGATTTCGGTTATCCTGGCACCAAATGAAAGCTACAACATTCTAGTAGAACCCTATACAATTTTATTAGGATTGGACATTTGGTTACCGAGATATCTTTCAAAGAGTACTTGGGAGTAAGGTTAACTTTTTGAGAGATTTTTGACCAAGGGTACCATAATAAATATCTCAGCTGTCTGTCAACCGATTTGGGTTCTCTAAGCACCAAATGAAAGCTACAATATCCTTGTAAGAGGCCTTAAAATTTTTTTTTCGATTCGACATTTGATTACTGAGATATATTACGATGAGTATTTCAATAAATTCTTTTTTATTAATCTATTCACTTACTTGTTATCTTGCATTAGTTTTTGACCAGTCTATGGGAAATTATTTTTCAATAAATAATGCTGACAAAATGTATTGTTGTTTTCAATAAAATTATAAATAACAAATTACAAATACACAGGAATTTTATGAAAACTAACAATATGTTAAATGAAAGCTTTGAATTTATATATTGTGGGAAAAATGCAAGAACCGGACAGCGAAAATAACTAGTTAATGCCAAAACTGATTAACTTAGTAGATATATCATTTTTGTCCTTTTTGCACCATAACTATGAATACCAAGTACTTCGGAGCTAATTTAATCGACTGATTAAGAGATATTAGACAAAGTATATCTCGCTGATTTTCTTATCCATTTATTAATCGATTCAAGATCTTTTGGCAGTTAACAAAAGATACAATATTCCAGAATATGTAAGCTATTTTTTAAACATTCCATACAAGATTCTAGAAGGTGTCTGCCATTTCTGGTAGTTTAGTCCATGGTCCATGATGCTATTTTGGGAACCAATTCACTAGATGCCAAATCCACAATATTTTCTAGAACCTTTGGTCCATCACACAAAATAAATATGTGAAATACAAATAATACAACAATAGTTTTAATAAGTGTAAGAAGGGTTCTGTTCACCATAGGTGGATTAAATCGGGTTTTTATTAATCTATTCACTTACTTGTTATCTTGCATTAGTTTTTGGCCAGTCTATGGGAAATTATTTTTCAATAAATAATGCTGACAAAGTGTATTGTTGCTTTCAATAAAATTATAAATAACAAATTACAAATACACAGGAATTTTATGAAAACTAACAATATGTTAAATGAAAGCTTTGAATTTATATATTGTGGGAAAAATGCAAGAACCGGACAGCCAAAATAACTAGCTAATGCCAAAACTGATTAACTTAGTAGATATATCATTTTTGTCCTTTTTGCACCATAACCATGAATACCAAGTACTTCGGAGCTAATTTAATCGACTGATTAAGAGATATTACACAAAGTATATCTCGCTGATTTTCTTATCCATTTGTTAATCGATTCAAGATCTTTTGGCAGTTAACAAAAGATACAATATTCCAGAATATGTAAGCTATTTTTTTAAATTTCACACAAGATTCTAGAAGGTGTCTGGCATTTTTGGTAGTTTAGTCCATGGTCCATGATGCTATTTTGGGAACCAATCCACTAGATGCCAAATCCACAATATTTTCAATATTTTGGTCCATCACACAAAATAAATATGTTAAATACAAATAATACAACAATAGTTTTAATAAGTGTAAGAAGGGTTCTGTTCACCATAGGTGGATTAAATCGGGTTTTTTTAAACATTTCCAAAAACTCTTCCAATAAATTCTTTACCTAACCCTTTATTAAAGTTTAAGAATTCCATCAGGAATTTCTTCAGACGTTTTCCAAGGAAAGACACGAACACCGTCTTTTGTCAGCGGCTGTACAAACTGAATAAAACTTAACACTAGACAACGAAAAGTTTTAGTTAAGTTTCTTCAATATTTATACACAATATAGAAGCTCCCATCTGAAGAATGCAAAATCTGATTCAAAGGCGATGCATTTATCCTAATCCAATGTTTGGAATTTTGAAGGAATAAACATCGTGAATAAGTGTGTCTGTGTATATTTTTTACAATAATGAAATGGGTTACAGCATCGATTATACAATACTTGAAGAAAGGAAAACTGAATAAAAATTTCATAATTGACGAAGCTTAAGGGCCCATATAGCCGAGGCGGTAAACGCACGGGTATTCAGCATGACCATGCTGAGGGTGACGGGTTCGATTCCCGGTCGGTCCAGGATCTTTTCGTAAAGGAAATTTCCTTGACTTCCTTGGGCATAGAGTATCTTCGTGCCTGCCACACGATATACGCATGCAAAATGGTCATTGGCAGAGGAAGCTCTCAGTTAATAACTGTGGAAGTGCTCATAGAACACTAAGCTGAGAAGCAAGCTTTGTCCCAATGAGGACGTTACGCCAAGAAGAAGAAGAAGAAGAATTGACGAAGCTTGAAGAGAAGAATGGTAAAATTTTAGACAACCGGAGAGAGCTTACACCTCCAAGAGTAGTCTTTTGTCAATATTTCAGCATAAACTAATTAACAACTTATGAAAATGCGAGGCTGCGAGACTGAAAGAGGAGTACAGAATGCGAAGCTTCGCCGGAAATTGGCGCCTTGATCGTGACGCGAGCGAGAAAAAAAATCTCACAACTATGCTAAATACGTGTCACACAAAGGCTCATTTTTAACAAGCATGTGCCAGACAATAGAATTTTTCGCTTCATCATGAAAAGATGAATTCCCGGCCACTTTCATTCCAGCTGGGTTCGGAAGCAAATGAGAACACGTATTACACTCGAGTTTGAAAATCGTGTGTCTTCATTAGCCACAGTCCTCCCTGTCGTCGTCCGACCCACCGAAGGCGAACGAATGCGTGATGTGATGTGACGTCGTCCGCGCGCGAAGTGCAGAACGTGTATCTAATGAGTGTGAACTCTTTCCCCGTCCTTCTTTGGGGGCAATAAAAGTGCGAACCCAGATGTTGCGGTAGCTCTCCCTCTTAAAAATGCCCCGTAATGGCAGCGCTGCTGCCTCCGTGTAGTAAACCCAACGGACTTGTTAGGTGTAATTACTCTCCTCCACACCTAACGATGATGATGGCCATCTCTCGAAATGTGGATTAATGGCGTAGGTTGGACTACAGAAGCTCGGTGGTGATTTCGAGTGAAAAATTTGTCGTCGGAAGCCGGGCTCTTTTGAACCCGCAAAACGTGACAATCGCCGTGACCGGACACCTGCTGTAGAGGAACTCCGAAAGATGTAGATATTGGGTGACCAGGTGCAGCTGTATTACAGCTGATAGCAAAGCCTGGACCCTTTCCCAACTTTCCCCCTTATAGGACCAATACTCACGATGGACTAGACGATGTCGTCAACTTGAGCAAAGTGTGTAGTAATTAGCATTGGGTCGTAGTAGTTTTTTAAAAATACTGTTTTTAACTTTTCCCATCGCACTAGTGTTTCGATCGAATGGAAGCTCCAAAGATGGTTTGATAATTGAACAATATTTCAATAATCGAAAATATCCGAGGTCACTGGACAACATTCAGATATAAAAAAAGTGTCTATGTCTATGTTAACGCCTTCAGAGTACTATTCTTAAGAAATATACAAAGAGCAAAAAGAAAAAAAAAATGTGTCGTAGCTAATTTTTAAAGATTTGATATTTCTGAAAATTATTCGAAGACAGCTACCAGAGCTAGCGTTTTTAGCCGATATGGGCAACTAGTTTTTCTGACAGCTTCCCCAAACAATAATCAGATAATATCCTCAGTTATTTTATAATACATTCTGAAAATTATTTCAAGCTGATTACCAATAGTGACAATAACCGATGTTAGCCATTGACAGCACCAGCATCATCCCCAAATAACTCTCATATTAGTGTTAGATAACACTTTTTGAGCTTCCATTCGATATTGTAAAGAAATTTGTCAAACCCTATTTGTCAAAATATAGTCAATAATGTATCAAATTGTGTTTCTAATTTCGCTAGTTGTCTTCTGCATATCTGTGATCATCTCAGTCCAAAGTAATATTATATCCATCGTAACCCTTTACAATGTCAACCGTCCTAAGTCCTAACTAAATTCCTGCTTTTTTGATCAGTGAAATAATACCGTCTAAGATATAAAAACAAAAAAGTTCAGTCAACTGATTTTTGTCAAAAATAAAAATGATAATGATTATTTGTCAACTTTTATAAATTCACAAAACCCATAAAAATAAGAAATACAAATATAAACTCGTATAATCAACAGTTTTATCTTTACCTAATCAGTCCATAATTTTCTAATTGTAATGACTCTAATCTGTAAGGCTGTAAGTCAACTTATCCTAGCGTCCCCTGTCCTGTGTACTAACGAATTCAAGTAACGAATGATGAGTGTAACGCAGAGACCTCCTCTACCCACTCTTGCGTTACATTATATTTAACAATTATTGTTAAATTTGAGAAAATTCAAAGAATGCAAAGATTAGGTCTATGCAAGCTGAATTATAATTTGTTTTTGACTTGTGATAAATGCACGACGGATACTCCTTTGGTTCCCATTAGCACTTACGGCGATTCCTTCACTTGCGCTCAACTCTTAAACTAGATATATCTAGCTCAAAGTCCAAGCGGTGGTGAATGAACTGGCGCTAAAGTGCTAATGGGTTAAGCCCTCCCATCGCGTCAAGATCGAATATCCAGGGGGAGGGATGTAGATTTTGTGGTTAACTTTCGTGTTTTAGTATTTCAAGGACGTAACTATCATTTTTTAACAATTGTGTTGACAACAATTTCTCCCAGTTTCAAAAATTTCCGTCTTCTAATGAAATTCGTTTCAGTGATTTAACAAACTTACTAACTGATTCATTCTGTAACTGTTAAAGAATAGTTATAGCGACGTTTTGACTCACTAAAAAGTAATTCGCTACCAGCCCTGCAAACAGAACAAACAGCCGGATGATTCTAGCGTAAGAGTCTTCTCCCTATTTGATTCGAATCCATTCACTCGTATGTACACATTATGCAACAATAATGAATGAAGGTACCTACATCACTTGAGTTCAGTTCAATCATGCAGCCGAGTGCTCTGATGGCAATGAGAAGCAATGCCAAAGACGGCTTCATTTATGCCTTGGTCAAGCGGCAGCCACGGTAAGTGGCCTTCAGTTAAGTAGTTTTCCCGAAATTGAGCTGACTCACCTACTAATCGTGGGAATTTTGTAGCATGTCAGTGTCGTTTAAAAAAATTGCTTGCAGATCGAGTATCTATCTCCAAATGGACGAAACGAAAGCAAACGAACGGTTTTTGGCAACCCTTTTCAAATGCGTTTGTCCAGATCTCGCAGATAGAGTAACCTTTACCTGCAATTACCACGACTTCGCATGCTGTTTCTCTTGAGTGCCATCGCGAAACGAAATTGGCGACGACGACCCCAAAACCGAAACGTGACCAAGCACCCGGCAAGGTTGTTGGTTTACTTTTCGGAAACAGCGGAATTAGCAAGTCAAATTTGCACAACAAACCGAATCCCAGCTCGTTGTAAGCTTCGGAGAGCTCTTGGTTGAGGTGACCTTCACTGGAGTGGTTGTGTGGTTCTTATCATTAGGACCAAGCATCCCGACCATCGCATCGTCACCGAGTCGAGTCAGTGGGGTGTGGGTGTTTGTTATCCTTTGAACCCAAGATTGCGGAGAACAAAACACAACTATTCAAACTTTAATACCACTGTTCGTGAAACGAAAGCAAAGGGTGGAAGACAATGTTTGTTTCTTGATAAAGGAGCTACTTGTCGCTGTAATTGTCATGTAGCTATGCCGTCATCACTTCCAGCATGGATGTGCGACAGACAGTCTCCAACCGCTGGATGTTTTATAAAATTATGTGATTTTGCAATGTAGGAATCCTCTCAAAAGAATATTAAATCTTTACCAATTAGCAGAGGGCTGCAAATTTGTGAGTCAACCTGGGAGAAGCGTTTAACATAGCTATGGTTCTCACAAGTTCATACTTCATGCTTTCACGGATTAGTTGATGAAAAAGATCGCCAACTAAGAGTTGTGTGCTTAGTTGGTAGTACAACCAGAGCACTGTTGTTTATCTGACTTCAGCTAGATTGAGGGGGTACGTACCGAGCATTTGTCCACCAAGGAGGTGCGGCTCAAACAGCGTCTGTTCTGGTATCTGAAAATGCTGAATCGCGTCAGCTAAGGAGTCAGCCCCTTCAGTAGAATGCTAGTGACCGTAACCCAGCCGAACAGCGGTACAGGGTGGTGAGAGCAGAAAAAAACGAGTCCACTGCAGTAAGAAACAACAGCCCGAAAATATTGTGATTGCTGAAGCATTGGGAAACATGGATAGGAACGATATGCGGAGGTTCAAAATAACAGCAACAACACGTGGCACAGTATTGCACCAGTGGCCGAGAAGCATATTTGCTGACAGACAGCACAGACATTCGTATTATGCGTTTTACAGAGTGTATTCTGTGTATCCTCCCCTTTGGCGCTTTCCAATCAATACCGATCTGGTTTTATTGCTGCTGTTCTTTGTTGTTTTGCGATTGAAAAGAGTTCAATCTTTCAGGTTTGGATAAAGGCTACGGTGAGGATAGCTTAGATGAATCTTCAGTATGAAAGAACTGCAAGGATCAATCTTTGCCGACTCAGTGCAAAATGAAACATCCCAAGTGGTTTTAGTCCAAGAACTTTACTTTCGTAGTAAGAGGAATTTCTATCTAGGAAACCTTGTGAACCCGGTGTTTGATATTTTCAGTAAACATGAAATGACAAAGTCGCGTGTCATGCCTCGAGCATGTGTGCTTGCCAATAACGCAATTGACGCTACACTCGTCTCTGAATTAACCACCACAGATGTATGTGCTATCACAATCGATGTATCTGTTGGAAACCTCAACAGGAAAAACGTCTATTGTTCGGTTTATTTACCGCATGATGAACCATCCTGTTGGCGCAAGTTAAAGAAACACACAGTCTTTTAGTTGCCAAACTGTGCAACTTTAAAGCTGCAAGAATATTTTATTATTAATAAATTTTACAAGAAAATAGGAAATAAAACTACTTACATTTCTGTGTACTCTTAACTATTTTAACTTGCGCTAATTTTTATTGATTATACTCTATACTACAGAGTATTTTTGTTTACAGGGTGCGGCAGGAAAAAATGCGAAAAGTTCAAGGCACTATTACACGCTAAATACGGGATATATATGACTATTTTTTCATGACAGTGTATCAGTCAATGTCTATATTGTAGCACTGAAAAATAAAAATGAACATATTTGATGTTTAACATGTGATAATGTGAGCCTAATAAGCGGGTATCAATAAACTGCGCGCCCAATGGTCTTTAAACAAAATGACTATAACAGTAACAAAATTAGCTTAAATTTAATGAACAACCAGACCACACTGATCCAGAGCCATGTAGTTTCACATACTAGATGAAATAAGTACATATATTTGATGATGTTGTAGAGAAAATTAAAAGTTTTGTTTTATCAGATACGAAATTTAGCGACCTGTGTACTTTTCTGCGGTTTGAAAATTCTGATTGTCTTCAGCTTCAGGCGCCGCCCTGTAAAGGTTAGTGACCAAAATGGGAAAATTTTCAATAAACTTTTCAGAAAACTAGCCTATTAGAGATCATGGAACGTTGAAACATAGATTGGCTAACGTCAAATGAACGAAAACGAGGTTTGAAGTTGAAAAACACTTTCGCATTTTTTCCTGCCGCATACTGTACTTGGAGTACATACTATGTACTCAACAAACTCAAGCTGAAAACTAACTGATTGTGTTCAAACTGTCTGTACAATATGTACGTGTGAATAGATTTTACCCGCCGTCTATCAGTATAATGTGTATCGGTGCGTAGGGATGAGCCGGTTGCTTCACACATCGGACTCTTTGCTGCACCGCACAGTGGTTGCGGTAACATTCCCCACCCCGTGAACAACCGCTTAAACCGTAGCACCACATGCCGACTGCCAATACATTTTCCGGAATCCCAACAGCTTTGATGTATATACGGACGATCTCTGCCATAAGGCTTTTTATCCGCCAGTTTCTGCCATTCATGTGGCCTATGAACTCATTGCCTATTGATGATCTTCCGGTATACTTTAGCCGCAATGGGCTTGCTGCAATCGCTTCTGTTGAATTAGGTGCAGGTACTGAAGCCTTCATAACGATTGCTGATATGGTAGGTTTTGTCGTAGACGTGCATCCACTTTGGGTACTGGAACAAACTGCGCTATTCCGAATCAATGTGCTGGTTGACACGACTGGTGTCGAAGATGTAGACGACGAGTTTCCATTTGTAGAAGCTATTTCAGGTGCTCTAGCTGCCAACCGCGAATCACATACTACGTGATCGCTGATTATGTATAGATGGCTGGATCGACTTCTACCGTTTTCCAACTGCTGCAGCAATTCAGACTTCTTTCTGAGAAAGGCCCTCTCTGCTTCAAACTCCTTCAACTGGAAATGTGCTTGAAGTCGCAACCACTCCAACTCGAGCTGAAGCCGTGAAGGGTTTGTTTTGGTCTGCATGTTGTTCACTCCAGAGGCCATACTGCGGCAAATGATTATATGACTTCAACAATCATTCACAGTGCATCTGAACCACTGTGCTCTGATGTGCGAATACAATGTGTTCGCTTAACAAAGGCAGACCAAGAGAAACTGATATCGATTCTGACTACGAATCAATCAAACAGTACCTGTTCTTTACTGCAGAACAAACTATACTGTTGTGGCCTCACGGATGATCCTCGCAGTACGTCTGGAATAGTTTTCTCCACGACTGTTTCTAGATTAAAATTTCTGTCCAACTCTGGACCAAGAAATCTTTAAAGGATGTTGGCGCAAGTTAAAGAAACACACAGTCTTTTAGTTGCCAAACTGTGCAACTTTAAAGCTGCAAGAATATTTTATTATTAATCAATTTTACAAGAAAATAGGAAATAAAACTACTTACATTTCTGTGTACTCTTAACTATTTTAACTTGCGCTAATTTTTATTGATTATACTCTATACTACAGAGTATTTTTGTTTACTTGGAGTACATACTATGTACTCAACAAACTCAAGCTGAAAACTAACTGATTGTGTTCAAACTGTCTGTACAATATGTACGTGTGAATAGATTTTACCCGCCGTCTATCAGTATAATGTGTATCGGTGCGTAGGGATGAGCCGGTTGCTTCACACATCGGACTCTTTGCTGCACCGCACAGTGGTTGCGGTAACACATCCCATACGGATGCTTTCAAGCAAGTCATTGCATACTGCACTTCAAAAGGCCTTCCGCTAATTGTTGGTAGTGATGCTAATGCTCACCATATAATCTGGGGCAGCTCAGACATCAATTTGAGAGGCTCCAGTTTGATGGAATACTTAAGTAGTGCAGATCTTGGATTACTTAACATAGGCAACCGCCCAACCTTTATGGTATCTGCTAGAGAGGAAGTGTTAGACATAACGCTTTGCTCTAGCAGAATTTGTCACGAAATGACCAATTAGCATGTGTCAGATGAAGAATCTTTATCTGACCATCGCTACATCTTTTTTGAACATGTGAATGTTACTTCGCAAACTTTGCGTTTCAGGAACCCCCGGTCAACCAACTGGGATCTCTTTACCGATTTGGTTGCAGCCAAATTTCATGGATACTCACCATTCATTTACACTCCAAGTGATTTAGATGAAGCCGTTGATACTACAACAGCCTTCATTATGAAAGCTTTTGAAGAAGTTTGCCCTCTGCGGTCTGTGAAGACCACGAGAGGAACCCCTTGGTGGAACTCTGATCAGGCGAAGCTCAGGAAATAATGTAGAAAGGGTTGGAACAAACGACGTTCGGCTGGATCGGAGGCTTTCAGGTCGGCTCACAAGGCCTATCAGAAAGCTTTTCGGTCTGCTGAACGATCCGGCTGGAAAAACCTTCGTACAAATGTTTCCAGTTTGAGTGAAGTCAGTCGGTTAAATAAAATCCTTGCGAAATCTAAGGATTTCCGAGTGAACGAACTTCGTTTACCAAATGGCGATCTGACTTCCTCTGATGAGGAAGTTCTGGAATGCTTATTCAGCACACACTTCCCTGGATGTGTGGATATTACATCTTCGGATGAACCTGATGTCTTTTCTTGTAGTTACGATACCCCGGCTTCGACTATAACTATAGAATCAATTGAGTGGGCATGGGCACTTAATAGCTTTGCTCCTTTCAAATCTCCTGGGGCATCCTATTTTGCTTCAGAAGGGATTTGATCATTTCAAACATGTTTTGAAAAAAAAAATACTTGTTTGCAGTTTTGCTACAGGGTATATTCCCAAATCCTGGCGGGATATCACTGAGAAGTTTATTCTGAAAGTGGGTCGTGCGTCGTATGAAGAAGCAAAGAGCTTCAGACCTATCAGTTTGACCTCTTTTCTTCTGAAATGCTTAGAACGCATTGTCGATCATCACATCCGTGATGTTCATCTGGCCAACGTGCCTCTTCATGTGAACCAACATGCTTACCATTCTGGTAAGTGGTGACTCTTTTACACAAGGTTGTTTACCATATCGAGAAAGCATTCGCTCAAAAGCAATCTTGTTTGGGTGTTTTCTTAGATATCGAGGGTGCCTTTGACAATGTGCCTTTCGATGCCATATTGGAAGCCGCACGGAGTCCGGGTATATCTCCAATGATTTCCAATTGGATTCATCAAATGCTCAAAAACCGATATCTCTTCTCGACATTTCGTCTAGCAGGGATTAGGAAATTGAGTGTTTGCGGATGCCCCCAAGGGGGAGTCTTGTCACCGCTTTTGTGGAATCTCGTAGCAGATAACTCAATAATAGCGGTTTTCCTACTTATGGTTTCGCCGACGACTACCTAGCATTGTTAGTTGATATGTGTATCACCACCCTTTTCGACTTGATGCAAAGCGCCCTTCAGATAGTTGAGGGGTGGGTGTCGCCAATACGGCCTTTCGGTTAATCCGAGTAAAATATCTATTGTTCTTTTTACGGAAAGGCGAAAACGTAATGGCGTTCGACCTTTACGTCTCTTTGATTCTGGAATCAATGTGACTGAACAGGTAAAGTACATTGGAGTCATTCTTGATTCCAAGCTTTGCTGGACACCTTATATTGAGTTCAGAATCAAGAAAGCATGTATGGCCTTCGGGCAATGCCGGCGTACCTTTGGTACAACTTGGGGTCTAAAACCCAAGTATATCAAATGGATTTACACAACTGTTGTTCGGCCAATAGTGGCCTATGGATGTCTTGTGTCAGGGTTCCTGATTTCCACTTTTCAATCTTCTTCCACACTCGAATACAGTCAGCAGCGAACGGTTGTCGCTTTAGTTTGTGTGTTTAAACATTCGTCCACATTCGCATCGCAAGCGATGGAGAGGTGATGCGATTCGTGAGTGATATTGCGCGTACGAATATTTGAAGTTTTCAAAAAATGTTTATTATTTTCTTTGCTAATCTAGCATTTCAACAACAATACACTAAAAACGTATGCATTACATGCAGAAATTCTCTTCTAGTTATGATAATAGCCGTTTCGATCGCTCACCAGCATTCGTCACCATTCGCCATTCATTCATTCGCTTGCGATCCAAACTGCGACGATCGGCCACGAATATCCATGTCAACCAGCTTGCGCATCGCTTCCCACTGGTGATGGGGTTGCGTGTTTGATCACGACTATCCGTTTGCTGCATCTTTCTCAATTCGCTTCAGCAAAGAGGAGTGAATATGAATGGAGTGAGGCGAATTTACCGATCCTTGTCTTGTGTGGTGGCAAAAGGGTGAAGTGAGAACGGTCCAATGAAAATTAGGCCATCTCCAAAGGATGTGCTTAATGGCGATGTCTGGAGCGTTCTCTTCAACTCCCACGGCAGCGCTCGAAGATCTCTTTGACGTTGCCCCATATTCATCTCAAACAGGTAGCACTTTGTAACATGGTTACAGTAATTAAAAAAAAAAAACTTAAACTAAATTTTACTATGCAATCCCATCACCTGAAAAAAACAAATTCCAATGAAATAAAAGTTATAAAAATATTTGACCTTAAAAAGTATTTGAAATAGAGCCTTTACTGTCAGAAGCGAAGTTGGCGTTCCGTGTCTCTGACTTAACGAACGTACATAGAGAATCTGATAAATGAGTTCGGTCTTTAAAAATTAGCTCACTTTCGAATTAGGCCCCGAAAATAGCCGAATGAATAGAATCGGGTCGCGCGTAGGTTTGTTGAAATCAAAATCTGGGTTGAAGATTCTCTCTCATTCCGACTGTCTACAGTTAAAGACATATAGTGACATACAGTGACATATAGGAAAAATTGTGAATTGTTAGAAGGAAATCGAGTTTTTCAAAGCAAAAAGTATTGTTTAATCGAATATCTAATTAAATTGTGATTAATTCTATGAAATTATACAACAATTGCAGATTTCCTTTTTTATGCTAAAAGTTCCTATCAAAGAAAGTGCAATTAAGCAAACACGTGTATCTAGGAAGGTTTGTGTCACAATAGAATGTATTGTTCTCCTTACAAAGTGAGTCTTTTAATATTCAGGCTGAAGCCGTAACGCTGCAACCCTCGTGTGCAAGCGATAATCTGTAACAAAAACGAATTTTCGAACCAATCGATTGAAATTGTACAGGTAAATTTACAAAAGTGATTTTGTTTGTGGCAAATTAAATAATTTGAAAATCGTTTGAAGATCCCTTCAAACGAGGGTGCACCCCTAGGGCCCGGACGGCGTGACATCACAGAACTGATCGTTTGCGTCATTCTGTTGGACCGATAAGGCTGTGACGAAGCATACATCGTGCAGCATAAATAGTGACGTCACTCGCTGATGTGTCAGTTCACCTCACCACGCGGTCTGTCCAAGCCACCAACCGCAAGCGTTTCCACGGGCAACCGATAGAGGGCGACTCGTCACCATCCAACACGATCTGTCGCATGCAAGCCCGGCGGTTTGTTGCATGAAAGATTGCACGCCTCGCCATCACCTGCGTATACGCCACGTGACCGGTCAAAGGCGTAAGTTTGACCACGTTGATAACCAGTAAGTGCACTTACCATCCTCCGCTGGACTCCGTGGGACCACGCCATCGTCCCTGGTAGCCGTAAACCAAGTAAGGTCGACCCATTTTGTAACTACTAACCCCCCCCTATACCAATGTATATATTATAAGAAAGCGCTAAGAAGAATTTCGTGAATTGCCATTATTTTAGTTCCACAAGTTATTAGGGAAATAAACGAAGAGCTCTGCAAACGCCTTTTTTAAGCAATTCTTAGTTGTTACAGTTTTAGTGTCTGAGAAGTTTCAACACAGTTCGTTTTTTTTCTCGTTGGATTAGAATAGGCTCTGGAAAGGGACTCCTTATTGGTAACCGGACCACCCTGTAAGTTGTATATATTTTGAGTTAAGCTATTCCTTCGGTTCGGTTTCGGTTGCGCTGAAGTTTCGATTGTTGGGTTAAGGACTGAAGAAAGGACTCGCCCTGAGGATCCCTGGCCGGGTACGGGACTTTCCGATAGAGTTGTGGACACGCTCCTTCGCGGTGGTTGATAGCCACCTGGCGCTTAAGTGAAGGTTGTTTTTCTCCGAACCTTATCTTCCGCTTTTCCCAGTCCCGTTACAACTTTCTTGCACTTCGTCTACGTACTCGGTAATCGGTCTTCTAGAGGTAACTCCTGTGAACCGTACATCAACACACACCTCGTTTCCACTTTTGGTGAATTAAGACAAAACTGCCCTTGCTCCAAGTGATCTTACAATTGCTTGTAATTTTCCATATAGGACATTTTCCACGAAATTCCCTTCCCAGAAAGAGTGGACATCTGGATATCTGGAAAGAAGTATTTCAGACGGCATCGTATGGTACACTGATGGCTCCCTTCTCGAAGGTCGAGCAGGTGTTGGTGTTTATTTTCGTGAGCTAAGGCTGTATCTGTATTACTCACTTAGTAGACACTGCACCGTTTTTCAGGCCGAAATCTTTGCTCTTATGTGCGGAGTGCAATCAGCAGTTCAACGGCACGTAATGTGCAAAGTAATATACTTCTGTTCAGATAGCCAGGCTGCTATTAAAGCACTTGCTTCGCCCAACTCTAGGTCGAAGATAGTTATTGCTTGTCGAACTCAAAATCGAGGAGCTGAATTCAGCAAACGCTGTTCACCTTGTATGCGTGCCTGGCCATTCTTCCATCGCTGGAAATGAATTGGCTGATGAGTAAGCTCGCACTGGAGCATCACATGACTTCATTGGCCCTGAGCCAGCTATTCCGATATCGAAGTGTTGGGTAAAGCTTCAGATTCACACCTGGGCTGCCACTCAACACAGACAATACTGGAATAGTTTGAAGTCATGTCGTCAAACCAAATTGTATTGTACTGAGCCATCTCCAAGGGTGGATGGATCGAGTGATGTGCGTAGTTCGAGTATCAGGGACACTCTCGAGTCCCTTCGAATCTCGCAGAGGGTTACGGCAAGGTGATGGTCTTTCGTGCTTGCTGTTCAACATTGCTTTGGAGGGTGTAATAAGAAGAGCGGGGATAAACACGAGTGGGACGATTTCCACGAAGTCCGTTCAGCTGCTTGGTTTCGCCGATGATATTGATATTATTGCTCGTAAATTTGAGACGATGACGGAAACGTACATCCGACTAAAGAGTGAAGCCATTAGTCATTAATGTGTCGAAGACAAAGTACATGATGGCAAAGGGCTCCAGGGAGGAATCACCGCGCCCGCCACCCCGAATTCATATCGACGGTGATGAAATCGAGGCGGTTGAAGAATTCGTGTACTTGGGCTCACTGGTGACCACCGACAACGACACCAGCAGAGAAATTCAGAGGCGCATTGTGGCAGGAAATCGTTCTTACTTTGGACTCCGCAGAACTCTACGATCGAATAAAGTTCGTCGTAACACGAAGTTAACCATCTACAAAACGCTGATTAGACCGGTCGTCCTCTATGGGCACGAAACATGGACCCTACGTGCAGAGGACCAACGCACCCTTGGAGTTTTCGAACGGAAGGTGTTGCGTACCATCTACGGCGGAGTGCAGATGGAAGACGGGACTTGGAGAAGGCGAGTGAACCACGAGCTGCATCAGCTGCTGAGAGAACCAACCATACCGCGAAAATCGGGAGGCTACGGTGGGCGGGTCACGTCATCAGGATGTCGGATAGCAACCCGACTAAAATGATTCTCGAGAGTCATCCGACCGGTACAAGAAGACGTGGAGCGCAGCGAGCTAGGTGGGTCGACCAAGTGGAGGACGATCTGCGGACCCTACGCAGAGTGCGGAACTGGAGACAAACAGCCATGGACCGAGTGGAATGGAGGCGGCTACTATGTACAGCAGAGGCCACCCCGGCCTTAGCCTGACCAGTAAGTAAGTAAGTAATTCCGAAAGTGGGTCGTGCGTCGTATGAAGAAGCAAAGAGCTTCAGACCTATAAGTTTGACCTCTTTTCTTCTGAAATGCTTAGAACGCATTGTGGGTCATCACATCCGTGATGTTCATCTGGCGAACGTGCCTCTTCATGCGAAACAACATGCCTACCAACCTGGTAAGTCCAGTGCACTGTGACTTTTTTACAAAAGGTTGTTTTCGCGATATCGAGAAAGCATTTACTCAAAAGCAATCTTGTTTGGGTGTTTTCTTAGATATTGAGGGTGCTTTTGATAACGTGCCTTTCGATGGGATATTGGAAAGCGCATAGAATCCTGATAGATCTTCAAAGGTTTCCAATTGGATTTACCAAATGCTCGAAAATCGACATCTCTTCTCGACAAGCAACGATTAGTAAATTGAGTATTTGTGAATGCCCCCTAGGAGGAGTCTAGTTACCACTTTTTTGATATCTCGTAGAAGATACGCTATTGAGTAGATCGGCCCACATTTGTATGGTGAGAAAAAAGTTGTCGAAATTCACGAGGCACCCTCTAGAATCGTGCCTTTGGATGAGAAGAACAATCATTTATTGTCATCGAGGAAGGGATGGAATACACAGCGTAACAAAAATTAACTTTTGGTCTGTCTCAAGAGCAAACTTATGTGTCTCTAACAGATTTTGGGCCGCTGAATCCGAATCCGGGTACAGATTTGTGACGTGCTGGAGTCACAATTTTGAGGTATACCTCAATTTATATGGCAAAATATGCGAATTTGGTTTTTTTTTTGACTGAATGCCATTAAACATGGACATATTTTTTTAACCCATCAATGGATAAATTGGTCAATTAACATCTAAATTAACGACTCATGCAAAATATTTCGTTCTACCAAATCGAATTTGATAGTTTTAAGCGATTTATGTTAGGTACGATATTTCCCATACAAATCACCCTCCAAAAGTTGCATGCAAGTTAACCCTCTAATACCCAACCCCGCCTTTAGACGGGGTATAGTTTGAACATTTTTGTATTTTTTCTTGCCCGGACAATCAAAACTTTTATATTTTTAGCTGATATATAGGACTGTTCTATATATCTCACAATGGTTTTTGGTGTCTTTTAAATAATACGCATTTTTTAAAAATCATTGAAAAAATGATGTTTTGGTCACCTTTTGAATGTCATTGTTTCTTTTGTATTTAATCGCAACAATTTACGTATTTTAAATTTTTCCCCAATCATTCTACTATAGTAGAACAGTTTAAGGGAGTTGAATACACACTAAAATTATTTTCCTAAAAATTACATGGAAAATTAAATTTTCTATGGAAAAAATTTAAAAAAAATATAATTTAACAATAATCATAAAATTTCAAAATGTTTTCGTCTTGAAAAATCGGTAGACCAAATAGGCTTCCAGGAAAAATATAAAAGTGTAGGGATGTTCAAAAATAAAAATTAGAAAAATCAAAAATCAAAATTCACAAAATCGAGAATTAAAAAGAATCATCTTCCAAAACATGTTTAAATCGATTTTAGATGACGAAAAATCGATCAAAATCAAAAATTTGGGTATTAGAGGGTTAACATACTGACATAAAATGCTTAAATCTATTAAATTTGATTTGGTAAAACGATATATTATGAATGAGTCATTAGTTTAGATGTTAATTGACCAATTTATCCTTTGATTGCTTAAAAATAATTTTTCCATGCTTAATGGCTTGCAATCGAAAAATCCCACAATCTCATATTGTGCCATATAAATTGAGGTATACCTCAAAATTGTGACGTGCTGGAGCAAATCTGAGCCCGGATTCGGATTCAGCGGCTCAAAATCTGTCGAAGACACATAAGTTTGCTCTTGAGACAAAAAAATGTTGCGCTGTGATATTAGTGTGACGTGTGTTGCTTTCTAGAAACCGAGATCACCTCTGCTTCTCCACGTTTGTCCGTTATTTACATCAGAATACTTGTGGAGAAAAGGAAAGAAAAATATTTATTATTAACAAAAGTTGAGTCTGGCACTTGTGCCGACACTTGTCAAGAACCTTTCATTATTTGTTGGGTAAATACACGAATAACCATGGTTTAGTTTTATAAATCATATCAAACAACTATTTTAATATGGAACGAACTCACTGATAAATATCCATTCTTATGTCTAACCAGGCAACGCCAATGTCATCAAACCTGTGTACTTATCACCGGTTGGTGTAAATCTGACAACAAGACCAGGTGAAACAGACGCCTGTGATAAAGAGCTTCAGCGAATCTTTTTTTTTTCTCTTGCTTTCAACACCACCGAGACCAAAATCGGAGAAAGGATTCAGAGCCCGAGATTTCCGAGTAGCATAACCGCGACGCCCCATCGCCGTCGGTCGTCACCATGAAAAATGATAACGATGATACTGGAGAAATTATTATCCACACAGAAATATCCATTTCTGCTCTGCTGTGAGAGGGTACCCAAGGTGAATCCTAATTCTGATAAAACCGCTAACATCCGGTGGTCGGTAGTCGTCCGCACGGAAGGATGTGAAATGTATATCGTTGAATAATGCATTGCTTATAAAGCCTGTATCCGCAATAATCGGGACACAGAAGTACGGCTGTAGCTATGTAATAAATTGGAAAAATGGCCAAATAATTGACTGAGAACTCTTTGGTGTATGTTTATTATTTGTGCCAAATTTCAAAAAAAATCGATGCATTACTTTTAACTGCAGATGAAAAACAAACAGACGTGGTTTTAAGCATTTTGTACAATCATGACCAATTTTCATTCGCATAATAGATGGTTCTTCTAGGCTACAGTTCAAAGTTCTGTGATGATAATTATGAAATTTCGTTAGCAGTTATGATACTTATAGAGACACTTTCTTGCAAAATTTCACCAACTTTGATCAATTGGTTTGCAAGCTACTGGTGTTGAAAGGGGTGAGTGTTAGTGAAAATGTTTCGTGTTTTTCATGTGCGATGTTTGCCTATTCATAACTTTTGAATTTCTTTGCCAATTTTCATGAAATTTTCACAGAAGATAGTTGATTATGTGTATATTATGCCTGCAAAATTTGATGATTATTGGTATAGTACTTTCAATAGTACAATCGAAACAATAGAGGGTGCTGACTAATTGCTGTCTGAGGGGCTAAATTCACGTTCAGTCCCAATATATGTTTCGACTATAAAATTGTTGATACTGTATCGATTTTTTTGAAATTTTGCCCATGCAACATATGTAGATTGAGAGGTTTGTGTTTAAAATTTCAGCCATTTCCTTTGACAAATTCAAAAGTTACAGCGCAGACAAGCAAAACTAGGGGCTGTACAAAATTCAATGGCGCACATTCTACTCTTTCATTGCTACAATAAAAAGTACTGCACCGATGCACATGAAATTTTGTAGGTAAAATGAACCCATTTTAAGATGTCATTAGGCCAAATTTCAGCAATTTTAATATATCTATAACAGAGTTACAGCTGTATTTCTGTGTCCCGATTATTGCGGATACAGGCTTTATGTATACATGTGGTGCTAGCAACGTTAGTGAAAGTGATACGAGATTTTGCGAGAGGAGCAATTTATTCATGAAGTTATCCCGGCGATTTTATTGGAGCACAGTGAGGTCGTAGTCGTGTTTTGCCGAGTTAACTGTCTACACATGTGTATATCAAATTAAACGTGTCTGCTGGTTCCTACCTTGCGGAACTTTCTGGAATGGGATGTGATGGCGTGATAGTAAATGGAATGGATCTGTCGTGTTGCACGTGAGATTATTGTGCAAGAGTTGTGTCCGTATTCCATCATTGATTTTAGATATTCAGTTTAGCCGGTTTCATCAAAGATTGACCTCACGGATTGAATAGGAAATGATTTACGTTTGCCTTTTTCACTGAGATTGATTTTCATTCGCTTGCCGCCGGTGCTGTGCTCAATTCAAAAGCCGTCAGTCCTAGACATGAAGGATAGGTGGTACAACCTGGTACAACGTACTTTCCCTTTTGTAGAGGTCTGCTTTTGCTGTTGACAACATACGGATGTTTTACATTTTGACAATCCAGTAATGAACCTCCACACCGCATTGTCTGAGTCAAGCGTTCAAAAGAGCCGCTTTGCATGTGCGGTTCCACCATCGACTCAACTCCAGTGCGGTAAGACATTATTGCGGGAAAAACTGTTCAAAATGATTGTCTCGTTTGTTGATGAGTTGCAGGGGGGGTTATATTTTCCATGATAATTCACCTCCCGGGGCATTATCTCATGTTTCTCCCTACCGAGATATTTGATGTCTTGATAGCTGCTGTCATGGCTTGTGTCGCCATATTTCTTGAACATTGTTCCGGTTTAGCTCAATTGACGGAGAAATCATCATGAAGTTGGAATGGCGTTCCGCTGTTTTTCCCATGTAAATCACACTTATACATTAAACGGAAGAATTCAACCAAGAAAAACTCACCATCCGATTAAGGCTGCTCATGGTTACGCAAATTTTCCCGCTCAAGCATCCGAAGAACACGAAGGCTTCTCTTCTTTTTGCATGTCCTGCCTTGCCTTAGAAAACTCGATGCTGCTTACCAGACTGTAATTTATCCAATTTAGACGAACGTCTGCGCCTATTAGCAGTCGGTCTATACCACTAAGGCATCAATGAATCGACTGGAAAATCTAATCTTCTTCCCCACCTTGATTCTGATACGACGACGACGACTGTACCACTTAAATTGATGTTTCATTGCTCAGTAAAGCTGTCTGGTCGATTCTCAGTTTGCCCGTGGGGAGGTCGCCCGAGGGCCAAAGTCACCAATCATCATGTTCCTACAACACCTACCAGCTAGATTGTCGTCGTTGTTTGCCCCCCCCCCCCCCCCAATCTTCTTGTGGCGTGCCAAGGGCTCATGAGATAACCTTGGCACGTTTCCGTCGTCGTCGGTTGGGTTTTAGCGAAAAACGCGAACCACAAAAGAACCGTCGAATTTCCACGGAGCACGTTTGGAAGCGTGGGAGAACGTTGAAGCTGGGCGGTTTATAATCAGGTGGTTTTGCAATACCATTCAGTTGATTATATTTTTTTTGTGCTTTCTACATCTTTTTGCATGTAAAATCTTACAATACGACATAATTTATATTTTTTTTTGTGAATTCAGGATTAATTTTCATTTACTTTATTCTTATTTAGTTGTACTCCACTTGATTCCTGCCTTCTTAAAGCAATTCGATTGCTTAACTGTAAACGCCTGTAGAAGATTAAATGGTCATCAAAATGTTACTTAGGGCTAAGAGCATCAAAACGGCTCGAAGATTCAGGTTTTTGAAGTCATTTCCACTTGAAAAGTGTTTACTGAATACTAGGAAACGCAGTCGCGCAAAATCTGGGCGATTACATATCATACGGATACGAAGGTCCACACCCGAGCAGAGGAAAATATCAAAATAATAACAACGGAATCACAAAACCTGTTTTTATATCTCGGTTTGTTATTATTAACTTATTAAGTCATCACCGTTCCATAACATGTTCTGTTGGGCAATCTTATTTTGTTATGATCGTGCTCTTGGTATATTTTCTTTAGATTACATTTCAATCACTTGTTTTGTTGTAGCACAAGTTCAGTTATTATTGTGTCATTGAGACTAGTACAAATATTTGATCATTAATATTACAACATAACTAGCTTTGCAATCAAAACTACACCATTCGAGATTTTCGTTGTTCACAGCATTCCGTGAGGAACTGTAAGAGAAAATATTATTTTGTCATCAGTTCATCTTCTTACTGACATTACGTTACAGTTGGCTCTGCCTTTTGTTTTATAAGCACTTTGAAAAGTATACCTGTTTTTTTTTTTGTCCCAGTTTCAGTTAGGTATGAATACGAAAATAGAGAGTGTAATAGAGTGTTAGCCATTTTATGAAACATTCTGGATGAACTGGTGGAATTCAACGACGAACAACACATTCTCGACAAAAATGTAAAAAAATAAGTTATCAAGAACTCCATTGATTATTTTTAGACATTTTATTTTTATTGATTTCACTGCATCGAGCCCACTTAGATTAACTAGGATAAATGTGTCAATCAATGAGGTAATAATGTAAATTAATCTTATAAACAATAAACCACCTAATAAAGGGTTTCAAAACGACGGTAGTTTTTCATCGTAAGCTGTTTGGAAAATAAACGAGAACTATTGTTTCTCTCTGTTTTCGATAAGAAATCGCTTGCGACAAAAAAAGCGTCCCAATTATGAATGAAACATTTAACAATAGATCCTATTGTTGCGTATCCCATTGAATGCATACGGGATTTTAGAGGAGTTCCTATCCGCAACAGAAAAAAAGCAAATTTTGTTTTCAGATTGTTATCAATAACGTATTCATATCAAAATTTGTTATTAAAATATTTTCAAAATTCGCTGTTATTAAGTTGTTATTGAAACTAACAAAACATGTTATTAAACAGGTCTTCCAGGAACATTTTTTTGTTATAATATTTGTTATTTTGCCGCTTATGACAGACAAGTTTATAACAGGATATGTTATGTAAATAACATGAAAATAACTCTTTCCGCTACTCAGTTATTTTTCCAAAATAACACATTTTATTATGCTGTTGCTATTCTCGTCTGCTCGGGCAATCGCAGTTATCACATACAAATGAATCAGCTTGCTGAATAGTCGCCATGTGATAGCTAAGTCGGCAGAGACCAGCATACTGCAATTCTGCTTGGACAGATGTGTTAGATACTCACTTCGCAACCCCTAGAGATGACTGTGTTCAATACAATTTTGTTTGGCGACATGATTCCAAACTATTCCGCTATTGTTTGTGCTGAGTGACAGCCCAGGTGTCAATCTGAAACTTTACCCAGCACTTCGATAACGGAATAACTGGCTCAGGACCAATGAAGTCGTGTGATGCTCCAGTGGGAATTGATTCATAAGCCATTTCATTGTCAACGGTGAAAGAATGGCCAGATGAACAGCGTTTGCTGAATTCAGCTCCTCGATTTGAGTTCGACAAGCGATAACTATCTTCGACATAGAGTTGGCCGAGGCAAGTGCTTTAATATCAGACTGGCTATCTGAACAGAGGTATATTATTTTTGTCCATCTCGTGCTGCTGAAGTGCTGCAGTTTCACCGGTAGATAAGTCAATGCTGCACCCAAGGGCGTAGCCAGCTTTTCGGTCAGGGGGAGGCAAACACCCTTATCTTAGCAATTTTTGCCTACTAACTTTTATAACTAAACGCAACACGATGACATTGAATATAATAACATTATATTCTAAAAGCATTATTTAACCCTTCAGCAATCATGCTGTTGTATTTTGTACAATATGTTGAAAAAAAAAACTCGCCTGCTCTAAATAAATCAACGTGGTGGTGGTAGCTGTGGCAAATTTCTGGAAGATATAGGATTTTTGTATACTCGTGCATTATTTATTCTGGAACTCAGATTTTTTGATAAAGTAGGTCTTACGCGAGGTTTGGGCAACTAATGACAGAGTATATTTTAAATTATCATGACTTACCGCGATCTATACAATTCAAATCAATTCAACGATTACTTAGTTTCTAATATTCCTCCTTAATCTTGAATTATAGAATTCCAAGGGTCGTCATCGCATCTTCGAGCTTCGCTACTAGAACCGCCTTGGTGAGAGCATCCGCTATCTACTCGTCCGTCCTGACGTGTTCGAGTCCGATGATGTTCTGCGCCAACTTCTCACGCACAAAGTGATGTCGGACATCAAACTTCTTGCATAATCTTGGCCTTGACCAAATCCGCCGTCAGCGCCACACCGGATGACTCCAGACCCAAAATCATCGGATCGTACTTCTTCGGTAGGCCCTTCAGCAGCAAACTGCACATCCAAGTGTCGTCCACCTTGAAGCCGACCTCCGCCAGCTGGTTGCACGTGAGCATGATTTCATTCACATACTCCTGCGGGGACTGGCAAATGACGTCCTCGTCTCTCTCGACGCCCACCAGCCGAATGCCCGTCAACTTACGTAGAAGGCCGATCCTACGGGTAGAACCGCTATCCTCGAACGTGTTCCGCAAGGTGTCCCACGCTTCCTTCGCGGACTTCACATTCTGCACCAGGCCGTAGATGCTCCTGTCAATGTTGAGGCAGATGGTTGCCAGAGCTTGTTCTGACAATTCTTCGCTGACTTCCGGATCTCCCGCATTACCTTCCTTCACGGCACACCAGGTCCGCTCCTTGATGAGGACCATCTTGGTGGAAAACGCCCAGGAATTGTAATTTTCCGATCCACGCAGCCCTTCCCTCGCCTGCATCGAAACCATGCCTCCGGGCAGTCTCGTTCCGCCAGCTTGCGCACCGGCACGGCGCTCCTACGCCTCCAGCAGCTTGATTAGACATCATTAGGGACAATGGAAATTCGCGATTTCGCGGAAGCCGCGAAATCCACGAAATTGGGTCTTGACCGCGAAATTCGAAATATCCCGCGAAATGCCGTAAAATCTGGCAAATTTGAGAAAACACCCTACAAATTTCCATTATTTCAAAACTTTTTGGTAGAAATTGACTGTTAGCTTTTGACAGTGTAGAGTAATTAACGATTCTTTATCAGCATGATAAAATTTTAATGCATTTTATATTTATGCTCTCATCTGATTTTCATCAGATTTGTTACTTTTTTGATGAATTTTTGATCACGCTTTACAAAATTCAAGTTTTTCTCAACAAAACGGTCAAAAATATGAGTCCGAGAAATTGCCGCGAAATTTACAATGGTAGCGCGCGAAATTTGAGAAATTTTTCCGCGAATTTCCATTGTCCCTAGACATCATCTACCAAAACTTCTAGAATTTCTTGAGGGTGAAAAAATATTGAAGCTCCAAACAAAGGCCGTTTCTATGGAAACTCTTCTGCGCCCATAACCTGATAATATAGGTCTTACTCAGGCGAGGTTCGGGCAACTAATGACAGAGTATATTTCAAATTATCATGACTTACTGCGATCTATTCAATTCAAATCAATTCAACGATTACTGATAGATGAACTCTTTTGAGGACTAGCTCAGATTTTTTCATGATTTCCTTCAACATTTGTTCAGTGTTACATAATGGAAACCCGTCCGAAGAATTTTTCAATATGTTCTTTCAGTATTTAATTATCCAGTTTGTCTTTGATTATAAGCTTTTTTGGAATGTACTGGATCTCTATTCCTCGAAGAATAAACCAGCTGAATTGTTCCGAATACATCCTTGCCGGAATCTCCCTAAAGATTGTTTTATATACTCATATACTGCATATACCTAGGCATATACTCATCTCAGAGGATAATTCTATAGAAATGTCAATTGACGTATTCCCGGAAGGATCCTTGGAAAAATTTTTGAAGGTTTTCTCGTAAAAGTCATGAAGCCTGGAATTTATTCAAAAACGAAGTGTATGGAGTAATTTAAGATGGAAAGCATTTTCTAGAGACATTCTGCGAGGAATCCCTGGGAGAATCCTGAAAGAGTCTTCCCTGTATGAATTCCTGAAGGATTCCCCGGAGAAATGTCTGAAAGCACTTTTAGTATGTATGTTCAAAGGTATTCACAGTGACTTCTGCGCAACCAAAAGCTGCGCTGCCGTGACTCTTTTGTGGTAGGTGTGTTGCTTGAAAGAATTCCTGGAGGATTTACTGTCTCACTTATTGTAAGAATTCCTAATGGAATTCCTGAGTAAACTTCTGAAGAAACTACTGGAGGGATTCCTAAAAGAATGCGTGGATAATTTCCTGGTTTCGTATGCATGCTTTTTAAATACTATTCGCTGCAGAAATTCCTCCAGAAATTCTTGAAGTAATTTTAAAAAATCATCATGTAGTCTTGGAGAAATTCTTGGGAACATCTTTGGAAAAGATGATAGAAGGATTCTATCAGGATAACTTCCTGGATAAATGACTGAATAAACACCTGGAGGAATTCCCGCAGGAACTTCTGAAAGTATACCTGGAGGAATTCCTGAATAAATTTTGAGAGGAATCCCTAAAGAAATTTCTAAACAAATCTCTTGAGGAATTCCTAGAAGAAATCCTAGATACATTTCTGGAGGATTCCTTGGAGGAATTTTTAGAATTCCTAGAAAAATCTCTGGAATGCCTGGAAGAGCTTCTGAACAAATTTCTGGCCTAATCCATGAAGGAATTCCTGGTGGAATTCTTGGATGAGACTCAGCAGAAATTCCTAGATGAATGCTTAGAGCAATCTCTGGAAGAATTCTTGGAGGAATTCCTAGAGAAATTTCCGAAAAATTCTCTTGAGAAATTCCAGGAGGATTTCCTAGAATACTTGGAGGAATTTCTGGAAGATTTTCTGGAGGAATCTCTGAGGAAATCTTTGGAGAAATTCTTGGAGATATCCCTGGAGGAAACCCGGACGCAATTCCTGGAGGAACCCCTGACGCAATTCCTGAAGGTATTCTTGGAGAATTTCCTGTAAGAATCTCTGAAGGAATCCGTTCCTGGAGGTAATGCTGACATAATTTAGGATGGATGGATGGAGTAATTCATGGACAAATTCCTGGAGGCATTCCTGAAGAAATTTATGGGGTGTTTCCTGGAGAAGTTCCTGGAGAAATTTCTGGATAAAATCCTGGATGAATGCCAGGAGGTATGTACTCCTGGGTGAATTGCTGAAGGAATACCTGATGATATTACTGGAGGAATCTCTTGAGAAATTGTTAATACAATTACTGGATGAAATTCTGGAAGATTCTCTAGACGAACTCTCGGAGAAATTTCTGAAAATATCCCTTGAGAAATTACTGGAAGTATTTCAGGAAGAATTCCTGGAGAAATCCTTGAGGAAATTCCTGAAGGCATCCCTGGGTGAATCCTTGGAGAAATTACTGGAGGAAACTCTGAAGCTATTCCTGGGAGGAATCTTTGGAGAAATTCCTGAAAAATTACTGAAGGCATTCCTGGAAAATTTACTGGAAGAATTTCTGAACAAATCCCAAGAGAGTTTCCTGGAGAAATTACTGGCATAATTTCAGAAAGGTGCAATTCCAGGAGAAATTCCTGAATAAATTCATGGGGTAATTCCTGAAGAATTTCCTGGATAAAATCCTGGAGGAATTCCTCAAGGAGACTCGGGAGAAATGCCAGTAAATGATTATCGAAATTTGGCGAAAAGTCACCGAACGTTCGGTAAACTGTACTGAATCATCATGAATGTTTACCGAACGTTCGTTAAAAATAACTGAACTTCGGTAAAACTGTGCTGAATTTCACTAATCCAAACTTTTACCGAAAATAGAATAGCCGAACAAGTGCTAAAAGATGTGTGATACCATGAGGAATTCCTTAGGAAATCCCAGGAATGCTTTCTTAACAAATTCCTCGAATAATTTCTGTAAGAATACCTGCAATTTCTGGACAAACTATTTTTGGAACCTTGGATGGACTCCCAAATGAATGTTTTGTAAAATGTTTCAAGGAATGCCTGGATTAATTTTTAGATAATTGAAATTTTCTTGAAGGGTTTCTGGAAGATATTTCTGATGAAACACATCTAATTGTTCCAGATTGAATTATTGGAGCAATTTGTAGTGGAATTCTTGAAGGAATATAAGGAGCTGAAGAAAACTCTGAAGGAATACTTGTAAAAATACTTAAAAGGATCTCTGCACTGCAGTTCCATGGAATAACCACTGGACGAACCTCCTCTAAAGATATCCCAGAAAAAATTCCTGGAGAATGTCTGGTGAAACGCCTAGAAGAATTATTGAAAAAATCTCTGGAGCATTTCATGATGGAATAACTGAAATAAGTTATGGGAAAATTCCTGGAGGAATTCGTGGATGCATCCTTGCAGAAGTATGTGTAAAAATTTCTAAAGAAATCATGGGAGGAATTCCGGAAGCATTTCTTGGAACAAACCCTGAAACAATCTCTATCAGAACCGTGGAAGATGCCCGCCCAAGAAAGAATTCACTAAGAAGAAATTCCTGGAAGGATCCCTGGAGAAGTTCCTGAAGAAATATGAAGAATTCATATAGAAATCCCAGGTATTTTGCTCTTAGCATGATATTTGTTTGAATTGAATACTAGTAAAAAATCGTGAATTATGTGCTACTATACTGTATATCAGCATATGGTTCCACAAAATCATTCTTTTTCCATGCCGGACCCGGTTTCGGCATGTCTGGGAAATTTGGCATGTTGTTTTTGTATTCCATGAATATATATCACAAAATTAAACCATTCAACTAACCCTGTTGTTTGGAAATATTCTATGATAAGATTGAAGGGGTTCTCTGTGAGAAATGGCAAAATTTCTTGTGGATTTTGAGTTAAAAAGGCTTGATAATTATGGATAAAAACCTCAATCATTGGAATAGTTTATTTCTTGAGATGTTTTTTTTTTCTCTAGAACTCTGAAGTATTGATTATCTTTAAGTTGGCTCGAATTTACGAATAGGTGCTACGCCCATGGCTGCACCTATTTTTTTCACAGCAAAGTCGATTTTTTTTCGTAAAAATGATAAGTTTTCTTTTAATTTAAATTTTATTCTGTATCAACAAAAAAATCGATAGAAAGAAGGATGAATCTTCTGTATTTTACTTTTTACAGAACTGGAGAGAAATAAAAAGACTTCAATAAAATATTCATCCTTTCCCACTGAATAACGTCAATTATATCACGTAGATGCTATCGACTGCTTCGAATTCACAGGGGATTTTTCGGCTTTCAGTCTGTTAAGCGATTGAAACGAAAATATCTTTCTTACGCCCGACGTTTCAATGGGCTATGCCATCTTTTTCAAGGGTTCTGTAAAGGTCAATTGGCTTAGTTACATGAAGAAACAAGAACATACAAAAAACATACAGAAGCGATTGCGACGGTCTTAGTAATATTTATGCAGGAATTTTACACACACTCAAAACCAAAACAAACCGCACAGATACACAGACAATAGATAACCAGACTAACCTGAATGACAATGACACACAATAGCTTATTTGACATAACTTGCATACAACAATTAATGTCCTCCATAACTTTCATAGAATGACTACAAAATGACCGTTTAAATGTACATAGTTTTACGACGAAGAAAGATAGTGTAGTCCAGTGTCCAGTTTTCTTCCCGTTTCGTGTAGTAAATCCAATAGTTAGTAACTGTTTTTGTCTGTTTTATGTAGTTCAAATTGTTAAATCGTGATTTTGATTGTGATATTTTAGGAAATTGATGAACCAGATTATGTTGACAAGTTTTCACGCAAAGATTGAACCTCCAGACGAAAAACGAAAAATATTCTTGTAAGACTGTAGTTTTTTGTATGTTCTTGTATCTTCATGTAACTAAGCCAATTGACCTTTACAGAACCCTTGAAAAAGATGGCATAGCCCATTGAAACGTCGGGCGTAAGAAAGATATTTTCGTTTCAATCGCTTAACAGACTGAAAGCCGAAAAATCCCCTGTCAATTACATCGGGACACATTCACAAATTCTAATAGCCATACAGAATCATCTCAATTGAAGCTAAATGAACGTTGCAACCTGAATGCTTTCGGCAGGTGACTCAAATCGCTTCATTTGTCGTTTATCTGAGTGCCAGTGGTAGCGATTCATTAAACAGTCCTTTTTGTCTTTGTTAGGCAAAGAAATCGGAAACGGAATGAATTGGAGAAGAAGCAAATTCTCTGTACAATGTGTGGAGAAGTGACAGGAATGCAATAATTGAGTGAGTCTCTCCCATGACTGCCAATGAATGGCACTTTTTAGATGCTTATTTTTTTTCGAAATAGATCATGTGCTTGAATTAGTAATGAAAAATAATTCTCGTCATCATTCTCTTTGCGAATTTCTATGAATTTCGTGTTTATTTGCAAGTTACGGGACTTAAAGCTGGTTACGTGATTCGAAAAAGGCCCTAATCGCAGTTCAGTTTACGTGAAACGTCGTTGTCAAATTCACATGTGTTCCAAGGTGAACAAATTCACTACCTCTGCACTAACACCACTAAAAGCTTGCCACTGTCTTTACCAAGAATCATATACTTCGCCTTGATAGAGTTAATCCTGTTGTAAAGTTAATGCAGTAATTTTGTAGAAATTTGGAAGCATCCAAAAAATGCGTTTGCATAGGAAGTATACAAAAAAGGTTCCAGGATGATTTACACTGTGTACCCCCAAAAGATTACGCTCATGCTTCAGAACGAAAAAAGAACTGCCATTTTATTACCTTTCGCTCCTCTCGGTGAAATGTGCACAGTGCACAGGGCGTCACCTGCGCTGTAGTCAGGTGAGTGTCATTGAGATTTTATTTTCCGTACAGCTGCAATGATGAATGGGACGACGGTCCCCAATTTTTCACTCTTCACTTCATTTCGGGTGAAGTGAATTGCAGTCGGCAGCACTAAGAGAACTCTGGCTGGACAACTTGAGTGACGTGACGACAGTGTAGAGGTGTGATGCAAATACCATTCGAGTGATACTTACCGTTGCAATCTGAAACAGAGAAGAAAAAAGCGAATATTTGAATTGATTGTCAATATTGAAAATATGTATAGCACATGCTTGGGTCATAATGACCACAAAACACTACGGTTAATATATTTTGTAAACATTAATCCAATAAATTTCTAGAATAGAAAATAAAACATTCACTTTGACCTACATTTCCCTTCCGCCCACGGAAGAATCAAATGCTCAGATTTCCCAAAAAGCCATTTATTTAGGGATTTCTCGTGGCAAGATTTCCACCTCTGTAAGCTACGGCTATTAGGTACCACCACCACAGCCTCCATACATGTCGTCTGCCTGCCGTTCGTTAGAACGCGTTTACACGTGATGAACGTTGTAATCCCCACCGGGGGAAAAAAAAAAAAGCCCAAAACCAAACACGTGGAAGCGAAGCAAATGTCCCGAATATGCAGAGGGAGACCCAAAATTGGCATTTATTAATAGCCGTCTTCCAAAAATAAAAATCCAACATTGTCGCTTAGTGGTCGTCGGTACGGTTAGAAGGGAAGCCGAGGAATATCATCCAATCGTGCATTTGTTTACATTCGATGGAAGTGGCTCTTCCTTCGTTCGGGAAAAAAAGCTTAAAGCAAGCAAGTTCGGCGGGCAGACCAAGACCGACTGACGTACGATCTCAGTTCGGTGGGAAAATCGACGATGTGTAGAATGAAAGAAGCGCATTAGCCTTTGTGGAACGAACGACCGAAAGTGTGTGCGGTGGTATAATTTAGAGGGATTTTATGCTGTTAAATACTTTTTTCCTCCCGTCGTGTCAAGCGCAAGGGTGCAGCCAGAACGAAGACGTTCTGGATGGATGGTCGCTGGTAAGTACCGTGGTCGGCGTCGTCGTCGTCAACGGAGCAACCAGTCAGTGAGTGTTTAATGTTAGGATGTTGTGGAGCACTTCCGGTTGCTGGCGAAGAGAGCGAGTAGGAACTTCTTTGTTGTACACACCGGGAATGCCGCATCAAGTGTGAATAAACATTTTTGTTGGACGTTGCCTTTGAACTGCGGTGCTACTGTGAGTCTTGTTTAATGCAAGCAAAGAGATGTTATTCAAAACTAAGAATCATGCCAATATACAATGTGTACGAACATTTGTTGATTCTATTGAAAACTTTAAGTTTATGGACTACGTAGAACTTTCTATAAATATACAAACCGTAGTTTTGGGAAAACTTATTTTGATACTAGGAGACAACCTTGTGAACCAGGTGTTTGCTATATTCAGCAAAAATGAAATGAAAAACTGGCATGTCATGCCTCGACCATGTGTGCTTGTCAACAACGCAATCATTACTACACTCATCTCTAAACTCAACCCACAAATGTATGGCTATAATATTGGATGTATCTAATGAAAACCTCAATAGGAAATACGTCTATTGTTCATTTACCGCATGGATGATGGACCTTCCCCTACCGATGCCTGTTACGTTTGTTAATTGTTATGAATATTTTGTCAGTTTATTTTGTATGCTATACTGT
Source organism: Aedes albopictus (assembly GCF_035046485.1). Classification (NCBI taxonomy): domain Eukaryota; kingdom Metazoa; phylum Arthropoda; class Insecta; order Diptera; family Culicidae; genus Aedes; species Aedes albopictus. Next base: position 486,310,805 of record NC_085137.1, on the reverse strand, counting down.
GGTTTGTACATCTGTCCCTGAATTTAAATGCACATTTGTAGCGCTCCAGCCATTTCGGGCAGCGATCCAGTACAAAATACGCAAGTCGTCCTCTAATACGGACATCAAACGATAGACGGTCCTGTGTTGTTGCCCAAATCATGCCCTCTTAGGGTTAGGAATTAGACCTAACTCAAGCTTTGTAAGCAACAAACACTGCGAACAAAAGGCAATCCACCAGAAGAAATACGATTGCAGGATTGACTCATGGACCAAGAACAATAATGAAATCTCGTCATTCTGGGATTGGACTTCGTTATCCATTTAGATTACTAGGCATTATTTTAAAAGACACGGACACGTTTACTGCTTCCAGTGAGCTATTTGCTCTTTGAAGGAAACACGACACTAGACAACGGACTAGAATGCAACGCCAAGTGGCACAGCCGAAAACGTTTCCTGACAGCTGCGGCGGGAATCGAACCCGCGCTCCTTACGATGCGACTAAAGGCTTGGTGACCTTAGCCGCACGACCACGAAGCCACAATTAAATTTATGTTATGAGTTGCATGTTTGTGTTTTGTGCATTTGTAATGTTCCATTTTACTTTTCGTATCCCATTAGTTTCCAAATGTGAGGCTCGATGCGGAAAATAAAAAAAAAAGAACATTTGAAGGATTCTGCTGACAGTTGTCCAAATTGTGTCACCCAACTTGGGGCAAGAAGCATTTGTAGTGTTCCGCAAAAGTTAAGGCTAAGTACCAGGTTGATGGCAGTTCTTCGACCGTTGATTAATGGCGTTAGAAGATCATACTCTTTGCCAGGATTCGCTGGCGTTAGTAGATTTAAGTTAGCCTGTGACGATTAAATTTGCGGAATTATCTAGTAAGCGTTTGGCTTACTTAATTTAGTTAGTCTGGTGACATCAAACAAAATCATCATCAGCGCTGCCATCAACTGACCACTTAGAAGGATGGTAAATAGGATTGTTATAGAATTTTTCATGAATCGCGATTTAGATTCTTGAAAATTTCTTCTGCTGTTGCTGGTGTTGTATTACGTTTGTAAAGTAATGGGAAGTAAAGTAGCTTTAAGAATTGTCCCTGAATTACATTCTTCAATTAATGGAAAATTCTGCGATTGTTGCATGAAGTGTGTTACGGTTGTAAATTGCTATGCACATTTCGTCAGTTTGTTTTGTATGTTATACTGTGATTTGTACATCTGTCACTGAATTTTACGGTACATTTGTAGCGCTCCAAACATTTCAGGAGCGATCCAGTACACAACACGCAAGCGGTACTCTAACACGGACATCAAATTGTAGACAGTCTTTGTTGTTTCCCGAATCAGACCCGAATAGCATTTGTAGGGCTCCAATGATGCTTTCAAACAAGTCATCGCATACTACACTTCAAAAGGCTGTAACCTGCTCCACTAGCTTGATGACGGTGGCGGTAAGCTTTGCTCGCGTGTACTGAGCCGCTATGGTGCTCTTAGCCTCGCCAATCAATGCAGGAGTTTTGGTTGAACATTACCATGTTAAATCATCACACTTCCACAACACAAACAACACAACATCGTCATCATTAGTTCGATCGTTGTTAATAATCGATCGATCGCGCCGCATGCCTCTAGTGTATGCTCCGCTGGGCGCAAGCTGCTTCATGAAATTTATATTAATAAAAACCCGACATCACCCCATACCACCATAAAAATCTAGCCACCGCACAGTGGGACGAAATCAAAAAAAGTGGGAAATGGGTATTTACTCAGAAACTATTAGATTTAGCGTTATGTGGTCTTCTACAATGTTTCTTCATTTTACAAGTACTTTATTTTGATGTAATAAAATTTCACTTAAGGGTGGTATACACTTAGATAAAAAAATTAACTTTTTTATTTTACGTCAAAATTGAAAAATGTCTAGGAAAACATTGTAGATAATGTATTTAGAAGAAACTTTGTCGAAGACCAAAAAATTCTATCTCGCAGTTTAATAAAGTTATAGGGCAAAAATGGTGTATATGTCCCTTAAAATCGATTTTTCGAAATATCTTTTTAGAATGAATTTTCCCAGTTTTCCAATGTTCGGCAAAGTTGTAGATACTGCAAAAATACACATTTTTTCTGAAGACAGCAAATGGCTATATTTTCGTTTGAAAGACTTAGGAATGTTTTTCTTACTTTTTTATACCACCTTTAGGGGGATAGATCATACAGAATAGCGGCTATTAGCAGCTAATTTCCACGTTATGTTTTGCATGAACTTACACCCTTTCGCACATATGCAAAACACAACGGGATCGAGCGGGATTCACTACACTTTTTAAATTTATGTATCTTAAGATTTTAACACAAATACCCCACTTAACAAACACTATGTTTGAAAGATGATTTCAAAACATTTTTTTTTAATTTTGTATTTGATTAGTAAAGTTGTAGATGCATAGAAATACACTACCCGGCATAAGTATAGACCTACAAAAAATATTGCAGCAATATTGCACCACATTGACTGACCTCAATATCTCCAAATCCTGAGGACTTACAAAGATGCTGTCTTCAGCAAAGTTATTAAGCCCAAATAAGCAACAACTTTTCTGGAGGCGGTATTTTTGTACGTGTTCTGGTTTTAGATATATCGAGGTCAGTCAGAGTGTGTCAGAGTGTAATTTGAAGAAGAAAAGTGATACATACAGTATCGGACAATAAAAATGCACCAAAGCCGTTTTCCCATACAAACTAGTCAACTTTAGATTACCATATCTCAGTTACTTCTCAACCGATTGTTTTCATTTTTCTGTGACGAACTACAAAACATTCCAATTTTCAAAAACTGTTGAAAAAGTTCAGTGATAACTATTGTTACAAAAGTTACAGATAGGTTGAATTTTGACAATAAAAATGCACCAAGGCAAAAAATGTTATAGCAAAAAATGATTACGTCATATCATTATGATGTCTTCGGCAAATATGTTTCTTGTGTGATGACGAATAAGTTTGCTGAACAGACCAACATGATTTGACTTCAACATTTTTTGCTATACAATTTTTTGTCTTGGTGCATTTTTATTGTCAAAATTCAACCTATCTGTAACTTTTGTAACAATAGTTATCAATAGTTTTTGAAAATTGGAATGCTTTGTAGTTCGTCACAGAATAATGAAAACAATCGGTTGAGAAGTAACTGAGATATGGTAATCTAAAGTTGACTAGTTTGTATGGGAAAACGGCTTTGGTGCATTTTTATTGTCCGATACTGTACATACATACATTTATTTGTTCAACATCACATTAAGACAAGACATAATCAACAATAGTACGCCACAATACTCGGTTTGTGGCTGCCGCTCTCATCCTCGGTCGCGCTCAATGCTCGCTAGGTCACGCTCCACCTGGCCCGCCCATCGTGCTCTCTGCGCTCCACGCCTTCTTGTGCCAACCGCGGTAGTAGAAAAAAATATTATCTCCAAATAACTGTTTTTTTTTTAATTTGCCTTTATTCCTATTAGTTCTCAGGATTTGATGTTTTTTACATAATCGAGCTCTGTAATCTGGTCTATTTGGTAAAACTGTGTATTTTTGAGCATCTACAACTTTGCAGATCAAAGGCAAAATTTAAAAAAAAAATGAGAAAATCTTTCAAACATACTGTTTGTTAAGTGGGGTATATTTGTGTTAAAATCTTAAGATACATAAATTGAAAAAGTGTAGTGAATCCCGCTCGATCCCGTTGTGATTTGCATATGTATCGAAAGGGTGTAAGTTCATGCAAAACATAACGTGGAAATTAGCTGCTAATAGCTGCTATTTTGTATGATCTATCCCCCTAAAGTTGGTTTAAAAAAGTAAGAAAAACATTCCTAAGTCTTTTAAACGAAAAGATAGCCATTTGCTGTCTTCAGAAAAAATGTGTATTTTTGCAGTATCTACAACTTTGCCGAACATTGGAAAACTGGGAAAATTCATTCTAAAAAGATATTTCGAAAAATCGATTTTAAGGGACATATACACCATTTTTGCCCTATAACTTTATTAAACTGCGAGATAGAATTTTTTGGTCTTCGACAAAGTTTCTTCTAAATACATTATCTACAATGTTTTCCTAGACATTTTTCAATTTTGACGTAAAATAAAAAAGTTAATTTTTTTATCTAAGTGTATACCACCCTTAAGTGAAATTTTATTACATCAAAATAAAGTACTTGTAAAATGAAGAAACATTGTAGAAGACCACATAACGGTAAATCTAATAGTTTCTGAGTAAATACCCATGTCCCACTTTTTTTGATTTCGTCCCACTGTGCACCGGTATCAGAAACCCTATCCTAAGTACCATCTCATTCTCTGATAAGACCAAATCATCTCCCATTATCGATAAGGCCAAATGGATTGAGTACCATTTGCTCAATAACCACTCAGTAGCACCCAGCATCACCACCAATAAAACACTTGCGATGATCGGCGGTTGCTATCAGTTATCGGTTGAACATCAAGCAGACCCTGTGCGCGCGATAGTAACAAAAGTTAAAGTGGTGATTTTTTTTATTTTCGGGTCTGACCGATGTGAGTTGTGCTACATTTTGCTTTGCTCCTTTAAACAAGTGTGCTATTGTTTCCGCAGAACGCAGTTAACAGCTAGGCATGGCTACGGCCAACTGTAAGATGGATCCTCGGGAGTGAACATAGAAATTGAGATCGGTAAGAATAGGATGAGTTGGACGGATTTCTGAAACGATCCAAAAGTGTATGTTGATAATTAATTGTGCCCTTCGATGCCTATATAGGCCTTTCTTTAATCCAGCGAAATTGCCATGGTGGTGCTTTGGGCCATGAGCAGAGTGGTGATGTCGTGGTGGCAGGGACGCTAATGGCGTGCCAAGCAGCGGGGTTGCCGGCATGGAGCCGGTGGTCTATTCCCCAACTGTCCGGACAGGCCTGAGAGTTTTGCTGCCGCCGTGGGATACACATCCACACGCTCATGACACACCACAAAACACTAGGATAAGTAGGATAAGTTCCAGAATAAATGTAAGTACACTCTATTTCTTCATACCATTTTTCTTGTAAAACTGAAATTTCTATCTTGAATTGGGATGGCTCGTTAGTCAACGTGTGGTTCCGTTTTTCTCGAACCAGATCTCCTCTGCGGCTCAGGTATTGGGGTCGGGGACCAATGCCCAGAGGAACCTTCTATTTTACTATATTTTGTCTCCGAGTCTCATGCGCCCTCTGCGGAGCGGTGACAAATGGCGCCCAACGTGAATAATTGTAAAGCGGATTGAACCACCTGACAAAGTTTCCTTTCTGGAGTCATTCGCTTATAAAAAGATGATTTTGAGTTTTCATGGAAAATGGCTTATCGTTATTGTAAATATGTATATTGAAACCATTGAATTATTTTGATTATTACTTTGAATTTCTGCAAATGGAAAATTTAATCTCTCCTAATTAATCTTTTAAAGTGCATAATGTGAACTGAATTTTTTTAAGCAATTGAAATAACTAGAGTGAAGTTAAATGAATTAATTGATTGAACTGCATGAAGTGAATTTATTTTGAAGGTAATTGAACAGAACGATGTGAATTTTTATTGTATATAGTAGTGTTTAGGAATGGTGCTGGATAGTAATCGGTAGTGAAATATTAAGTGAATTAGATTTTTATTTTAGTTTTAAATCTTGGAAAATTTGCTTGGAGAAATAAGAAAGGCCGACTCTCAATGAAAATTATTATCACTGCATACAAAGAGATAATTAAAATAGTGAAAAAGGACACTAATGGCGGAAGGAGTTGATAGTGAAAAAGACTTTCTACAATCGTTCAATATCTGTGAAGAAAAAGTAGTTGAAGAAGAAGAAGTTAGTCCGGTGATGAAAATGAGTGCGATGAATGAAAAGCAAATTCGGAGGCTTTCGATCTCCCCCGCTTTCAGGGAGGAACTCGATAGGGTATACGCGAAAAAAGCAGTCGAAAATGAAAATTTCCAACCAGAGAAGCACAGTGACACTGTTGAAAAAGTGCGAGAAGATAATAGTGCAAAAGTTCCGATTCCGCCAAAATTGCCGCGAAACCGCCCAATGCCGGCCATTGAAGAGAGAGAAGAAGAAATCACACAAAGGTATACGGGAACAATCCCTAAAACAAATGGAAGAATGGTGAAACAAATTTTAGAAGAAAATGGTGCTCCAAATCTTGATCTGGATTTTGATCACGAGTTACCTGAGTCTTCGATTGCTGGAGGTGTAAGCAATATGCTCCCCCCTGGTTTTAACATAAAATCCAGCAATCATACTTGGAATAATAATCCGCTTTTTCATAATTTCAATGGAAACCAAAATTCGAATAAAAAAGCATTAGCTGTTTCTCAATGGCCAATAAAATATGCTGGTAATGATAATGGCATTGGATTGAATCTGTTTCTTCGTCGAGTTGAATTTTTCGCTCAATCGGAGAACATGACAAAAGCTGATTTGTTACAGTCTGCACACTTTTTGCTAATAGGGCCGGCCCAAGACTGGTTTGTGGCGAAATGGCCAATATTACGTTGCAAAGATTGGGATTATTTCATCCAGGCTTTGAGAAATCAATTTTTACCCAAAAACATAGACCATTACATAAAAATCAGAGCATTTTCTATGTACCAAGCAAAGCATGAAAGTTTCTCCAACTTTTTGGTTCGCATGGAACAGTTTTTCCTTTGCAGAACAACTCCTTTACCAGAACAGGATAAATTCGACATTATTTGGCATACAATGAGGCCAACATACAGAGACAAGCTAGCTCTAATGGATGTGAAGGATCTTAACACACTTGAAAATTTGTGCACAAAAATCGATAACAACAATGAAGCTTTAATGAATCGTTTTGTCCTTTCATTCGAAAACAATAAGGTAAATGAGGTCACAAGTTTAGCTAGATTTGAAACTCCATTCCATTCTAATCAATCCTCCACTGAACCTCCCAACATCAATAGGAATCAGCAACAAAACCAACAACAAAATCTCCGAAACAATCAAAATGATTACCGCAGAAACAATAATAATTCCACACAGTTTCAAAATTCCAACAGAATACAGCATCAAAGCTCAGGAAACCATCAAAACCGTTATGGTGGCAATCAAAATAGAGTCGTTGAAGAATACAAACCTGAAAATAGTTGGAGAGATTTAACATTAGATGATATTTTGAAATTTTACAGAATTCCAGATCGCAAAGTGTGTTTTAATTGCCGTAAATTTGGTCATCACTATACCAGATGTTATTCAAGGCGAAGTGTATTTTGTTGTATTTGTGGTCTACCAGAATTTCACTATGAAGAGTGTCCATTTTGTGAATCAAAAAACCAAATAAGGGAAAACTGAAGGAGGTTGTTTTCCCAACTAATAAAAATCCTCCTGAAACTAGGTCAGAAATTTCAATTGAAACATTTCAAAAGAAAGTAACTGAAATTGATTTACAGAATAATCATCAAACTCTTTCAGCTAGTTCCGATGAATACACTGATTATTTTAGTAATGTAAATTCTGTATTGGTGAACCTAAATGGAGACGCGAGGTACTTTTTAAAATTCAACATTTTAGGTTTACAGCTTCATGGATTATTGGATAGTGGTAGTAACGTATCCCTAGTTGGTGAACAATTTGGAAATATAACTAGTTTTCTTCAAATACAAACAATAGAGAAGCAAATAAGCATTTCGAATGCAAGTGGCCATCCAATGCAAATCTTAGGCTATGTAGATATCCCTTTCAATGTGAATGAAACAACTAAAATACTTCCTTGTCTAGTTGTTCCAGAATTAGGAAATCGTTGTATTCTAGGAATGGATTTCTTCAAACTGTTTAATATAGAATTAACCTTCAATGAAAATAAATTTTCACAAAATGTTACAACTTGCAACATAGAGCAAAACTCAACAAATGCTCATATTCTCACTGCTGAACAAAACAAAGTTTTAGAGGAAGTGAAAAACTCTTTTAAAATATCAGAGCCAAACACTCTTGATACTTGCAATGTCATGGAGCATAATATTGAACTAATGGATAGCAAACCCGTACATTTGAACCCGCATCCTTGGTCACCAACAATTCAGAAGAAAGTTAATGTAGAGATTGACAGACTTTTGAAGATGGACATTATTGAGCCATCTAACTCAAATTGGGCTCTTCAAGTGGTGCCAGTTACTAAGGAAAATGGAGACATGAGACTTTGCCTTGATGCCCGTAAACTAAATGCCAAAACAATTCGCGATGCATATCCTCTGGCTAGTTCTATGAGAATCCTCAATAATCTGGGTAAAAACAAATACTTTACTGTTATCGATTTGAAGGAATCTTTCTTACAAGTTAAATTAGCAGAAAATTCAAAAAAATACACCAGTTTCAAAATTTTGGGAAGAGGGCTTTTCCATTATAAGCGTCTTCCATTTGGATTGATAAACAGTAGTGCAACTATGTCCCGCGTTTTAGATATTGCCCTAAAAGAAGGAAAATACGAGCCATTTATCTTCTCATACCTCGATGACATTATCATCGCAACGGATAACTTTGAAGATCACATTAAATATTTGAAAATTGTTGCCGCTTGTCTCAGAGAAGCTAATCTTTCGGTCAATTTACAGAAATGCAAATTTTGCCTTAGAAAGATTAAATATTTAGGTTTTATTCTTTCGGAAGAAGGATATCAGCCAAATCCCGAAAGAGTGGCTGCAATCTCCAAGTTTGCTAGGCCTCAAACTCCTAAGGAGATTCGCAGATTCTTGGGGATGGCGGGATACTACCGCAATTTCATCCCAAATTTTAGCGGTATTTCAGCCCCTATCTCAGATTTACTGAAAGGTAAGCCCAAGAAGATTAGGTGGACTGAGAATGCTGAAATGGCCTTTCGTCGTTTAAAAGAGTGTCTTATGTCTGAGCCCGTCCTTTCAAATCCCGATTGGTCTAAGGAATTCACCGTACAAACGGATGCTAGTGATCTTGCAATAGCCGGAATTCTCACTCAGGAATTGGAAGGAAAAGAGCATATTATTGCTTATTTTTCGAGAAAGCTAACAGCCTGCGAAAAGAAATACGGGCCAACTGATAAAGAAGGCTTGGCGGCTCTCGAGGCAATAGAACATTTCCGCTCCTATATTGAAGGGTCGCACTTCACCTTAGTAACGGACTGTTCGGCATTGACGTTCATTTGCAACTCCAAGTGGCGTCCTAGTTCTCGATTATCTCGTTGGTCAATCAAGCTCCAGGAGCATGATATGACCATCAAACACAGAAAAGGCCGAGACAACATTGTCTGTGATACTTTGAGCCGCGCTGTTTGTGCAATATTTGAGGATTCTACTTCGGAATGGTTCTTGGAGCTGAAAAGAAAAGTTAATGAAAACCCTGAAAATTTCCCAAATTTCAAACTAGAAAATCATGATTTGTATAAATTTATTACCTCACGTTCTCAGCATGAAGCTAGTAGATTTGAATGGAAGTTAGTGGTGCCACCAGACAAAATGCAGTCACTGGTTGAACAGGAACATGCAAAAATAATGCACTTAGGTGTTGATAAAACTCTCGAACGACTGAAGCAAAAATTCTACTGGCCTAAAATGAAGATTGATGTTAGAAAAGTATTATCCAAATGTAGCAAGTGTAAAGAGTCTAAATATCCAACTGTGCCAACCATTCCTCCAATGGGAGAGCAAAAATTAGCAACTCGTCCTTTCCAAATGATTGCATTAGATTATTTAAGCGGATTTGTTCGAAGCAAATCGGGGAACACTGACTTGCTAGTTTGCTTAGACATTTTTTCCAAATATGTTCGCCTATTTCCTGTTAAGAAAATCAGTGTGGACAATTTGACGAAAATCATTGAAACAGAATGGTTTTTCAAATTAGGAGTTCCTCAAACTTTAATCTCAGACAATGCAGTAACCTTTTTAGGAAACAAGTTTCAGGATTTGTTAAAGAAATACAATGTCAATCATTTCAAAAATGCGCGTCGTCACTGTCAAAACAATCCAGTCGAAAGGGTAAATAGAGTTATTTTAGCTTGTATCAGATCTTATTGTCAGTCTGATCATCGTCTTTGGGACACCCAGATTCCTCAAATTGAATTTGCAATTAATAACACGAAACATTGTTCAACAGGATTTACGCCCTTTTTTCTTGTTCATGGGTATGAATCGATTCTCGATGGAAGGGACCATCTTCAGGATAGGCATACTTCTGATCCATCAATTGATCAATTCACTCAAAGGAGAGAAATGGTGGTAGGACCCCTGTATGAAGAAGTTATTAAAAATAACAAGAAGCAATTTGAAAAATATAAGAAAAACTATGATAGTCGACACAAAGGTGTACCTCCAACGTTTTCTATAGGACAGAAAGTGTACAAAAAACATTTCAAGCTCTCCAATGCTGCTGAGCATTATGCTGCCAAGTTAGGTCCAGTGTATGTCCCTTGCAAGGTTATTGCTAGAAGAGGGGCAACTTCTTATGAACTGGAAGATGAGAATGGCAGAAAAATAGGTATCTTCGCAGCTCAAGATCTAATCCCCGAGTAAATGTTAGATAACTGAAATGTGTGAATTTTCGTGTGTAGAGGAATTGTGTATTTGGTGTGAATTTTTGTTTTGTGATTGAATGTGTGTTATTAGAGTAAAGTTGTGTGTTCTGTGTGAAAATTTCTGTTAGGAAAGTGAATTTGTGTTGATAGAATAAAGTTGTGTATTAAACGTGAAAGTATTTGCAGTGAATTTTGAGTCAAAGAATGTTAGGATAAAGATGGCCATCTGAAGTATGATTGTTGTTTTTTTTGTGTGAGTCATAGTGTAAGAGTAGTTTATGTGAGTATGTGAAAAAGTTGTTGAGTTCTAATCAAATCCTTATCGTAAATGCTAGAAGATACCTTAAGTACGCTTCTGGCGAGGTAAGAGTGTTGAAGCATAGATCTTACCTCCTCCGTCATGATACTGTTTCGGTAGTCTCATGGCATGATAAGCTTTAATTATTTCTAAAAATTGGATAAGCAGTAAAAATGTAATAAACAAAATAATTCAGTTCTAAGCAAATCCTTGTCTGGATAGCCAGAAGCGAAATCGTAATTCGCCTGGCAGGGTAAGAATAAGTCAAAGCAAGACTAAATCTCACTACACTGATCATGAGAGACTCGCGGTTTTCTCATGATTTGACAGGATATTGTGATTTGAAAGCAGATCTAGCTCTGGAATCTTAAGCTGTTGGGATTTGAAAAGATTCCATAGGTACATGTGCAGCATCGGTTGTTCATGACAGGTGCTGAATTTATATTATTGTATCCAGCAGCAGACGGCATCATAAGACCAACAATAATACTGTATTCTATCATTTAAACAATTGTAATTGTGGTAGTAAACCTGTATATTCAGCAAGAAGCCTCTCTATAAGATCTCAAAAATCTGACCCGACAAGAATGTTCTCTCAGATGGATAACGGATTATACTTGACAAAACTGAACACTTGTTTATCTGGACGGCACTTGGCTGTCGTGTGAATGGATTTGACTATGGTAATTTAGATAACAGCAATATTGGGTGGATCATCATAGATGCTCTTCCCATATTACTGTCTGGTGCGGGGGTATTGTAACCTGCTCCACTAGCTTGATGACGGTGGCGGTAAGCTTTGCTCGCGTGTACTGAGCCGCTATGGTGCTCTTAGCCTCGCCAATCAATGCAGGAGTTTTGGTTGAACATTACCATGTTAAATCATCACACTTCCACAACACAAACAACACAACATCGTCATCATTAGTTCGATCGTTGTTAATAATCGATCGATCGCGCCGCATGCCTCTAGTGTATGCTCCGCTGGGCGCAAGCTGCTTCATGAAATTTATATTAATAAAAACCCGACATCACCCCATACCACCATAAAAATCTAGCCACCGGTATCAGAAACCCTATCCTAAGTACCATCTCATTCTCTGATAAGACCAAATCATCTCCCATTATCGATAAGGCCAAATGGATTGAGTACCATTTGCTCAATAACCACTCAGTAGCACCCAGCATCACCACCAATAAAACACTTGCGATGATCGGCGGTTGCTATCAGTTATCGGTTGAACATCAAGCAGACCCTGTGCGCGCGATAGTAACAAAAGTTAAAGTGGTGATTTTTTTTATTTTCGGGTCTGACCGATGTGAGTTGTGCTACATTTTGCTTTGCTCCTTTAAACAAGTGTGCTATTGTTTCCGCAGAACGCAGTTAACAGCTAGGCATGGCTACGGCCAACTGTAAGATGGATCCTCGGGAGTGAACATAGAAATTGAGATCGGTAAGAATAGGATGAGTTGGACGGATTTCTGAAACGATCCAAAAGTGTATGTTGATAATTAATTGTGCCCTTCGATGCCTATATAGGCCTTTCTTTAATCCAGCGAAATTGCCATGGTGGTGCTTTGGGCCATGAGCAGAGTGGTGATGTCGTGGTGGCAGGGACGCTAATGGCGTGCCAAGCAGCGGGGTTGCCGGCATGGAGCCGGTGGTCTATTCCCCAACTGTCCGGACAGGCCTGAGAGTTTTGCTGCCGCCGTGGGATACACATCCACACGCTCATGACACACCACAAAACACTAGGATAAGTAGGATAAGTTCCAGAATAAATGTAAGTACACTCTATTTCTTCATACCATTTTTCTTGTAAAACTGAAATTTCTATCTTGAATTGGGATGGCTCGTTAGTCAACGTGTGGTTCCGTTTTTCTCGAACCAGATCTCCTCTGCGGCTCAGGTATTGGGGTCGGGGACCAATGCCCAGAGGAACCTTCTATTTTACTATATTTTGTCTCCGAGTCTCATGCGCCCTCTGCGGAGCGGTGACAAGGCCTTCTGATAATTGTTGGCAGTGATGCTAATGCTCACCATATCATCTGGGACAGCTCATACATTAACTTGAGAGGCTCAAGTTGATGTAATACTTCAGTAGTACATATTTTAGATGCCTATGTCAAACGCACAACCTTCATGGGATTTCTACTGATTGGTCGCGGCCAAATTTCATGCATACGCATATTGACACTCCAAGTGATTTAGATGATGCCGTTGATACAACAACGGGCCTTCTTCATGGAAGCTTTTCAAGAAATTTGCTTTTTGCTGGCGGTTACTGAAGACCACAAGAGGAACCCTTTGGTGGAACTCTGATTTGGCGAAACTCAGGAAACAATGTAGAAAGAGTTGAAACAGACGACGTACAGCTTGATCGGAGGCTTTCAGGTCGGCTTGCAAGGGCTATAAGAAAGCTCTTCGGTCTGCTGAACGATCCGGCTGGAAAAACAATTGTACAAATGTTTCCTTCCTTGCTCCCTCGGGTAGAAGATGAATAGACTCGTACTCGTGTTAATAATGATTGGACAAATATCCCAAATGGAAGAGAACGGGCCTCTAGAGCCGACCTACTGATAGACTACTTCCAGACAGTATGATTTGTCGTTATATTTTTGAATTGGAGAATTCCACTAACAACACCCAAATGCCAGTGACACCTGGGCCTGAAAGGATGTAGAGGCCTCTGTACTTTCTTAGATGTCCAACTAATCTTCCTTTCCCATCCATTAGCTGTCGCAAGGACGTGGCCAGGGCAGCACTCGACCGTTCAGGGATTGCGTCAATCTTGTCTAAGAGTCAGAGATAAGTTCCAAATCTTTGTGCATTGGTAACGGACCGGGAGGAGGCAACCCTCAGCGGTCCAGGACTGTACCAACTAGGATTTTTGCGACTTGCTTAATGCTAATGCTAATATTGTCGTATCGGAGAATTCTAGACCAACATTTGAAAAGGGCGGAAGAGCCAAAATGTAAACAAATCACTTTTCAGCATAATTTGATGAAACAACTCATAAACATATGATTTTTCCTGACGTTAGCTCAAAAATGAGTTCCCACTTCTGGAAAACAATTATTTAAATAAAGGCGGATTTCCACTTCTGATTTTGATCACTTCATTTGGTTGTTCCGCCAATGATCTCGCGCCTTTGAAAAAAAGCACAAAATTGTTAACACTGTTGAATAAACAGTCGAGAACAGCATCTCGCCATTCATATTTATCAAATTTAGACAAAACTTTTACTCCCACTTTTGATTAAAGTCGCCCCAAACTACTTACACCGTTATTGAAAAGCCTTCGTCATTACGTCGTGCTTCGGCGCCCATCAAAATGTCTGAGTGGAAATCCGCCGCGCACTTATTGCTCTTGTTGCGCACGGATGGTTCTTACGCCCAAGATCAAATCGTGCGTTTTTCATCGTAAAATTCAATAAAGTCGCTGACTGACTGCAATAACTGACGATAATATGGCTTCAATGTCTATTCAGGATATATTTTCTCCAAAGGACCCAGATTTGGATGATATGCAGCTGGTAAAGCTTCAGTGATAAAAATGTTAGCGAATGGCCTCAAATCTATTGACCGGCATAGGTCACAGCAGGTAGATTCAGCAAAAGGTGAACCAGGCCCGTGCACAGAAAAGGCGACAAGGGAGGGGTTTTACCCAATTTTAGCAAAGGGTGAAGGAGGCCTTGTGTATAGAGTATCGGCAATGGGAGGAGTTTAACCCCCAAAACCCATCCGTTGTACACGGGCTTGTTGGGAACATAATATGCTGCCTGCGCTTCCCCATCGGTACTGTAGCTATATTTTTTTTTTCAACGCGCATTATGGACAATGGCAGGGACAACTCCCTCCTTTGCTGTACGATACTAGATAAACTGTAAAGAGTTGTTGTTCATAGATAAGAGCTAAAATATAGATTTCAATCGAAATCTGATTTCCATTGCATTTTACTCATTGTTTTTTACCACTCATCGTAGGCAACGTCAAGAGAAAATTTCCTTCCTCCTCCATTGTTCAATGTCAGATAAACTTCAATTAGTTACTTTTAGTTAAGAAAGCTTCAATATCAATTTATTGCAGTGGATTAGGTTCAAAATCTATTGCATTCCACTAATTTCGATACAAAATTTCTTCGGGCGTAACAACAAAAGCGATCGATTCTAGGTAATATTGACCAGGCGTAATTCCAGTGCTGGCGACCAAGCGGCGTAGCATGTCGGGCGTAATGACCAATGAGTTTTTATTTGGGCGTAATTTTTATTTCATTCATTTTCTTCAAGGAAAAACGCTTGTTTGTACTTTTTGACATAAAATCACCAAGAGGATAGTGTTTTCTTCTAAAACAACGAAAAAGATTGAGTGCACACGCACAAAGTGTTAAATAGGAATTAGTTTTAGATTGTGAAACTTTGCAAGCGTTTTTCTCGATTCAAACATTTTGGATATCCGCCCTTTTCACATGTTGGTCTAGAATTTACGAAAGTTTAGCTCCCATTTTCGTGCCAACGTCACAGTAGATGTGAAGAGGTATTAGATTTCAATGGGGTGATCTTATGGTAAAGCCGAGTGTTTACCCAAGTTGAGGCTTTCGGCTCAATTTAATTTCGCCAGTATTGGTAGAGTAGCGACTCTCAAAACCGTTATCAAAGCATCTCGAATTTGCATTTTATTTCCAATCAGCATATCGCATAGCTCCTTGACGACGCGAACAGCGTCGAACCTTTCTCTTCATCGTCGAATTCGAATTCCGTTTTCTACGATTGTACGCATCATGACGGCTTCCATCATTTTCAATCTCAACTCTACCTTTGAGCTCGGGCTTCGATTGAACTTGGGATGCTTGGGAATATGCGGATGCGAAGATTTGACGAAGATCGGAAACATCAAAACACCATCCTCCAAATCATGCTTATTTATTGAAATTGCTGCCACAGCGAGAAGTGATTCACACAATGATACTTGCTTGCATGGAGGTCTTTGGATGCCCCCCTCGCGCTGACTACAGTGGTGAGCAAGATGTTCCAAACTTTTTCGATTTTTATGAAACAGTCAATTTTGGAGATACTGAATTGAAACATTTATGAACCAATTCGACTAAAATGCACACGTTATGTCAAATGTAACCTGAATTACGATTTCACTATCACTTGTTTGAGCTTTTAGTAGAACATTTTTACTTAAAACACTAGTTCCAAAAGAAAACAAAAACACTTCACTATTGCTTCACTTTTGCAAAGGAAAAATTGAAAGAGAATAACTTTACCTTAACCTAGAAAGTACGAACAAATTCTATTTATTTCCACTACTGTGCTTATCTTCCGACAGAAAGGCCTATGTATTCTGCGACTTACAGACTTCTTCAGGGTCGAGCTCTAGCTTTTCTTTTAAAATTATTAGTTTGCAAAAGTGAAATCAATGTTGTTTTTATTTTATCTAGTGTTGCAACTGAATTACAATGTTATTTTTCGGAAAACTTCTTTTGAATTTTTGAATGAAAGAAATCCTAGAAACTGCTATGTCTATATGTTAAAACTCAGGTTGTGTATGATACCTTGTCAAAATTGGTACACAAATGTGTCCACAAATACATCCTACTAAAGAAGATTTTTTTTTATGTTTTGAGCTTGCTTGACCTCCCGTGGATGTTACTCCAGTATCGCCAGACCAGCTACACTTACACAAGGAACTAAAGAGATATCTGCCAGGGACTATGGAGGCATCTTCAGCATGTGAGTGTTAGTGATCTTCTATTTTTAGGCGACAATGGCGCCTGCCACGTCAGGCTGCAGGTCAATGTGGGGAAGCGAAAGGAAGTGATGACTGCAATCGTTTGTATCCACAGCAGATCGAATATACCTCGGCGTCCGCACAAATTCTTGCCTATATCGGAATATTGGGAGGATATGGTTGGCAAAGGGCTCACATATTGGTGCGTGGATGCCAGGCGTAAGGTGAAAGATTGGTGTGTTTATTACTCTGAAGATAATGAAGTACAGTTCGCTTGATTGCATAACTCATAGGCGTTATATGATAGATTGACACTGTGCTATGAAAGTTGGAAGGGAGGCAAACGACTTTTCCAACCCGTTTCTGTTCTAGCGATGGCTATGAACATGTAAATGTATATAAGTTGTGTATGTAAAGAGGAGGGAGAAAGTCTGCAAAGTAGGAGGAAAGGGACGGGCCAGGGATTGAACCTAGGACCTCCTGCATACGAATCAGAAGCAGTAGCCACTAGACCACCAAGCCCATCCTAAAGTAGATTTTTTTTATGAAGATGCGAAAAAAAGCCTCAATTATTTTGACCGATACTGTAGCTACGCAAATCCGTTTCCACTATACTGCCGTTGCGAACAAATTCCACAAATTATCGATGTACTGACCTGCTGTTGCCGTAACAAAAACCATTTGTCAGCACAACAGGTGTCTAGTGTAGTTTTGTTCCCTTTGTTTTCCGCCGTATCGACACCGCTACGCTACGGCTACGGACAACGTACGGATGAACGACGACAGACAACTCTAACGGAAAGGGGTTTCTCTCAATGAAAAACCAACTTGTTGTTAATAGTTTTTCTCGCGCATAAATTTGCACTCCGCATGCTGGGGTCTACGAATGACACCCGGTCCGGGGTATGGAAGGAAGCTGTTCGGTTACTTTTACTTTTACGACGAAGACGACGACGACGACGCAGTCGAATGCATCTTGTTGGATGTGGGGGGTTTTCGATGTTTTAACGGTGTGTAGGATTTTTAGTGTTGCTGGATATCCGGTTTGTGTTTTTCAATTTAACAAATGATACTTTCGACCTTTAGAAGAGTATTTCGAACTTTCAGTCGTTGTCAGTACAAACTCGATTATCCGAGGGTTCAGTTATCTGGGGGTTCGATTATCCATGATTCGATTATCCGGCAAACAACGCTCGATTATCCGGGCCAGGGGTGGGAAATATCTTACGACATCATCAATATTCTATAACTCGCAAAGATTATTGATTTGTTCCTCCGGGAATTTTTCAGGAATTGCTGTGGGATTTGAATTAGTAGTACCACCATGAAACTAGAGTTCCATGCAAAAGAATGTGGGTTATATACATTATATGTTAACCTTTTCCTTCCAACAACTTTGAACTACTGATGTCCAGGCTTGTCCGCACTGAACGCATGAAAATTCTGCTCTTTTGATTTACACCACCAAAACCATCGTATTTATCCAATCTTCCTATTTTCCCTGATAGAAGGATGTTTGAATATTTTAAATGTCATTTCGAACTGTCAAAAAATCGCACCGCAGTGCCGCACTGAGCGTGCAAAGAGAAATTCACTGGGGTGAATTCACCCAGGTGAAATTCTCTTTGCGCGCACAGTGTGGCACTGCGGTGCGATTTTTTGACAGTTCGAAATGACATTTAGGATATTTCAACATCCTTCTATCAGGCAAGATAGAAAGATTGAATAAATACGATGGTTTAGGGGATGTAAATCAAAAGAGCAGAATTTTCATGCGCCGAGTGCGGACAAGCCTGCTGATGTCCTTCTATTTTTGGACGAAAACGGCGACTGCTACGTCAGATTGCAGGTCAATGTAGGGATGGCGAAGGAAGTTATGATTGCAGCAATCGTTTGTTGTCAACAGACCGTGGAGTTCACTGCATCTGTACAAGTTCATACCGATGTCGGAGTGTTGTCGGGAAATGTTTATTTTGGGCATATGGGTTCACGCATTGGTGCGTAGATCAGAGCCGTAGCGTGGTCCCATGGCGCCCTTGGCAAGTATCCAGATTGGCGCCCCACGGCAGTTATACATGGTTAATTTGAAAAAGTTTGTAGTTTATTCATTTTTTTTTTCACTTTATATTTTAGCGTTTTGAAGAAACAAATCCCCCCCAACTTTTTTATTTTCTTCGAATGTTTTTTTATATGCGCATTTCATTGGACATTTTTGGGAGTCACCCAAAAATGTTCCCAAATTTATTTCTTTTATACGAGTATAAGTAAGAACACATTTTGCATTAAAAACTAGACCAGCACAATAATTAGAAATATGTAGCATGCTGCATGAATTTCTTCAGAAGATTGCTGTATTTTTTTTTTCTTTTCTGGACTTTTTATTTAATTGAATTTTGTTTTCAAAAATACATTGAATTTCAATGGTTTTCAGGAATCCTTAAACGATTTATTTCATCAATTTCTGGCGATTATAGTACAATTGGTTTCACCTGAATTTTTCAAAAACTTTTTCAAATGTTTCTTTTGAAGTTTAACCAAAATATTTCTCAGAAGATTTATAAGAAATTATTCAGTAAGCATTGGAATCTCTAGATGAATCGGAATGAAATATTTTTCGGAGAAATTCCTGCGGGAACATCTGGAAGAATACCTCACAAAAGTTCGGGTGATATTTTAGCAAGAATTTTCAATGAAATTCATGGAGTAATTCTTGCAGGAATTCCTGGAGCAGTTCATGAAAAAATGCCTATAGAAAGAATACTTGGAATAATTTTTAAAGGAATCCTTGAAAAAGCTTCTTAAGGATTCTTTGGATGATTTTCTAGAAAAATCCCTAGTTTTATGAAAAAATACCGTGAAAATTTTTTGGAGGAATCCATGCAAAGCTTTCAAAAAAAAAAACTTTTAAGAAGTTTTTGATGAGATCAATGGCACGTTTTCAAAGGGAAGGCCTGAATTTTATTTCAAGGAATTCCAAATTTTTGATCTTTTGGAGAAATTTGTGAGCTTTGTGACCGTGCGGTTAGCGGCGACAGTCGTCTAGGTGTATCGTAAGCCACGGAGTGTGGGTTCGATTCCCGCTCCAGTCGGTGGAAACTTTTCGTCAAACGAAAAATTAATCACTGGGCCACTGGGTGTTCTGTGTTGTCCGTTGTCTAGTGTAAGTAATGTGTTCAGTCTGTGCAGCCTCTGGCTGAAGACGGTGTGAATTGTCTTTAAATTTATGAGGAAATTTATGAAAAGTATGTTATAGGAATTCTAGCAGAACTTTATGAAGTAATCTCTTGTGAATAGATTTTCTTAAGTGATGTGAGATATTTCTACTTTCTAAAGAAATAGAAGACTTTCTTAAGGAAACTTTAGACGAATTTATAATGAAATCTATAAAAGATTTTCTTTAAAACAAAATCTTAGGAATTCTTAGAATTCTTAGAGTGACTTCTAAAGGAATCTGTGAAGGATTTTCTTTTGAAATCTAAGGAGGAATTTCTGGGGAAATCTGTTCTAAGTAATTCTTAAAGATATATTTTAAGAATCTCTATAAGAATTTCTGAAGGAAACTATGGAAAAATCATTGATGATTTTCCAGGAGAAACCCAGGAAATGTGAAATGGAAGTACTGAAATAGAAGCATCAAAATTTAGACTAATTTTTTGAAGAAAGCTGTGGAGAAATATCCTTGAAGAAACTGTCCAAAGATTCATTTAAAGAATATCTGCACAAATTTCTTAATGCAGCAATGGAAGATCATCTAATAAAACCCTTTGAGAAATATCACGAGAGATGCTTTAGCTAATTTCTGAATAAATTCCTAGATTACTTCCTAAACGCCTCTCTGCAGGAATTTCTAAAAGAATCAAAAACATTCGAGGGGAATCTACAGAAGGATTTTTTAAGGATCGCTGAAGTAGTTTCTACGTAAATTTATTAAAACATTCTTGGAGAAATTTTCGAAGAAATCACTAGAAGAATTTCTGGAAGAATTATTAAAAGAGTTTCTAAGAGAAACCCAGCAGGAAATTCCGGAGATAAGCCTGTTGAAATTTATGAAGGAATTCTTGGAAAAATTCATTTGTTTCGAAGAAGTAAAAATTAAGAGAAATCACTTACAGGTATTTTTGGGTGATTACGGATTGAATGTTTTATGCTAGATTTACTTAAGTTTAAGGCTTAAGAAACATTTACTGGAAATAACAGTTGTATGAACTAAAAGAGCACCATCTGAATATATTTCATTTATTATTTTGTTTCAACACTGAAAAGAATTTCAATAAATGCGAAGAAAATGTTCGGAAGTAACCTCAAGACATTCCCCAATGAGAATGTTTCGGAATTTTCAGATACAAACTTTCTCTAAAATTTCGAGAGCATATTGATTTTGGTTTGCTGATTAAAAAACTAAAATAGATTCTTAACCGTAGTGTGGCCAGCAAAAAAAACACCCGTAGAAGGCCGGCAGGGTACCCGGGTACCCACGAAATGGAAATGATTATATCTCAGCCATTTTTTCCACCGATTTTAAAAGTTTTTGCCTCATTCAACTCAGAAACTCTTTATCTATCGAGATCGTATTTGGTTGGACCGGTCCGATCACCATAGGTACCGAAAAACCCGGATTTCCGGATCCATGTTTTTATACAATACAATATACGGGATTTTCGGTAGCTTGGTAGCAATTTCGGTACCAAGCATCGTAAAATTGCTTTGGCATATTGTATCTGACCGGCCTGGAATCATAAAACGTGTTGACTTTGAAACTGTGATTTCGGAACACGCTTCCCGTGGGGCCATGGTTGACCATAAACACTTTAAGGTATCCTAGCCTTAACAATGTGGGTTTCAGTATGGTATAAGGACATTCTCCCAAAAATACGGATTTTTCGAAAACCACGGTGATTAGATCGGTCTAGCCAAATATTTTCCCGATAGATAATGAGTTTCTGAGTTGAATGAGCTAAAAATTTCCAAAATCGATGAAAAATTGACGGAGATATGATCATTTCAATTTCGTGGGTACCCGGGTACCCTGCCGGCCTTCCACGTAATAAAAAAATGCAGGAGCCCCTCCCCCTGCCCCTCCTCACTTTAAAATTCGGTCAACCCCATTAATAAATGTATATTCACGAGTTCTAAGATCTAACAGAGTTCCAACATCCTAGTCTCAATAACCATTAAAACATCGAGATTTGGAATTCAAAAAGGTACCCGGGTACCCTGCCGGCCACATAAGTGTTAAAATGAAATGGTATATAAATTCCCAGGTAACATGGATAAATAAAATGAAATCTGATTTTTTTTTTTTTTGAGAATTCGGAAAAACATATAAATAATGACGAATCTTAGATATTGTAAATAGTAAAATCTTGATTAAATTCAAGAAAACAATAGCATGATCCTGTTTCCTTCTAGCCATAAGCCTTTTCGGCGCCCCTCTAAGGCTGGCGCCCTTGGCAGGGGCCAACCTGGCCAACCGCACGCTACGGCTCTGGCGTAGATGTCAGGCGTATCCAAACCTGTACTTTTGAATACGACCGTATCTTTTTGGAAAAGGTACTGGGTCTCTGTTATCTGCAGGGCGCAAAATTTTCATAGTCATTGACTGAAAACAGCACGAATTTGAATGATTATGCACTGAATATTCAAAACAATCAAATTCATTTTCGCTCTCCCTCTTCACACAGTCAGTCAATTCGTAGTCATTGAATATGAAGCCGATCGAGAAACATCTTCACAATTACCTACGTTTATGGCTACGATTCCTCCCAAAAACACTCCACAACAATCAAATGGGAAAAGATCTGTGTAAAGCACCGTTAAATGTAATCGAAACGTTAATATTTCATCAGCAATTTAACACTTTGTAAGATGTTTACAAATATTCATTGACGTTCATTCAGTTGACAAACGAGTATCGAGCAGCTGAATATGAATATGCAGGCAAGTGAATGAAAATTGCCGCACGGTGAACTTCAACTCTTCTGCTCGAAAATTTTGCGCCCTGGTTATCTGATTATAAGATTCATGCTCGCACCATATTCGCAATCTTCAAGCCAATCGGGACAGCCTCTACAGAGACGCTGATTGATTTCACCGTTCGTCGTTGCTGGTTGCATCACGCCTCCCTGTCGCGATCTTACGCGATCGCGCGCGCGATCTCGTGTAATTAAATATCGCCCATATTCCGCCGTCGCACGCAAACATCCAACCAATGAACGTGCAGTTTCGTCGCAAAAGAAACAAGTGGAAATCGATACAGCTCAATCAAGTTGCAGCAATATCCAGACCTAGATTCTGCGCTGACTGAGCCGGCTGAGGTGGCACCGGACCCGGCGAGATCGAGGGGGAGGGGGTCCAATGCCATCCGCGTGTGGAACGGCGCGGCTCCGCATCCATGGGTGAATGGCAGTAAAGGCCCTTCCCTTATACCTAGGTTATGGTATGGAGAGGCCCTGGCATGATGCATTTGGCATTTAACCGGTAGGGAGGGATTGATGGCGACTACAATCACCGCGGACAATACCGGACCGGTGTGAGTGATTGGCGATCGTAAATTACTCAAGTTAAATCGGTGCGGCTTTGGCGTTCGATTGCCGGAATTGTTGGACTGGGTTAAAATGAGCAAATTTATCTGCGGATTTGGTGAAGGTATTGCTACTTGAAAGGAACTCGTTGCTCTTGGGCACATTGTGTAGGACTGAATTACACTTGATCAACAGAGGGCAACCTAAGTTGTTCGTTGAAAATTTAATAGTATATCAGATCAGACGGTATCACAGAACTAGCATAAACTTTTCTGCAAGAAGTTCTACCCCAACCCTTAATCAATCGAACTCATAAATTTAGAGAATTTGTCAGTGCGGCTTCATCCACGGCCGCTCGACTACGAATCAGATGGTCATAGAACGGCACGTTTGAACACATCATGTATTCATGGATTACTTGAATGCTGACAAATGTCATAGATTTAACATTTTACCTTCCTGTGTGGAGCGGACCTGGTGTGATGGATAGAACACTTGACTATCACGCCGAGGACCTGGGATCGAATCCCACTCCCGACAAACTCGCAAAATGTTCTTCCTTCGGAAGGGAAGTAAAGTGTTGGTCCCGAGAAGAACTAGCCCAGGGCTAAAAATCTCGTTAATACATATATATACAGTGGTTTTTCGGTTTTATCACGATCAAAAAAAATTTTACCGTGATATAAACGAAACCGTGAATTTGGTGAAACGAGAGAAAATGTAATTTTTTCATTCAAAATCGTTCAGCTGTAATATATATGAGTCGTAGTTCACATTTTTAACAGTTTTGGTGGACTGGGCAATGCAGTATTGATTTTATTTTGATTTCGGAATGTTTTAGAACAAGTGTGATAAAAACGAAACGGAAATCGTGATAAAATCGAATAGAAAAGCGTGAATTCGGGCGAGTAGTGATTAAAACGACTAGTGATAAAACCGAATATATATATATATATATATATATATATATATATATATATATATATATATATATATATATATATATATATATATATATATATATATATATATATATATATATATATATATATATATATATATATATATATATATATATATATATATATATATATATATATATATAAGTTACCGAACCTCCATACCCGATCCCGGACTTGTCCGACATTATAGAACGGATGAGGAACACACAACACCAAACACAACAACAACAACAACAGCCACAAGCATGAACCGACTCGACTCATCAAAAAGCTAAACTCCACCGACCAGCAGAACGTGACGGGATGTACGACTCGCATTTCACAGTTTGATAGCGTAAGCATTTATACAGGAACGGTTACCACAACAAGCTAGGCCTATGTAATTTCGAACTCAATAAATCAGTCTTAGTCTTTCTTTCGAACCGTCCACTTGGGATTTTCCTTTTTTAAAAACATATACCGGTAGCCCCGACTTATCGCTGGCGCAGTCTCGACTTGGGGGATAGCCACCCGTTGTGTTTCATAGTGAAATCGTTAGTGTGAAAGCAGATAGGAAACGCGTGTGTTCATCTAGAAGCTGCAGCAGGCGATCATCACCGGCAGAACCAACGTAGGAAGAGCGCCCCAAGGAACCAGAACGCTCGTTAACTTCACCCGCTCCGTCGTCGCTGGCTGGATACCAGTCGATTCGTGGTAAGTTAAACAACCGTTTTTCTTAAAAATCTTTCTCGCTCTCTACACTGCTAACTAACATTTCCATTAATTAACAACCCTAGTATAATAAAAAAGTGAGTGATAATAGTGATATACCCGAGAGATATAAGTGTTTAAGTGATTGTGTAAACAGTATGACAACAAGAGCAATGTCCCTCGCCGATCTACAACAACAGATCGAAGAATTGAGTGCGCTCATTGAGCGGCAGAATATTCAGGCCCAACAGGCCAACGAACAAATAGCTGCTCTTCAAGCAGCCTCTTCAGCCGATGCCCGAACACCGGCTATCCAGGCATCTGCTCAAGCACCTGCCGCAAACGTTCAATTTCCAAAAATTCCAGACCTTATCCGATTGGTTCCGGAATTTGACGGGAACCCCCGAAATCTATCCCGATGGATAGAATCGGTAGAACAGAAGTTAGAAGAATCGAAAAGATTCATCGCACCGAGTGACCAACCAGTAATTCTTCCTATCTGGTTGGGAATCATTCGCGATAAAGTAACAGAAAAAGCAAATGATGCCCTTACCGCTAGCCATACTCCTCTTGAGTGGGGCAGCATAAAAAATACACTAATCGAATATTTTGGAGACAAATCGGATCTATCAATTTTGATTTCAAGGCTGACAAGCCTAAAACAGGGGTCACTGTCAGTGACTGAATTTTACCAAACTTGCAGAAATCTCCTCGCGGACATTAATGCAAAAATCATGATAGGGAATAACACAGCTAACGAAGCTAAAGCAATTATGGGGACCTACGAGTCCCTAATGATAAACGCATTCGTCGATGGGCTACACGATACGATATCTGATCTTACGAGATCAACTCGCCCGCAATCCCTTTTAGATGCGTATCACGTCGCTTCTGAACATGAAGCTGCGTTTCGCAGGAGACGGGAGAAGAATTCTAAGAATATTCCAGACAGTTTTAAACAAAAACAAAACATAACAGCCCCGCAACAGAAACCAATGTACCTTCAAAATACATTTAGACATCCGATACAAGGTAGTTTTAACAGTTCTGGCTATCGCCAAGTTCCACAGAATTCCCCCGGGTTAACACCCCAATACAATAACGGCATAGCTAGACCATTTCAACAAAACTTCGGGCCCAGACCCAATCAATTAGCGATTCCATACATAAAACCTGACCCTTCTGGCCAGAATCGCCAAATCGGTCCAAGACAAGTTCCCTCCTTTAGAAGTACAACTCAGGTTAACGTGCATGAAATGCAAGAAGCACCTTCGGGAATGCATCCCAATGATCAAAGTCAAGAATTTCAGTACGTTCAAGATCAGAACATGGCCACTTCAGCAATCGAGGAACAAACAGAAGAGTTAAATTTTTGCACGGATATGGAACAACCGGTAACCGAATGACGAGTAACTTCCTTCCATATTTAGAAATCCCCAGGAAGAATAATGAGAGTTTTAAATTCCTTATTGATACTGGGGCTAACAAAAATTATATTGCACCGGAAATAGTTCCAAACAGATTCATACTATCAGGACCTTCACAAAATATCAAAAACGTAAGCGGTAAACACAAAGTTAATCAATATACATTCCTGAACCCCATAGAAAACTTCATTCACGGGGTTCCCAGACAAAAGTTCTTTTTGTTTAGATTTCATGATTTCTTCGATGGCCTTATCGGCTTTGAAACGCTTCGTTCAATGGGTGCTTTAATTGATACAGCAACTAATTCGATCATAATTAACGATCACATCATACCATTGCAGAAAAAGTTCCCTACTAAGGAACAATTGAATTTTCAAGAACACGAAACTCTCGTGAAAGAGTTTCCTGTCAGAATCAAGGAGGGCGATTTTTTCATTGAGAATGATATTCCCATTGCGCAAGACGTAATTCTTCCTTCAGGAGTATACAGTGCGCGAAACGGTATAGCTACATTTCTCATTATTAATTACAGCAGCAAACCAGTGGATATCAAAATCGACAAAGAAGCCTTGTTTACTGAGATCCACACTTTTGAACAAATTTCTCCTGAATCATTTAAATTTATGGATCAGAAAAGGGAATCCAAAGCAACAATCAAAGAGAAAATCAGGATGGGACACTTGAACTCAGAGGAAGAGGATAAACTCCTTAACGTTTTAAAACAATTTCCAGAAGTCTTTCACGACAATGACGGAAAACTGACATTTTCTAACGCCGTTAGACACCCCATCCATACAAAAGATGATTTGCCTATTTATACTAAAAATTACCGCTACCCTTTTTGTCACCGAGAAGAGGTCCAGCGGCAAATAGCTAAAATGTTAGATCAGGGTATTATTCGACCATCGAACAGCCCATGGTCATCCCCAATTTGGATCGTACCAAAGAAGACCGACGCTTCTGGTACGCAAAAATGGCGTTTAGTGGTAGATTATCGTAAGCTTAATCAAAAGACCACGGATGATCGCTACCCGATTCCTAACATCAACGACATTCTCGACAAGTTAGGAAAATGCCAATATTTTTCGACAATAGACCTCGCTTCTGGTTTCCACCAGATCGAAGTCCATAAGAAAGACATTCAGAAAACTGCGTTTAGTGTCGATGGAGGGCACTACGAGTTTGTCCGAATGCCTTTCGGATTAAAAAACGCACCCGCTACGTTCCAGAGGGTAATGGACAACGTTCTTCGGGAACATATCGGTGTGCGATGTCTAGTATACATGGATGATATTATCATCTATTCTACTAGCTTACAGGAGCATCTAATAAATCTTAAAAAGGTTTTAGAAACCCTCCGTAAATATAATTTAAAAATTCAGCTCGACAAATGCGAATTTCTCCAGAAAGAAGTCGCATTTCTAGGGCATGTGGTAACGCCAGAAGGGGTGAAACCCAACCCCGAAAAGATTAATGCAATAAGGAATTGGCCGCTACCCAATAATGAAAAAGAGCTGAGAGCCTTTTTAGGAGTTATCGGCTATTACAGGAAGTTCATTAAAGACTTCGCAAAAATTTCAAAACCCTTGACTCAACAGCTCCGCAAAGGAGAAACTATCAGACACACCGCCGACTTCATTTCAGCCTTTCAAAGATGCAAAGAAATCCTAACGAGCAGCCATGTCCTGCAATATCCGGATTTCTCGAAGCGCTTTATACTCACTACCGATGCGTCGAATTTTGCTTTAGGCGCGGTACTGTCCCAAGGTCCCATAGGATCGGACAAACCAATCGCCTTCGCCTCTCGTACGCTTACACAAACCGAGGAAAAATACTCGGCTATCGAGAAGGAGCTCTTAGCAATCGACTGGGCGTGTAAATATTTTCGTCCCTACCTGTTCGGTAGGAAATTTAGTTTGTACACAGATCACAAACCTTTAACATACGCCCTGAACCTCAAAGGTTCAAACGACAGGTTAATCAGATGGAAACTACGGCTTGAAGAATTCGACTATGAAATCCACTACAGGCCCGGAAAACAAAATGTGATCGCAGATGGGTTATCCAGAATACCGCAACAAATAAATTTGAACGAGCAAGAATCATCCTCATCATCTTCCAGCAATGATAGCGACGATAGTGAAGACAACAATACTGTCCATTCTAGCTCGTCTGATTCAAGTGAGTATATAGGAATGACCGAACGTCCTATAAATTATTATAAAAATCAAATTTTGATCAAAGAGGGCGATCAAAATTCGGAAGTCTACGAAGAAATTTTCCCCTCAATTTTCCGTCGAACTATTACCAGATTTGCGTTCGGAATACCCTACGCTATAAAAATTCTCAGAGACTACATGAGTCCTACCAAGATCAACTGCAAATTATGTCCAGAAAAATGGTTAAACACATTACAGATCGCATACAAAAACTACTTTTCTAGGAATAAAACGTTCAAGCTTGTATTAACACAATCAATCTTACAGGATCTAATTACCGCAGAAGAGCAAGACCAAATAATAGAAAGAGTCCATCAACGTGCACACAGGGGTGCAACAGAGAACTATGAGGTCATCAAGAAAGAATTTTATTTCCCCAGACTCCAGAAAAAGGTACAGGAATTCATCAACCTCTGCAAGGAATGTCTGGAGAGTAAGTATGAAAGATGCCCTTATAAGGTTAAATTCGCGTACACCCCGATTCCTAAAAAACCACTCGACATTCTTCATTTGGATATTTTCATTTCATCACCAAATACCTTTCTATCTGCAATAGACAAACTATCAAAATTTGCCATGCTCATTCCGATAAAGTCTAGATCAATACCTGATGTCAAGCGAGGCATAGTAAAATTGATTTCGACTTTCGGAACACCTAAATTAGTCGTCTGTGATAATGAAGCAGCATTTCGCTCTATTGAGGTAAGAGGGTTTCTTCAAAGGTTACAGGTAGAAATGTATTTTACCCCCTCTAATCACAGCGAAACAAATGGAACGGTAGAACGATTTCATTCGACTCTTTCTGAAATATTTCTTTGTATTAAACCAAGCTACAACGATTTAACAAACAAAGAACTCTACAGAATCGCGACAGCCCTTTATAACTCTACGATCCACGCAGTTACTAAATTGAAACCATTAGAGGTTTTTTATGGTGTAAAGGAAGGAGAAGAAAGAACACTTAATTTGGAGCGAATTCTTGAAAATCGGAATCATGTTTTTGACGAAGTAGTTGCGAAAATAGAAGCCAATCAAGCGAAAACAATAGAGGCGAGAAACAGAGTCAGGGAAGACGCTCCAAAACTTAAAAAGCGGGAAGTAATCTACAATAGAATACAGGGTATTAGAAGAAAAACAAAAAGAAGATACAAGCCACAAATCGTGAAAAATAATAGAAGGAAAACCTATATAGACAGTCGCAACATTAAACTTCATAAATCCAAATTAAAGAGAAGAAGGAAAACTCCATCATAAAAAAATAAAAAAATAAAAAAAATCATTCTGACTTTCATAGCAATCAAAAACAAGTAAACCCTAATCACAGTTGTGGTAACCTTAGTTTAATAGTTCAAATTTTCAATCATCCCAAATCACCAATAACCATACTAACCACCTGCTAATATTGTTAAATTTCAGATTACTTTATTCATCCTACTCATATCGATTATAACAGCTTGTCAATCCCAAAAGATGTCAATACGTGACTTACAAAATGATCCGCTATTGCTTGTAGAAATGAAATCGTGTAAAATTCAGACCGGTACTATCAAGATCATTCATCCTATCAATATCTCATCAATAGAAGAAACCGCGGAAATTCTCGTACAAGCAGCATACAAAATTAATGTTCAAGCAACTAACCCATTAACCAATATGTTGAGACTCAAAACAAAGAAACTGTTCAGCAACCTACATCAGCTAAAACCACAGCAACACCACCGAGCAAAGAGATGGGATACCGTCGGCACCGTTTGGAAGTGGATTGCCGGAACTCCCGACGCCTCCGATCTTCATGCCATTAACAGTACCATGAACGATCTAATAGATCAAAATAATCAACAATATAAAGTAAATCAAAATATCAACGACCGGATTCAGAAGCTCACATACGCAATCAAGGAAATAACCACTCAGGCAAGTTTGAATGACCTTATGATGAACGACCTCGAGATCATCACCTCCATTTTGAACATCGACACTCTAAACCAATTACTCGAAGACATACAGGATGCAATCATGCTATCAAAATTATCCATTACATCGAACAAAATACTATCAATTCGCGAGATACTAAATGTCAAAGGATTACTTGAGGAGCAAGGAGTTAATATACACCTACCGGATGAAGCACTGCAGTTTGTCACCCCAAAGTTTGCCACTAGCCCGGGAATCTTGCTGTATTTCATGCAAATACCGTTGCTAGACAACAGTACTTCGTCAATTATCAGGATATACCCAATTGTCAACCAAAATCACACCATAAACGAATACCCGGAATACATAGTAAAGAACGGAAACCACATCTTCACAACCCAAAAGCCAAATGACTACGTTCAAAAGTATGCATACCTCAAGGAACTCAACGATGGATGCATCGCGCCTTTAATCATTGGGAGAAAACCTGTATGCAGCGCAGTTTTCAATAATCGGACAATCTATGAACTCATCTCGGATAATACAATTTTAATTTCAAACATCAGAAACAAGACACTGGAATCGAACTGCGGACCGGATAACCGCACATTGGAGGGTAATTTGCTAATCCAATTTGCAAATTGCACAATCAAAATCAATAACCAGACATTTAGGAACGAGGAATTCACCAGCCAGCCTGTATTGATACACAACTCATTCTACAACCTCAATCCAGATTGGAACCTTAAAGACGAACCCGATTTAGGAGCAATTCACCAAAATACAATAGAGAACCGCCGCCACCTGGACCACGTCTACCTGGAGCAGAGCAAACTGAACTTCAAATTTTGGAATCTATTCGGAGGAGTTTCATTAACAGGATCTACATTTCTAATCATCGGCATAATCATCATACTCAAATACGGAACGGGACGTTCCTCACTTAGGGGGGGAGTAGTTACCGAACCTCCATACCCGATCCCGGACTTGTCCGACATTATAGAACGGATGAGGAACACACAACACCAAACACAACAACAACAACAACAGCCACAAGCATGAACCGACTCGACTCATCAAAAAGCTAAACTCCACCGACCAGCAGAACGTGACGGGATGTACGACTCGCATTTCACAGTTTGATAGCGTAAGCATTTATACAGGAACGGTTACCACAACAAGCTAGGCCTATGTAATTTCGAACTCAATAAATCAGTCTTAGTCTTTCTTTCGAACCGTCCACTTGGGATTTTCCTTTTTTAAAAACATATACCGGTAGCCCCGACTTATCGCTTATATATATATATATATATATATATATATATATATATATATATATATATATATATATATATATATATATATATATATATATATATATATATATATATATATATATATATATATATATATATATATATATATATATATATATTACCTTCCACAAGTAGAAAATTAACGAAATTCAATTATTAAAAGTAATTCGTGTGCATATCAGCAAAACTTCTTTAACTATAGAAAACTGTCTTGAATCCGGCCTGTAGTTTGTGTGTATGGGACGGATTTACTCAAACTCAAGAAAATACAGAGATTCTTTCTTTAGAATTCAATTCGATAAGGTACCTATTAAGGTGGCCCACACTTATATGAAAAATAAAAATTTCGAAAAATGCCAAGTCTTACCTCCTAAATCAGTGGTTTTGGACTCCCAGAAGCTACGTTCAAAATTTGAGCGAAATCGGCTGAGCCTAAGGGGGCGCTCAAAACGCTTGAAGTTTGTATGGGAAAACTTGGGATAATGTATGCAGAAATTTTAAGTTTTCGAATTTTGCCGCTAGGTGGCGCTGTAAGCGTTCAATAATCAAACCCTT
The DNA here is from genome assembly GCF_035046485.1 of Aedes albopictus. NCBI lineage: Eukaryota > Metazoa > Arthropoda > Insecta > Diptera > Culicidae > Aedes > Aedes albopictus. Next base: position 486,278,631 of record NC_085137.1, on the reverse strand, counting down.
TGGTATTATTGTAGGTAACTATATGCCAAACAACTTTGTCGAAGACCGCAAAGTGATCCAACGTCTGTGAAAAAAGTTATACCCTAGGAAAAGTGAGGATAAACTTTATTGTTGTTTTTCCAATACATGTAAAGGAATAATATCAATAATGAAATCACAATGCTTTGCCTCACTTTGCCTAGGGTATAACTTTTTTCGCAGCCTTTGGTTCACTTCGCGGTCTTCGACAAAGTTGTTTGGCACATAGTCACCTATACAATAATACCAAAGGGTTTGATAATAATATAATAATACCAAAGGGTTTGATTTTTGAACGCTTACAGCGCCACCTAGCGGAAAAATTCGAAAACTTAAAATTTCTGCATACATTTGGCCAAGTTTTCCCATACAAACTTCAATTGTTTTGAGCGCCCCCTCAACTTAACCGATGTTGCTCAAATTTTGAACGTAGCTTCTGGGAGTCCAAAACATCTGATTTAGGAGGTAAGACTTTACATTTTTCGAAATTTTTGTTTTTCATATAAGTGTGGGCCACCCTAGTACCTATTCTAAGCAGGAATTATACAGAACTATTTAAAACATTGAACATACCCTGTTTAGCACCAACAAATGATATGTTACGGTTAATTAAACTGAACACACGCACCTCTTCATAGCACCTCATCCAATAATAATCAACGGATTTGTTGCATGCGTTCTGGTTGGTGAATTTCCGCGGAAAACACACGCGTACCGAGTGCATGAGTCAGGCCTTGCTTGGAAGAGCCACCATGCTTCGAATCGAACAATTATTGACTTCCATCTTTGTTGAGACGCGATAAAACTTCAGACCCAGGAAAGCGAATGACCTTGGGCAGTACGTTACGTAAAACATTGCTTACTGCTCACAGATACGAGGATCGACAATCTAGATAGCTCAATTATCAACGCCAGGAGGATTCCGCGCAGACTTGATTGCTTAATAACGGCAAGGTGCCTACTCCCATCAGTACCCATCATCGCAACAAATGGATGCTTCCAGGAACGACCAGACCATATTCACATTACGCAGCCTATCGACTGCTGCTATAGTTCATTCTACTTCAAGCTTCGAGCCTATATGCACGTACCAATCGACAATGTGCGTACTGTGTAATTGGTATTCGGATGAAGGGAGCAATATGCATATTGCGTTTTTCATTCTCTTATCCCTGATCGGAAGAAAGTTCTTTGGCCTGGGGACCCGAGCAGGAATGAATAACTGCCACATAACTAGAGCATACCAAAGTCAGGTATCATACCAAGACAAGGTATTGATCGGTTGTCCAGGTATTGCACATAACTTATTTTGGTATTTTGTAGGTATTGATACAATACCTCAACGAGTTATTGGTTTGGTGTTGAGGACTGCTTGAGGTATTATTGAGTTATGGGAAAATCGCTATTTGTATGGAAATATTGCCGATTATTATTTAGGTATTGCCATACCTGATATCATTATTCACACGTTATGCACAGAATACACACCAGTTATTATTTTAGGTATTTTACCTCTTATGCAGGGCTACTTAATACCTCATTCAGGTTGTAGGTATTCGGTTTTCCATACCTGAGTTAGTTATTCTTCAGCTATTTTTCCTGCTCGGGGAGTGCGACTTTGCATCATCAAGATTCCAAGCAAGTGTGTGTGTAAGTGCATGAAGTGTTGATTTATAACAACCCCATTTGCATACACGACGCATACAGAACGAAGCATTCCAGATTGAAGATTGACGATATCTATGTCTACGGTATCGGTAGTCTGTCCCTACTGGTACAGCGAAATGTTGTATGAGAATGAAGATGTTCTCCATTTTTTGTATTTATGAATCAGAGTGTTTTTTTTTCTATGTACTGTAGTATCTGATAGAGGCAATAGTTTTTCTATTTATTATTATCATTATTTTTGTGGAGCGGACCTGGTGTGATGGTCAGAACACTTGACTATCACGCCGAGGACCTGGGATCGAATCCCACTCCCGACATACTCACAAAATGTGGGTTCTTCCTCCGGAAGGGAAGTGAAGCGTGGGTCCCGAGATGAACTAGCCTAGGGCTAAAAATCTCGTTAATACAGATAAAAAAAAATATCATTATTTTTACTATAGAGTTTTGGCACTTCTCTGCATAAATGCTGGAAATTTTCACCATCCCCAGGGTATCGCTGTGCTGAAGTGGATTACGCTCTAGGGATTTCCTCCTCTCTCCTCTCTCCTTTTCTTGGCGTAACGTCCTCACTGGGACAAAGCCTGCTTCTCAGCTTAGTGTTCAATGAGCACTTCCACAGTTTTTAACTGAGAGCTTCCTCTGCCAATGACCATTTTGGGGCTGTCCATAAACCACGTGGTCATTTTTCTGGGACTTTTCAACCCCCCCCCCCCCCCCCCGCGTGGTCATTAGTCCATACAAAAAATTTTATTCGTCCATACAAAATGGTCATTGGCCGAACCCCCCCCCCCCCCCCTCATGACCACGTGGTTTATGGACAGCCCCTTTGCATGTGTATATCGTGTGACAGGCACGAAGATACTCTATGCCCAAGGAAGTCAAAGAAATTTCCTTTACGTAAAGATCCTGGACCGACCGGGAATCGAACCCGTCACCCTCAGCATGGTCATGCTGAATACCCGTGCGTTTACCGCCTCGGCTATATGGGCCCTATGGGATTTCATGAGCTGGTTATTGCTCTGATCGTAATGAGTCTGCTTCGGATTTACCAGTCAGTTGTTGTGATTCGGTAACCGTCAAGTTATAGTGAAGGCCCTAACAATCACCAGTTTTTGGATGCTGATCAGCTACTATCATCAAAACGACAACCGTAACTATAAGGACATCCTCTAGAGGCCACATCTTCTTCAACTGCTCCTCCAGGTCATGGCACTTCGTTATATTGCCGGAGAACGGTGATTGAACATTATGGTACAGCGATGTCGATGACGGTTACCCGCTTCATCCTTTTGTCGTAAACCACAATGTCGGGCAGGTTGGCATGATGACGTCCGTAATGATCTGGCGATCCCAGGTTTATGAAACTAGTTTCCAGAACCATGTTCGGCTTCATAGCATGCTGTTGGTGCTCAACGTTGCCAATGTGACGATCAAGGTGGGCAGATCGAGCTAATACTGAGAAGCCTGCAGCAACATTCTCCGTTATTTTTCCTACTAAATTGCACTTCATAGAGCGATCTTCCCCGTCTTCGTGCAATTTGTACTGCCGGTAGTTCTCCGTCGCTATAACCCGGTCCTGGACGACTACAATAAAACCACATGGGATCTTCTGTTTCCGATAGGAGATCACCTCGAACCATCTACGCGTTCGACGCCGCCTTATAGATATGCTCGAGCTCCAGTTGATGGAGGTGCGTCCCATGCAACTTATTCTGCTTCCACGTTACGATCCTCTCGTCGACGGCTTTGATGTAGCAGTGTAGCTGACAATCTTCCTGCGCCAAATGCAGGGTGCTGTGGTCGGTTTACATATAATACGAAATATGCCCGTAGCTGCATCGGTGACGTCTCTATTTACTTCTCCATGAACGACTTTGCGTGACACACACGATGCGTGCTTGATGAACGCCTCGATGACAGGTGTAGCATCTGCGCTCCACATGTCCCGCATAGCAACCATATTTTCTAGAAGGACCACACCAGTGGTACCTACCGCGAAAGTCTATCCGTTCCCATAGCATCGATCTGCTTAGGCGACAAATGCTATGTTCGCATATGCAGAACGATGACCACCAACCGTTTCGGTAATTCTGACGCAACAAAAATGTGTCATACTCATATTTCATTTTCCCATGCCAAAGGCATAAAGTTATCACCAAGCGCCTTTAGCCTTGAACCCGCCTTCTCCATATCGTAACTCTCTCTGGATCTTCTCTCTCTGTCTTTCGAATATCGATCGTCATCGATCGTTTACACAAATACAAGCAAATGACATCCAGCTACCTCCAGTAGGCTACATGTAACTAAAAATTGAAAAATACATCATTCTGATTTCAACCACCAACCGGACGAGTGATAAATCAATATCACATCCAAAGTTAAAATTAAGAAGTTCCCCTCATGGCGACCGTGTACAAGTCCTCGAACTTGCGTAGCTAGTGAACAGTGACTAGTGATTGATACTTGAAAGCAGAGGCTTGAACTGCTTTTCCAACAGTGATTCTTCGCTAATCGTTAGTAAAAGTGAACAGTGACAATGGAATAAATGGTTCAAAGCCCAAAATAACAACAAGTGGAACAGTGATTTTTCCCTGATAGTTAGTAAAAGTGAACAGTGACAATGGGAAAAAATGGTTCGAAGCCCAAAATAACAACAAGTGGAACAGATGTTGAAATCAACAACATCTTGGAGCAGCACCAAGATCTGCATGAAAGTCACGAGTTGAAACTCTGGCTTATACTTGTGCTTGTTGCAATTCAAGTGACCGTATTGTGCTACAAAGAACTTAAACGGCTTAGCCGTCAAAACGCAATAAAAGCGGCGAAAATCGTCGGTAAACATGAAAACGTGTAAACATCAAAATTCTGACTAAAGTGAATAAACAGTGAACAAAACCCCAGGGTTAACCGGCAACCTGGAGCGACCCATCATCAGGCCAACCGGCAACAGGGAGCGGCCAACGGCGCGATGTGTTGCAGATTAATCGCAACAGTGGAGCAGAGTGAGTTGTATTGCAGTCGTTAATAGCGGACCGGATGTGATGAGAGGTAATTACCAAGAACTCAAAAATATTTACGATGACCTTAAATCAAAAGTAGGAACTAGATCTTCAAGTCGTTTATTATTACGGACCAAAAATAGATCTAAATTTCTAGTCTCAGAAATAACTCAATATTGTTTTCTTCACGATAACTCTAACATTAGAGTTCTTACCGAAGAAGCACAATATATTTTTAAAAAGATTATAGAATTAATAGATAATAAAGCCGAAAATCCTCTCATATCCTTAAAGGCAACGGTAACCGCAATTATTTTCAAAAATAGACTATTCAAAATGGCGTTAGTTGTGGATGTCAAGTTAGGAACATCTTTGATCCCGATTTATGACGGGAATACAGCAAATTTAGACGGATTTATCGACGCAGTAACACTATTTGAAACCACCGTGAATCAAGCCTTCGAGAAAGGCACAGCGGATCAAAAAACCGCGGCGTCAAACACAGTTTTACAACTAGTTAGAACGCGCCTCACTGGTAAAGCACGACAAGCATTGGCAGCGAATCAGTCGTTGAAACAATTGCTTGACGCAATACGAGTAAGGTGCGCATCTAAAGTTTCACCTGACAGTGTTATCGCCAAATTAAAAACCCTGAAACAGGGCGGGGACCTGAACAATTTTTGCGATCAGGTGGATAAATTATGTAATGAACTCCAAGCGGCATACTTGCGTGATGCAATTCCGCAAGACACCGCTAGTAAAATGGCTACGAAAAGAGGAGTCGAGTCATTAATTAATGGCACAAAGAACAGTGAAACACGGATGATTCTTAAGGCTGGGACATATGATAGCATTTCCGATGCTATTCAAAAAGTTTTGGAAAATGATGCATGCGAAAACAAACCACCAAGTGCGCAAATGTTTGCAGCACGAAGTATGCAACAACCTAATCGTAGGGGAAATTTTTCTAACAACCGTGGACATGGTCGTGGATATTTTGTACCCAATCGAGGAAGTTACAATAATTTCCAAAGGAACGGAAACTTTCGCGGAAATTTCCACGGAAGAGGTAATTTCACCAACAGAGGTTACCATCAAGGTAGGGGATCGTATCATCAACGTGGACAATTTGCTCAAAGAGGACACTCTAATCCTCATTATGGAATGTATGTAGCTCAAAACATTCCTCAACAATTTAACCAACAACAGAATCCTCCCCCAGTTCAAAGCAATATGCAACCTACTCCGTTAATTCATCATTCAGGCCAACCCCAGTTAAATTTTTTAGGCCTACCACAAGGGCAGTTTATGCCATAAACCTATCTGCAACCAATTTTGTGCTTTTAAACATTGAATGTGCCGAACAACAATGTAGTTTTATAATAGATTGTGGTTCTGACATATCAGTGATAAAAGCATCAAAATTGAGATTTCAACAAAACTATAACCCTAATGACACATGCATGATTTCCGGAATAGGCAATGGTACCATACATACTTATGGAGCACTTACTACTAATCTTCTGATAGATGAATTTTCGTTTCAACATAAACTGTATATAGTTAATGATAACTTTCCAATTCCTACCGACGGAATATTGGGAAGAGACTTCTTTACCTCGTATAGGTGTTGTATCGATTATAACACATGGATTCTGTCAATCAATGCTTTTAACACTTGCATTACCATACCAATAATTGAAAAATCACGTACAAAACAAATCATACCACCACGGTGTGAGATGATTAAAAAATTAGATTTACTAAATCTTACAGAAGATATGGTCACTATATCAAATGAAATAATACCAGGTTTAATGTATGCAAATTGCATTATAAATAATGAAAATAAATTCGTGAAGTTCATAAATACCACGAATGAAAATATAATCCTTCCAGAAGACTTCATACCTACTATGACCCCTTTAAGAAATTTTTGCTACCATGGTAAAATTTCTAACCAATCCTCGAACAATGTAAGAAATGAACGTTTGTTACGTGAATTAGAATTGAATAATATTGACCCAAAAATTAAACCTTCTCTTGAACGTTTATGTATGCAATATAATGACGTTTTTGCATTAGAAAATGACAACCTTTCCACTAATAATTTTTATGAACAAGAAATTTCGTTGAATGATAATTCTCCTGTCTATATTAAAAATTACAGAATTCCTGAAGCTCAAAAATCAGAAATTGATCTACAAGTTAGAAAAATGTTAGACCAAAAAATTATTCAAAATTCAACCTCGCCATACAACTCGCCCATTCTACTTGTTCCAAAGAAGACTGATTCAGATACTAAAAAATGGAGATTAGTTGTCGATTTTCGACAATTAAATAAGAAAATCGTACCCGATAAATTCCCATTACCTAGGATTGATGAAATACTAGACCAATTGGGCAGAGCGAAATATTTTTCGACTCTCGATCTAATGTCTGGATTTCATCAAATCCCGTTACAAGAACACTGTAGAAAATTTACCGCATTTACAGCAGGAAATGGTCATTTTGAGTTCAATAGGCTTCCATTTGGATTAAATATTAGTCCAAACAGCTTTCAGCGCATGATGACGCTGGCGCTTAGTGGTCTACCACCGGAATGCGCATTGCTTTATGTAGATGACGTAATTGTCATAGGATGTTCACTAACGCACCACCTAAAAAACCTATCTAACGTATTTGAGCGTATGAGAAATTGTAATTTAAAATTAAACCCAAAGAAGTGTTGTTTCTTTCGATCAGAAGTAACATTTCTTGGCCACAACGTGTCACAAGAAGGAGTACAGCCCGACAAATCCAAGTATTCTATTATACGAAATTACCCAATCCCGAAAAATGCTGACGAAACGCGTAGGTTTGTTGCATTTTGCAACTACTACAGACGTTTCATACCTAATTTTGCTGAAATATCTCACCCTTTAAATCAACTCACAAGAAAAGATGTAAAATTCCACTGGAACGAAAACTGTCAAACAGCATTTCTTACATTGAAACACCAACTTTTGTCGCCCAAAATACTTAAATTTCCAAATTTTACGAAAACATTTATTATCACTACTGATGCTTCAAAAGTGGCTTGCGGAGCTGTTCTAGCTCAAGAGTACGATGATATCGAGTTACCAGTGGCGTTCGCTAGTCGGACGTTTACAAAAGGTGAAGCGAATAAATCGACTATAGAGCGTGAACTAGCCGCAATTCACTGGGCAATTAAATATTTCCGACCGTATGTGTATGGAAGAAAATTTGTTATTAAAACTGACCACAGGCCTCTCGTTTATCTTTTTACTATGAAGGATCCATCATCCAAACTAACACAAATGCGGTTAGATTTGGAAGAGTTTGACTTCACAGTACAATATATAAAAGGGAAAAGCAACGTTGTATCAGATGCACTTTCTAGAGTGATTCTCGATATACATGAACTGAAAAATATGTACATAATTACTAGGTCAATGACCAAAAATAAATTATCCCCACAAATCGTTCAACCGGCTCCACCGGAACCTGATCAATTCCGAGTGTATGATGCCATCAACGGTTTAGAAACTTTTGACATACCTAAGCTAAGTTTCTCATTTAACCAAACAAATAATAAATTTAATTTACTTTTATTCAATAAAAAATATTCTAAGAGTCTAGCTCTAGCGCTAGATCTCGATTTAAATTTAATGCCAATGTTGAAGAGAGCATTTGAAATTATAGATAAAGGGATCCCTTCTACCATTAAAAATTCAAATATTAAAAGAAATACAAGAAATGCTATTAAATTTAGCTCAAAGAAGGCCAAACATTTTGCAATCGCAAACAGCGATATGATTTTTAAATACGTAGACATAAATTTATTTAAGGAACTAGGTAACAAAATTCTTAGGAATTGTACCATATTGATTTATGAAAAACCCAAATTTATTAAATCAGATACCGAAGTAGATCAAATTCTGCATCAGTATCATAATACTCCACTTGGTGGACATATAGGAATAAATCGGTTATACCGTAAATTAAGACCAATCTTTTATTGGCATAATATGAAACAAATTATTACAGATTACGTGAAAAAATGCGAACTCTGTAAAAGAAATAAGCACTTCGCACAAGTGCAAACTCCCGCCATAGTCACTTCGACACCCATTAAACCTTTCGAAGTAGTATCGATCGATACTGTCGGTCCGTTTTCACTGTCGATTAACGGGAACCGATATGCAGTATCGATGCAATGCGACTTTACAAAATTTATCATTCTAGTACCCGTTCCAGACAAAACTGCAGCCACTATGGCAAAGGCCGTAGTTGAGCAATGCATATTAATATTTGGCCCGATGACAAAAATTAAAACTGATCAAGGAACAGAATTTAAAGCTGTCTTTGACGAAGTTTGTAAAACCTTACAAATAACACATACATGTTCAACAGCCTATCATCCGCAAACAATAGGCGCGTTAGAGAGAAATCATAGGTGTTTAAATGAATACCTACGAAATTTCTGTAACGATCGTGCTAATGATTGGGACAACTGGCTTGCATATTACTGTTTTTCGTACAACACAACGCCCAACCTTGACCACAACTACACGCCTTTTGAGTTAGTCTTTGGTAAGAAGCTAAACACCTTTGAAATAATACAAAGCAAAACTACCCCGTTATACAACTACGAATCCTTTGAAAAAGAAATGAAATACAGGTTACAAATTGCTCACACTCAAGTTTTAGATGCTATACAAAAAACAAAAACAAAACGAACCATCAAATTAAATGAAAACGTCAGAAATACGGATATTATTATTGGTGATATAGTTTATTTGGCTCAAGAAAATAGAACAAAATTGGATCAAGTAAATTCAGGTCCGTATACAGTGATTAAAACAACAGAATCTAACGCTACAATAAGAAATAGCCAAAACAAATACACTGAAGTCCACAAATCTCGATTAATTAAATTTAAAAGTTAAAAACTTCCTAAAGGGGGTAGGAGCATACATAGTTTTTCAAAAACGATAATTCTTGATTTCAAAATTTATAAATGTTGCATCTACTCGAAAAAAAAACAGCAATAGTTAGACCATACAGTCATACCTCGATATAACGTAACTGCAATTTTATTTTCGTTACGTTATATCGAAGTTACGTTATATCGAAGCAAAAAAAAATTTTTCACGAATTTCGTTTTACATACATATTTTGAAAAGAAAATTACCAAAAAGATTATGTTAATCACCCAACAGTGATTTCCAGCCTTTCTTATATTTTTTTTTTCATCATTGAATTTTATATATTTTTAAAAGTTTGTAAGATCATACATAAGTCGGATACTTAGCATGTCTATTTATGTTTAACTATTTAAGCCAATGCCACATAAATCAAGATTCTTCTCCTCTTTTGCATCTAGAACTGATCAAACGTCAAGCGTTATTTATTGGTGTGATTATAAGTAAAAAATCTATGTGACGCAGGCAAAATTATAATCCGATGATGCCTCCAGGAATTCCTCTCGGGATTCCTCTAAAAATAATTCGGGAAATCACCCAGGAGTTCCTGGTTGAGTGCCTCATGAAATACCTCATGTGATTAATCCTGAAGTTCTTTAAAAATATTTATCCAAGGATCCTTCAATCTTCTATGATTCCTCCATAAATTCATACTGAGTTTTATATCTGCTATGATATCTTTAGGAACGCCTACCTTAATTGCTTCAGATGTTTTTGATATGATTCCTCCACGAGTTTTCCATGTGGTTTCTCAAGGGATTTCTGTAGGATTTCCCAAAGAGATTTGCTTTTCAAGATTTATTCTGTCCAAGATTTTTCCAAGGTTTAATTCTGTCGTTCCTCTTAAAATTTCTACTAGGATTTCTCCAGTCACTCCTGCAAGGATTCTCCAAAAAGTTCCAATATTTCAACTATTCCTGTTCGAAGAGTCCCAAGTAACACATTTGTCGCAGAAGACTCACCCTGTGCGCTGGAGTCACTGTGACTTACTTCCAACAAATGAATTCTTATTGCAGACTACATCTCAAATTGGACTATCACACTTTTTTGGTACGCCTAAAAAGTGTGATAAAAGTGCACATTTGCCTCGGATCGTCTCGACGTCTTCGGTGCACTTATTCCTCCATTTACAAGGAATAAGTGCACCGAAGACCTCAACTCGATCCGACGTGGCCCTGCGCTGCAATCACACTTTGAAGGTGTGTGCACACTATTGTGTCAGTCCAATTTGGGGTGCAGCCAGCAATACTTGCTAGAAGTAAATCGCAGTGACTTCTGCGTCATAAAAACCTGCGCCGCTGTTAGTCTTATATGACAAGTTTGTTACTTGGGGTATTTGCCAAGATTCACCCAGATATTCTTGCTGTAACTCATCCAGCACAATTTGACGGTGTTTCCAAAAGATTTCCATTTCAGGTTCCGCTAGAAAAACTTCTGTGATTTCTCCAGAGATTCCTTGGAAATTTTCTTCTGAGATGCAGAAGTAATTATTTAAAAAAATATTGTAAGGATTTCTCCAAGAATAACAGATAGAATTCCACTAGAATCTTTTTTAAAGATTCCTCCAAGTATTCCTCATTTGATTTTTCCAGAAATTCTTCCTGGAATGCATCGAGGATTTTTTTGAAATTACTTCAGGAATTTAACCTGAGTTATTTTTTTCCATAGATTCTCACTGTGACCCTTCTTGAAAATCCAACTAGGATTCCACCAGTGTACAAATTTCTCCAGAAGTTCCTGCTGAGATTTATACAGAAGTTCCTTATATAATTAAAGATTGCCCCTGAATGTTACCAGGAATAACTGTGTTTATTGTGATAGAAATTCCTCCGATGATAAAGCACGATTTTTTCCAGGCATTCCTCCAGGAGTTCCACCATTTATTCAGGAATGTCTTTAGAAATTCCTTCAAGAGTTCTTCTGAGGATTTCTTCGCGAATTTCTCTAGTTATTTCTCAAGAAGTTTCTCCAGGGATTTATCAGAGAATTTCTCTAGTGATTTTCTGCAAAATTTACTCTAAGACAAATCGGACCGTTACTGGCGTTCTTACACCCAGATTTCACACGAAATCGAGTTCACTACCAATGCTGTCTACTGTCATCTCGTTTGGAGTAATGAGTAGAAGATGTAATGTTTGTTCCGTGAAGAGCTATATAACATTTCTCATAAACAGTGACACCGAAAACTCTTATAAAACTTTGAAATTGGTCGTATAACCCATAACTGGATAGCAGGCTGGGTTCCAGGAGGGGTGTAATATCATATAGAAAATTTTGTAAATCACTCTAATTATTTAAATAGTGAAAAGTTGGAACCAAAAAAAAAGTTACGTTATATCGAGGTAAAAGTTACGTTATATCGAGGTTACGTTATATCGAGGTTACGTTATATCGAGGTATGACTGTAAAACCAATCTGTCATTTGTAACAAAGAGATATTTTGTGAGAGGTACTTGGAGTAATATTGCAAACATTTTCTACCCTGCGAAGATCTTCCGTTAGGGGGATGGTGTAGCATCTGCGCTCCACATGTCCCGCATAGCAACCATATTTTCTAGAAGGACCACACCAGTGGTACCTACCGCGAAAGTCTATCCGTTCCCATAGCATCGATCTGCTTAGGCGACAAATGCTATGTTCGCATATGCAGAACGATGACCACCAACCGTTTCGGTAATTCTGACGCAACAAAAATGTGTCATACTCATATTTCATTTTCCCATGCCAAAGGCATAAAGTTATCACCAAGCGCCTTTAGCCTTGAACCCGCCTTCTCCATATCGTAACTCTCTCTGGATCTTCTCTCTCTGTCTTTCGAATATCGATCGTCATCGATCGTTTACACAAATACAAGCAAATGACATCCAGCTACCTCCAGTAGGCTACATGTAACTAAAAATTGAAAAATACATCATTCTGATTTCAACCACCAACCGGACGAGTGATAAATCAATATCACATCCAAAGTTAAAATTAAGAAGTTCCCCTCACAGGCTTTTTAGAGTCTAGCGTTTCTTCTTGACCGACATTCCAATTGTGAAATTAACTAACAGTATATTCGTTTCTTGATTCACTTCACCACCCAAAAAGATGTAGGCAGGTCGTCAACAGATGCACAGCAAACGTGTTGATCATCTTAACATTGTTTCTGTCTGACGGAACGCTTTTCACAATGTGGTTGAAACGATGCAAGAACTTGTCGTCAAGCATCTCTCTTGAATCAAGAGTCTTGATTGTAGTGTGGCGAATATCTGTAAGTTGCAAGGAGCCAAGATATTTGTACAGACTTCGTTGACCTTGGCTAATTTTCATTCTTTTGTCGAGATCCGCACAGCCGAGGTGCTCGGCAATCTAAACTTAATCAGCAAAAAACAATTTTATTCATAGCAGCACCTATGGGTGCCGCTGGCAACAAACCTCAAATGTCAAGTGCTTAGCCGAGATTCAGCAAATGAACTTTAACCGAGATTTGCACAGCTGATCTCGGCATTCTGTTTTAAGTGTGTACGCTTCACCTTTAATCATATTCTGAATCTCCACCTGTTCGTTGACGCGGACACAGCTGGCATCTAAAACTTGACCCCGGTGATGTTGGATTGCCCAACATCTGTCAATTCTTAAATCCATCCCGATGTCGTGTATCATCCCCGTTATTACCGACGACAGCACTTTGTACAGACTCGAAAGGCACGTTATTGGTCTGAACTTTGCAGGACCAGCTGAGTTTTGGTGCTTTGGCAGAAGATAAATGATACCCCTGATGATGATGAATTCTGGTAGCTACGAGGTGACCCCACTGGGGTCTTCTAAAACAATGTTGAAGGTGGGTGACACATCCGTCCGTAGATTGTTCTTAAGATCAACTGAATGAGAGTTCGCCTTTAATAGGACCCTCGATTTTATGTACATTTTACCTCGATTTTATGTACATTTGTTTAATGGTAAATTTTTTGATATCCTATCAGTTTGTATTATGATGACTTATAATGCAGTGTTTTAAGCCTTCGCGGAGCACTTCATATCAAAGAATTGTTTTGTGGAGCACCCGTAATAGTGCAAATGCATACTTAGTTTAATATTTTTACCTTAATCTCATACTCCCCTTTCTGAATTTACCTGCTATAAATATCGCTCACTTTGTCGATGATCACGATGAACGGAGTATATTTTTTACGCTAGCAATGACAACATTTTTGACGGATGCATGCAAACATTGCAAACTACCGATTCGCCAGACTTTTCCTCAAAGCTTTCTAACAAACTTCTTTCAAGATTTCTTACGACTTCCCAACCGAGAATTGTAATAGATTCCAAAAATAGTAGATGCCAAGGTAGATACCTTATACTATCTTGGCGTGTACTCAGCTGATTAAATTAAAAAGGTCATTGTAATGTTCCGGCAGATTACTGACAAGATGTTTGATAAATTATTTCCAGTGCTGTCATGGTAAAATCATAGCTAGTTGGAGATTTCATCGTCCCTTCATCCCATAGATGAATTCCTGGGCGAACCTCTAAAAGAACCGCTTGAGCAATTCCTGAAGGAACCGCTGGAACAATTTCTGAAAGAATCCATGGAACAACTTTTGAAGAAATCCCTGTCGAAATATCTGATGTAATTCTAGAATTTTTGAAAAAGTCTCTGAAGATATTTCTGAAAGTATCGCTGAAAAAAATTCAGAACGAATTTAAAAACAATCTGAAGAAAATTCTAATTGAATTCCAGAAAGAATTTCTAAAAAAAGAAATATTTTAAGAATCCATAGATGGAATTTCTGAAGAAATCCAAGGAGGAATACCTGAAGAAACAACTGGAAACCCCTGCAATAATTACAAAACCTGGAAAAAATCCTAGGAAAATCTCACATTAAAAATCCTAAACCATTTTTTAATGAATTTTTAGAGGAATTCAAAAAACTCCTAGAGCTACGCTTGGAGGAAATCCTGGAAGAATTACTGATAAAATACACAGAGGAATACCCGGCGGAATTTCTGATGATGATGATGATGATGAATCTCTGCAAGAATCTCTACAAGAATGTATTACAGCCTTTCCGGAAGAATCCTTATAAGAATCTCTCAAAGGATCTGTAGAAAAACATTCTGAAGGAATCCTTGGAGGATTTTCTAAGCCTTTCTTAAGAAATTCTTGAAGAATTCTCTGCAAGATAAATAATTTGAAGGAATGGAAGAAATCTGGGTAATTTTTTAATAATCTTTTGCAGCTTTTTCAAAGCAATCATTGGAGAAAATCCTTTAGAAAGCTTCTGAGAAAGTTTTGAAGGAGTTCTGAATTTCTGATTCTCAATGTATTTGTTAATCATCTTGGAGTTCTTTTTTTTTTTGAGAAAGTTCATGGAGTTGATTCATTGAGTGTATAACTGACACTGAGGAGTGGTAGTCAAAATACGCGTATCTGTCAAAGGACAAGCATAACAGGTCAGAATTAAAAGGTACAAAACTTATTACACTAATTCGTCGAGGGTATTCTGCTTAGATGATTCGAAAAGTCGGTACAAAATCCTAGGATGGATTTCAGCAAGAGTCCTTAAAAAAAATATCGAAAAATCTGGAAGTTTTTTCGAAGTTACGCTTAGAGAAAAATATGGAGATATTTCTGAAGAATTTATTAGAATCCCTCGAAAAATTTGTGAAGGAACCCCTAGGGCAGCTTCTAAAGGAATCCCTGCAGTAAATTCGCGAATGGATCTCACAGTTTTTTTAAAGAGTCCCGGAGGAATTTCTAAAGAAATCCCAGGAAAAAAAATGACAGAAATTCAGATTTAAAAAAAAATCTCTGGAACAATTTCTAAAGCAAACCCCGGAGAAACTCTGCGACTGTGGAATCGAGTTCAGTTCTAGGCCTACTGGCGACGGAGATAGTCGAGATGTCGAGTGACTCCGTAGCTTGAAGGAATAGAAACGCCCGTCTAGCGAATTGGGAGTCGTGAGTTCGAGTCTCAGCGGAGTACGTAGATTTCTTTTCATAATTCAAATATCAATTTGTTCATCGAGCTCATGTTCTGTTGTGCACATGAATGTCAAAACATTTTCAACAGTATGATTTCCCACATGGGTTAGTCAGCCAAAGCAAAATCAAGAAATCGACATTTACTTGTAGCTGTTTTGATAATCGGCAATCCAATCATTTTAAAAATAAAACGAGTTTTATTATTTTTATATTCATTTATTTATATCAAAACAGTTCTTCAGATCTTTGGCCACTCGACCCTATGATTTTAGACCTTTCAGCCCTAAAAAATCAAACCGCAATCAATATTAGCTTCCCCCGTTCGGAGGTGAACCAACCATTTGGTTGAAAGCCTCTTGAATAAAGACAAATAAATAAATAAATAAATAGCTTCCCCCGTTCATTAGAAGTGCCAACACACTCCAGTCCACACACACCATTTATAGAGAGCCAGTGAGCCCCTCATCAAAGTCCAAAAGACGCCGAAAAACTCCGCGCGCGCGCGACCCACATCCGATCGAAAAGCGTTTATTGAATCGCCTAATAAAGCAGCTAATTTGGTGCGCGTTGATTTGTCTTCTACCAACGTACTCCCCCGTATTCGATATGGTCTCCAGCCACTTACCGCTCGCTTAGCAGCTTCATTCGAGTGCTGTATTTTATTAGTTTTCCTCCGTCCGTCGGACTTCATCATTGCGCGGCGGCGTTTGCCGCCGAGGGTTATTATTTATGATCTCATTGATTTTTGCGTGAGAATTTTCCAGTCCGTTGTAGGAATATGATGGATGGATGGATGATGGATTCGACGCTTGGGTTGCCGCTCGAGTTGCCGTCGAGGTGGGTGGGTTGTTGATCTTGTTCATTTTTCGAGTTGCATCATACTATCTTTTACTAGTTTCACTCATTAACGTGATCAACGGTTACGGCCTTGTGCCTGCCATGTAATCGTTATGTGTGCGATAATGAAGTTGATTTGTTTGTTTGCTCTTGCACTTTTTTTCCCGTGCACATGCCAATAAGAGAGCTCATTTGGGTATTGCGATTGATCAATATGGTTGAATACGTTCCATGTGGAGTTATTGACCTGTAGATTGGGCAGAACATATCAAGCCAGTCCATGAAACACCTTCTTGCCATATGCCTTGCCCGCAGTGTAATTCCGGTTTTGACAACCGTCTGAATCTTGTACCAACTTTTCGAACCCTCTAAGCAGAATACCCTCTTCGAATGAGTGTTATCAGTTTTGTACCTTTTAATTCCGCCCTAATTGCTTATCCTTTGACAGATACGCGTATTTCGACTACCACATGTAATCTTCCACTGATGGATAACTGACACTGAGGAAGATTACAAGTGGTAGTCGAAATACGCGTATCTGTCAAAGGATAAGCAATTAGGGTGGAATTAAAAGGTACAAAACTGATTACACTCATTCGAAAACCGTCTGAATACTGAGTTTACAGTAGAGCACAGCCAGCTTGTGGTACATTTCTTTTCTCCACAAACCGTTCTTCTACAGTACGCCAAAGATCGTCTTAAGATGGTCGCTAGAATACTCCAAGTGCTGGCAATTTCTCTTCGAGCATGGGCTAACAAGCTGCCTTATTGTTCTTGAGGTGCTGAATGGCATGTTCAACTTCAGCGAGGGAGTTGATGATTGGTTCTCATTATCCACATGTTGACGTAGTCGTTTTTTCCATTGTATTCATCTTCATCTACGTCACCTGTGTCATTGAGGTGTTCGTCAAAGTGCTGCTACCACCTTTCGAAATACTTCACGATCTGTGTTGGACACCGGCTTCAGCCAGCGGCTGTACAGACTGAACGAAACTTAACACTAGACAACGGACACACGGATCATGCACCAGTGGATACGAAGAAGAAACTATTCTCGCGAAAAGTTTCATCGCTTGGAGCGGGAATCGAACCCTATAGCATGGTGTGATTAGAAGCTTGGTGATCCTAACCGCACGGCTACGAGGATCCACGCATCTCGACTCGAATATCGAGGTGAGCGATCTTAACTCACCGTGTAAATCAAATGGAAAGTCACCTCATTCGAGTCGAGCTTCGTCACGTCACTCTATTTATAGAATGAGCTTGTTAAAGAACCTCTTCTAGATACATCGTCGATTTCTTGTCAGATTTTCGATTTTGAGGATATCTTAAATAGAATGTTGAGTTTTTAAAAGGTTTTTACATTTCTGAAGACAGAGATCCTTGGCAAAATCCTTAAAACATAGTTGAGAAATTACGCAAATCAAAAATGTAGAATCCAGTTAATTTACAGAGTGTTTACTCATAAGACAAAATAAAATTTCCTGAGTTTTTTAGGCTGGTGAATAAGAATGTTTATGATTCGAAATGTGGGCCATTTTATAAAATTTATGTCGGTTGATTCCCGATGGTCTCGATAACTTTGTTTTTCATGATCTCGATATTTTTTATAGAATCGGTCATCGGGTATCTTTAAAAACAACCGGTTAGGTTAGCCGCTCTTAAATCCATGTTTTTAAACCACTTGACATGGAAAAAAACTGTTTGGTGTAAGTTCTTCTTCTTCTTCTTTCTGGCTCGACGTTCCAACTAGAACTTGGCCTGCCTCTCTTCAACATAGTGTTCTTTGAGCACAATTATTAATTGAAGGGCTTTCTTTACCTGCCATTGCATGAATTCGTATATTGTGAGGCAAGCACAATGATACACTATACTCAGGGAGTCAGGGAAATTTTCCCGACCGGAACGGGAATCGAACCCGCCGTCTCCGGTTTGGCGATCCATAGCCTTAACCATTAGGCTAACGGGAGACCCCGTGGTGTAAGTGAACTGTATAATTTGTATGTTATATGTCAATCTGTGACTAAATGTGAAATTAGTAGTTTGTCCTGAGGATGAATGGATAAAACATTCGAAACGTAGGCTTTTAACCTAACCGGTTGATTTTAAAGAAACCCGAAGACCGATTTAGCGCCAAAAAGTTCCATACATAAAATGTATTACCTTTTAAAAAAATAAATAGAAATATCCTCAATAATAAAGATAAATTTTTAAGGACAAATGTGTAAGATTTATTATCAATGAAATTCTACCACATCAAAAATTTCTTCCAGGAACTTTTCTTGCGAAACTCTTTCAAAATAAAAAAATCGGTTGAAGAATATTTTTAGATTTCCCAGAGTTTTTTTGGCCATTTATACCGAAAATTACTTTCAAAGAAATTACATTAAACATTATAAAAAAAATCTGGAAAAAACATTCTGGTGACCGATCTGAAATTCCGCATACCATATGACCAGTAAATTCCTTCCTTTTAGGTTTCAAACTAGAGTTGGATGTCTATTCTCTGTGCTGGTGATTTTTTTTTACTATACCTTTTTTTCATTAGCGAATAGATGGTAATGGTTGAGATGTCTATAGAAATCCTGCGAAAACCTTACGATCAACAATTTAGAATAAAAACAGCTGGTAAAGATTATTTTGGATATTCTGATGAATACTTTTTAAGGATTATGAATTTCTTCAGAAATTTGCTTGGAAATCTATCCAGAATTTTCCCGAAACATCTTTGAGAATGTCGCCTACAATTCTAGTCATGATTCGTCCTTGAAATTTTCCGGGATTTCTCCTTGGAATTCTTTCGCAATTCCTTCTTTAAGTTCTTTCGCAGTTTCTTCCAACGAGTACTTTATTCTATTTTTTTTTCTATGAAGGTCACGGAGTTTTTTTTTGCTATCTCCAGTTCTGCCAAGATTTTTTCCAAGCGTTTTTTGCGTATTTGCTTCGGGAAGTTTTTCCTGGGATATCTATCAGCATATCAGTGTTCCCCCAAAGATTTCTGCAGTAGTTTTTCGCGGTACCTCCCGGATTTTTTTTCCAAAGTTTTTTTGGTATGCTTCCAGAGTTTCTCACTGGATTTTCCCCAGAGATTCTTCCAAAATTTATATAAAGTTCCTTAAGAAATTTCTCATTTGTTTTACGGGATAGCATTCCAACAGTTTCTCCCGAAGGTCTTGCAGAAATTTTTCCAGGGTTTTTTTTTTCAGAGTTTTTTTTGTCTGTATTTCTCTTGGATTTCCTCTTCAACAGAGCTTTTCGAATGATTCCGACTGATTCTGTAAAAAAATCTCAAGAGAATCACTGCTAGAAATGATGAAAATTACGATGAAAATCCTGAAAATTCCATAACATATTAGCAATAGCTTCTGCAGAAATCGCAAAAGGCATCTCGGAAAAAAACTTTAATAGAAATTCTATAATGTTTTCAGAAAAAAATCTCTGAGAGGCATCCCCCGATCGACACCGTAGAAATCTTCTGAGGGAAGTCCCGAGAAAAACCTCAGGTGAAACTTCAAAAGAAATCCTGCGATAATCTTTGGGAAATGTTTCGGCTGTAATCCTGTACACATTCAGAGAGAAACTCTAGAAAAATGCTCAAGGAAATTTCTTCAATAAATAACAGAAGTAACTCAAGAAAAAATACTGGGAGGAACCCTTGGAACATTCAGAGAGAAACTCTAGAAAAATGCTCAAGGAAATTTCTTCAATAAATAACAGAAGTAACTCAAGAAGAAATAATGGGAGGAACTTTTGCAGAAACCCTTGGAACAGCTCTAGTACAAATCCCAGGAATAGCTTTTATGGAAATTAAAAATCGCGAAATCTTCTGAAGATCTTCCAAATATAATAACGGAAGAAATTGCGGAAAATATTTAAGGAATTCCGAGAAAAACTCTAGGAGAAGTTCTGCAACGTCATTTAAAATATATCCTGAGAGAAACTCTTATGCAGATCTCGAGACAAACTCCGGAAGAAATCCCATGAAAATTGCTTTGAACAAAACGCCGGAGGATTTCCGGGAAAAATCGCAGGATGAACTCTAGGAGCGATACCAGGAAAACCTCTGGAAAAATTCTGGAAAGAAATTCTGTGATCTAGAATCTTGGAAAAATGCCCGTACGAATCCGGAAGAATATCTGGAAGAAATTCAAACATGAATACCAAGAAAAATTATGTGAAAAAATGCGGAAGGAATCTTGTGAGAAATCCTGGAAATCATTCCCTGAAGTATTTCTTAAGAAGTATGTCTTATTTTTTACAGTTCAGACTACAAACATGTAGTAAAATCTCATGTACGAAAAAAGTAAACACATATTCGAAAACATTTTTATTTACACCAAGAATAATGTAACACATACTTTCTGTGTACTTTATTTCTGAGTAGATCTACTAGTATGTAGTACAATTGGATAGTTTTTGTTCATTAGACCCATTTTTTATTTTTTTATCGTAGCAAAGTTTTCCCTGAGTATTCAAGGTGTTCCCTGAGTATTCCATATTTGCCTGTCAAATAAATTTCCCTAAGGATTCCCGGTTTTCCATTCTGATGTACCTGACTTCGTTATTGATCTTAACTAATATTTGCCATCATTAGAATCCTTCTAATGATTGTGCTGTGGACCCACTTTGATCTCATTTATTTTGAAAATATTTCGAACGCTACCATTAAGATTGAGAATTAATGAGTTTTAAACATTCCCAGCGCGAATCTGAGCCAATTAGATCAGTCTAATACAGTGTTTCCCAAACTTTTAGGAGGTATCGCCCCCTTGAAACATGACAAAAAACATTTTCGCCCCCCCTAAAGAGATATAGTTTTTCCATGATGAAAGTCTGAAAATATGCTTAGCGAAAGCCTTTAAAAATCCACTATTTGAGACAATTGCGGCAAAACTGGTATTCAATGTTTGTAAATTAGTATCGTGCTCATTTTTATTGAGTTGTTATGCAAATGCATTGATTGTAAGCATTCCAAAAACCTGCATTATTCAATGTAAAACAATACATTTTTGTATCATGTTTGTGCTATCAATATTGTTGAACAAAATCGAGAAAAACAGAACGGACTGTGAACATTTACACACATGTTATGCTCAACCAGATGTTTTACCAGTATTCAAAAAGGGGGTTCTTCAATTCCCGAGATGTTTGGTTACAAGTACTCAAATAAGACTGGTGGGAAATTGATGAACAATTACAAAAATATCTTTTATGCAAAACGTACAACTCAGGAATACAGGGTGTTAGGTTCATGAGTGCAAACTTTTTAAAGGGTGATAGAGGACCATAAATGGTGAAAAAAATTGTTCTACGCATATGGTCAAATCTCAGCCGTTTCGTAGTTATTGAACTCCCCATGTTTTTGACTCTTATTGCCTTAACTGGCTATAACTTTAAAATGGTCAAACTTATCGCACTTTTTTTACTCTTATTCGAAAGATTATTGAATTTTCTATCAAATGACATCTTTGAACCGATTGGTTTAGCTAAATAACTAAGTTTTCTAGAGCAAAATAGCTAAAAATAGCGTGTTTTTAGGTGTTTATGTCCATTATCTTTAAAACATGCGTAATAAATTAAAATTCTTTCTTTGGGAAAGTTGTGGCCCCTGTTCCACTCTACAATTTGTTCTTTGACGCCAAACTTCTAACTCTTATCGTTTTCTTGCAATTTTGATTTTAATGTGCAGCACAGTGCGCAAAAAAGTGCTTACCATGACGATTGCAAATTTCTTATCTGAAATGCGACGTTTAAATCGAAATTGCAAGAAAACGATAAGAGATAGAAGTTTGATGTCAAAGAACAAATTGTAGAGTGAAACAGGGGCCACAACTTCGCCAAAGAAAGAATTTTAAATTATTACGCATTTTTCAAAGATAATTGACAAAAACAAATTGAAACACACAACTTTTAGGCTATTTGATCTAGAAAACTTAGTTATTTAACTAAACCGATCGGTTCAAAGATGCCACTTGATAGAAAATTCAATAATCTTTCGAATAAGGGTTAAAAAAGTGCGATAAGTTTGACCATTTTAAAGTTATAGCCAGTTAAGGCAATAAGAGTCAAAAACATGGGGAGTTCAATAACTACGAAACGGTTGAGATTTGACCATATGCGTAGAACAATTTTTTTCACCATTTATGGTCCTCTATCACCCTTTAAAAAGTTTGCACTCAGGAACCTAACACCCTGTATATTGGTGTATTTTCAAATGTAGTCAGCTTTGCTCAGTAATTGAAAATTAAGAAAATCCAGTGATGCGAATGCGTAGGGCCAATATAGCCGAGGCGGTAAATGCACGGGTATTCAGCATGACCATGCTGAGGGTGACAGGTTCGATTCCCGGTCGGTCCAGGATCTTTTCGTAAAGGAAATTTCCTTGACTTCCTTGGGCATAGAGTATCTTCGTGCCTGCCACACGATATACGCATGCAAAATGGTCATTGGCAGAGGAAGCTCTCAGTTAATAACTGTGGAAGTGCTCATAGAACACTAAGCTGAGAAGCAGGCTTTGTCCCAATGAGGACGTTATGCCAAGAAGAGAGAGAGAGAGAGAGTGATGCGAATTGACAAGCTTCCAATGAATTGGAATACGTTTTATTGTCAAATAAGTAGATATGCTGACATGCAGTCATTACTCGGATTTAAGGAAAATTTTCAAAATAGCTCCTAGTAATTAACAATGTTTGGAATTCCTCCGGGAAGCTTATCTGAAATATGTTCAAACAATGTGTGACTTTCTTTCGAAAAGTGTCCTAAGATTCATCTTGAACTTCATGATTTTGATCGAAATTTTCATAAAAAAACGCATATAAATTAAAAACACAACTTTCTTATCGAGCCAAAAAAAAATGTTCCTTTTAAAATTTGGCCAAAAATGAATCATGAATTTTCGTCACAGAAGTTTCTTATTTATTTGATCTTCAGAATCACTAGGAATTCTTTAGTGTAGCAGTTTTCTTTGTTTTCGTTTTCTTGGAATTTTGCCAAAAAATTCACTTCCAATCTGTGGCAATCCTATTCCTACCTAATGGATCTGACTGGAGCCAACATCTATCATGTATCCACAATAACAAAGCATTGGTTATACAAATGTTTACATACAAGATGTTAGATTCTTAAACATGGCGGCCTCGCACCTTGGTAGTTCATATAACCATTGAATATTTGGTAAAATTTAGTCAATCTAGGAACAGATATTTTTCAATAGTCCTAGAAACAAAAAATCTTGAAATGTGAAGGAGTTTTTATGATTTAGTTGACGTTCTGGACTTTTCAATACTTTTGATATTTCTCAATTATTTAAAAAATCGCCCCCTTTTTTAGTATTTTCGCCCCCCAATTTTGTTTTTTTTAAATTTTCGCCACCTTCGACCTGATTTTCGCCCCGGTGGGCGATTTTGCCCACTTTGGGAATCACCGGTCTAATACATAACAACTCCAAACCTAGCGGCCTTGAACCCTCTGCAATGCCAAACAATGTTTCCTCGAACTCCAAGGAGAATACATTTTACTAAGGTGGCGCAGATAAACATTGCAAACCACTGGTTGTCTCTTCCACTCTTCTGGTGTTCTTATGCAACTAAAATAGTGACGTCACTATTTCAGTTCCATAAGAACACCAGAAGAATGGAAGAGACAACCAGTGGTTTGCAATGTTTATCTGCGCCACCTTAGTAAAATGTATTCTCCTTGCTCGAACTCCGGATCTGTCCGCCACCAACCAAAGCAAAACTCCCGCTCAAAACAACAAACAAAACGAAAAACCAATTAAAACCAACCACGATTATCGATCGCTTTTCCTGTTTTCCTCCGACTTCCACCATCGATTCCGAAAATTTGAACTAGTTCATACAACTACAACTCACGGGCAGCCCCACAGAAGGTGTTCGGATTGCGTGAGTTTGGACCCAGCAAACATGCATGCGAGAGCCACTATAACTCTAGGACCGTAGCGTGTATTAATGTGATTGTAATTCTGTTTTTGATGAGAGTGAAAGTTATGTAGGTATAGAGTAGGGGCAACCGTGTCGTGTGTGAGGGAACTCGGAAGAACCTTAATCGGACAATCCGGATACGCAACTCAACGCCACCGACCGCCGCGTCGACCGTGGCCACCTTGAAGATTGAATATGGTGGTGGTGGGTTTCGAGGGGCGGCTTTCTCCTTTCAACTCTCGAACCCTAGGTTGGGCCGGCTTTTTGGCTTCGCCCCTTCGGTTTCGCCCACTGCTTCTGCTGCTTAACTCCCCGGTAGGTAGACATCAAAACGCATTATTTTTCATATGTCGACCGGCGGCGCGGCGGAGGAAGACTTTCGAAATGGAACCGAAACAATGCAGCAGCCAGAGCACTTAGCATCCGAAATCGGTGTTGCATGCACTAGTAAACCGACATCAACTTGAGTAACCTATTCATCACGGTCAACGTCGTACCTAGTCGTCGTCCCCGCCGGTCACTATTACCATCAAGGTATGGTTTGCGGGACTTTCCGTGGTGCGCTGCGTGTTGGATGGATGACCGCTGTTCGTTTGGGATGATGAGATCTAAACTCTTTTAATTACCGTTGCATGGGTCATCACCGCTCGTGGCTGCAGCTGCTGCAGCCTGTATGGCCGTTGTTAGTTAGTTCGAAAAGCAGTTTCACGAGTAGAAAAAAAAACTCCGGCACCTCTGGCATTAAAAGTAATTAACATGTTGTCTTTTTGAAGCACCTTTCGCATGGAATATCTTGTTTTAAAGGTCGTCGAGTAGCGATTGCTACATTATGGAACGTCCATAAATCTTGCCCGGTACGGGTTTGAAAAGTCGATACAAGATCAAATCTACAGGAATCTCCCGAGGAATTCTTGTAGGAATCTCCGGAGGAATTCCAGGAGGAACTCTTGGAGGAATCTCCGCAGAAGTTCCTGGAGGAATCTCCGCAGGAGTTGCTGGAGGAATCTCCGCAGGAGTTGCTGGAGGAATCTCCGCAGGAGTTGCTGGAGGAATCTCCGCAGGAGTTGCTGGAGGAATCTCCGCAGGAGTTGCTGGAGGAATCTCCGCAGGAGTTGCTGGAGGAATCTCCGCAGGAGTTGCTGGAGGAATCTCCGCAGGAGTTGCTGGAGGAATCTCCGCAGGAGTTGCTGGAGGAATCTCCGCAGGAGTTGCTGGAGGAATCTCCGCAGGAGTTGCTGGAGGAATCTCCGCAGGAGTTGCTGGAGGAATCTCCGCAGGAGTTGCTGGAGGAATCTCCGCAGGAGTTGCTGGAGGAATCTCCGCAGGAGTTGCTGGAGGAATCTCCGCAGGAGTTGCTGGAGGAATCTCCGCAGGAGTTGCTGGAGGAATCTCCGCAGGAGTTGCTGGAGGAATCTCCGCAGGAGTTGCTGGAGGAATCTCCGCAGGAGTTGCTGGAGGAATCTCCGCAGGAGTTGCTGGAGGAATCTCCGCAGGAGTTGCTGGAGGAATCTCCGCAGGAGTTGCTGGAGGAATCTCCGCAGGAGTTGCTGGAGGAATCTCCGCAGGAGTTGCTGGAGGAATCTCCGCAGGAGTTGCTGGAGGAATCTCCGCAGGAGTTGCTGGAGGAATCTCCGCAGGAGTTGCTGGAGGAATCTCCGCAGGAGTTGCTGGAGGAATCTCCGCAGGAGTTGCTGGAGGAATCTCCGCAGGAGTTGCTGGAGGAATCTCCGCAGGAGTTGCTGGAGGAATCTCCGCAGGAGTTGCTGGAGGAATCTCCGCAGGAGTTGCTGGAGGAATCTCCGCAGGAGTTGCTGGAGGAATCTCCGCAGGAGTTGCTGGAGGAATCTCCGCAGGAGTTGCTGGAGGAATCTCCGCAGGAGTTGCTGGAGGAATCTCCGCAGGAGTTGCTGGAGGAATCTCCGCAGGAGTTGCTGGAGGAATCTCCGCAGGAGTTGCTGGAGGAATCTCCGCAGGAGTTGCTGGAGGAATCTCCGCAGGAGTTGCTGGAGGAATCTCCGCAGGAGTTGCTGGAGGAATCTCCGCAGGAGTTGCTGGAGGAATCTCCGCAGGAGTTGCTGGAGGAATCTCCGCAGGAGTTGCTGGAGGAATCTCCGCAGGAGTTGCTGGAGGAATCTCCGCAGGAGTTGCTGGAGGAATCTCCGCAGGAGTTGCTGGAGGAATCTCCGCAGGAGTTGCTGGAGGAATCTCCGCAGGAGTTGCTGGAGGAATCTCCGCAGGAGTTGCTGGAGGAATCTCCGCAGGAGTTGCTGGAGGAATCTCCGCAGGAGTTGCTGGAGGAATCTCCGCAGGAGTTGCTGGAGGAATCTCCGCAGGAGTTGCTGGAGGAATCTCCGGAGGAACTACTGGACGAATCTCCGGAGGAACTCCTGGAGGAATCGCCGGAGGAACTCCTGGAGAATCGCCGGAGGAACTCCTGGAGGAATCGCCGGAGGAACTCCTGGAGGAATCGCCGGAGGAACTCTTGGAGGAATCGCCGGAGGAACTCCTGGAGGAATCTCCGGAGGAACTCCTGGAGGAATCTCCGGAGGAACTCCTGGAGGAATCTCCGGAGGAACTCCTGGAGGAATCTCCGGAGGAACTCCTGGAGGAATCTCCGGAGGAACTCCTGGAGGAATCTCCGGAGGAACTCCTGGAGGAATCTCCGGAGGAACTCCTGGAGGAATCTCCGGAGGAACTCCTGGAGGAATCTCCGGAGGAACTCCTGGAGGAATCTCCGGAGGAACTCCTGGAGGAATCTCCGGAGGAACTCCTGGAGGAATCTCCGGAGGAACTCCTGGAGGAATCTCCGGAGGAACTCCTGGAGGAATCTCCGGAGGAACTCCTGGAGGAATCTCCGGAGGAACTCCTGGAGGAATCTCCGGAGGAACTCCTGGAGGAATCTCCGGAGGAACTCCTGGAGGAATCTCCGGAGGAACTCCTGGAGGAATCTCCGGAGGAACTCCTGGAGGAATCTCCGGAGGAACTCCTGGAGGAATCTCCGGAGGAACTCCTGGAGGAATCTCCGGAGGAACTCCTGGAGGAATCTCCGGAGGAACTCCTGGAGGAATCTCCGGAGGAACTCCTGGAGGAATCTCCGGAGGAACTCCTGGAGGAATCTCCGGAGGAACTCCTGGAGGAATCTCCGGAGGAACTCCTGGAGGAATCTCCGGAGGAACTCCTGGAGGAATCTCCGGAGGAACTCCTGGAGGAATCTCCGGAGGAACTCCTGGAGGAATCTCCGGAGGAACTCCTGGAGGAATCTCCGGAGGAACTCCTGGAGGAATCTCCGGAGGAACTCCTGGAGGAATCTCCGGAGGAACTCCTGGAGGAATCTCCGGAGGAACTCCTGGAGGAATCTCCGGAGGAACTCCTGGAGGAATCTCCGGAGGAACTCCTGGAGGAATCTCCGGAGGAACTCCTGGAGGAATCTCCGGAGGAACTCCTGGAGGAATCTCCGGAGGAACTCCTGGAGGAATCTCCGGAGGAACTCCTGGAGGAATCTCCGGAGGAACTCCTGGAGGAATCTCCGGAGGAACTCCTGGAGGAATCTCCGGAGGAACTCCTGGAGGAATCTCCGGAGGAACTCCTGGAGGAATCTCCGGAGGAACTCCTGGAGGAATCTCCGGAGGAACTCCTGGAGGAATCTCCGGAGGAACTCCTGGAGGAATCTCCGGAGGAACTCCTGGAGGAATCTCCGGAGGAACTCCTGGAGGAATCTCCGGAGGAACTCCTGGAGGAATCTCCGGAGGAACTCCTGGAGGAATCTCCGGAGGAACTCCTGGAGGAATCTCCGGAGGAACTCCTGGAGGAATCTCCGGAGGAACTCCTGGAGGAATCTCCGGAGGAACTCCTGGAGGAATCTCCGGAGGAACTCCTGGAGGAATCTCCGGAGGAACTCCTGGAGGAATCTCCGGAGGAACTCCTGGAGGAATCTCCGGAGGAACTCCTGGAGGAATCTCCGGAGGAACTCCTGGAGGAATCTCCGGAGGAACTCCTGGAGGAATCTCCGGAGGAACTCCTGGAGGAATCTCCGGAGGAACTCCTGGAGGAATCTCCGGAGGAACTCCTGGAGGAATCTCCGGAGGAACTCCTGGAGGAATCTCCGGAGGAACTCCTGGAGGAATCTCCGGAGGAACTCCTGGAGGAATCTCCGGAGGAACTCCTGGAGGAATCTCCGGAGGAACTCCTGGAGGAATCTCCGGAGGAACTCCTGGAGGAATCTCCGGAGGAACTCCTGGAGGAATCTCCGGAGGAACTCCTGGAGGAATCTCCGGAGGAACTCCTGGAGGAATCTCCGGAGGAACTCCTGGAGGAATCTCCGGAGGAACTCCTGGAGGAATCTCCGGAGGAACTCCTGGAGGAATCTCCGGAGGAACTCCTGGAGGAATCTCCGGAGGAACTCCTGGAGGAATCTCCGGAGGAACTCCTGGAGGAATCTCCGGAGGAACTCCTGGAGGAATCTCCGGAGGAACTCCTGGAGGAATCTCCGGAGGAACTCCTGGAGGAATCTCCGGAGGAACTCCTGGAGGAATCTCCGGAGGAACTCCTGGAGGAATCTCCGGAGGAACTCCTGGAGGAATCTCCGGAGGAACTCCTGGAGGAATCTCCGGAGGAACTCCTGGAGGAATCTCCGGAGGAACTCCTGGAGGAATCTCCGGAGGAACTCCTGGAGGAATCTCCGGAGGAACTCCTGGAGGAATCTCCGGAGGAACTCCTGGAGGAATCTCCGGAGGAACTCCTGGAGGAATCTCCGGAGGAACTCCTGGAGGAATCTCCGGAGGAACTCCTGGAGGAATCTCCGGAGGAACTCCTGGAGGAATCTCCGGAGGAACTCCTGGAGGAATCTCCGGAGGAACTCCTGGAGGAATCTCCGGAGGAACTCCTGGAGGAATCTCCGGAGGAACTCCTGGAGGAATCTCCGGAGGAACTCCTGGAGGAATCTCCGGAGGAACTCCTGGAGGAATCTCCGGAGGAACTCCTGGAGGAATCTCCGGAGGAACTCCTGGAGGAATCTCCGGAGGAACTCCTGGAGGAATCTCCGGAGGAACTCCTGGAGGAATCTCCGGAGGAACTCCTGGAGGAATCTCCGGAGGAACTCCTGGAGGAATCTCCGGAGGAACTCCTGGAGGAATCTCCGGAGGAACTCCTGGAGGAATCTCCGGAGGAACTCCTGGAGGAATCTCCGGAGGAACTCCTGGAGGAATCTCCGGAGGAACTCCTGGAGGAATCTCCGGAGGAACTCCTGGAGGAATCTCCGGAGGAACTCCTGGAGGAATCTCCGGAGGAACTCCTGGAGGAATCTCCGGAGGAACTCCTGGAGGAATCTCCGGAGGAACTCCTGGAGGAATCTCCGGAGGAACTCCTGGAGGAATCTCCGGAGGAACTCCTGGAGGAATCTCCGGAGGAACTCCTGGAGGAATCTCCGGAGGAACTCCTGGAGGAATCTCCGGAGGAACTCCTGGAGGAATCTCCGGAGGAACTCCTGGAGGAATCGCCGGAGGAACTCCTGGAGGAATCGCCGGAGGAACTCCTGGAGGAATCTCCGGAGGAACTCCTGGAGGAATCTCCGGAGGAACTCCTGGAGGAATCTCCGGAGGAACTCCTGGAGGAATCTCCGGAGGAACTCCTGGAGGAATCGCCGGAGGAACTCCTGGAGGAATCTCCGGAGGAACTCCTGGAGGAATCTGCGGAGGAACTCCTGGAGGAATCTCCGGAGGAACTCCTGGAGGAATCTCCGGAGGAACTCCTGGAGGAATCTCCGGAGGAACTCCTGGAGGAATCTCCGGAGGAACTCCTGGAGGAATCTCCGGAGGAACTCCTGGAGGAATCTCCGGAGGAACTCCTGGAGGAATCTCCGGAGGAACTCCTGGAGGAATCGCCGGAGGAACTCCTGGAGGAATCGCCGGAGGAACTCCTGGAGGAATCGCCGGAGGAACTCCTGGAGGAATCGCCGGAGGAACTCCTGGAGGAATCGCCGGAGGAACTCCTGGAGGAATCGCCGGAGGAACTCCTGGAGGAATCGCCGGAGGAACTCCTGGAGGAATCGCCGGAGGAACTCCTGGAGGAATCGCCGGAGGAACTCCTGGAGGAATCTCCGGAGGAACTCCTGGAGGAATCTCCGGAGGAACTCCTGGAGGAATCTCCGGAGGAACTCCTGGAGGAATCTCCGGAGGAACTCCTGGAGGAATCTCCGGAGGAACTCCTGGAGGAATCTCCGGAGGAACTCCTGGAGGAATCTCCGGAGGAACTCCTGGAGGAATCTCCGGAGGAACTCCTGGAGGAATCTCCGGAGGAACTCCTGGAGGAATCTCCGGAGGAACTCCTGGAGGAATCTCCGGAGGAACTCCTGGAGGAATCTCCGGAGGAACTCCTGGAGGAATCTCCGGAGGAACTCCTGGAGGAATCTCCGGAGGAACTCCTGGAGGAATCTCCGGAGGAACTCCTGGAGGAATCTCCGGAGGAACTCCTGGAGGAATCTCCGGAGGAACTCCTGGAGGAATCTCCGGAGGAACTCCTGGAGGAATCTCCGGAGGAACTCCTGGAGGAATCTCCAGAGGAACTCCTGGAGGAATCTCCGGAGGAACTCCTGGAGGAATCTCCGGAGGAACTCCTGGAGGAATCTCCGGAGGAACTCCTGGAGGAATCTCCGGAGGAACTCCTGGAGGAATCTCCGGAGGAACTCCTGGAGGAATCTCCGGAGGAACTCCTGGAGGAATCTCCGGAGGAACTCCTGGAGGAATCTCCGGAGGAACTCCTGGAGGAATCTCCGGAGGAACTCCTGGAGGAATCTTCGGAGGAACTCCTGGAGGAATCTCCGGAGGAACTCCTGGAGGAATCTCCGGAGGAACTCCTGGAGGAATCTCCAGAGGAACTCCTGGAGGAATCTCCAGAGGAACTCCTGGAGGAATCTCCGGAGGAACTCCTGGAGGAATCTCCGGAGGAACTCCTGGAGGAATCTCCGGAGGAACTCCTGGAGGAATCTCCGGAGGAACTCCTGGAGGAATCTCCGGAGGAACTCCTGGAGGAATCTCCGGAGGAACTCCTGGAGGAATCTCCGGAGGAACTCCTGGAGGAATCTCCGGAGGAACTCCTGGAGGAATCTCCGGAGGAACTCCTGGAGGAATCTCCGGAGGAACTCCTGGAGGAATCTCCGGACACGCAAAAAAACCAGTTCCGATATACGTGAACTCCCAGTCACGGCAACGGGAACTATGCATAGCAACGATAACAACAATAAGAAATGTACACCGTGAACTAGAGTTCACGTTTTCTAGAACGCCCATATTGACAGCTGGAACTAGTTCCAGTTCACGGTGTATATTTGCTTGTTCTCATATTTGCGTTTGTTTGTTCACGTTTATCAGAACGGATTTCTGAGCGTGGAGGAACTCCTGGAGGAATCTCCAGAGGAACTCCTGGAGGAATCTCCGGAGGAACTCCTGGAGGAATCTCCGGAGGAACTCCTGGAGGAATCTCCGGAGGAACTCCTGGAGGAATCTCCGGAGGAACTCCTGGAGGAATCTCCAGAGGAATTTCTGGCGGAATCTCCGGAGGAATTTCTGGCGGAATCTCCGGAGGAATTTCTGGAGGGATCTCCGGAGGTATTTCTGAAGAAATTCCCGGAGGAATTCCTGAAGAAATCCCCGGAGAAATTCCTGGGGTAATCTCCAGAGGAATTTCTGGAGGAATCTCCGGAGGAAGCCGATTTTTTTATCTTCATCAACGAACTTTTTAACCCAGGGCTAGTTCATCTCGGGACCCTCGCTTTACTTTCCTTCCGAACCTACATTTTGTCTGTTTGTCGGGAATGGGATTCGATCCCAGGTCCTCGGCGTGATAGTGAAGTGTTCTAAGTGCTGTCATTCATCATTTCATTCCCAAAGTAATTCTCGTAATATATGCAAATAAGTGAAGTAAATTAATCAGAAGGTTGAAATTACAGAGGCAGTTAGTCGATTTGCTTGGCAGTCAATTGTAGCAGTGTTCGGATAACGGACGATCGACATGTTACACTGTTTCTACTGACTGATCGATCGTGTGTGTGTACTGTAGATGCACCAGCACCGCCCATCATGTACAAGGAATATGTAGCGAAGCGAGGGATGACTGCCCCGATCATCGACCACGCATTCGTTGCGTAGAGTCTGGTGATGATTACCTATCCATGTGGTGCGGCGTGTTCAACGCTGCGCCGCCGTTGCGGTAGGTAACCATGAAGAAAAAATGGCTTGTAATTTGGGTGCTTACGACAAGCTTCTTTCTCGCGTGACGTAAGACCATCACGACTGGAAAACACGCTTTCGAGGGGAACTGGGGGGCTTTGGGCTTATTGCAAACGATGTGTTTATCTGTCAGCGGTTTTTGGGGTTTGAAAGAAAACAATAGGATTCGTTGTTCATCGGTTTGGTCCATTATACCTACTAATCTGCATATGGTTCTGCAGATAATTTGATATAATTTTCCAATCTACTTAGATATAGCGTACATGTGTGACGGTTTTGGTTATAATCCGGCCTTTGCAATGTTAGAAAACAACACATTTGTTTTTAGTAAGACAGATTTCATCTTACATACATTCCTCGGGTATGCCAAATCGGGTGCACTGGCTCTACACATTTTACACGCAAGCTATATGTTCTAAAAGGCCATACAGAACAAATTTACTTTGTCTCAACTTCCAATTATCTATTTTCAACCAACTTGCTATCCTCCAGACAAACACATCCCAACCCCTTTGCTTTTACCACTTCCTGTCTGCGCTGTCGGCATCTTACTTCCGGACAAAAACACGCAGACATAGGCAGGCAGCCGAGCTCAAGTGCCATCTCCATGTCGTCGCTATCGCAGCAATCACAGCATCCTCCCCAAGGCGCAAAAGGAGGACCAAGTACCATCATCCTGCTCCGGTCGTCGTCGTATAGAGGCGTTCAAGTGGGGACTTGAACAAGCCAAGCATTGAGAAAACTGGCAGTCGTCGGGATTTACGCGCATGCGACACATCCCCTCTGCTCTGTGGGATGTTTTTTGCACGGCAAAAATAGTCTGGAATGAAGATTTTCACTGACTGTAGCAAAAGACACGCAAAAATCCTTATCTTTTCGTTATGGTTGGATGCTAATCAGTGCGCCATATCTACGACAAGATCCATCACTTCCAATGATATCATCAATTAGGGTGACACAGTTTTAGCAAGCTATTTCTTTACAAACATAGCGACACAGACTGGTGGTGATAACAACCAGGTAATAATATAATATTGACCTCAGGGATCAGTGTTATAACAGTTTCTTCGAGGCAAATATAGAAATTTACAATATTAACACCTGGTAAACAAATAATGGAAGTTGCAACATCGTTCTTATTTTTGCGCGATGCTTGGAAACTTATTCACTGATATACTGAGTCACATTGAAGAAACTTTTTTGGGTGCAGTTAGTTGTCACATATGCAGTAATAGTCTACCGTGGGCGAGCGATTGCATCATCAACTCTTCTCTATTTCCCTTATTCAGGATTTACACACCGATGACTCCTAATCGGTAAGCTAAGTCAGTTCTCATCAAATAGCAAAATAATTTTACAAAATGTTTTAATGACTTTGTAATCTAGTACAGTTGATTTAATCCCGTTCGTATTCAGGCGAAAAAAAACTAAATGTCTTCCCTTTGTCGCTGTCGCATCAACTGTAAAGTTTGGCTTCGGTTGCAACAAATCCCGCCTAAGCCGGGCCGATAAGCTGCTACGTTGCGTTTCTTTCTAGCTCATCTACCAAACAAACAAAAACTAGTAGCAAACATTTCCTCATTCACCCACCCGAGACAGAGTCGTCCCTTCGCTGCCCCATACAAGAACAACACAAAACTCATCGAGCTTCGGAGAATTTCTGCTGACTGGCAGGTGCTTTGCCATGTGTGCGGCGAACGCGTCGTCGTCGTAATCGATTGCAGAAATCGATACATTCGTAACCACTCAGTCAAGTCATTCGTCGCAGATAAACACCCTCAACCGCGCACACCGGTATGACGTAAATCCAGCCAGCCAGCCAGCCAGCCAGTAGTGTCACCGAACACCGGAATCAAATTATTTCTTTTCACCGCTACTTTGCTTGCAGTGCTCCTGGAGGAAGGCAGGTGTTTTCCCGCGGGTAGGATGGAAATGAAAAATGGCGGTAATAAATATTGATTTCATGCGCTAATTTTAAACTACCGGGACAAGAACCGGTAACAGTTCGATCATTTGGCGATTACTGTGCGTTCCTACTGGCATTTGCCAGTTTCATGGAAATCATTTCGGTGACACTATCAGCTTCGTATGAATGATTTGGTGGCCTTATTCTTTTTCATGTAGACAAAATCTACAAACTATGAGCTTTTTGAAAAAAAAATGTAAAAAAATTAAAGTAATATTACTGTTGGTTTAATACACAGAACGACTAGGTTAAAATGTATTGACACCTAGGCCTGAGGAATCGTAGAGCTGTCTACATCTTTCATGGGTGTCCAAAACTAACCATTCATCCCCAACAGTCGCAAGGACGTGGCCAGGACAGTTCTCGATCATTGGATGATTGCGTCAGTCTTGTCTAAAAGTCAGAGTGAGATTAGTCCCAAATCTTTGTGCTTTGGCTCGGACGGGAAGGAGGCAGCCCTCATAACTGCGGTCTATGACTGTACCACCTACGCTACGGATTTGTGCGACTCGCTTAATGCTAATGCTAATACTTATAATAATAGAAAAACTCTTCATTTAACAATTTTTATTTTATCTTGCACTGATAACAAAAATCGTTATCCATTTGCCACAATCGATAGCATGAATTGTTATCAACTTGCTGTCACAGGAACATTTTTCTGCTCTCCCTTTCGATGTTTTAACCGTTAAAACGCCCAAAACGATAACAACGTGAATAATCAAAATTTGCAATATTAGAACATCAAAATTGTAGTTTTAAACTTGCTATCAGACTTTGCTCCGGTAGCTGAACGTACAATTGGTATTTGCTACTCCGTGATTGACTAGGCCAATCAAAATTGCACAGGGAATCAACAAACAGAGCTTGGGAGTAGCTTACCGTACTCATTGTGCTTTGTGCATCTTAGAGAATTCCGAACTTTATTAAATCAATAACGGCGCTGCCCACGTCCTTATGGTCATCGAGGAAGGTAAGGAATATTAGTATGAGATTCCCGGTTTGTCCAGGATCATTCTGTATGGAAGAAATGTAACCCGTTGTAGCATAATTAATAACGTTTGCATTCAAAAAATGACTTTTTCCGAAGTGAGCTAAAAAAAATATAAGCAAAATACAAACAAGTAGTTATTTTTGATTACAAACAACATTTATTGGTTATGCTAGAAAAAATGGACGTTAAAAGCAGTTTTATTAAAATTTGTTAAAGTTAGTGAGAAAGTTAGTTTCAGTGGCCGAAAATAAACGTGTTGAATTATTTTTCTACATTTTCACCTTTTTGAGCTATTTGTCTATGAGAATTAATATACGAACGAATACTACAGTAATCTCCAAAATAATTTCAAGGAAAATCTCTGAGAGCACCCTTCAGAAATACTGGAAGGAATTCCAGAAGAAACTTAGGAAGGGATCCCAAGAACTCTCTATAAAGGAATCTTGAAAGCATTTTGGAGAAACTATTAAAAGAATATCAGAAGGATTCCCTGGAAGAATCCTGGAACACATCCTACA
Organism: Aedes albopictus; assembly: GCF_035046485.1. Lineage (NCBI taxonomy): Eukaryota > Metazoa > Arthropoda > Insecta > Diptera > Culicidae > Aedes > Aedes albopictus. The sequence continues at coordinate 486,242,510 of NC_085137.1, read as the reverse complement.
AGAAAATCCGTAAAGAACAAATAAAAAAAAACTTGCTGGAGATATCTCAGAAATACCTTAAATGAATACCTGAAGAAATGGCGGAAGAAATCCATCGTAGGACGAATTTCTAAATTCCTAAAAAATCTGGAAGTGTTGCCTGAAAGAATCTCAAAAGGAGTCCTTTTGAATACCCAGCAGGAATCCCTTATAATATCGCGAGAGTGATCTCTGAAAGAATCGTCAAAGAACGCATGAAGGAATCCCAAGAGTAATCCCTCAGAGGTTCTCAAACTTTTTGCTATCGCGGCGCCTTTTGAAATTTTCGAAAAATCCGCGGCGCACTAACATTTTTTAACTGCGAATTTTTATTATTTAAGAACAGCTTCAGCACAAAAATGTAAATGCAAAATTGTGAAGTATTTTCAGTTCCATGTTTTCTTTCTAGTGAATGGATTTCCACAATTTTTACACATAACAATCGTGAGTATGTATGTAGGATGTATGCGAAATTTGAGCTAAATCCACCAATAAACAAAAAAGTTGTTCATACACCAATCGGACACATCTCATATAGAACCAGATGGGGGCTACTTTGGACATTTTTATCTGTAACAAAACTGTTTTGCAAATTCCACGGTTATTTAGAAAACTACTTTGTACCAATACTGTAGTATACTATATCAGACATGATTTCAATAAATATATGCGTTTTAAGATGGTTCTGTGCTACCTTTGGTATTATGAGCAGCGTGATATTGCTATATAAATAGCCTGAAAAAAGGGGCCATCAATCGTTTATTTAGGTGAAACGGTCGTTTATAATTTATAACGATACAAATTTTCGATTGTATATGCTACGTTGATACATTTTGAATGAAATGATCAACCCTTTGAAATTTATTAACTGTAGAAACAATGCTTACAGACCAAATGTTCTGATGCATTATGTATATTTTATTGGTTTATTCGATGTATTTTCGCGGCCTGACAAGCAATAAACGGTCTTTTTGAAAAATAATTTCAACCAAATGAAGGAAAAACTATTGCTTCATAATAGTCCCAAAGACATCAAACTGATTTGAACCATATTTTGAATTAAAAAAAATCCATATTCAAAAGTGTCCAAAGTAGCCCCGCATTTCAAAAATAGCCCCGCACGACGGTAATTCAATCAAAAACAGTGAAACTGTCGCAATACTTTGATAATTTCGGGTGAATTGAACTGATTTAACAGAATTTTACGAGAATCTTAAATTTCTACGGAAATGGCCAAACTTTCAAAGATAGTTAGTTAATAATGTAGTATAGAAAACTTCAGCAAACTAAGATACAAAAATAGAGTGTTCAGGACCTGGTTGCTGGATGGATCATTCATTACCAAGCTTGACAGGTTATCTTTCAAATGAGTTTTATTTTATATTTTATTAGTTTTTTTTTGATCCACCATTGAAGAAGTTGATAAACCTTCAGGAGTGTCTTTGATGCGCAAAATTCATAAAAAAATCTGAATCTCGCGTTCCTCAAAGAATTTTTGAATGGGTCTTAATGAGATCAAAAGTTACATAGTTTTCCACCAATTTCCACCAAGATCTCAAAAATATTCCATTTTAAGATGTAATCTACTTGCACGAAACCGATTGATTTGATCCACCATTGAAGAAGTTGATAAACCTTCAGGAGTGTCTTTGATGCGCAAAATTCATAAAAAAATCTGAATCTCGCGTTCCTCAAAGAATTTTTGAATGGGTCTTAATGAGATCAAAAGTTACATAGTTTTCCACCAATTTCCACCAAGATCTCAAAAATATTCCATTTTAAGATGTAATCTACTTGCACGAAACCGACAATTTGCAGAAGCAGAAGTATTCTGTGATAGTGACGTTAGTAAACATATTGTGCCTAAAACTAGTAGAGAACTCAAAGATCGGGAAACTGACGGAAATTATTCTGGAAAGAACTTCAGATTTTTGGAATATTTACAATTAATTGCAAGCGAAAACTCAACTGAAGTATTGGAAATCCAATAATCTATTTCAGAATCTTAAGCTATAATTCTCAAAAAAAAAATAACTTAAAATGTTTTAGGAGAAACCAGAAATTTAGATAAATCTTGGAAAAAATGCCCTGAAGCAACACTCCCTTTTCTAGTCTACACATACACAGCCATTCATTGAAAGAATCCTGGAAAATGATGGAATCGACTAATTCCATCATTTTTCTTGTCATTATTAATCCTTGCAGCACATCTGAGATGTATTACAAACATTAAAGCGGCCAGGCCTACTGTGCAGCGTTGTTATTGTTATTGGAATCAAAGAACGGGGACATCTCGTACCAACCGTTCCGTATACGAAGCATAAATATGAAATATTAATGGTGGGAGTGAAGTTGCTAAGAAGGTTAATGTCACTCCTTGGTCCTTGGAATCCTGGGATGGGACACAGGTATTTACCCCTGATGCCCTGACCCTTATGCCTAGGCTTCAGCGCCTTTACTCGCTCTCTGAAACGAAAAGAAAATACTAATCCCCCCCCTTATTACAGCAATACATATTTCAAAATTATCAAAAATTATAACATTAAAATTAACATTACAGTACCAAATGATCCCCCCCAGAATTGGTATATTATGTTTTGTTTATATTAAATTAAGCATCAACGTTTTTCGTCGAACTAAAAACAAATTAAATTAGATGAATATGATGCAATTGTTTTTAGAATATTATTATTACCTAATTGGGTAAACATAAATGCCAACTACTTGTTTCAAGAGTAGAGCTAATGATAAGCAATAAAAAAAATGAATATAAAACATATTGATTCATAATAAATCTTTGTTCGTTGATTTAGAAAAATAAGACAACTAGCAATAGTATTTGTTTAGGCACATTTTTCCTTTCGAAAATGTTTTCTATGCAAAGAAATAGTCATGGAAAGTCGTGGGAAGGAAAGAGTTCAACGAGCATGAAAATACGAGTACACTCTACAAGACAAAAACGAAATAAACGATTAAGGGCTGCAAAACCAAACTAAACGCGATCATAGACCACGTTATTAAAAATATTTGTATAGTTCATTTCAATTGAGACAGAAATGCGGAATCTCAAATCAAAGTGCGATACTACATTAAATCGTTCCGGTCTCTTCGCCATCTTATGAGCAAATGAATAAGTGCGATGAAGACACCGGAACGATCCAACGCTAAATCACACTTTCATTTGCAATTCCGCACTTCATCGTCGCAATTTTAACCGCGCAATGCTCAATAAAACTAAAACCTTAAACAGTCTGTAAAAACAATGGTGTCAATATTTAGCATTCCTCAATCGGAACAGACTCACCGGATGCCTGAAAAAAGCTCCTTTTCCACTTCAATACGTCGATGCCTCGTTTCTGTGGTGCATTATAGTCCCTCTTTTTTGTCTCCCTACAGTGAATCATCACAAATCACATTCGTTGTACTGCTCGGAACTATCCCTTCTTCATTCACTTAAGATATTTAACCACAACTGCACGAATTGCACTGCCAAAAGAAAACTTTTTACAAATTTTTGAAATTTAAAACTTGAATCTAAAAATTGACAGCAGCACAAGTTTTCACGCCTGCTCACTACCGCGGCACACTTCGATTGAAGCAACACTCCCTTTTTCCATCAAACAAAATACGTTCCTATATTGATTTTTTGCCCTTTTTGTTTTGGCTCAAGAGCCTACGGCGTACTTGCGAAATGTTCACGGCGCACCAGGGCGCCGCGGCGCACAGTTTGGAAAGCAATGCCTTTAGGAATCATTAAAGGTCTGGAGGAATCCTAAGAAAAATATTGTAAGAATTTCTGATGCAGTTTCAGGAATAATAACTCAACCAGGTTACTCATAACTCAAAATATAATTCCCTGAGTTTTCCAGATTTTTCCAGATGAAATTTTAAAAGTTAATAAATTATTAAAAAATAACTAATAATAAATTTTCTGAAAATTATAAAGGGTGACTTGGGGGATCATCGGCAGGTTTGTTCTCTTTGTCATGAGGGATTTATGTCGGCCAAATTGCCTGAAACTTGATCATATTCAGCTTGGTTGGGAAGGATTTGATGCCAACTCTGAGTTCAACAGGTTTCAAAAAATCCCCCATGACGAAGAGAACAAATCTGCCGAAAATACGTAAGTAAACCTACTCTTCAAAAATTCTTTCAAGATTTTTGGGCATCGTTCCTGAAATTTCTTCCTGGATTTCCGCAGAATTGTTTCACGAGATATCTGTTTGAGTACGCCCCAAATTTTTTCAGAGGTTTCCCGATATATTTTTTCAGAGATCGCTGAATTTTTCCTGAAAATGCATCCGAAACTATTGAAAGTTTCTTCAAGAATGTCATTGGTTGAGCCTCGTAGCCATGCGGTTAGAGTCCGGATGGGTAAGGGTTCGATTCCCGTGATGATTTTTTTTTTCGCGAGAATAGCTCCGTAGCCACTCCGTGTTAAGTTTTGTTCAGTCGGTACAGCCGCTGGCTGAAGACAGTGTCCGTGTCTTTTATAGTGGTTTCCCGGGATAGCTATCCAATAGTTTATGGCGGGATTTTTACCGATAGTTTTCCGATATTTGTCTTGTTTTTCTCGCGGAATTTTGTCCGTAGCTGCCTTCAGGATTCCACGAGGTTTTCAGAATTCTTCCTTGGATGTCCTTAACCTTCCAGGACGCACGCCATCAAGCAACTGAAACTGCACCGCGCAAGCGCTGTATACGACGAGCGAGGTTTTTTTGGTAGTGTTGTACTTTTTACAACAGCGCGCGTGCTGAAGGGTTAATATTTCTTCTCAAGATTACTAGTACCAAGAACTTTTGTCTCATTTTTTCTCAGGTTTTTCCTGAAGTTCCTGCGAGATTTCTTCAATGAGACTTTGCGGAGTTTTTGGCAAGATTTTATTTGAATTCCCTCGAAAGAAACCTCAGGTAAAACTTCAAAATATACCTCACGAGATTTTTAAGAAATATCCCAGCTGAAATTCCTGTAGTTGACCAGGAAGGACATCTCGAAGAAAGCTCACAGAATTGTTTGAAAATATCACAGGAAAAAAATGAAAGAAATTACTTGAGGAACTCTTGCAGAAAATTCGTGAAAACTCCTTCAGAAACCTTTGGAGGAACTTTAGTACAAATCCCAGGAATAGCTTCTTTAGCAACTCTGAAAGAAATTCTAGGAAGATCTTTTGGGGAAGTCCCAAGAGGAATACCGGAAGGAATCGCGTAAAATATCCATGAGGAATCCCGAAAGAAATTCCACGATTAATCCCGACAGAAATTCGGGAGAATTTGGGATGAATTTTGGTAGAAAGCCTACGAAGATTTTTTTGAGCAAAACACTGGAGGAACTCCGGGAGCTACACCGGGAAGAAATAGCATCCCCGTGAAAAACTCCTGGAGAAAACGGTTGGAATTCAGGAATCCAGGAAGAAATCCGAAAGCATACCTTTCCGGAGAAAATTCAAAAAGGAATACCAAGAAAAATAGCGTGAAAAATACGGAAGACATTTTATAAGAAATCCTGGGAGACATTCCTGGAGGAATTTCTAAAGAAGTTCCAGAGAGAAACTCTGACGTAATATCTGGAAAAAAATCCTTGTAGCGAAGTTTCTATATGGATTTTTACTACCAGGTTTTTATTCATATGACCCAATTTTTTTTTATCGGAGTAAAATTTTCCTGAGTACTCAAGATATTCCCTGAGTATTCCAGGGTTTTCCTTGTTAAATAAAATTCCCCGAGGATTCCCGGTATTCCAGGTTTTAACAGGTAGTGGACACCCTGTCAACGGAAGAATCCCGGAAGAAATCCCTAGAGGAATCACAGAAGAAGTGTCTGAAGAAATTGTAGGAGAAATCTGTAAAGTAATCCCGCGAGTAATCTTTGATCCTATCAGAGGTTGCTCCCGGGATTACTTTACAGATTTCTCCTACAATTTCTTCAGAGACTCCTTCTGTGATTCCTCTTATTGTTCCTTCCTGATGGAATAACTAAAATAATACTACACAAAAAAAAATAAAAAAATCTTACAAGAACTCTCAAGAAAATCACTGGGATTAATTCCTAAAGGAAAGCCGAGAAGAATCATTAAAGGAGTCAAAGAAGGAATATTAAAAAAAAAATGCCATAACAAATGCCAGACGAAATGTTGGGAAATGTCCCTGAAGGAAACTCGGGAAGGATCAATGAATCTATCCCGAAAAAAAAAAAGAATCCTATCGGGTAAAACAGCTGAAGGGGTCCCGGAAAAAAATGCGGAAAGAAATCCAAAAAAAAAATAATATCAGGAGAAATCAACGAAGAAATCCCTGGAGGAATCTCTGAAGAAATTCAGGGAGGAATCCTAGATGGAATCCCTCGATGAATCTTTGCCGGGAAATTTTTTTTTGAAGAAATCCCGGGAGAAATCCCAAAAGGAATCAAATGAGAAATGAGAAACAGGAAACCCGGAAGAAATCCCTGAGAATATCCATGAGGAATTCCTGAATGAATCTCGGGAGGATACCTGTAAAAAGGTCGGAAGGAATCCCGGACTAAATCTCTAAAGAAATTCCGTTAGAAATCAATGAAGCAATGTCGGAAAGAATCCCGAAAAAAAGGAATCCCTAAATTAATATTGGGAAAAATCCATAAAACAAATAACGTAAAAAAATGACGAAATTCAGGGATATATAAATGGAGGAATTCCTAAAGTAAGCTGGTGAGGAGTCCCGGGAGAAAACCCGGAAAGATCCTTGATGCAGTTTCGGGAATAATCCGTGAGAGAATTCCGGAAGAAATCCGTAAAGTAATCTCGGGATGAATTTATGAAGGAATCCCGGGAGAAATATCTAATGGAAGGCCGAAAAATGTCCTTGAAGTGATCCCGGAAGGGATCAATGATGGAATTCCGGTGAAAATGCCGAAAGAAATCCCTGAAAAGGAGAAATCAAAAAAGAAATCCCGGGATGAATCTTTGGAAGAACTCTGCGAGAAATGCCTGATGGTAACCTACAAAACATGTTTAACCCTTCAGCGCGCGCTGTTGTAAAAAGTACCGTCAAGGCACCATTCACCGTGGATCTAAGACGATTCGGGGCAAATAACGGCTGTCATTTGACACTAGCCTTATAAACATTGTTGGTGCCGCTTTTAATTGCCTTTATTATAGGTTAAAATTAAAGCAATATCCACAGAAGTAGAAAATTTTTCACAAAATTTGGTGATATAGTACAATTAGTAAAGGGTAGTAGGGTCGCCTGATTCCGTTGTAGGTCACCATTCACCGTGGTAGTACGGACCCATTCACCGTGTATGAGAAATTTTATTCTACTTTGTTTAAAAATGATCAAAACAACCCAGCCAAGGTAATTTTCTTCGTTTAAATTCATTTCAAGTAATAACTTGCAAGATTTTATTAGAAAAACGAATGTTCAAATTTTTTATTTTTTCTAGATATATAGGACAATATGGGGCACGGTGAATGGAGACCATTGATTTTTAGGGTACCCATTCACCGTGCCTTTTTGTTTCGATCAAAAAAAAACGATCAATTCTGACTATACATGTCAATGGTTGCTCCTCCGTGATTGATCTGAACTGGTACCAATTGCACTGAGATCCAACTGAATAAGGGGCTGGGACATTCCACTTATTCTCAAAGTGCAACTTTAGCAGCTCATGCATATTTGATCAATAACGGCGCCGGCCAAGTCCTTATAGTCAGCTGGGAAGGGAAAGGAATGTTAAAGTGTACTGGTTGTTGCTACCAAGCATGGGAAAACTCATTCGCTCACCCGAATGCCGGCGATGCAAAATAGCCAAAAGAACGCAAACAACGCTACACTGAGTGAGAGCACGGCGCACCATGAACGAACGCAACACGAACGACTCGCCACCGACGCCACCGAAGCGAATCAGGAGAGAAACAAATAGAGTGTGAAATGAATCAGCTAGGATCGGTGTATACGAAAAGAACGTTCGCTCTCTTAACTACCGAGTGGCATTCAGTTGATTGAATCAAAACGCGCTCACTGATTCAATTCCCAGTACTGAATGCTTCTACCGAACGCTAAATGAACGTTCCAAAACGAATGCTCTCGCACCCGACTCAGAATGCAAACATTCGTTCCATATTGGTTCGTTCGTCTTCGGCACACAGACTCAGTAGCGATTCATTCGGCCGTCGTTGCTTTCGTCGCTCGGTGCTCGGCGATTCAAAAGAATGGGCAATGAATGTGGAAGGATTTTACTTGGCTGGGGGAGAAGCACACTCGCATCAGATTGTGCATGGTTGTGAGTGAGGGATACGCAATAAATGAATGATTTTTTCCCATCCTTGGTTGCTACTAGAGACCGAGAGCACTCTGCGTCCCCACAACCCGCACGGACTGGGGTATTTGTTAGACGGAAAGGATGGGAGATCTGGGAGTCACCGTTGGGTCGGTGATGCGATCCATGGATAGGGGTTATTTATAGTGATCGTGATAGATTGTGTGGTGAATAAGGTGAATAAGATCAAGCGGCACAGCACGCTTTGGTTGCATAACTTATAGGCGTTATATATACACTGTGCTGTGAGTAGAAGTTGGAAGGGAGGGAAACGACTTTTTTTCAATTCGTTTCTGGTTCTAGCGATGGCTATGAACATATGAATATACATGAGTAGTATATGTAGAGAAGAGAGAGCGAGAGGGATTGAACCCATGACCTTCTGCATACAAATCAGAAGCGGTAGCCACTAGACCACCAAGCCCGTCACAGGTACCCATTCACCGTGCCTTTTTGTTTCAATTAAAAAGTACGAGTAATCGTACTTTCTTGTTAAACTTACTTCGGTAATGCAAAATACATACCTGATATGTGAATTTAATTGCTTCTTGGTGGAACAAAAACATTATTACATTTAGTTTATCGCTTAAATCACCTTAGCGCAGTTTTTGTTTTTTCACTATGAATGCAGTGAACGAGCAGAAACCCGCTTCATGTAAACACACTTTAGTGTCAAAATGATACTTTTAAATGTTTCTAATGCGCGTTTTGACATGGTAACAATACATTAGTGTTGTATTGGTGAAATTGAAGGGAAATTGTCATATCATTCAATCATAATATGGAAATAATGAAAAAATATTGGAAGGCACACGGTGAATGGAGCCCCCACGGTGAATGGCGCCTTGACGGTACAACACTACCAAAAAAACTCGCTTTTCGTATACAGCGCGAGCGCGATGCAGTTTAGGTTGCTTGATGGCGCGCGTCCTGGAAGGTTAAGGAATTCATTTATGGAATCACGTAAGAAATCGACGCAAAAATCTCAGGTGGAATCCCTGGAAGGATACCTAACGCAATGCTGGGAGGCATCACTGAAAGAATTCCTGGAGGAATCCATAGAAGAATCAGGGATGATTGTAATAATTCCAGGAAAAATCGAATCGCTATAGGATTCTCTGGAGGAATTCTAAGGTGAAACCTGATAGGAATCCTATGGCAAATTCATGGAGTATTATCAGAAGGAAGTATTGAAAATTAACATAGAAAAAATACATAGAGAAGTTCCAGCAGTATTTAAGAAATATACTTTGTAATGGTTTGCTCAAATCCTAGGTCCACAACAGAATACATACATAGAAGAGGAAATCCCACATTTTGGAAAAAATACTGGTAAAAGAGTTTTGGAAACAGGTTTTAGGTAAATCTATGAGAATGTCTGAGTCGTGATTCAAGATGGATTTCGGTGGTCATTCTTAATTAATTCTGACGGAATTCTGGATTCTGAAGAATCCAAAGCATAATTTATGGATAAATCGGTAGAATCTATAGTTTTTGCAAGAAATCGAGTTGAAATTTCAAAGATAATGCTAGGAACTATCCTATAGATTCTTTCTGGTATTAATGCAGTTTTAGGTAGTTTTAATAATTCTTAAATGTTCTTAAATGCTGTAAAAGTTATTATTATTTTTTTAATCTTATTCGAAAAAGTACCTTTTTCTGAGCCACTACCTATGATTTATTTCAGATGTTTTAAACTTTATTTTGTTAAAATCAATTTCATAGATTTTTTGATATCACCTTTTGACAGCAGGGCAATCCGACGAGGGGTGATTCATCAAACCGTACAAACTTCAAATTGATTTTTAAATAGGTTCCCAGGCACCAAAATTCGATAAAAATTTGATTTTGGCCCAGTTTGGCGTGCACATCCACTCACTGGATAACTGACACTGAGGAAGATGACATGGTTAGTCGAAATACGCGTATCTGTCAAAGGATAAGCAAAAGAGGGCGGAGCTAAATGGCACAATAACTGATTACACTCATTCGCATTCAAACTGTTATCTTATTATTGGAGGTACCATCAATAGTTGATAGAGTAGACAATTCAAATACGTACACTATTTTTTGCTCATTGCCGGATATGATCATACATAGTATATAAACGAAATCATCCGTCATACATCCACATTAAAAACCCATTGCAAAAACCGGTCTGGCAAATTTAAAAGGACACTCGAACGAATCTCGAGCTTCTCAGCCAAACCCGCGACGAGCAAGAAAATCAATACAGAATCCTTTTGGCACTACGACCACTGCATGCAAGTGTGTACGTAGGATTCCAAAAAATGTAATATCATTGCAAAACACAAATACAAACCTACCGGAAGAAGCTGCCGAGCCCCGATCTGCTGCAAAAACGTCCGTTATGTTGTTGATGACTGGCCTGGCGGCTCCCGTATGATGTGCGTAGTGTAGTATGCAATTAAAGCGCCATCCACAGCAAACGAGGATATTTAAATCCGCAGCTAACACCGCTCGTTCGGTACTTTAACGTATATTCAGTAACTGCCAATTTGGACTTCCAAATCACTATTCACCGTCTTCGACGGACAAATTACCCCCACCACTGCCACCAATACCACCCAGTCGCATGGGTGAGCGCACTTACTGCGGCCACAATACTTAATTTTTACTCGCTTTACGCAATACGTCGGAAAAAGCACTTTACACTTTTATTTTCGTTGTTTTTTTTTCTGTTTTCCTTCACAATTCACCGCTTAGCTGAATGATGACGCCCGGAGATACATTTCAGCTCATCACAACACTACTGCTGGGTATTGACTGATGTATGGTTCACTTTCGATTTTTTTTTCGCTTTTATGATCACTTTCAAACAACCGCTTTGCTTCGCACACAGTGCAGTGCAGCGCTCTTTGGGCGGAACGCACTCGGTTCAATATTTTCGTTAATTGTTTTTTTTGTTACTCTTTGCAAGATTACATTCATGCACTGTCTACTCGGTGCCACCTAGCTATCTGCATGGTGGTGTCTGTCCGGATCTGGAAACTGCATTCAAACAACACCACTGACTGACTGAGGCTCACTCACTGACTGCCGCCGTGCTGAGTGCCGCTGCTGAATGGGGAGAGATTGATGTTTGCATGGATAAAAGCGATCTGCCAAAGAAGGTACACATACACACTGCTGGATTGTTCGTTACGACGATACGGGCACAATGGAGAATTGGGAGGCAAAAATGTGTTCATAAGTCTGTTTGGTCGATAAGTTAGCGCAAGATGCTTCAACAAGGAATATTTAGAATTACAGCTTGTACAGCCTTTCAGATCTCTAGGAGCAGGTCGAATGTATTCTATTTTGCATTAGAAAGGCACAACAAACAGGTTTTTAGGTTTTGATACTGGAATCGTGACGTGATATTTCTGTAAAGTTTATGTCGCAGGTCCTATCCTATCAACCTATTTGAAATGCTTAGAACAGCTTAGAACGCATTATCGATCATCACATCCGCGATGCTCATCTGGCTAGCATGCATCTTCATGTGAACTAACATGCCTGCTAGGTTGGGTAAACATTTGGTTGGGTTGTATAAGAAAATTTATATTTGATCACATTCATTGATCTGATCAAGGTTTTCAGGTGCTGTTCGAGGTCTTAAATGACTATGCAAAATTTGGACAAGAACGGTTATGTCCACGCTTAGCGCATCGCAATTGAAGTTTGTATGGGATTTTACACGAGAGAACATGCTTTTTTGTACATTCTAGGCTATAATATATTATATTAACATTTTCGGTTACATACTTTCCGAAGAAGTTGATTCCCTAACAAAACAAATGCAAAAAAAAAACGTTTTCCCATATAAAATTCCATACAAACTTTCATTAGATGCGAAAAGTGCAGGGATAACTTAACATAAACTTGCCGGCTGTTCGGGCTCAAAAGAAGTTAGTCTTCAATATAAATTTCTATTCCCGATCAGCCTCTAGATAGCCGTGTAGTGTCGGGTAGCAGTTTCTTCAAATAGCTAAGAATATCACTACGGATTGCCTGATCTGGTGGTAAAACTCCACCAAACAGGCGACCCCTAATTCATGGTGTAAAGCGGCTTAATATAGACATTTGCAATATCGGTGAAAAACCTACTAAAAAGTGTAGAATTAGTATTAGTCAAAATACACGCAAATAAAAACCACAAAAAAAAACTTTCTCAAATGCAATCAGACAAGAGGTCTTGGATTTAACACTGTGCAATGCTGCAATCTATAACAATATCACAAACACTTAATCTTCAATTGGTGTGGTGGAGGTTATTCTAACATGGGATTTAGAAATTCCAGGAAGATAAACTGGGATCAATATGTAGAATTTTTGAACTCACATTCACTTACAATGGTAGAAACTATCGATTCAACACAAAAGTTAGTATTATTTTCTCAAAGGGTAAATGGAAGTATCATCAATTCCAGTTGTCCCACTATAGAACCGTCTTGTACTAGAGACGTGCCATACAAAAACGAAATACGAAAATCTTGGGTGTCGACATGTGAAAACATAAACAGTACTCCTCTAGCCGCAAGAATACAAAAAACGCTTGCAAAAGATCATGCAAATGAATTGGGAAATCTGAAACGTGACGATGAGCTTTTACCAAAAAAAAATCCTCGTGAAACTTTGGATTTAATTATGGAAACTCATTTTCCAATTATCACTCAATCACTAATTGAGATGTTCAAGACTAGTTTGAGATTGAATTACGTTCCATCAAAATGGAAACTTGTAAAAGCAATTACTGTCTGAAAATTTTTGCCTGCGCGTGTATAAAGCACCACAGCTGCATAGCAGATGTTCCGAGGTTTCACGTTCCATATTACAGAAACTACAGATATCACTCTAAATCTGGCTAATATTTTAAAAGTGATACCTGCTGGGCAATGTCCAGTTACTAGGTTAGTGTAAGTATATAGAATTCTCTTCTTGAGGTCTAAAAACTTTTTGGTTGTGGAGCGGACCTGGTGTGATGGTTAGAACACTTGACTATCATGCCGAGGACCTGGGATCGAATCCCACTCCCGACAAACTCACTTAATGTGAGTTCTTCCTTCGGAAGGGAAGTAACGCGTGGGTCCCGAGATGAACTAGCCTAGGGCTAAAAATCTCATTAATACAGATAAAAAAAAAATTTAGTTTTAGAAGCATTTGGTGTAAATCGTTTCGACTGATTGCAATTTTTGATATCACCCCCCCCCCCCCTCTCTTTCGCTCTCTCTCTCTCTCTGTCTCTCCCTCTCTCTGCTTAGCTCAGTATTTCAGTTCCATTTTTATCGTGCAGTTTGATATATGTATCTACCGCAGAATGTTTCTCAGACAGTAAACTGTAGACTGGAACCACTTTTAGCAAGCTCGTCTACCATATCATTCCCTTCACTGAATTCAGAACCTGCCACAACCTTCGCAATGACAGGATGTATTCCCAGACAGGCTTTGTAACGCTTACAAGCGTACACTGCTTTTACTGGCCCTCTTGGCATGTCAGTCCCATGTTGTTTCTAATGTGAATCATATTTTTGTCTCTCACGAGCTCATTTAAAATAAATTTGACAATTTTCTCGCCTCATTTCACAGCTCAATGTACCACGAAAAGTTTATGCATCACATGAATATTTTTTTTTTATCGGAAGTTTCTGCTGTCGGAGATACTTTTGAAGTTTTTGTGTTCGAGCACTGTTTGACGACATTATCAAGTCAGGAGAAAGCCGTCCAGGTTTTCCACGGATACATCACATTCAACATGGGATAACAAGTCAGGAAGCAGACATCGATCGGCAAGTGCCGGTGATACCCGCCGTACGACTTCCAAGGTGGTCTTATCGAGTCCGGAGTCTACGTCCGAGTTGTAACGAAGTAGTCTGCCTTGTAAACCAGCAGTTAGGTGACATAGGTCGCCATTAAGGTCAGATCTTTTTTTTTTATATAGTATTAATATTTTTCAATGAGTGCTTTCTCAGCCCAAACTAAAACAAAACAATATTTAGAATTCAATTCGATACAATTCTTTTACCTATGCTTTCGAGTGAATTCAGTTCCTGTGTATTGGTTTGAGTTTTGAGGGCGTTATGAGATATTTTTAAATCCTGTTGAACTCAAAGTTGCCCTCATAGTTTTCAACACAATAAACTTTTTGACCTTTCGACATTTTGCCCATTACCCATCAAGATTATATGTATTAGTAGTCTAATCTGCAAAAGTTTTGATTCGAAGTCCTATCATTCTGATCGGGAACTCATAATCACATGATCTGTGTAACACTTTCCTTCCCACAACTTTGAACGACTAAGTATTTTTTGCGTTCCTAAAAAAACGTGCTTAAACAAGATTTCTAATTGGCTTAATTTGCAAATCAATGAATATAATTTAGTTGTATGGAAAGGAACTCTGTTGGCGTTTCATATATTATTTACGGTAAGTTCGTTCCTGCTTATGTTGTTGTGTATGCTTTTTTGTAAAAAAAAGATGGGTCTTAGTTTTTGTATACTTATTGAATGTTTTCATTCATGAAAGAGAAAAATAGGTAAGTTATGAGGGAGAACTATGATATGATACCTTTTGATATTATAAAACATTTGGTATAAAAAAACTAGTTTTGGAAGTGGAGGGAAATAAGAGTTGTCAGTCGAAACATAATGGTTGGGAAGAGTGGAGATGCCAACTTCTTATTATAACTTTTATGTGAAGAATGACAGATTCTTCTTTTTCACATTCATTGGGACATCCTCCATTGCAATGGCTTGCACTATATATAATTGTATGATTTTGGTTGTATAGTTATAATGTTTTGCTTGATCAAATCACATTGGATGGACAGCCCATTGCTATCGGGCTTAGTACCGTGCTACAATGAATGGAAACAATCATCATCATCATCATCATCATCATCATCACATGAATACATTTTTTTTAAACACTTGGAGTTATAATGCAAAAAGTAGGCACTTTGAAAAACAACATGGGACTGACATGCGAAGCATGCCTCTATGCTGCTTACTGCTTGACTATCTGAGAAAATACAAATATTTTTATATCTGTATTTCCTCTCAAGATAAGTATTTACGCTTTTTTTTCAATATTTGCTTGAAGCACCGTAGGCTAGTGTTCTCATCATCATTTATGCCAGGACCGTCGACTCGGCCGTAGATTCCTGCTTCTGTTTTTATCCCAACTTTTGAGCCATCTCTATAGAATTTGATTGAACCTTGACAAACCTCCGACTTGGGACCTCCGACTTCCTTAACCTGCGCGAGTGTCACGTAACTTGTAGGGTACATAATGGTTCTCCACACAGGTTACCTCCAGTCTTTAATCATTTTCATTACTGGCCTATTTGAGGAAGTATTGTGAAATGCTCCGGTGATCAACAAGATCACCTGGCATCAACTTTTTAACTCGTTCCAGTCTCAACAATTTATTTTCTGCTTCTAATTGCATGTACTCATGCAAGGGTAGCAGATTGAGAATCGCATCTAAAGCATTTGATAGAATGCTGGACATACATTCCGTAATAGCAGTGGACACAAGACGTTGATTTTTTGCAAGATTTGACTTTATGATAGCTTCTTTTGTTTTTGGCCACGTCACTTTTGGGCGGATTATAGCTGTGTAAATCCACATTATTATTTTTGGTTGCAAGCACCAGTTTCCGTTAATAGTTCTAGAGCAAAACCAAACCATGCCTCACCGACACGAACTCATTTTGAGCATTCCAATTCAGTTTGACATCCAGAATCAATCCTAAATATTCGACCCGATCACTAGGATGAATTTGTATTCCTCCAAGTCGGAAACCTCTTAGGTTAATTTTCCTACTCCTAGTGAAGGAGGCAATTATGTACGACTTTTGAAGGGTTGACGTTGAGGCCCGCCTTAATACACAACGAATGTGTATAATTCTCTTCGAATCGCCGTAATTTCATCTCACTAGACTATTTCTAGACCAACATGTGAAAAGGGCGGATATCCAAAATGTTAGAATCAAGAAAAACGCTTGCAAAGTTTCACAAACTAAAACTAATTCCTATTTAACACTTTGTGCGTGTGCACTCAATCTTTTTCGTTGTTTTAGAAGAAAACACTATCCTCTTGGTGATTTTATGTCAAAAAGTACAAACAAGCGTTTTTCCTTGAAGAAAATGAATGAAATGAAAATTACGCCCAAATAAAAACTCATTGGTCATTACGCCCGATATGCTACGCCGCTTGGTCGCCAGCACTGGAATTACGCCTGGTCAATATTACCTAGAATCGATCGCTTTTGTTGTTACGCCCGAAGAAATTTTGTATCGAAGTTTGTGGAATGCAATAGATTGTGAACCTAATCCACTGCAATAAATTGATTTTGAAGCTTTCTTAACTAAAAGTAACAAATTGAAGTTTATCTGACTTTGGACAATGGAGGAGGAAGGAAATTTTCTCTTGACGTTGCCTACGATGAGTGGTAAAAAAACAATGAGTAAAATGCAACGGAAATCATATTTCGATTGAAATCTATATTCTAGCTCTTATCTATGAACAACACTCTTTACAGTTTATCTAGTATCGTACAGCATAGGAGGGAGTTGTCCCTTCCATTGTCCATAATGCACGTTGAAAAAAATATATAGCTACAGTACCGATGGGGAAGCGCAGGCAGCATATTATGTTCCCAACAAGCCCGTGCACAAGGGAGGGATTTTAAGGGTTAAATTCCTCTCATTGCCGATACTCTATACACGGCCTCCTCCACCCTTTGCTAAAATTGGGTAAAACCCCTCCCTTGTCGCCTTTTCTGTGCACGGGCCTGGTTCCCAATATCACCTTTTGCTAAATCTACCTGTCTATAACCTATGCCGGTCAATAGATTTGAGACCATTCGCTAACATTTTTATCATTGAAGCTTTACCAGGTGCATATCATCCAAATGTGGGTCCTTTGGAGAAAATATATCCTGAATAGACATTGAAGGCATATTATCGCCACTTATTGCAGTTAGTCAGCGACTATCCAACTAAATTTTCTATCCAGTTTCTAACTTTCTTCACAGTTCTTTGTCTGTCGATAGCGATCGCCATCGATTCAAAAGAAATCGATATCAATCGACACCAAAATCTCTCACTGGTTGGCCGGGATATCTTCTGCAAAGCCCACAACTTCGAAACACTTTTTCTTCCATTCCAGAAAAAAATCCTAAAAATTTTACCAATTTTTACCACCAACTCACCACTGTGCTACGGGACGAG
Organism: Aedes albopictus; assembly: GCF_035046485.1. NCBI lineage: Eukaryota > Metazoa > Arthropoda > Insecta > Diptera > Culicidae > Aedes > Aedes albopictus. Next base: position 486,224,965 of record NC_085137.1, on the reverse strand, counting down.
ACTATTTTGTTGTTGTTTACATTCGACGGGTGGCGGCTCGGCCACGGCCAAACGGGACTTGCTCTTCAATCGACTGCTCACGCACACAACTACATTCTCATTCTCCAGTTCCAGTAGGTAGCTGCACATCGTTACATCACAAACATATCCATACGCAACCCAGCAGTGCATTGGTGTTGGTGCTATTGCGAATTTCGATTACGGATGTTGCGTGAAACTGCTGCTCGACGACGGCAGAAGAAGCACACCATCAAAAGCCAGTCGGTAAGCGAGCAAGCGAAAGAAGGCCCTTCACCTTTTTCCTTCTGCCGTCGCAGCAGTCTGTCAACGTTTCCTTGCGTCTGTCGTTCAGCTCAACCACAGAGGCAGCTGCCGAGCGCGGCACAGTGGCGGATCCATGTACAAAACCTCAAAATTTGAGATATGATTTAAACTTAACAATATTTGAGGTTTAAATTCAACATCCCACATAAACAACCATAAGACGTGCTTAACCACCCATTCGGGATACAATTCGAATAGAATGCGGTATTGTTGAACCGTCTACATTACGGTCCGTGTAAGCTGTTGGTTTGTTTGGGGCCGTGCAAAAATTATTTCGTCACGCTTGGGAAGATTCAAATATTACGTTAGCAATAGCTCATTGAGGTATTTTATCAATACTTGCTAAATACCAAAATAAGTTATTTTCAATGCCTGGGTAACCGATCAATACCTGGTCTTGGTATGATACCTGACTTTAGTATTCTGCAGTTATGTGTCAGTTATTCATTCTTGCTCGGGTCGTCACGTAAAAAAAAGTGAGGTCGCATACAATACGTGTGACAAAGGGAGGGGGGGGGGAGCTAAGCTGGAATTGATGTGAAATATGGCACTGCATTGTTTTGATTTTGTATGGAATTTTGACGTTTCTTGGCCTTGTTGTTTGCAAAATTTCTGCAAGAGTGAAATAGAAGGAGAGAATTTCGTGCAGTGCCCTATAGGATATTTTCGAAGACGGCTAATAATTCTAGATTGAGTTTAAATAAGGGCGAAAGTAACATGAGAGAGTTCTCTCATGTTACAAGATGCAAGTAAGGATGCACTTTTTGGGCATAAGTCGCTAGGTTGCGATGCAATCTAGCGTCTAAGTGTAAAAAAGTTCGATTGAATTTGAATTTTGTCACTTTAATTTGCAGAAGAGAGAGTCGATGAAGAGAACTCGCTCATGTTACTTTCGCCCTTATTTAAACTCAATCTAGAATTATTAGCCGTCTTCGATATTTTTCAACTTAAATCCCAAGTCAGAAATAAACACGTAGTTTACGCATTAAAACGTAAGCCTTTAGTTTAGCAAAAAGTGTTGAACTAAAGGCTTACGTTTTACTAAATTAATACAAATACAAAATGCAAAAATTATTCTGAGTCAGAAATACATTAAATTAAATTTTGAAACAGTGAATAGATTATTTAGATTTTATCCTACCTCAGGCCACTGTGCAATGGCTGGTCTACAAAAAGACCGAGCTTGTATGAGTGTTCTGATGCTTGTATTCTGTGGCCTGCCAACCAGGATTTTTCTCCAGTTGAGCCAAAAAAAGGCGAGACACTCCTTCTTCCACTAAACTTTAGTTTCACTATATGAAAAATTAAAAATATTTACCTTTGGATAGAAAGTTTAACTCAACTTGATCATCATTAATTTCGTAACGTAAACCATAACACGTCTTATCCTTGCAGCACTAACTGAAACTTAGCATCACTGACTTCCTTGGCCAATCCTCTACACTACACTTTTCTGACCGACACATTCAATAAAATCCAGCATCCCAACATCACTTTCGGCCAAAAGCCGTCCACACTCCACTATAACACCAGCTCAAACCTCAGTTTCGAATCCTATCAATCTTCCATCATTTTCGTAATCCATAACAATCGCACGAAAAACGCGCAGTTCACTTTTATTATTCCACAAAATTCAAAATTTCAATCAACCGCGACGCCCATCAACGCGATATCCGCTGCGACAAGACTCACATCATTCCGCACAAACAGCTCGAAAATGACTGCGAGAAAGTCGTCGTCCCTTCTGGCTGGAAGCGAAGGCAGCACAGCAGTCATGCAACTGGACGCACTCACACTTGTGCAAGGATTCCTCTCGCAAAGTGAGAGAAACTCTGTACTTAAACAGCAATGGTGTAAGTAGAGTAAAGAATCAGAATCAAAAAGATTGGCGGAGCTACACGGTTGTAGGAATCTACACGCAAAAAAATCTACGGTAAAAATACCAATATTTGACGTAAAATCGAAAGAAATTTGACTTTGTTTTGGCCGCAATGAGAATGTATGATTGTTTTTACAATCCTGTAATATTGATCTGTTCCTCAATCAGAAATCTGATTGAAAAAACTATAGTTTCAGGCTTCTGACGTGGGTTGTCAAGCTTGCCATCTACAATATTATGGTAATTTCAAAAATAGCTTACTTTTACTTTCAATAATATATTCATTGGTAAACAACATGCTTGTTTTTTCTCTGGATTGTTATTATTTATATTAAAAAAAAAAACCGATTTAATCCACCTATGGTGAACATTGGCGAAACTACGGACTTTTACCAGGGGGTGCACTACAAACAAATATTCATTAGTTCATCCATTCATCATTCATCGCCCCATATCTCACAACAGTGCAGTAAAATTCTAGGGGGTGCCTGGCACCCCCGGCACCCCCAGTAGTTTCGCCTATGATGGTGAACAGAACCCTTCTTACACTTATTAAAACTATAGTTTTATTATTTGTATTTAACTTATTTATTTTGTGTAATTGACCAAAAGTTCTAAAATATATTGTGTATTTGGCATCTAGTGGATTGGTTTCCAAAATAGCATCATGGACCATCGAGAAATGCCAGACACCTCCTAGAATCTTGTATGGAATGTTTAAAAAATAGCTTACATATTCTGGAATATTGTATCTTTTGTTAACTGCCAAAAGATCTTGAATCGATTAACAAATGGGTAAGAAAATCAGCGAGATACACTTTGTCTAATATCTCTTAATCAGTCGATTAAATTAGCTCCGAAGTACTTGGTATTCATTTTTATGGTGTAGAAAGGACAAAAATGATACATCTACTAAGTTAATCAGTTTTGGCATTAGCTAGTTATTTTGGCTGTAAGGTTCTTGCATTTTCCCACAATATACAAATTAAAAGATTTCATTTAACATATTGTTAGTTTTCATAGAATTCCAATGTATTTGTAATTTGTTATTTATAATTTTGTTGAAAACAATAACCTGCTAGTATACACTTTATATCGCCCCCTTAATGCTAGAACTAGGTAACTCGTTTTGGAAAGTACGTGTAAAAATGGCTGGTAAAACTTATCCTGCTATAAAAACAAACACTTTGTTGGTCTTAAATGAAGCATCATTATGTGTTTTTGTAGTTTCAATCGACAAACTTTTGTTTATTGTGGTGAACGTTCAGATGTAAACAAATTGCTCGCGATTTCGCAAAACCAGTTACCTAGTTCTAGCATTAAGGGGACGATATGAAGTCAGCATTATTTATTGAAAAATAATTTCCCATAGACAGGCAGGTAGACTGGTCAAAAACTCATGCAAGATAACAAGTGAATATAATAATAAAAGAATTTATTGAAATACTCTTCGTAAGATATCTCAGTAATCAAATGTCAAATCGACATAACATTTCAGGGCCTCTTACAAGGATATTGTAGTTTTCATTTGGTGCTAAGAGAACCCAAATCAATTGACAGGCGGCTGAGATATTTATTATGGTACCCTTGGCCAAAAATCCCTCTAAAAGTTAACCTGTATTACTCCCAAGGGCTCTTTGAAAGATATCTCGGTAACCCAATGTCCAATCCTAATGAAATTGTATAGGGTTCTACTAGAATGTTGTAGCTTTCATTTGGTGCAGGAGAACCGAAATCGGTTGACAGACGGCTGAGATATTAATTATGATACACTTGGTCGAAAATCTCAAAGTTTAGTTGTATAAATCCTATGTATTCTTCAAAAGATGTCTCTGTAACTAAATGTCCAATCGAAATAAAATTTCTGGGCGATCTACTAGGATGCTGTAGCTTTCATTTGGTGCCAAGAGAACCCAAATCGGTTGACAAACGGCCGAGATATTTGGTCAAAAATCTTAAAAAGTTTAGATGTATGACTCATAAGTACTCTTCGAGAGATATCTCGGTAACCAAACGTCCAATCGAAAAAAAAATCAATAGCTTTCTACTAGGATGTAGTAGCTTTCATTTGCTTCCAAGAGAACTCAAATCGGTTGACAGACGGCTGAGAAACGTGCGTGACTTTTTTTGTAACGCACATACACACACACATACACATACACACACACACACACACACACACACACACACACACACACACACACACACACACACACACACACACACACACACACACACACACACACACACACACACACACACACACACACACACACACACACACACAGCTGGTAAGGGTGGGCCTGAAAAAGCTGGCCCGTCCCGGAACGATGGGAACAAGGGGTTGCGACCATTGGTGGGCCCTCAGCAGCCACAGAGCAGGGCGATCCAAGGAGAGGACCCTCCTTGGACAAAGGTAGAGCGGAAGAGGAAGAAGAAGGTGAATCCGCAGGTAGAAGTGCAGGACGCTAAGCCAAGGCGTAGGAGGGCAGGTGCCAGGCGCGAGAAAGGCGACGTGAGCGGTGTGAGCAACGAGAGAAATTTTATTCTCTTTTCAATCGCCTCCGTGAAGAACAGGGGCTTCAACGTCAGAAGCGGTGTGGTGAAAAGACAAAAACTCACGTTCGTTGGGAGCATCGGAATTTTTGCAACCGTGCTTGAGACACAATAATGCAAATACGGTAGAAAGTGTGAAATTGGTTTCTGTAGTAAGGTTCATGTCGTCTGTTAGACCAAGTGTTACAACTCGGGCCGGGAGTTAGTACGGGCTTGAGAATATCAATGCTATTCGGCTGCAAAATTCGACAAGATAAAATAGCTCCACAAGTTTGCAAAAAAGAGAATTAGAGCTTTTGAAAAGAAGAAAACTACTTGAGAACTAGTTATTCATTCGTACGCGTAACGTTAGTTAAATTTTCATTTATATTGCGAAAAATCGTAGTACAATTTCCCATCCACTTAGGTTCCTAATAAATTCTTGTTTCCCACCGTATGTTAGTTATTTACCTTTGCATGCTGAGAATTCAGGTTTCATGAAGAGTATTTTATATTTGTTTACTTACATATATCGATGATACTTTCCCCATAGATTGTGTTTTTCGAAGATCTTCCATATGTTAATCTGAAAAAGTTGGTGCTCAAGAATGCGAACCATGCAACATTTTATAGAGAAAACAAAGAAGGAAAAAATGATTAGTAATTACTATGTGTATAGTGTTTATGTTTATGAATAATAGCAGTAACTGTGTTAGTATTAGTGTGTATGTGATCAAATAGGAAAAAAAATCGCCACGAATATCAATAATAATTTAATGTACTTGACACATAATATTAGTTAATTTCCAAGAAAATAATAGTTATTTATGTAACGAGTTGCAAAAAGTTGATTTTTTCAGCACGAGTCGTACATTTATCCAACGAGGCTTGCCGAGTTGGATAAATACGAAGAGTGCTGAAAAAATCGAGTTTTGCAACGAGTTCCATACAAAGTTTTATGCAATGATTTTTTCATAATGCAACCCATTTAAGTTGCATAATGTTCATAATGCAACTCAAATGAGTTGCATTATGAACATTATACAACTATTTTTCATTATGCAACCCATTTCAGTTGCATAATGAGCCAGTTTGGAAAAATTGACCATTATGACACCAATATGAGTTATATAAAATGTAAATTATGATACTGAATTGCATAAAATACTTTGTATTTGCCTTTTAAAATTTCAACATTTGATTAGGACACTGAAAGACGGCCTGTGGTTGAAATTACTATTTTGAGGGTCAATTTAAATACACAACGCCACTAAATTTGTGCAGACTAAATTTCGTTTCATTTCAACAGATTATTGTATTAAATTTTACCATGGACCCGATTTACAATTAAGAAAAGTTTCCGTTGGCAACCGGATTCGAACCAAGAACCAACCAAGCTCGCACGTTACCACTCGGCTATCGAACCGGTTGATATGGGAGGAAACAAAACGCACACATGAGGCGTTTGTGTGTCGATGATCACGTTTTGCCATGGTAAATTTGAAAACATTCTTATGCTTATCATTACCGCAAGCCGTCTTTCAGTGGATGCCGAACCATCTGGGCAGTGGTAACCAACTCGGGCATCCCCCTGTCACCAGGCTTGATGTTCCTCCTGGAAATCAAAAGAGTTTTTCAATGCTCTAGAGCGGTGTTTTGCTTCTGCCTCGTCGCGAGGGAGCGAACGAACCCCAAACTGAGAGGCAATAAGACTGAGCGAGGAAGAGGGGAACGAAAAAGAGCCAATGATTATTTCGGGTATCGGAGTACGATTTTTGCTTCGAGAGTCTTTCTTTGTATGGGAGTGGAACTCCCGAGTGCTTTTTGAGTGTGAGTGGAAGTGAGAAACACAACAAGCAATTATGAGTGTTGGACGAACTCCTCGCTGCGCGACAAGCTCGCGCTCGGTGCTGTTGAGGATTTGCGTTGTGATTTGAGTTTTATTTTCACTCCTCAGAAAATCGCCGAAATCGCTTTCTCATTTTCCTGCGAGGGAGTTTCTGTCAAGTCTGCCTGTCACGACAACTGACCCAAATTCCCGTGCTCGGGTAGATAATGCAAGTATCCCACCGCACAAAATAAATTCGGTCAACCAGTCCGACCGGCCGAGCAACAGCAGAAAAATGCCCAAAATAGAGGCCTCTCCCTAATGTCTTACTACCCTATATATTGACTAATTATTTTCTCAATGTGGTCCACGTCGTCTCGCGGTCATGTGTAGCTATTTTTTTTTAACTTTATGACTAAATATTGAAACTAATACAGTAATAAAAATAATACAAACGATTCAATATTTAAGTTTTTTGTTTAATGGAATTGAACAGAAAATAACATTTATCGCTTTATTAAATACAATGTTGACTGCGAGACGATGGAAGGTGATGCACACAAGAATGCTTGACAGATGGCACTTTATCCGATGAAGTCAATCAAAGTATGTTTCCCCTTCCTTTGCTTAAATCCGCCACCCAAAGCACGCACCCAGTCGGCCATTGAGGAAGCCGTTGGCTGTTGGATCGAATTATTCTGGGACATAAGTGGATTTGATGGTCACTCCTGTCGAACCCATTAATCTAGTGTTATTATATTAGAAAAAAATACAATAAAGTAATAAAGAAATATGTTTTAACAACACTAGCAACAATTGAAACAAGAGGGCCCTCAAAAGACACTCTTCCCTAGACAATATTGATCCAAAGCCCAGGGATTTAGGTATGATTTGTAAAAATGTAGCTAAATAATTTGAGGCTCAATCGTACACAACGCTCTACAGAGCTGACCTTTAAAAAATCAAGTATACATGAAATTGTATGAATTTTGCCTTTCTCGTACACTAAGTGTACTGTAAAGGCTATATGTTCACTCCAAAAATGACTTTTTGATAGAAGGCCCGGAGGGTCGAGTCACATATACCAATCAACTCAGCTCGACGAATTGTGTGTGTGTATGTATGTGTGTATGTGTACAAAAAAACTGACATCACTTTTTGGCAGTAAACCTCAACCGATTTTAATGACCGACGGTTCATTCGACGCGGAATCTGGTCCCATTGTTTCCTATTGAAAATGGTTCGGATCGGCTCAGCCGTTCCGGAGTTATGGCCATTTAGGTGTTCCGGACCAGTACCCTTGGAAGGGGCCATACATAAAAATGTAACAAACATATCATGCGACACGTCAAACTGCGGCATTTTCGATTACCTGATAAACAGTTAGCAACCGGTAGTGTTCCAGAACCGGTTTCGGATGTCCCGCTGGAAGTGGCCAAATATAAAAGTGATCCAAAACTATGCATGCGACACATCAAATCGCGGCTTTTTCGATAACCTGATGAACAGTTAGCAAGAAAATAGTCTGATAACATATCTGAACCGGTAGTGTTACGGAACCGTTTCCGGATGTTTCGCTGGTAGTGGTAAAATATAAAAGTGATTTAAACCCATGCGTGCGACACATCAAACAACGGCATTTTCGATAACATGATGATCAGTTAGCAAGAAAACAGTCTCGGACCCTATCTGAACCGGTAGTGCTCCGGAACCGGTTCCTGGTGTCCCTCCGGAAGTGGCCAAATATAAAAGTAAACCAAATCTATGCATGCAACATATCAAAGCGGGGCTGTTTGATAACCTATTGAAAGCTGGTAAGAAAATAGTCTCAGACTATATCTGAACCGGTAGTGTTCCGGATGCCCTGCTGGAAGTCGCCAAATATAAAAGTGATCCAAAGCAATGCATGCGACACATTAAATCGCGGAAATTTCGATATCCTGATGAACAGTTAGCAAGAAAACAGTCTCAGACCCTATCTGAACCGGTAGTGTTCTGGAACCGGTTGCTGGTGTCCCGCCGGAAGTGGCCAAATATAAAGATGAACCAAACCCATGCATGCGACATATCGAAGCGTGGCTTTTTTTTTGATAATGGAAGGTTGGCATAAAAAAAGACTCAGATTATATCTGAACCAGTAGTGTTTCGGAACCGGTTCCAGGTTTCCCGCCGGAAATGGTCGTATTTAAAAGTGAACAAAACTTATGCATGCGACACATCAAATCAAGTCTTTTCCGACAACTTAATCATCGCTTATCAAGGAAGTAGGCTAAGACCACATTAGGGACTGCCAGTATGTAGTTCCGAAACTAGTTCCGGGTTTCACTCCAAAAGCGGCCATATATAAAATTGAACCAAACCCATGCATGTAACACAGCAAAGCGCGGCTTTTTGATAACCTAATAAACGTTAGCAAGCCAATAGGCTCAGACTATTTATGAGACTACCGGTAGTGTTCCGCAACCAATTCCGGGCCGGAAGTGAAACCAAACTCATGCATTGAGATATCGTGGCTTTTTAGGTAACATGATGAACAGTTGCAAGAAAATAGACACAAGCCATATCAGTGTGTTACGGAACCGATGCCGGGTGTCCCGCCAGAAATGGTCAAATGTAAAAGAGAACCAATACATGCGACATATCAATGACTTATTCAGTAACATGATAAACGGTTAACCAGTACATAATCTCAGACCATATTTGAGAGAACCGATAGTGTTCCAGAACTGGCGATGAGACGAGTAACCCGCCGGAAGTGGTAAAATATAGAGGGGAACCAAACCATAGCGGCGTTTTTGATTTTTTTGATGAACGGTCGACAAGAAAATAGTCTCAGGCCACATCTAGAACTAGTAATAGTATTTCGGAATCGGTTGCGGGTGTTCCATTGGAAGTGAACCACACGGTGTGTCTAAAACCGTTATTAACAAAATAAAATACCCATCTAAGCGGTACCCACCATTCGAAAGATATAGTATCCAGGTATCATCTCTGAAATTTTGAAAATGTTTCATCGAGGGAATTGATAGTTTGAGCGATTTGAAATTTTGGGGCGACTGTCAATGAAACTCTCTTTGAGCTATGTATTAATATTCAATCGTTGTTGTATCACGATCGTGGCCATCAACCCTGTCCCTCATAAATTTGAAATTCAACATTCGAAACGTATGATATTCCAGCATTCTTACTGAAAATTTGAGAACATTTCATCTACGAAATCAAAAGTTATCGTGAATTGAATTTATAATCCAAATCAATAGGGTTCTACAGTAAGTATAGTAAGTAAACGGTTACTATTTACTACAAATAATTAAAACCAATTAAAATTCCCGCTGTTGTAGTCTATAATAGCATTCAAAATCTGGTTGAAATAGGATTTTGATGTCTTGGACGTACAATATCTCCCCCATGTTTAGGCAAAATCGCTGGGAACCCGCTCAGTAGCGTGTTCTCTGAACACACCAAGAGATTTCCCAGTGTATTCTCAGAACTGCTTTATGTGGAACTGCTAAATATGGAACTTTTTAGGAAATTGTTCCAAACTTTGCAATTAACGTGGTATATGAATGATCAAAGAATGGCAAGCGGATTTGTAACAATGCTTATCAGAAATTGAAAAGGGAAAGCAGCATTTTTGTATTGTGTAGAAACGAGTCAGCGAATTGTTAGACGATTTTTTTTATCAGCCTCACGGCATGGTGAAGTAGCGCTGTCATCATTCTTCGTGAAAGTATCTGAGTTTGTAAGCGAAACACCATGTTTGTTGCATAAATGAGCCCCTAGGAGTTGATATTGACTGCCACTCCCCCACCTGCTTTGCACATAACTCTTGGAATACATTGTACAAAGCTGACAAAAATGCAAGTCCTGAAAAGGTACAGTTGTTGTCCATGATGGCTATTGTGAGACATCAGCAACGAACGTAAAAGTATGTCACAAATCAATGGACGCTTTGATTGTGTTTGAAAGACGTCCTAAGCTACACGATCTTTTAAATGTAAGCGTTTAATTAACTATGATGGTATGTATATTAATTATATTTGAAGGCTAGGTTTGGACCGACATGAGAGTTCCTTAAATTTCCGAATTTCTCAAAGTTTCATATTTTGCAGTTTGTCGTAAAGCAGGTCTGAGATGATACTGGAAAATCTCTTGGTGTGGAGAGCAAGCTACTGAGAGCGTTCCCAGCGATTTTTCAGAAACAGATATCGAACGCCCCAGACATCGAAATCCTATTTTAACCAGCTTATGAATGCTGTGATTGATTACAAGAGCGGGAATTTGAATTGGTTTTGGTTATTTCTAGTAAATAGTAACCTTTTATTAGCCATGAATACTGTAAAAACCTAAGGATTTGGATTATAAATTCAATTCACAATAACTTAAATTTCTTAGATGAATTGTTCTCAAATTTTCAGTAAGAATGCTTGAGTACCACACCTTTCGAATCATTATAAAGTACCATACGTGGAATGCCGAAATTATGAGGGACAGGGCGATGGCCACGATCGTGATACAACCGTGATTGAGTATTAATAGTTTAAAGAGAGTTTCAATGAAAATCACCCCAAAACTTCAAATCGCTCCAACTATCCATTCCCTCGATGAAACATTTCCAAAATTTCAGAAATGATAGCTGAATACATCATATTTCGAATGGTGGGTACCGCTCAGATGGGTATTTTATTTTGTTAATAACGGTTTTAGACACACTGTGAACCAAATTCGTGCATGCGACACATAAATTCGCAGCTTTTTCTTAAATTTGCCGAACGGTTAGCAAGAAAATAGCCTCAGATCACATTAATATTCGGCTTTTTAGGTAACCCGATGAACAGTTGACAAGAACATAGTCTCAGTCCATATGTGAGACAACCGGAATCGGTTCCAGGTGTCCCGCCGTAAGTGGTCAAACGTAAAATTGAACAAAACCCATGTAAGCTGCACATCAAATAGCGGAATTATAAAATTGAACAAAATAAATGTCAAAGCGATAAATCAAATCGTGGCTTTTTTGATAGCATGTAAACGTTGGGTAAGATTATAAATGAAGAAATGTTCAAAATCTTCATACCTGAACACTTTTTAGTTTGACCCCCTCTAATCTGCACATCGTTCAAACTAAAAATGGTTCAAACGTCATTCTGCTAATGGAACGGTGTGAAACGGAACGCAGAACCAAAACAAAACACCAAATCAGGTTGCCAGTAGTGTGTTTTTCGATGCTAACAGAGTTGCTAGACGTTCAAATTAAAAATGAACCCCGTTGGTTTGCATGAGGTGCCGTTCAAACGAACGGGGGTAGACGGTATATGCAAGAGAACAAAATCGTGAGTGACCAAAGCGATCTCATCAAATCACACCATTTCAGATTCCTGCGGTGTAAATATATAGTAGGATGGAACAACGTGGAAAAAATATAATTTGATCGCATCAACACCGAATAAAGTTTTTTCAATCTTCAATCTCCTTTCGCCTCTAAAATTACTGCTCACAATTTGGGTGCGGCTGGTTGAGCCCTCACTCTTCTCATTTCGATTGAAATTTAAATGGAAAATTTCCATTTTCTGCTTTTTTCCGTAAGGAGGTCAAATTTCACATGAATCGTGTTACCAATGATACTAAATTATAGCCTAAAGTGTACTAAAAAACTTTGTCGAGGATCACAAAGTGATCTGTGACTGTGAATAAAGTCAACCTTCTTCATGCATTTGCTGACGCTCACCCCGCTGCCGTAGTGAATAGAATTGTTGCTTTTTGAAAGTTAAAATTGTGCTTTTCTATATAAAATGATTCAGGAACATTTCGGCTAACGTCGATGGAAAGATCATGAGTACAGTTTCGACGAGAAAGGCACTATCACCATTAGGTGGATTAATCTGGTTTTTTTTTCGTATTGTTATGTGATGAACAAACCTGACATTTATAGCTAAGAACTATCATTTCAATGTTATCAGATTCCACTGCATCAAATGCTTTTTTTGGTTCTCTCTGGCGTTACATTTCTTTAGGAAAGGACCTTATTAATTCCTAGCCAGCTTCTGAATCTGCTCCCAAAATATGAACTAATTCTGTTAAAACCTAAGACTGCACAAGCTTCCTCGGGTTTATGAAATAAAATTGGGGAAAATAACACTTTTTTTTATTTTGAATTCTAGAAAAAAGACGAAATATCCTATAATATTTAGAAAATAGGACGCCATATTTTAAGGGATGGCTTCTTACTTTTTAAAATTTGTCTTCATTGAAATACTTGTGTTACCATCCTCGGTAAAACAAAGTTACTGTAATTTTAGTGCGGTATTATGCAGAGTATTTCTGAGATTTTCTCAGCAAAACTTTGGGTAACCCAGCTGAGTATTTTTAGCTTTTCACAGATAACAGTAGAATGAAAAATGCAAATTTTTCAAATATGTGTTAGTCTGTAAGGCCGCTAGTACACAGGGTCAAATATATGACAAGGAAAGAACTCAAGAAACAACATCTGTTTGACACTAATGAAAATTCGATCGAGTCAAACCAGATGTTTGAGCATTGGTTTCGTTTTGGACAAATATTTGACCCTGTGTACTATCATCTTCATAGCTTGCTTGTTTTGTTACTTTGGCTGGTTGCGAGCAAATGGAATCTATGTCGTATCAACTCAATTAACTGTCAGTAATTGAAATATATAAGACAAAAAAAATATAATAACCAAATCAGTAAATTTATTTTATTTTACTCTCACATCGAATGTAAAGGAAAGAATTAAAAGGTTAGATCATCGAAATATTTTTGTCAAATCTCCACGAGTTTTCTGTTTTAAAACGTTGGAGCGAACCTGGTGAGACGGTTGAAATACGCGACTTTGTTGCCGAGGACCTGGGATCGAATCCTACTCCTAACATACTGAAAAATGTGAGTACTTCTTTTGGATTGCAAGCTAAACCGTAGACTCCGAGATAAACTAGCCCAGAGCTAATATCTCAAATAAAGATAGAAAACAATTCAACAATCCAAGTGAAGAAATAAGATTTAAACAATAATGGCGATATGTGACGTCAAACGTTTTTCAAGGACTCCCTTTCTTTCTGTTTGTTTATTTTGAATACAATGGGAATAGTTTTCGGATATTTGATATGTCAATGGAATGGGGATTTTTCGAGTCGGCGAATTTGTAATAGTTCACTTCCTTCTAGAAGTAGTGTATGCTTGTTTCGATGTACGATGGAATGAGTTTTAGTGTCAAACACATAGCACACACAAACAAAAGATTGACCAGACAAAAATAGAAATACAAACAAGAAAAATCTGTATTGTAAAAATACCTTTAAGGAACCACTATTGCATCTTTAAATAATATAATAAATAGCTTTCTTTAGATTGGAGTTTTGCATTATCGTTTGAAACGAACCGGAACCGCTGCTTTCGAGTAGTAACTAGCTATCGGAGCTGGGATAGCTCGGACCGGTCACTTTCTACTACTTCTCACTTTATGCGTCACGTCTCTCCGCTTTCCGTTGAGTGCAAGACGCGTTTATCCAACACACTGTTGTGTTCCTTTGTTCTTGCATTGTACAGTTTCAATCCAGTTGCGATGCTCGTAAAAAGCACCCGCGTTTGTATGAGATGGAAGAAAGCTGAAACGGATTCACGGAATCCAAATAAACGTCTTTGCTCCTGCCCGCTCACTGTGAGAAGCATTTGCATTTATAGGCTAATTGCAAGAGCAAAAAATATATGCAGTCTTTTAGGGTTGTCCGGCATCGATGTCACCTCAATTAGTACTTCAGTGGAAGAAACACATTTTGCTGCGATTTTATAAAAATCAGTCCCATTTGAACAGTTGAATTTTGTACAGCTAAGTCCATAAGATATCACCACACTCAAGCCGCCATGTTGGGGCTTTATCACAATTTCTCTTCTATCATTCGAAAGGTTTCCTCTTATGATGATGATGCCGTCCCTCAGGTGTCACGACACGACATTACACCTGAGAGGGTTTGGGGGAAGTTATAATATCGGTAAGTCCAATTTTATGTTGGTATCACACAGGTTTCGGTATTGCCCAGTCCATTTAATTTCGCGCTCGTTGTTATAACAGAGCTCGCGAAATTCTCCACGTTTCACACCACAAATTCTCTTTTTTATATGTTGGCGAACAGTTCATGGCTACTGTTCGAAGCACCGTCGTTTCTTTGGTATTCACACTGGTACGTTTGGGAAAAAGTTCATCTCACTCGTTTGGGTAGTTTCTTAACCTTTATTGGATTACTAGTAAAAGTTCATAATTTAAATTTCATTTTTTTTTGTTTGCTTTGCCTGTCGATACATACTGGTTATGTATGGGTTGCGTTATATAGGATAGGTAAATATCTTAGTAGCATACTAGCAGTACTGATAATTGTAGTTTTGTTGCAATTTTAAACTTTTTTTTTTCTAAACACAATTACACAAGTATTTTATGTATTTTCTTCCGTATCTTCAGATTGTCTGTAAATACACTATTTTCTTTCTACCACGGAGATGATCGAGATCCACATTTAGCACTATGTCCATGCTACTTCCGCCATACCGTCGACAGACAATCACAAAGTTGCTTTCTTTACTTTCTTCTTATTGACGTGAGAATACTTTTCGTAGCTTCTAGATGGAACAGATTGGCGCATCATGAATCTGTTAGGAAAGTTCTTCCCAAACTTTTTGTTTGAACCATCATTCTTCTTTTCTTTATCTAACAAAATCCATAACGCAGGGATTAATCACTTGTTTTCATCGAGAAACAGACCGCGCACTAATCAAAGCCTAAGTTCGTTAAGAGGAACCGTCGAGCTGCACATTCCAGAAGAGAATGACACGATGTCCTGGGTTTCTTCACTGTTATTTTCAAATGGGATAGTAAGCAAAATGCCAACACAAAAACCACTGTTTTCTTCCGTTCCACTCATGAGCGAAACACCATCGGAGAACGACGAGATCACTACACATTTCCACCGGTAATCTCCACGTGGCGTGACGCTTCCACTAGGCTGGTTGAAAAAATGCCAAGTGTCTCTGCAAACTCCCCGGCTAAGATGAATGGTACTCGATGTAAGTGATGATGATGTTGTTAAGAAAAGCTGGATCTATTGTTTCTTCGGCTGCAGAAAACAAACTTGAATCGTTTGTGGTAGGTTCATCGATGAATTATCACGGAGCAGTAACTTATATGCAGGTAAAGGACGCAGCTTAGCGATATTTATCGGGTGACAACCGCTTCGAGACAGGTGAGACTACAGTGGGGGTAAGAAACAAATGGAAGTTTTGTTAGAATTAGGATTGTTGTAATTTGCATGAGAGTGTTGACTAAGTTTAGAGTCAACTTAAGCCTAATCTTCCTACTAAATGAATCACTTTTTTCTAAATTTTAACTTGGAAGAGCCTTTTGTATTCAAAACAAAAATGTTTCAAAAACTGAATTTCATTCAACTTTAATCTGAGATACTATAGCAATTATTGTCTATATCAGGTTCAGATAAAATTACAAACCTATTACTAGCACCATTGAAATCAGTTGTTGATTTTTCGATTATACAGAAGTTAATTCTATTACATTTTTTTTTTCAAATCAATACGTACAAATCTAACACCTCTACGAAAATTAGGTTATTTAATGATAAAGAATGATCAAAACTTGAGTAGAAACGCAACTTTTTAAAACAAAATACTCCACAACACTCATTTTAAGCTTGCCTTTGTTTGAACCGAATGCGGGACGCAGTAAAAACTAAAGCGATTCTTGGAAAATACAACATATTTTTTGACTAACCGAATGAACGTCTGTTTTATTGATGATACTACACACTGATTTTTTTTCTCTCGAGGACGAGGAGCCCCACGATGGTGATAGGGTAACACTGAAAGGTGCCGCTACACCTTTTCCATCGACAGTTTTATTAATGCATTTTGTTTCAGTGTTCAAAAATACATGTACGATTCTAAACAACTGATTACAATAGCTTAAAACCAACATGGTCAAAACTGAAAACTATAAATGCAACCTTCTCGCACACAATGCTGGCTGAGTTGTGCTTTCCAACTTTGATTTGTTTTTCACTAAGATCATGAAGTAAAATTCTGGTAATGGTAGCACTTGTTATGAAATCACGATTCAAGATCTCAATGTCATGATGACACACTTTCTAGTTTCATGATTTGCGATCCATGATTGTGGTGTTTCCACAACCTTAACCATCTGATTCCAACGTCGAAACAGCAGCACGATCCAGCCTCAAATATAAATGCAACCTTCTCGCACAAAATGCTTTCAAAGACTAACGTTTTGTTTGCCCTTCACTGTTTTTTGTGCAACTTATTACCGCTTTCCTTCAAAGTAACTCCTGAAACATACAAGTCATAGTTAGTGCAATTACCATTCAAACAAACTGACCTTCAAATCATCGTCGATCCCGATTGTTGTAGCCTCTACCGCCACGGTGGCTGCGATCATTCCGATGATTACGGTCCCGATCTCGCTGGCCGCGGTTATCCTCTCCACCTCGATCATTTTTACGTCCATGCGATGGACCGCTGGCTGCCGGGGGCATGGCCGGTGGCGGAACGTGATAATTCGGTAGTGGTGGTGGTGGACCTTTCATCGAAGGTAGAGTGGTTCCCCCAGCAGTGGATGTGGGAATTGGTGTGGTTCCAGGTGCTCCTCCCGGAGGTGGCTTCCACATGAACTCATCGTATTTGTCGTATGGACGTGGAGGCGGCACACCGGCAGCTCCGGTTACACTTCCAGGGATAGCACCAGGTGGCAGAGGATATTCTGGAATAGGTAATCCTTCATAATAACGTGGTGGCGGTGGTAAGCCTTCATACGGCATTGGGATTCCAGGAAAACCGGGCGGTGGAGCATACGGCATCGGAGGCAATTGGTGCTGCATATTGCGCATATAATCAGCAACGTAAGCTTCGGCAGCAGCAGTACTGCTATACCGTTCCCAACCATGAAAACCAGCAGCACTGGCAGCCGCAGCAGCTGCAGCCGCACCCGGTGGCATGCGAGGACCGTGTCCACGACGCATATCCTTGCGGTATGGAGGGAACATTCCAGGACGTCCTTTTCCAGGGAACATCTTCCTACGGCCACCACGGATTGGACCTCCGCCACCACCACCGCGACCACCTCGCATCATTGTACTGGTTGGACGAGAAAAGTTCGGCGGACGCCGGAACGACTTCGACGCTGCCTTCTCTTTCATTAACTTTGAAGCTTCTTTTGATTTCTTTAGAATGGGCGTCATTTCAACGGCCGTATCTTCCGGGAAAAGTCTGCACAACTCTTCTGCCACTTTCGGTTCAATTTCCTGTCCATCGCGTCCAATTTTGACCGGTTTATTTTCATTCCAAGGATTGTACAAGTGGGTAGTGCTAGTGAAGGGAAGCTCCTTTTTGCATACCCAATCAATTTTGATGACTCCTCCGAGCGCCTTAGCCGACATACCTGGAGGAAGAACCCATTCTACTGCCGGAAGATCCCGACGAGCCTCGGCAGCCATACGTGCAAAACCGGCGAATTTGCCACTTTCCTTTACAGAAAACACCAGGATGACATTTCGGCTTTCCCGGAAGGCCTGATTCAGGTTGGCTTCATTCGGGGGTAGGGTGGACCACACGCCTTTCGTCTTTGAAATGGTCACATTCTCCGTGTTATTCGACTTGATCAAGAAAAACCGAGTCTCCCGGAAGAGATAGTTTATTTTAGTTACATAGTCATACGATTTGACGGAGTTTTTCACGGAGCTATTTTTCGAGCGATTTCTTTTGCTTTCCGTGGCAGCCGTCGTAGCCGTCGCCTGTGGACTCCGACTACGAGATTTCCGCTCCTTCTTGGTACTGTTATTCGCTGCAGCAGTCCCACCGCTACTTCCGCCATCTTTTTCCCCATCTTTCTTGGGCTCTTTCTCTTCCTTCTTCTTGGTTTTCTTCTTTTGCTGCTGCTTTTTGCCAGCAGAATTTCTCCGTTCGGTATTCTCGTCGTCGTCATCCTCATCCGAGGAATCGGAGCTTACCTCGCTGATACTGGGATTCGTCGTGGTACTGTCCGAGCTTGCATGAGATGCTTCGCTTCTCGTATCGTAACTATTCTCCAGCGCTTCCGCAATATCGCGTTCCGTTTCGTCCAGACCGAGATTCACTGCGTCCAGATCGGCCATCTTTTCTGTGTCTGACTCTGCTCTCGTTCCTCGCCGTCTAGTATGTACTTTTGTTCTGCGCCCGTATACCAGAGCGATCAGATGCACATAAAAACAAACACCAACATAAACGATTATTCTACTACTACTAGCACTGTCTTTGCCGACGGAGTGTAACGATGGGGGGACCGCACATACAAAACATCAGTGAACCCGTTTCCAAACGTAAATGATGACGATGATTGTCGTGTAGAATGATGGGCTGTTCAGGACCGGCAATCCGTGCAGTGTTGGCAGCGTCCTCCAGGCGACCTGAAACAGAGAAACGCATATTTTTGTGTGAGTCGCAAACTCACTAACTATAGGTATTTCATGGTAAGGATTAATTCTTGTTTCTATTTGATAGCTTGTGGGTACACGCGCTTCATTGTTGAATTTGTTGTCATTAAAACATGAACCGTCTTCTTCATCTTCTTTATGGCTCTACGTCCGCACTGGGACTTTGCCTGCAATTGCATGAATTTGTATATTGTGAGGTAAGTACAATGATACACTATGCCCAGGGAGTCGAGAAAGTTTTCCCGACCGGAACGGGAATCGAAGCCGCCGTCTCCGGATTGGCGATCCATAGCCTTAACCACTAGGCTAACTGGAGAAAACATGAACCAATGCACATAGTTCACATGGCAACGTTGCAAGTATCGAAGATGGCGTGGTAACAGATCTAGGAGTATGTGCACAGGACAAAAGACTTCCGGCCCCTGACCTCCAAGAGATTGAGGAGAAGGTTGGCCGGTTGAAAAACAAACAAAGCCGCTGGAGCAGATCAACTACCAAGCGAGCTTCTAAAATACGGTGGGGAATCACTGGTGAGAGCACTACACTGGGTCATTACCAAGATTTGGGAGGAGGAATGGTTGGAAGGTATCGTGTATCCCATCTACAAAAATTGCGACAAGTTGGATTGCGGGAACTACCGCGCGATCACACTACTGAGCGCTGCCTACAAGATACTCCCCCAAATTGTATGCCGCCGTCTATCACCGATTGCAAGAGAGTTCGTGGGGCAATATCAGGCTGGATTTATTGGTGAACGCGCTACAATGGACCAGAAGTTCGCCATCCGCCAGGTGTTGCAGAAATACCGCGAATACAACGTGCCCACACATCACTTGTTCATCGATTTATAATCGGCGTATGATATAATCGATCGAGAACAGCTATGGCAGATTATGCACGAATACGGATTCCCGGATAAACTGATACGATTGATCAGGCGACGATGTATCGAGTGATGTGCGTAGTTCGAGTATCAGGGACACTCTCGAGTCCCTTCGAATCTCGCAGAGGGTTACGGCAAGGTGATGGTCTTTCGTGCTTGCTGTTCAACATTGCTTTAAAGGATGTAATTAGGGGAGCGAGGATGAACACTAGTGGAACGATTTTCACGAAGTCCGGTCAGCTGCTTGGTTTCGCTGATGATATTGATATTATCGCTCGTAAATTTGAGACGATGGCGGAAACGTACATCCGACTAATGAGTGGAGCCAGGCGAATCGGATTAGTCATTAATCTGTCGAAGACAAAGTACATGTCGGAAAGGGGCTCCAGGGAGGAATCACCGCGCCCGCCACCCCGAATTTATATCGAGGCGGTTGAAGAATTCGTGTACTTGGGTGACCGCCGACAACGACACAAGCAGAGAAATTCAGAGGCGCATTGTGGCAGGAAACCGTGCTTGCTTTGGACTCCGCAGAACTATGCGATCGAATAAAATTCGCCGTAACACGAAGTTAACTAGCTACAAAACGCTGATTAGACCGGTCGTGCTCTATGGTCACGAAAAATGGACCCTACGCGCCCTTGGAGTTTTCGAACGGAAGGTGTTGCGTACCATCTACGGCGGAATGCAGATGGAAGACGGGACTTGGAGAAGGCGATTGAACCACGAGCTGCATCAGCTGCAGAGAGAACCAACCATCGTCCATACCGCGAAAATCGGGAGGCTACGGTGGGCGGGTCGCGTCATCAGGATGTCGGATAGCAACCCGACTAAAATGGTTCTCGAGAGTCATCCGACCGATACAAGCAGACGTGGAGCGCAGCGAGCTAGGTGGCTCGACCAAGTGGAGGACGATCTGCGGACCCTACGCAGAGTGCGGAACTGGAGACAAACAGCCATTGGAATGGAGACGGCTACTGTGTACAGCAGAGGCCACCCCGGCCTTGGCCTGATCGGTAAGGACAGTCATTGCACAATTATGGGTCACTCTGTCACAATTATTAGTCAGTCAGTTCACCATGCTTTTCAAATGCAATTGACCCATAATTGAGGGTGACCCATAATTGTGTAATGACTGTAAGTTTTTTTTTTGCAAAAATGAAAAAAAAACCTTAGCCCAACAAGTTACTGAAATGAACTTCTATGAACTTGAATGTTCCGACAAAGTTCCAAGTAGCATCTTAAGCAGCTTTCAAGCTGCCCGAACTTGTGTTCCAGCAATGCTCATTGTTGGCCTCTTAAGCAGCCAGAAAGTTCCATTCGGAACTTCGTGGAACTTGAAAGTGCATTTCGTCATGGTGAGCGGAACTTTTGGTTACTTGGAGTAGATGTTATTGTGGATTTAGCACCAAATTGGTGTCGGAAGTAACTTCATTGACTTCCGCTGCCTTTCCTATGCGTTAAACATAACGTCGGAAGTAGTACGCTGTATAGTAAATCTGATGCTCTATTTCTTCCGACACCAATTTAGTGCTAAATCCACAATACCTTAAATAATATGATGCTGTTTGAGCAAAACTTTAAGCAACAGTGTTGTTGTTTTCTCCATTTCTTGCAATTTAAACAACACAGTTACCCAAAGTTTTTTTGCGCATTGCATGAAAAACACAGTTTATGGCAACTACTTTTCCAGGTCGAAATTCAATCGCAGTGCAAATATCACGTGTAATCGCAGCAGTCATCACATCACCCGGCCATGTGATGACTTTTTTTCATGAAAATTTGTTGGCTGCGTGGCCATGCGGTTAGCGGCGGCAGTCGTCTAGGCGTATCGTGAGCCTCGGAGTGTGGGTTCGATTCCCGCTCCAGTCGGTGGAAACTTATCGTCAAACGAAAAATTCATCACTGGGTCACTGGATGTTCTGTGTGTTTTCCGTTCAGATTGGCGAATTCCGGCGCACAATTTCTTCGAAGAGAAGAACATTTTCTTGCTGGAGAGCAATGGAAGAAAATTTCTCCTCTTCGAAGAAACTATGCGCTGGAATTATTCCCAGGTCTGTTTCCTTACGCGACTATCTCGCGCGTATCTTTGAGTGCGACAAAAAGTAGTCGCCAAAGTAGATTTTATTTTGATTCGTCGCGTTTTTTTTTGATGAATAGAGTTTGGCATCGAAATTTAACCTCAATTTTCTCTCCGAGAAAAGAACAGCAACGAATAGGAATCAAAACAAACCACCGGAAAATGTCAAAATTCGCGTGAGAGGGAAAAGAAAGCGTCACGGAATTTGTGGACGAAGCCCAATTGAAATTGCTCACGTACTGCCTTAGTGCACTAAAGAGCTGCAAATTGGACTAAATATAACAAAAGAACTCCATTTTCATAAGGTAGGGTAATTCATGTATTTTGGACAGGCTGAGGACTACGTTGGAACAATCGTCCCCTAGCTTCCTTAGAAAGCAATTATTTATTTTGCAAAGTTACTAATACGCTTATAATATTATTGTACTTTGCGTTCCTGGTGACAACAACCTTAACGAAAGCATTTTAAGCTAAGAAAATCTCAATTTCTGAGGACTACGTTGGAACAATCGTCCCCTAGCTTCCTTAGAAAGCAATTAATTATTTTGCAAAGTTACTAATACGCTTATAATATTATTGTACTTTGCGTTCCTGGTGACAACAACCTTAACGAAAGCATTTTAAGCTAAGAAAATCTCAATTTCCGATCGCCTGTTAGAATTGCATTTTGGACAACAAATATATGTTTTAGACACCCTCAGGTATATATAATTTGGACAGGGCAATTATCTCAATGTTTAGCCATGAATACTGTTAAATCATGGAAGTAGCATAAATTACACACTTATTTCTGAATTGGGTTCTTTAGGGGTATCCGGATTATTTCATAATCGGATTCTCCGCCCAAAAATTAGTCGAAATCCAAAATTTCATAGTTTTTGGAGTCCGGGAACTATTTTTAAAATGCATTTAAAGTTTGTATGGGGAAAATTTTTTGTTCGGGTCGAACTGTCACTTTAACGATTGAACTGTCATTCTATCCACGAAAATTAAAATTGTTTTGTTGATTTAACCACCAAAACAAAGGTGTTGGAATCCAATAAAATCACGTTATACTCAGAAAAATGAGCTCTTTCGATTAGGCTATAGAAAATAGCAATATTTTATTCACTAAACAACCCAATTGCCTGTTCGGTACTTTTTTGACGAGATTATAACAGCATTAGGATCTCGGTAGTTTCGGTAATCGATTTTACTGAGGTTCAGTAAAACAACTGTCAAAATCGTATGGAAAAGGTAAACAATGCATTTTTGCTGAACGAGTTCGGTGCTCAGCAGTTTTAATCTCATCAAAAAATTACCGAACTCGGTAATCAAAATTAAGTGTTATAACATATATTTTCTTACAAATAATCAAATGTCTCCGCTTAACAGGCATCTATTTTGATAACTATTACAGTTTTTGTTAAAATCGAGGAAATATCGCCAGACCCACAGAATACGCCTCCAAGTATGCAATCGCACAGCATCCCCATGAACTACAGTTAGTCAGATGACCAAAATATATTTACAGTAGAAAACTTGTAATGTATTTTGGACACCATATATTTTGAGCGTTCTAGACGAATTTTCAGAGATTGGCTGCCTAATGCTTCTTTATTGAACTTTTTTCATTGTAATAAGGCTTTCAAAATTCTTACAATTATTAATTCAACAATTTTGAGGTGAATATTGTATTTGACTGTGAAGTGTATGTCGTCTTGCATACCTGTGCATTTGAGGGGTTTTAGTGAAACAATTTACATTTTCGATAATTTTGAAGTGAATTCTTAACCCTTATACTTATGACACACACTGCCGTTCTAAGCATATCTGTACCATGTTCAAAAATGTGCAACTGAGAAAACTGCGATTAAAGTTAACAACGTATTTTTCTAATTGACCAATAACTACAGTACCACAACGGCACATGCAGCTGTATTTCTATACAAATGGATTATATCTGAAGTGGAATCAGTAAAGTTGCCTTTTTTAAAGCAAGAAAAAACATTTCAATTTTGATTAAATAGTTCCCAGCGGGACAGTTATGCTGTGAAACACAACGCAAATTTGAAATTTCCACGCATACTGTTCGCAGTCTTTGACTGTATTTCTTTTATTTCTGGGACACATATGCTTGGAACTGCAACAATGGGACAATATGGCTTAGTTTCAGAACAAAAACAAACTAAGGACTTTTACAAGTTTACATAAAAATACACATACAATTATGCCGATAGGAGGAAAAAAGTGAAAAATGCTGAAAATCAACATGGGACAGATATGCTTAGGACTGCAGCACATGTGATACAAGAATCACTGTACAATTGCGCTTGAAATGAGTGCCATACTGAAAATTCTCTCAGTTCAAGTCAGTCTTGTTAAAATTTTCTTGACACTGCTTACCGTTGTACAGGAATCACACTCGTATCACATGTCTATCCGGGGTATTATGTGGCCGACAGGGTACCCGGGTACCCAGCGCCCATTTAAAAAGCACGGTGTAAAAAAAAGCAAAAAGATGGTCGGACACATAACGGTTAATTGTTAAGCGTATTTTCAACGTAAGTCATCATAATAGGGTCCGTTTGATCCAATTCGCCTTGACGGAGGCTCTCTGAGAGAATTGCGCTGTGCGTGAAAACATTTTTTTTTAACATGGGAAAGGATAGGAGCTGCATTTTCAAATGCTTCTAAAATATTTTAGGGACTTCAGATTGAAAAAGTGTTAATGTTTTGCTATATACCTACTTTCAATTAGCTACACTATAACTGGTTTTAGACAAAAAGTTTTTAAATCACAATGTTATGTCTATAATATAGCGTATCAAAATCTCATTCGATAACATTAAGAACATTTTGCTTAAAAAAATTCTATAAAGAATTAGAAGCATTTGAAAATGCAGCTCCTATCCTTTCCCATGTTAAAAAAAAATTGTTTTCACGCACAGCGCAATTCTCTCAGAGAGCCTCCGTCAAGGCGAATAATCGATATTGAAAAGTATCCACTTTTATTAGCTCTCCGGAATAAGACATACATCGCCTTGCATGTCCAAACTACATACATGTCCAAATTATATTTTTTACCCTATTTAGGGACTTCAGATTGAAAAAGTGTTAATGTTTTGCTATATACCTACTTTCAATTAGCTACACTATAACTGGTTTTAGACAAAAAGTTTTTAAATCACAATGTTACGTCTATAATATAGCGTATCAAAATCTCATTCGATAACATTAAGAACATTTTGCTTAAAAAAATTCTATAAAGAATTAGAAGCATTTGAAAATGCAGCTCCTATCCTTTCCCATGTTAAAAAAAAAAATTTTCACGTACAGCGCAATTCTCTCAGAGAGCCTCCGTCAAGGCGAATAATCGATATTGAAAAGTATCCACTTTTATTAGCTCTCCGGAATAAGACATACATCGCCTTGCATGTCCAAACTACATACATGTCCGAATTATATTTTTTACCCTATTTTTAATACTTATACTTATGACACACATGTGATACAAGAATCACTGTACAATTACGCTTGAAATGAGTGCCATACTGAAAATTCTCTCAGTTCAAGTCAGTCTTGTTAGAATTTTCTTGACACTGCGTACCGTTGTACAGGAATCATACTCGTATCACATGTCTGTCCGGGGTATTATGACACACATGTGATACAAGAATCACTGTACAATTGCGCTTGAAATGAGTGCCATACTGAAAATTCTCTCAGTTCAAGTCAGTCTTGTTAGAATTTTCTTGACACTGCGTACCGTTGTACAGGAATCACACTCGTATCACATGTCTGTCTGGGGTATAAGACATTCGTTTTATAAATACAATTATGACAAAAAACATGAGATTTTACACTTTTTTGGTTGAGTGTAACTTGAGTTCCCCATATTGGCTTTTATCATATGTTACGCGAGATCTTCGGCTGTTCGAGTCCGTATGAAGTTGATCATCAATATTAACTTCTTTTTTCTCGATCAGCCTAGATAGCTGTGTAGTGTCGGTAGCGATTGTCTCAATTGGCTAAGAATAACACTACGGACCGCCTGTTCCGGTGGTAAGAATCCACCAACAGGTGACCCCTAATTCATGGTGTGATGCGGCTTTATGCTTACCGTGCCTAGGAATGAATGGCTAGGGGGGTCTAATAAAAACCTAACCGCTAACGGAGCCTGTGGAGTACCAGGGCGCCCTCCACAGTATGTAGCCCTTACTGCGCTAACCGGAGCAATGGTGCAGTGGACCTTGTGTTTCTCCGAGACAATCAGCTGCCCTTCTTTAGTCTCACTTGAGGCTAAATAAGGGCGGGATTATGAAGATGTTGTTAATTAGTTTAAATTTTCACCTATATGGTTTCGCATTATGCGATTTACACAGTGTATTCTGTGTATCCTCGCCTTTGGCGTTTTCCAATCGATACCGATTTGGTTTTATTGTTGCTGTTCTTTGTTGTGCTGTTGTTGCGAAGAGTTTAATCTTACCTAGTTTGGGTAGTGGCTACGGTTAAGATAGCTCAGATCAATCTTCAGCATAAAAGAACAGCAACAATCAATCTTTGCAGACTTATGCAAAATGGTACAGCCCAAGTGGCCTTGGTACAAGAACCTTACTTTCGTAAGGGAAATTTCTATCTAGGAAACCTTGTGAACCCGGTGTTTGCCACTTTCAGTAAACATGAAATGGCAAACTCGCGTGTCATGCCTCGAGCCTGTGTGCTTGTCAACAACGCAATAGTTGCTACACTCATCTCTGAACTAACCACCAGAGATGTATGTGCTATCACAATTGATGTATCTGTTGGAAACCTCAACAGGAAATACGTCTATTGCTCTGTGTATTTACCGCATGATGAACCATCCCCTACGGATGCTTTCAAACAAGTCATCGCATACTGCACTTCAAAAGGCCTTCCGCTAATAGGGTCCTAAAATTAAAGACGAAATCAGGCTTATATTGAATAATACGATCAAGCATGGTATTCTAATTGGAATTGTACTTTACTCGAACTTGAAAAACAAAGTAATAATGAGAAAATTCAAAATAAGTAAAATGGTAAATAGTTCTACTTTGACATTTGAGGTCAACCTTGTGTGACTGAGCTCGACATTTTTCGCACTGGGATTTCAAAAATGTTCCTATCTGACATACACGGTGAAAAAAAATCACTCAAAGTATGTGTTATAAGCTAGGGACGAGACAAAAGGCTAAAAAAATGAAAATTATATATTTTCGACTACGTTTAATAAAAACGTCAAAAAATGAGTAAATATGTACTCTTGAACCATATATAGTAGTTTAAAACAAGAATCCCGATAGGACTTTAGGAGCCTATTGTTGGCAGTGATGCTAATGCTCACCATATCATCTGGGGCAGCTCAGACATTAACTTGAGAGGCTCCAGTTTGATGGAGTACTTAAGTAGTACAGATCTTGCATTACTTAACATAGGCAACCGCCCAACCTTCATGGTATCTGCTAGAGAGGAAGTGTTAGATATAACGCTTTGCTCTAGCAGAATTAGTCACGAGCTGACCAACTGGCATGTGTCAGATGAAGAATCTTTATCTGACCATCGCTACATCTTTTTTGAACATTTAAATGTTACTTCGCAAACATTGCGTTTCAGGAATCCTCGGTCAACAAACTGGGATCTTTTTACTGATTTGGTTGCGGCCAAATTTCATGGATATTCACCATCCATTGACACTCCAAGTATCTAAATCATGATACTACAACGACCTTCATCATGGAAGCTTTTGAAGAAGCATGCCCTCTACGGTCTGTGAAGATCACAAGAGGAACCCCTTGGTGGAACTCTGATCTGGCGAAACTCAGGAAACAATGTAGAAAGAGTTGGAACAGACGACGTTCGGCTGGTTCGGAGGCTTTCAGGTCGGCTCGCATGGCCTACAGGAAAGCTCTCCGGTCTGCTGAACGATCCGGCTGGAAAAACCTTTGTACAAATGTTTCCAGCTTGAGTGAAGTCAGTCGGTTAAACAAAATCCTTGCGAAATCTAAGGATTTCCGGGTGAACGAACTTCGTTTGCCAAATGGCGATCTGACTTCCTCTGATGAGGAAGTTCTGGAATGCTTATTCAGCACACACTTCCCTGGATGTGTAGATATTACATCTTCGGATGATCCTGATGTCTTTTCTTGTAGTTATGATTCTTTAGCTTCGGCTCGGAGTATTGTAACTATAGAATCGATTGAGTGGGCTCTTAATAGCTTTGCTCCTTTCAAATCTCCTGGGGCAGATGGGATTTATCCTATTTTGCTTCAGAAGGGATTTGATTATTTCAAACATGTTTTGAAAAAACTACTTGTTTGCAGTTTTGCTACAGGGTATATTCCCAAATCCTGGAGGGATATTACTGTAAAGTTTATTCCGAAAGTGGGTCGTGCGTCGTATGAAGAAGCAAAGAGTTTCAGACCTATCAGTTTGAACTCTTTTCTTCTTAAATGCTTAGAACGCATTGTGGATCATCACATCCGTGATGTTCATCTGGCCAACGTGCCTCTTCATGTGAACCAACATGCCTACCAATCTGGTAAGTCCACTGTGACTCTTTTACACAAGGTTGTTTACGATATCGAGAAAGCATTCGCTCAAAAGCAATCTTGTTTGGGTGTTTTCTTAGATATCGAGGGTGCCTTTGACAACGTGCCTTTCGATGCCATATTGGAAGCCGCACGGAGTCATGGTATATCTCCAATGATTTCCAATTGGATTCACCAAATGCTCAAAAACCGATATCTCTTCTCGACATTGCGTCTAGCAGGGATTAGGAAATTGAGTGTTTGTGGATGCCCCCAAGGGGGAGTCTTATCACCACTTTTGTGGAATCTCGTAGCAGATACGCTATTGAGGCAACTCAATAATAGCGGTTTTCCTACTTATGGTTTTGCCGACGACTACCTAACATTGTTAGTTGGTATGTGCATCAGCACCCTTTTCGACCTGATGCAAAACGCCCTTCAGGTAGTTGAGGGTTGGTGTCGCCAATATGGCCTTTCGGTTAATCCGAGTAAAACATCTATTGTTCTTTTCACGGAAAGGCGAAACCGTAATGGCGTTCGACCTTTGCGTCTCTTTGATTCTGAAATCGATGTGACTGAACAGGTAAAGTACGTTGGAGTCATTCTTGATTCCAAGCTTGCCTGGACACCTCACATTGAGTTCAGAATCAAGAAAGCTTGTATGGCCTTTGGGCAATGCCGGCGTACTTTTGGTACAACTTGGGGTCTAAAACCCAAGTATATCAAATGGATCTTCACAACTGTGGTTCGGCCAATATTGGCTTATGGATGTCTTGTGTGGTGGCAAAAGGGTGAAGTGAGAACGGTCCAATCAAAATTAGGCCATCTCCAAAGGATGTGCTTAATGGCGATGTCTGGGGCGTTCTCTTCAACTCCTACGGCAGCGCTCGAAGTTCTCTTTGACGTTGCCCCACTACACATTCATCTCAAACAAGAAGCCCTTTCTTGCACTTACCGGTTACGGGTACTCGGTCTACTAGAGGAAACTCCTGTGAACCGCACATCAACACACACCTCGTTGTTTCCACTTTTGTAAATTGGGACAAAATTGTCCTTGCTCCAAGTGATCTTACAATTGCTTGTAATTTTCCATATAGGACATTTTCCACGAAATTCCCTTCCCGGGAAGAGTGGACATCTGGTTATCTGGAAAAAAGTATTTCAGACGGCATTGTATGTTACACTGATGGCTCCCTTCTCGAAGGTCGAGCAGGTGCTGGTGTTTATTCTCGTGAGCTAAGGCTGTATCAGTCTACTCACTTGGTAGACACTGCACCGTTTTTCAGGCCGAAATCTTTGCTCTTATGTGTGGAGTGCAATCAGCACTTCAGCAGCACGTAATGGGCAAAGTAATATACTTCTGTTCAGATAGCCAGGCTGCTATTAAAGCACTTGCTTCGGCCAACTCCAGGTCGAAGATAGTTATCGCTTGTCGAACTCAAATCGAGGAGCTGAATTCAGCAAACGCTGTTCACCTTGTATGGGTACCTGGCCATTCTTCCATCGCTGGAAATGAATTGGCTGATGAGTTAGCTCGCACTGGAGCATCACATGACTTCATTGGCCCTGAGCCAGCTATTCCGGTATCCAAGTGTTGGGTGAAGCTTCAGATTGACACCTGGGCTGCCACTCAGCACAAACAATACTGGAATAGTTTGGAGTCATGTCGTCAAACCAAATTGTATAGTGCTGAGCCATCTCTACGGGTGGCGAAGTATCTTACTAATCTGTCTAAGCAGAATTGCAGCATGCTGGTCAAAGCATTGACTGGCCACTGCCGACTCAGCTATCACATGGCGAATATTCAGCAAGCTGATTCATTTGCCTGTGATAGCTGTGAATCCGATTATGGAACTTCGTATCATTTGATATGTAACTGTCCAGTTTTCGCGCAACTGCGTTTCCGAGTATTCGGTAAACACTTATTAAGTGAAACTGACTTCAGAAACCTGAATCTTCAGGATATTCTGTTGTTCTTAACCCGCTGTGGTAAAGAGCTATAGGCTCTCTTTCGCTTTATGCGTTATTACAGTGCCCTTTTCAGGGCGCTGTTTGAACCCATTGTGGTACGCTTGTGCGTTAGTACCCTCTTCCAGGGTATTTTTCCTATTTCCCTACCTGTCCCTATCCCCATCCAAATCCTTTTTCCTTCCTTTTCCCTCAGGTAGATGATGAAATAGGCTGTTATTTTGGCGATGGCACAAATGTCCCAAATGGAGGATAACGTGCCTCTGGAGCCGGCCTTCTGATACCTTCTGATACCATACTGAAAATTCTCTCAGTTCAAGTCAGTCTTGTTAGAATTTTCTTGACACTGCGTACCGTTGTACAGGAATCATACTCGTATCACATGTCTGTCCGGGGTATTATGACACACATGTGATACAAGAATCACTGTACAATTGCGCTTGAAATGAGTGCCATACTGAAAATTCTCTCAGTTCAAGTCAGTCTTGTTAGAATTTTCTTGACACTGCGTACCGTTGTACAGGAATCACACTCGTATCACATGTCTGTCTGGGGTATAAGACATTCGTTTTATAAATACAATTATGACAAAAAACATGAGATTTTACACTTTTTTGGTTGAGTGTAACTTGAGTTCCCCATATTGGCTTTTATCATATGTTACGCGAGATCTCATTACTATTTTTATGCTAGAGCTGGCAACACTTCCCAAATGCATTCGGCTCCACGCACGCACACACCCATGAATGATTTGCTTGCCCAACCCGAAGCCGAACCCACCCACACAAGCAATCCACTACTACTACCACCCGCTCGGCCGGACGAACTAAACCCGAACGCGCCGAGTGTGTAGCGAAAGCCCTTTTGGTCATCCACCCCGGATGGCTGGGCAAGAAGTCAAATTCCCAACCCCCAAAATGCGACTCTTTTCCCCATCAAACCTGTCAGTTTCCGCCGGATCTGCTGTCGCAATCTACGCAATGGGCACTGTTTTCACTTTTTCCACTATTTTTGCCCGGTTTGGGGCGCTTTTGCACCGAAATTTTCACCACAAAAACCGGAACGCTTTTCGAGTGAGTGCGTTTTGCTTTCTCGTCACCAACTTTACGAACCACCACACCACTGAATCTGAACGAACCGACCGAACACATCGAGGAGCTGCAGCACACCAATACACACGCGAGAAAGAAAAATGGAGCAGCGCGAAGTTTCAACTGTGTATGCGTGAGATGTTTTGTTGTGTGTTTTGAAAGCCGGGTTTTTGATCTAGAGCAGTTCTTTTTCTTGCGCGGGGAAAGAAACGTCAAAGTTCTGCGAGCACGGATGTTTTGATGGGTTGGAAGTTGGGTTTGGTGAAAATTTTCCGAAAATTTTGCTTAATTTGTGTCGTTTAGTAAAGAACAATGAAACGAAATGAAAAATTTGAAAGTGAAACGGGATTCGAAGGATGGGTGAGTAGATTCTTTTTCTATGTATTATAAGTGTTCAGAAATCTGTATGATTTTATATATTGTTGAGAAAAAAATCTCGGAAAAGTGGCGCGAACCTACGACTGTCAGTTCATGCTACATTGATCCTACACAGGATTCATTAAATTTACAAGAATCAAATTCAGCATATAAGGGGTGATACACACAGGTCACGCAAAAATCAACCTTTTTCAATCCCCTTCTCCTATGTCACACTTTTTGTATGGGACCTTCTTATATTTTGTATGGGTCTTCACGTCCTCCCTTCCCCCTAAAAGCTTAACGTAATCTGTGCACGGCCCCTAAGATTTATGAAGTTAAGAAATCTTATATTAAATTACTCCTCAAAATAAAATCTCTTTCGCAGGGTGACTACATGGGCGCCAAAATTTCCAAACTTGAAGACCAGTACCGACACAGTGCGGCCAGCGTTGGTGAAAAACTTTCGAACCTTTTCGCGGGTGTATCGATCTTCGTCAACGGCTATACCAACCCTTCGGCCGATGAGCTGAAGCGTCTGATGATGCAGCACGGTGGAACGTACCATCACTACAAAAGGCCCACGACGACCTACACGATTGCGTCGAACCTTCCGGACGTGAAGGTGAAATCCATCACGTCCGAAGTGATCATCAGTCCCCGTTGGGTGGTGGAATGCATCGAACAGAAGCGACTACTAGATCACAGCAAATATCTGTTGTACAGCAATCATAAACCGTCGCAACCAAAGTTGGCCTTCGGGAAGCTCGCCAGTTTGGACGTGCAGAAACCTGTGGTGAAGCCGGACGGTAAGGACGACATAAGTAAGGACGAGTTCATGAGCCTGTTGACCAAGTTGCATGTACTCAACGAGAAAATGAAGGAGTCTGAAAGTGCTGGGAAGAAACCTTCTCAAGAAATATCTAGTAGTCCTGTCACACCATCGACAAAAACCAATGAACTAAAGCAGCTAGAAAACTCCAAAGTAAAGAAGCAGATATTTCCAAAATCCCAGGAGCCTGGTACATCCACTCAAACCCAGCCCAGCACCAGTGATCAAAAGAAGCCTACTTCGAAGGGATCTCTCAGAGCGACGGACCCCAATTTCTTGTCAGAATTCTTCAGCAACTCTCGTCTGCATCACATAGCAACCCTTGGAGCAGGTTTCAAGCAGTACGTCGCCGATCTCCGCGAGTCACACGGTGCCGGTTCGTTTCCGGAGCGCGAAACGCTACGGCATCTACTTCCCAAGCTGGATGACCACCTTGGAGGGCCACGTGGCCCCTTCGTAATGCACATCGACATGGATTGCTTCTTCGTGTCGGTTGGCTTGAGAAAGCATCCCCACTTGCGGGGTCAACCGGTGGCGGTGACCCATTCGAAGGGCTCCGAAGCCGGCAAGGTTCAGTCCCATCCGGGGCAGAATCGGTCGCTGGAGATTGAGCTGTACCAAAAACGACTGGAGGAGCGCTACAAAACGCCGGACATTCCGTACGAATCGCGGCTGCTGAACGTGGACGACAACAACTCCATGTCGGAGATTGCGTCGTGCAGTTACGAAGCCCGCAAGATGGGCGTCAAAAATGGGATGTTTGTTGGATCGGCCTTGAAGTTGTGTCCGAATCTGAAGACCATTCCGTATGACTTCGAGGGCTACCGGGAGGTGGCTTTCACGCTGTACAACACTATTGCAAGGTAGGTAGCAGTTTCGAATTATATAAATATTTGAAATGTTTTTTTTTTACCTTTATCAATGTATTAGTAGCCGACATCTAGTTTTTCACTTTTACCAAATAATAGAATTCAAAACGTTGCTCTTAGGAAGACTTGAGAGCCGGTCATGCCTTATAATAGGGCTCCCTATTCTAGAAACCATGTTTTACGCGGAAGTACAGTCGGTGGCTTGGTGGTCTAGTGCCTACCGATTCTCTATAATTGTTTATTGTTTATTCGTCAACAGGTGAATGGTTTATCTTAAAACAAACATAAAACTCTTCTAAAATTTAGCTTATTAGTTTCCCGAGACAAATTAAAATTAAATACACGATGGCACTTGTTGAAAACACGGGACATATTACGGATCGGTTCATGGAATCCATAGTTAGTTCTGGTGAGGGGAAAACGGATAATTGCATTTTGGCGAAGATTCCGGTAGTGTATGTTGATATCCAGCATGCTGAGGAGCAGCGGACAATCAATGTTGCCTTGTAGGAGATCCCCTTCAAAGCACGCGGCTTTCGTAGCTTGGCAAGTTTAACGGGTGCCTCCAACTGAGGTGACGAAGGGCGAAACGGGCGAATTTACGCTGGACGGCCTATAGTACGGTGACCATACGACGAATGAGTATTCTAGTACAGGACGCACAATAGAACAATACAAAGCTTTCAGGCAGAGGCAGTATACGTCCGTGAACTTTTTGCAGAAGCGAAACAGAAATCCCAGCTGTGACGAGGTTTTTGAAACGATACGCCACACGGTCCTTGAAGGTTAGCTGAACATCCAAGAGAACACCCAAATCCTTCACTGTAGTTTGTAGTTTCACGCTTCAATCGGGTTTCCGCCAGGAAATAATCAAAGTGCAATAGGGAGCGTTTATGGCCGAATGAAATTAGCAAGCATTTTGACACATTTAGCG
This sequence comes from Aedes albopictus, assembly GCF_035046485.1. NCBI lineage: Eukaryota > Metazoa > Arthropoda > Insecta > Diptera > Culicidae > Aedes > Aedes albopictus. Next base: position 486,190,361 of record NC_085137.1, on the reverse strand, counting down.
ACATTCGCTTGACACGGCACCGTCGAGCGAAAATTTCCAACTGTTGTTGCAAGAAAAACGCATCGTGTGAGTTCTTCACTGCGTAATACAGCTTCAAATCATCGGCATACGAGAGTTTCAGACAATCCAATACAAGATTGACATCGTTCTTGTAGAGCAGGAACAAGTATGGACCGAGGTGACTGCCTTGAGGAACGCCGGACCAAACCAAGAAAGGCATCGAAACAAGGTCTCCAATTTTGACGGACATGCTTCGTTCGGTCAAATACGATCAAAGCCAGCGGAGCAAATTATCGTTCATCCCTAGTTTATCGAGTTTAGCAATCGCAATCTGATGATTCATTTCATCAAAAGCAGCAGACAGGTCGGTGTAAATGGCGTCAACTTGCCGACCAGCTTCAATTTGGCGAATCACAAACGAAGTAAAACATGCCAAATTAGTTGTCGTGGAGCGTTTAGGCATGAAATCGTGTTGATCCGGCGAGATGAAATGACTGTAGCTCTGAATTAGCTGTTGTAGAACTATCACATCGAATAATTTAGAAATCGGATACAGTGCAGCTATACTACGATAATTCAAAACATTCATTCTACTGCCCTTCTTGAACACAGGGAACACATATGATAGCTTCCAACATTCCGGGAACACCTTGGAGGTCAAAGACATGTTGAACACTGTTGCCAAAGGTGCTGCCAATGAATCCAAACAGCTTTTTAATACTAAAGAAGGAACTCCATCTGGGCCGCAATCCGTAGAAGATTTCAGCTGCTTTCCAGCTGCAATAATCATGTCGTCGGAGATTGAAAACTGTTGCAGCGATGCTGATATTCGAGGAACAATGGCGGTGGCGTCTGCTATGTCTTGAGGGCTCAATTGTTCGTTAGTAAACACTCGAGTCGAGTGTTTAACAAGACACTGAAGACGACCTTACAGTTGAGGTCGAAATACGTATCTGTCAAAGGATGCAAATTCTTAGTGGAATTCAAATACACAGTACTTAACGCGATTTTCTTTTTACTTACCTCGATGAAGCCGGAAGTGCCGGTAAGCAAAAATTCGGATCAGCATCATGCGGCGATGATTCAGAATCATTGTAGCAGGCCAGTTCCAAAGCCGGTGACAAGGGTTCGATGCTAGGAGCGGAGGACGAATCAGATCGCGAAGCGATACTAATATTAGGGTAATTGCCTTGCGGGGCACGGTGGAAGCCCCGTTCCTAAGTCTCAACTACAAGACCAGGACGGCTGTGAGTCGCAGGCTGACGTCGAAGGGTTGCGTTCCAGTGCGTTTCGTGTTTTGCAGCGGCATGGCGCTACCGCGGGCTCGTAACAGGCCAATCCCGAAGTCGGAAGCGAGGATTCGGTGGTACTAGGAGCGTATCAAATCGCGAATAGATACTAATGTAAGGGTACTTGCCTAGCGAGGCACGGTGGAAGCCCCGTTCCTCAGGACCAGGACCAGGACGGCTGAGTTGACGCTGGCAGCAGGGTTCGACTGAGTTAGACGGGTCGGAGGCTTCCATAATGCCGTGGCTCGTGCGTCCTGGTGAATCAAGTGCTGATGTCGAAGGAATGCTTCCCAGTGCACCATGGTCGAGTATTGAAGCGGCTTTGTTCTCCGTGAACGGAATGTCGAGTAGTGATTGAAGTCATGATTAGTTTTTTGGAAAATCTACGAATTCCCTCAAACGAATGCCGACAGGTCTGGATGATGGTTCCAGAGCCATTTCTTTGAGATCAGGATCTAATCTGATTTTGTAAGAGATAAATGTCAAAGTGGTTACGTCTTTTCCTTTCGGAACAAGGTGCACAACCTCTGGAGCATCAGGTAAATTTAAACATCGTGAAACTACTTTTTGCACATCGTTGTCGCTTATTAGCGGATTCAATCCTTTCATGTACAGCCAAAACTTGTTGGGTGCTGTGGCATGCGTGATAGATGGCACAGAAAGTTGGATCTCGCTATGATCGACCATCTTCGTACCATTTACATTCGGGACGGACCCATCCGGTCTACGGTCTCCTCGACGCCGTTTAACACCAAGTCTTGGCCATGCTGACGGCGAGGAAACAGCGGCAGATTGAAACGGCTGAGCTGGCTGACCAGTAAAATTGTCGATTTTCTTGATCAGTTTTTCAACCACCGTGAACAGCTCCGACACTTGTTTTGGTACATCAGCAAGTTGGCAATTAGGCGTCATGTTGACTGTTGCGATTGTCGGCAAGATAAGCTTGTATTGAACGACCGTTTAGTTCATTTCTACAAGGAGGACAAATGAAAATCGCCTTCCCTGATGGAAATTCTTCTTTAAATGTGCGAGAGTTTAATCCACAGCACTGTTGGTTGATGTGGAACAATGCTTCACAGAAACCGCAACGTATAGGCTCGATATCATTGATCTCTAGATTGCATTCGCCACAAAGTTGTTTTGCCATGATTGCGCACTCTAACCGAACTTGATACAGTAGACGTTCGCTCAATTTTGCAATTATCGCACCGCTATCTGTCAAAAACAAAACGTCAACAGAGTTGCGATGTTTTTCGGATGCACTACAGCTGCATTGCGCTGTTTTTGAGTGCATTCTGGCTGCGTCCAACAGCAATTGAAAACTGTTTGACGGCTGTCAGTCGTTGCAGTTATCGAATTTCATTCGGTAAGTGAAGCTTAAACATGTTGCAGTTATCGAACGTCTACTGTATTACTATAGAACACCGGTAGGGATACTCTAATCTCGCAGAATGCAATTCACAGTGAAATGCAGTATATCGGATATGAAAAATGAAGCTCGCAATAAAACGCAGTATAGCACGGGTGAGAGATGGAATTCGCAGTGAACCGCAGTATAGCACTGATGAAGATGGTGATTTATTTGATCTTTATCACCGAACAGCTGCAGGCACAAAATTAATGATTTTCACGATGAACACTATTTCTTTAATTGAGTATTTATGCTGATGACACAGTACAACACATTAGTAACGTAGCCCAACACAAACGTATATTTTTAAAGCGCTGAAAAACAAAAAGACCGAAATACGAGCGATAAAAAACAACATACACTTAAGCACAGGGCTGGGAGCGATGATTCCGATGGATATGCAGAAGGTTCTGTGTTCAATCCTTGACTCGTCCTTTTCCTCCTACTTTGTGTCTTTTTATCTACTTTCTCTTTATTCGTATATTCGTAGCCATCGCTAGAACCAGAAACGAAAATGCTTCGTGCCTTTCAACTTCCATAGCACAGTGTCAAATTATCATAGAACGCCTCCTACACTTATGTAATCAAGCGAACTGTGACGCATCATCTTCACACAACTTATTACTTTACGCCTGGCATCCACGCACCAATGCGTGAACCCTGGAGCCAAAAGTAACCATTTCCCAACAACACTCCGGCATCCGCATGACATTGTGCAGGTGCAGAGGACTCAACGGCCTGCAGAGGGCAAGTGATTGCAATCATCACTTCCTGCCCCTTCCCTACATCGATCTGCAAGCTGACGTAGCCGGTGTCATTCTTAGTCCCCAGCAGCTATCTCATTGGTTCCTTGTGTATGAATGTAGCTGATTTGGCGATACTGATGTAGCAACTACTAAATGCTAATACTCGGGATTTTGTTTTGTTTAACCCTTGTAAGAGCTGGTGCCAACAAAAATCAGACAGACACGCTGAATGTTCACTAGGCCAGTGTGGTGTTCACCGTTGATGTGTTCATGAGCCTCGCTTGTGAACTTCGTCTTCTTCTTTATGGCTCTACGTCCCCACTGGGACTTGGCCTACCTCGCTTCAACTTAGTCTTCTTTGAGCACTTCCACAGTTATTAATTGAAGGGCTTTCTTTGCCTGCCATTGCATGAATTTGCACATTGTGAGGTAAGCACAATGATACACTATGCCTAGGCAGTCGAGAAAACTTTCCCGACCGGAACGGGAATCGAACCCGCCGTCTCCGGATTGGCGATCCATAGTCTAAACCACTACACTCAGGCAAATAAACCTAAGATTATCATAAGGTCTAAGTTATAAAATGGCCTTTAAACAATTCATAACGGCTAGTACGATTTTCATAAGGTCGGTCTGGGACGCAGAATCGACTCACAGTTTGGCTTTTATACACATTTAGCAACACGATATTCTCAAGCATCGATAGCCGTGTGGGTTGGGCACGAGCTCAGTGATCTCGACGTTCGTGGATCGATTCCAGTCTGCGTCATTTTACAATTTTTCTGCTCTTTTCATAAGTTTATCTTATGTAATTAGGTCATAATGAGCATGTTCAATTTTCATAAGGTATTCTTCTGGCCATATACTTTACAGTTATGGCTAAATTTCATAAGGTATTTTGATGAATTTCGGTACTTCAGACTCTAGTTTAATTTAAAAACACTTCACTTTTGCAAAAGAAAATAAAAAATGAATAACTCTTTTAAAGAAAACTAGAAAGGACGAGCAAATTCCTTTTAATTCTACTACTGTGCTTATCTTCGGACAGATAGGCCTATTTCGTCTGTGACTTACAGACTTCTTCAGTGTCAAGTGCTCGACTGAAGAAAACCTCGCATTCGTTGTGGTATTTATACTAGGAGTGTATGTGTAGGTACGTGTGTGGGTAAAAGTGTAGGTATAAAAATGTAGGTACAAAATTGTAGGTACATATTTGTAAAAAAGGGGGTATATCTACCTGTTAGAAAACAGGGTGTTAATAAGATACCTAAAGCTAGGAAAATTCCTACCGATTTGGTAGGTAGTCAATTGGTGTTTGTTGTGTTATTTTTTCCTGCCGATTTGGTAGGTAGTCAATTTGTGGTTTGTGTATTGTGTAATGTTTTGTGTGTGTTAGGTAAAAATTTAAACAGCCACGTGTACCCATTGCCCTGATCCTTGTTAAGTAGTTTTTTACAGTAGACGTTCGCTCGGTGCAAACGGTTTAACTGCAATGCTTTTTAACTGCAAGTCCGCTAAGTGCAACAATTTTGCAGTTATCGCACCGCTATCTGTCAAAAACAAAACGTCAACAGAGTTGCGATGTTTTTCGGATGCACTACAACTGCATTGCGATGTTTTTGAGTGCATTTTGGCTGCGTCCAACAGCATTTGACAATTGTCTGACGGCTGTCAGTCGTTGCAGTTAGCGAATTTCATTCGGTAACTGAAACGTAAACATGTTGCACTTATCGAACGTCTACTGTATTGTTTTGTTTGTAAATTTCTAAACTTTCTGCAACATCAAGTTTCCATGGGTTTGTAATGTGTCGTAAGAGTTTAATATTTGAAGTATTCAAAAAATGTCCTTCATTGAAAATATGTTCAGCAACTTTAGATTTAAAATGATGAATGAGTCCCTTGTCTGTGTCTTTGTGTGCTTTTGATACTTCCGTTATGTGTTCTTTGAATCGTGTGTTGAGTGTGCGTTTTGTTTGTCCTATGTATATTTTGTCACAGTGATTACATGTTACTTTGTAAACACCAGATTTTGTTAAGTTGTCCAACGGGTCTTTCGTAGATCCTAAGAGAGTTTGAAGTTGGTTAGCTTTGCTTGTGAAAACTAATTCAAAACCAAACTTTCTGAGAATTGGTCGGAGTTTTTTGGTGTCATTGTTGTAGTTCACAGTTATCCGTTTAAGTGTAGGTTCTGTCCGTGTCAGTGTAGTCAAAGAACGTCTGTATTGTTGTTGTGTCTTTTTGTTGATGATCTGTTGTATTGTTTGTTTTGTGTAACCGTTCAGCTGTGCTGTTTCGAAAATGTAATTAAGTTCTTTCGTTTTTCCTGTTTCACTAAGTGGAAGTGTCTGCATTCGGTGTATCATGTGATTGAAGGATGCAATTTTGTGTTGATGTGAGTGATTTGATGAATTTGGAATAGTGCGTTGAGTGTGTGTCGGTTTTCTGTAAATTTCGAAGGAAAGTGTTGATTCTTGTTTTACGATGAGTATGTCCAAAAATGGTAGTTGGTTGTTCTGTTCAATTTCACAAGTGAATTCGATGTTTTTGTGTGCATTATTGATATTGTTCAAGATTTCAGGTAAAAGATGTTTCTTAACAATACTAAACACGTCGTCAACGTATCTCCACCAGACTTCAGGAAGCTGTTTGTTGTTTTCTAAGCGTTTTTCCAAATTTGCCATAAAAATTTCACTTAAAAATGGAGAAAGTGGATTGCCTATGGGGGCACCATTAAGTTGTTTGTAGGTTTCATTTCTGAACGAAAAATAATTTTCTTCCATACAAAGTTTGGTTAATTTGATGTATGTACGAACTTTCTTAATCCAATCTGAATCTGAATCTTCATATTGGTTCAGAAGCCAATCTTCTAGTAGGTTAATGGCCTCTTTAACTGGAATGCTTGGAAATAGTGATTTAACGTCGAATGAAACTAAAATTTCATCGTCGTTAACGGATAAATTCTGTACTAGTTCTGTGAATTGTTCGGAATTCTTGGCAGATCTACTGTGAAATTTTTTAGGCATGTTTTGGAATTCTTGTACTAAATATTTGGCAATTTTGTGTGTAGGTGAACCAATGGCTGAAACAATCTCACGCATTTCATTTCCAGGTTTATGAACTTTGGGAAGTCCTTTTATTCTTGGCAATGAAGGGTTAGATTCTTTCAGGCTTTTAATGACGCTTCCTAAAACTGGTGTAGACTCTTTGAGAGTTTTGTCAACACGTCTTACTAATCCTGGAAGAAGATCAGTACGTTGTTTTCGGTTTTTTGTACCTACATTTTTATACCTACACTTTTACCCACACACCCTACACATACACTCCTAGTATAAATACCACAACGAATGCGAGGTTTTCTTCAGTCGAGCACTTGACACTGAAGAAGTCTGTAAGTCACAGACGAAATAGGCCTATCTGTCCGAAGATAAGCACAGTAGTAGAATTAAAAGGAATTTGCTCGTCCTTTCTAGTTTTCTTTAAAAGAGTTATTCATTTTTTATTTTCTTTTGCAAAAGTGAAGTATTAGTGAAGTGTTTTTAAATTAAACTAGAGTCTGAAGTAACAAGTTCTACTAAAAGCTCTAAAGTAATAGTAAAGTGAATTTCGGTAATTTACTTCGCTAGTGTAGGCTAACTGGAGAACTTGTGAACTCTTAAGCCATTATATGTTCGCCCTCTCCTTATCACTCCTACTCACCATCTCCTCCACCTATCCGCAGGTACACCCTCAACATCGAAGCCGTCAGCTGTGACGAGATGTTCGTGGACCTGACCGATCTCATCAACGACATCGGTTCCGACGTGATGGACTTTGTCGGGCTGGTTCGGGACCAAATCCAGCAGTCCACCGGATGTCCATGTTCCGCTGGAATTGGCGCTAATCGCCTGCAGGCCCGCATGGCCACCAAAAAGGCCAAACCCAACGGTCAGTACTACCTGGCCCCGGACACGGTTCTGACCTATATGCGAGAAATTCCGATCGGAGACTTGCCGGGTATTGGTCCGAGTACCACGTACCGACTGAAACAGTTGTCCTGGAGCACGTGCGGGGATCTGCAGGCGGTTCCGATTGCCGTTTTGCAGAGAGAATTCGGCAAGAAGTTTGGCGATACGATCTTCCATGCTTGCCGGGGAGAGGACGATCGCCCCTTGGTTTACGATCAGGTAAGAAAATCTGTTTCAGTAGATGTGAACTACGGCATTCGGTTTAAGGAAGAGTCCGAGGTTGAACGGTTTATGAAACAGTTGTCTGAGGAGATTCATAAGCGACTTATGGAGATTAAAAAACGGGGAAAGGTAATTACGGTTAAACTGCTTGTTCGATCGCCAGAGGCACCCGTTGAGACCGCCAAATTTATGGGTCATGGGCTGTGCGACATTGTCAACAAGTCTCATCCCTTGAAGGACTACACTTGTGATCTGGCGGTGATCGAGAGAACTGTACTTGCGTTGATGAAGCAGATTGCAGCACCACCGCACGAACTGCGTGGAATCGGATTGCAGATTTCCAAGTTTGAAGACAAGAAATCTTCCGAAGGTTCGAAGAATGCCTTAAAAACAATGTTCGAGAAGGTAGCTGCAAAGCAGGAGACTGCCAAGGTTGATCAATCGATTGCAACATCGTCCCAACCTCTCTCGGTTCCCCCTAGAACGGAGACTACACCAAAGAAGAATTCGCAGGCAACACCAAAGAAGTCGAAGCCAGCCCTGGCCAGTGTCGGTCGAGCTCGTGGAAGACCCCCCAAAAGCCTGTCGTTGAACAAGCCCAAGCCGACCAACGACATAATGCGTTTCTTGAAAGATGCCAAATCTGGACCCAAGGAGCTAGAGATTCCCGAAGGAATGGATCCGGAATTTCTAGCCGCCCTTCCGGACGAAATACGTGCCGAGGTCATCAAAGACTACAAACTTCAGCAAGCTAGAGAAAATCGTGAACCGTTGAACCAACCGAAACCCAGAGAAGTCTCGCCTCAACCGTCCACGTCATCGGCCATGAAAACATCCCCCGTCGTTGCCGACGAGAAGATTAGCGTGGATCTGAAGTTCCTTCAGGCCCTTCCGCCAGAACTTCGCCAAGAAGTGGAGCGGCAGATCGAACTGCAGAAGGATACCATGGTGATCACCAGTAGCGAACCGGAGTTCCACGAACGTCTTCAGGTCACTCCGGAACAAAGTCCCGTGAAGGAACGTTCAGAAATGACCACCCGAAAACCGGAACCGGAAGCGGAACAGAACATTTTGCTGCGGTCGGATTGGCGCGGTCTTCTGTCGGCATGGGTGGAAAGCGGTGACGAACCGGAAGGGGAAGACGTGGACATGATCGCTGGGAACGCACGGGACTTGGTGCGGGGGAAGCGACTGCACGAGCTCTACCTGGCGTTGCGATTTCTGTTTCGGATCTTGGACGAGCGGGGCAGCTGCCAATGGCACCGTGTCTACGGTAGGATCGTGCAAGCAGTGCAGGTTGTGATGATGGAAATCTACCGTACTAAAATGGCTGTGCTGGAGAAATTCGGATGCGGGAAACCAGAATGTTGCAATACGGCGAAGTAGGACACTTTTGTCTACATCTTTTTTGTTATTTTTTGATAAAGTTTGTTACACAATTCGTAGATCAATTTATTGCGTACATTGGATATTTATCCCCTACTAATACAATACGCTTAAATGTAAACTTTTGGTTATTCATCAGTATTATCCCAAAATTCCCTCCCGCCTCACTACCTTAGGCGTCTTTCATGACTCGTTTGCGCATTTCCTCCTCCCACTCGACCGGGTGGGCAGTCTTCCGATGCATGTACTGTTTATTCTTAGTGTTGAACCGTTCCGGGCAGTGGTTGCAGCCGTACAGAGCTTCTCCGGTGTGGTGGATGGCAACGTGCTCCTGTAGGAAGATAATTTGTTGAATTTTATAATTAGCATCTTGTACCATTTGGACAGGTGTACCTATTTTGGGCACTTGCCGCTAAAACCACATACTAAAATCTAAATTCCCAACTAACATTTTCAGCACTATAAGCCCTGGGCTTGGATTATATCTTCCAGGAAGCTTTGATTTCAGGCAAGTGGTCGATGTGCTTTGCAGTAATGATTGGAATAGCTGAATGTATAATCAATGGCAAACAATTCTGTAAAAATCAGATCTTCAAGTCATCGTCATATGGTATAGTTATACTGATCATGATGCTGCATAGTATATCGAACATTTGTCGAAGTCATTTATGTGCCGGGAAAATATAATTCCAAGTTGGTGAGAATATTACAAACTGAGGGAGGGTAATAGGCCCAGTCAGACCCCTGAATGGGCAATGTGGGTTAGTTTATGGGAATGCCATTGAAGGTTTGTAATATTCTCCGAGGCTTTCGAAATCCAACAGGGCGCGTCCCCGGGTTGCGGATAGGGGAAAAGGGAGATTTTTCGCATTTGTACTGTAATCAGCCAATGTGATATTATCTCCTATGGTGTTGTAGTGCGAATGAATGATCTCATTCTATGGGAATTCGAACCTTGTAATGTATTGTTTATCAACTTCAATTTTCTAAGCTTGATAAGGTTTTGAAGACAAACATGAGATGAGAGAATTGCCTAATAGGAAAGTCACACCAGCAAAGCTTTTACATATGCAAATGCTATGCATGGGGTCATGTCTAGCATTTAATATGTATGGCAATGACTGGTTCTTACCTAGCAGGGGTACTACAAGACCACGCGGACAATTCGATCAAAGGCTTAATTGGGGATAATATATTTTCCAGAACTGAAGGAACATTTTTTCCGGGTAACTGGTGAGTCGGTGAAGTTAGAAGTTTCCGTTTGTTATACCGTCAGTGTACCAGTAGCCGCTCATGACCCAATAGCCGCTCATTGTTGTAAAAATCAAGTTTACACGCATAAATACACTCTTTTTGGCGCGGATATTCTTGGACAATGTGAATTAGATGAGAGCACAGCCATTTTATGCAATATTTACCGAAACACATAAATTTTATGAACAAAACAATGAAAATTTTTGAGCGGCTATTGGGCCCAAAAAAGCTGTAGTTAATTTTATGTGTTCCAATAACCGCTCACGCAATAAAGTGCGTGAAAATCGTAAAATCTGCCAGTTTTAGTACACCGTGTATTTAATCACTGTTATATGCTTACACTAAACAGGAAAAACTAATTGTAAAAACATAGAATTGCAAAAAGAATACAATTTTTCGGAAAAGTCTACTTAAAAGGTGACAAAAATTTGTTCGTGAGCGGAATTAGGACCACTTTGGTCTCGCACCAACTGTAATAAAATCATATGTTTATAAAAAGTTCTACTTTAGTCTTGATTTGTATCTGATTGTGCTTAGATTGAACTAACATAAAATGCAAAAATATTTCAAATCGGCTTAACAATCATTCAATAGATGATGTTTTTCTACGAAACTGGCCTTAGATGAGCGGAATCTGGTACCCTGATGGTAATTGACAAAATAAACAATCGGGCGTTTTTTCTTTCTATGACTTGCTTGGCATTTTGAGGATTGTTTTTTTTTTGGTTTTGGAAGGTATGCGATTCACTATTGATGAGCCTTAAAATTATTTTGCATCTGAATAGCATTGATATTGTCAAGTCTGTACCAACACCCTAATCCCTCACCAAAATACCCTTTTCCTATCCCATGGCGTTTATGTGGTCAGCAAAGACTATTCAGCCATTACCCCTCCTTATCATCGGCTTTGGACTGACTTGCGCTCTCATTGCCCCACCAAATGCTGCAAAATGAAATGAAAATGAAACTAACATTTTCAGCACTATAAGCTTCAGTCACAGGACTATGGATTCACTAAATACACCAAATCTAGTGAAAATGGAATCATTCGATTAGCTCTTCCAAATTTGCAATTCCCGATTGCCACCAGGTTTCTGTGAGAGCTAAAAAACTAACATAGGTAACTCACCCTCATGTGATGCGGTCGTTTGAACTTCTTGTGGCAAATGTCGCACGCGAACCGGCTCTCGGTGTGCGCCCGGCGCATGTGACAATTGAGCGCGTCCTGGTTGCGCACCTGTTTGCCGCACAGCTCGCACGCCAGGGCCACCTCCGGCTGGATGTGCATCCGGCGGACGTGCTTCGTCAGGCAGTACTTGTCCGTCAGCCACACCGAGCACATACTGCACTGGACCCGGTTCTCCGTTCGCGTTCCCAGGTGGCCCTTGACGTGCGTGTCGAAGCACTGCTTCGATCGGAACACCCGGGCACAGACATCGCAAACGTGCTGCTCGCCGTCACCGTGCATCGCCACCAGGTGCTTCTTCAGGGAACCTTGCGAGGCGAGCACTTTCGGGCACTGCGGACACTGTACCGATCCATGGGCCACCATGATGTGGGCATTTAGGTGAGCATTCGAGACGAACGGCTTCAAACAGACGTCGCACTTGAAGGGTCGACTTTCGTTCGGCGAATGGACTTCTTTGGTGTGTTCTTTAAGCACTTTGCTGGAACTGTAACTCTTGTTGCAGATATCGCAATGGAATGCGTCCGGATTCAAATGCAGCTGGATGTGCTCCACCATCCAGCATTTCTTGAATATTTTCTTATTACAGCACTTCAAATAACCCTGCTCATCATGGACGTACTTGTAATGTTTTCGTAGTTCCGTGAAATCCTCCAGCGGTTCCGAACACAAATCACAAGAAAGCTTGTAGTGTTGCAACACTAGTTCATCTATTGTAGGCTCATTTGGTTTCCTGTCTCTTCCGTCTTGCTTGGTCTTTTTAGCGGATCCCAATTTCGGTTTAAACTTCTTCCGCTTGGGTTTAACATCCTCCACATATTCCCCTTCTTCTAGGTACGGCTTCGTATCCGAATCTGAATCGTACGAGTCGTCCTCTTCATCGTCATCGTCCACTTCCTGAAACATGTCCATCGGTGTCCATTCCGGATCGCGTTTAGCACGCACGTCCACCTTCACTTCCCCATCGGACAATCGATCAGCTCCAATGGTGGCCTCGCAATACGTGTTCAATCCCATCCATTCCGAATCGTCCGGTTCCTTCTTCACCACGTACTCCATCTTGACCAAACCGTCATTGTCTTCAATCTCCACGGTTTCATACGAAGCCACTACCTCCACGGAATTCGTAGACGACGTCGGAACAAGTGCCGTCCTCAGAAACTCCTGATTCTTTTGAACCTGCTTCGCGTAATCGTAGAACCCAGCTACCGTTGCTTTGCAAACTCCGCAAACCATCGTCGGAATGTCCTGATTACGAGCCACCTGTATCGCATGGAGAAACCAAAGTCAGAACTCAGTCCAAAAAAGCATCCCGAAAACCATCACTCACCCGAAAGAAGAAAACTCGGTCGACCTTCCGACGAAAATCGCCATCCTCCACCGTCAACGGTCCGCTGCTGTCGTTCCGGCTCAGGCAGAGGCGGCAGGTCTCTGCCATGTTCATATTGTCCCGTGAGGGCTTGGGAATCCAGTTCCAAAGTTCTGGTGAAGGTAGAATCAGAAAAGTCAAACACCACTTGCGTTATGCAACTGTTAAAATCCATCATAGCGATACTAACCTTTGGTGGGGCGGATTTACACAGCAGCTATGCTTAGGCGGGTGAGTACGAACGATTCGATGCAAAATAAGCAAATTTTTACAGTAATTTTGGCGATTTTGCTTGGTAGTAAAATAAAGTCGTGATAATCGATGGATGTTTGTTGTGAACCTGACGATGGCGACACGCTTAAACTGCTTCACTCATCGCATGAGTAACAGTTACTCACTGTGGAGCATCGCTGCAAATCCGAGAGAATGCGTGAAAATTATGTGTACGGCTTACTCACGCCGTGAGCTGATGGCCAGTTACACATTTTTGAGCTCTTGGCTTGTGTTGACAAACGCTCCAAAATCGAGCGTTTGTTAATTTTTTCAACAAAAAAAAAAAAAGAAAAGTTTTCGTTGTGATGGTCGCAAGGATGATCTCCAAAAGTAAGTAATAAACTAATAATCAATTGAAATAAGTTGTTAAATTAAGTTTTTATTTCATTTAGGCAATAAACTGTATCGCTGGAACATTCAGGCAATGAATTATTCCAGTCATCGATACGCAATACCGGATGCGGAACTGCCACGAATTTGACGACTTATGATGCGTCAACAGAATTAATATTAATTTTTATAATACTAATAAACTTTTAATTAACAGAAACTACCGTTTTTTATTCGAAAACCTTCAAAAAATAACTAATTTAGTCAAATGAGTAACTAGCACACATTTTCAGAGCAAGCGAAGCATACGCATTTATGTGTAACGGTTACTCATTCTTCCGGAATGGTGACGAAACGCTTCAATGTGTGAAGCTTACTCATGCTGCTTTGGCTCTCAAGCACTTGCTCAAAAATGAGTAAGGCCCCCTTTTCTCACTTTAGGAGTGCCATGGGATGAATATAAATTTGAGTAGATCTTGCTCATTATTGAGTGGACCGACTTCTGCGTGGATGGTTTTGCCCCTTTTGCCCCCGCCACCGTCCTGTCAAACTGTCACAAGATTCTCGAACCCATGCAGCAAATAAACTGTGCAAGTAAAACGAGCGTCTGACTTGAACACTTCAACTTTAAAGCTTACACGGAACTACAAATCAACCCAAATTTAAGTTGTTTTGACGCAATCCCGGTCTTCCGTGGAATTAGTCAAATTTGCGTCAAACAAACAGCGATAGTGGTGAGTGAGTAGTTCTCGTTTGAGAGCGGCAAAAAAATTAACCCAGTGGCTAGGGGCGGGACAGTACCTAATACCAACGCTAATACCGCCTAATAAATATTAGTTTCCTAATATTCACCCTTTACTGGAACATTTTTTGTGTAGTATGTCATGACTTTCCATACAACAATCAACTGTCACGAATACGAAAGGTTGAAATACGGTTTGTCTGGTCTCCCTCAATATGTTCAATTAAATTAAATAAATTCAATAACATTCTTTTAATTATTTTAGCATGTGAAAATAACGCAAGCTTCAAAGGAGATGACTTTCGAATGTCTAATTGCTGAACGCAAAAAAAAAAAAAATCAAAGAGGTGGCTACACCAGATGTGATTAGACGTGGTACAGGTTTGCCTTCTGTTGGAAAGGATGTTTTCAAATGTAGATATTGAATAAATAGATACATGTACATAAAAGAAAAAACTGTATTGAATTAAAGACTTCGTTTCTAAACTTTCATCGTCTACATTTCTAGAATAGGAAATGTTATCATTAACATAACAGGGTCATATGGCACTATGGTCTTCAATGACATTTTGGGCTTGAATGTTACTGCTTGTTTCAAATTGTGGTGGGCTTAGCTAATTGGATATTGGCCATCGAAAATTGATCCAAAGTAGGACTCGTGTTAATGTATCACTTGGAATAATCTGTGTGATTTTGAAGATGAACAATACAAACTTTTGATATGTGGATGTATATTCACTTATCCACGAGCGGTAATGGGGGCGGCGGAAAACTAGCCGGGAACTAACTTGTGGGAAAGTCATAGCGGATTCATTCTCCATCTTACTCCTTCTACTACCGTTCGGTAGCGCCAACCGATAGCGATCCGCAAGAAATTTAAGATTATATCAGCCCGCCGCCGCTATTACTGGATGATACACTGAAAGACGGCTTGCGGTTATGACAAGCACACAAATGTTTTCAAATTTACTATGGCAAAACATAATCATCAATCTATAAAAGCTTCTTGTGTGCATTCTGTTTCTTTTCATATCAACCGGTTCGATAGCCGAGTGGTAGCGTGCGAGCCTGGTGATCTCAAGATTCTTGGTTCGAATCCGGTTGCCAACAGAAACTTTTTTTAATTGTAAATCGGGTCCATGGTAAAGTTGAAAACATTAATCTGTTGACTTTCTAGGTTTAATCACCGCATGACTTTATCATAACTGAATTTTATTGGCTTTTCTCGGTGAACTTAATACTACTCAAAGAAGGAGGGAGTAACGAAAGTAATGAAAGAAACGGTGGATAGAATCGCAAGTGTGCGACGAGAGAAATTGAATAGAAGTCGAAAATTAACAGAGGGCCATAATTGAACAACACAATCACAACGACGACCCCTTTGCCTAACGTTCTCGTGTTGAACGGCTAGGTACTAGTAGTTTGATGATGACTACTAGCCCTAGACAGGCAAAAAGATCGTGGTTGTGATCTGTTAAATGTTGTTCGGCTTTGCTTTCGGTTCTATCGATCTGTGACACTTGTTCAGAGATTCATATCGAGCGAACGTTACTTATTTGAGTCATGCGGTGATTAAACCTAGAAAGTAAAATCCAGTTGGCAAGAAAGAATGAAACTCGGTTCGAATAAGATGATTTGGACACAATAGGAGCATACGAGATGAAAGCGCGAAAATCAAATAAGTAACGTTCGCTCGATATGAATCTCTGAACAAGTGTCACAGATCGATAGAACCGAAAGCAAAGCCGAACAACATTTAACAGATCACAACCACGGTCTTTTTGCCTGTCTAGGGCTAGTAGTCATCATCAAACTACTAGTACCTAGCCGTTCAACACGAGAACGTTAGGCAAAGGGGTCGTCGTTGTGATTGTGTTGTTCAATTATGGCCCTCTAATAATTTTCAACTTCTATTCAATTTCTCTCGTCGCACACTTGCGATTCTATCCACCGTTTCTTTCATTACTTTCGTTACTCCCTCCTTCTTTGAGTAGTATTAAGTTCACCGAGAAAAGCCAATAAAATTCAATTATGATAAAGTCATGCGGTGATTAAACCTAGAAAGTAAAATCCAGTTGGCAAGAAAGAATGAAACTCGGTTCGAATAAGATCATTTGGACACAATAGGAGCATACGAGATGAAAGCGCGAAAATCAAATAAGTAACGTTCGCTCGATATGAATCTCTGAACAAGTGTCACAGATCGATAGAACCGAAAGCAAAGCCGAACAACATTTAACAGATCACAACCACGGTCTTTTTGCCTGTCTAGGGCTAGTAGTCATCATCAAACTACTAGTACCTAGCCGTTCAACACGAGAACGTTAGGCAAAGGGGTCGTCGTTGTGATTGTGTTGTTCAATTATGGCCCTCTAATAATTTTCAACTTCTATTCAATTTCTCTCGTCGCACACTTGCGATTCTATCCACCGTTTCTTTCATTACTTTCGTTACTCCCTCCTTCTTTGAGTAGTATTAAGTTCACCGAGAAAAGCCAATAAAATTCAATTATGATTAATCTGTTGAATTGAAACGAAACTCAGTCTGCACAAATCAAGTGGCGTTGTGCATTTATGTTGACCCTCAGAATAGTAATTTCAACCGCAAGCCGTCTTTCAGTGTAGGATACGACGTACCACAGTTCCGCGCAATCACAGTTGCGACGTAATCACCCGCGAGCATTTATAGGCTTTAGCCTCAAACAACGCGCGACTCGTAAAAAATGATACCGATAACCGCATCAGTTCAGTTCCCGTGTCAAACAAAAAAAAAACAATCAGGCTTATTCTGCGCGGCGTGTGAGGTGAGACGGACGGTTTCGTCTCACGTGACGTGAGACGACTAATGTAAATCAAATGGGGCGAGTCGACTTTTGTCACCTCATTCGACTCGTCTCACCTCACACGCCGCGCAGAATAAGCCTGAATCCAATTCGAAACAACGATTCGCCCAATGGTTCACCGGAATCGATCAAATCTGCAGGGGTGTAACTTTTTTTTCTGGCCGATAAAACAGAATTCTAGACGAACATTTGAAAAGGGCCTATCTGCTTTTTGTAAACAAACATGTTTCTGTCTCTGCAGGGCCCATCTGCATCCACCCACCCACATCAACACCCTTAAGAGATAGCTTGAAGAACACTCTTTCTGATAAGGATGCAGATAGACCCTACAGAGACAAAAACATGTTTGTTTACGCAAAGCAGATAGGCCCTTTTCAAATGTTCGTCTAGAATTGGTGAAATATTTCCGTTTTGTTTTTATTGTTCACTGTATCATAAAATTTATCATAAAGTGATTATAACATAAATAATTCATCAAAAATTTTGTTCGAGGAAAAGGCATTTTTGAATGGTAACGATACTTAACAACCCATTCAGTCTATCATTGAAACTCTGAAAACGATAACTGCTATCACCGATATGATATGTTGTACGATTGATTTATGATCCTGTCAATGATAAGACAAATAGTGCGAAAACGATAACCTCTGCAATAGTTGAATGATACCGTTTTATTCGGGAAGTTGTTTTCACCTAACGGAGGCCTCAATTGACGCAAATTTGGGTTAACTCAAGAAAACCCAAATTTGGCTTCTTCCACGGAGGAGCAGTGGATGCGTCGGTGATTCTCTCTTCGTTTTCGACAACAATGCGGTGGGACGAGGGAGAAAACAACCCAACTCTGACTTAAAACTACACTGAAAGGAGCCTTGCAGTAATGACAAGCACAAAAATGTTTTTAAATTTACCATGGCAAAACATGATCATCGACTCACCAACGCTTCTTGTGTGCGTTTTGTTTCTTCTCACATCAACCGGTTCGATAGCTGAGTGGTAGCGTGCGAGCCTGGTGATGTCAAGATTCTTGGTTCGAATCCGGTTGCCAACAGAAACTTTTTTTAATTGAAAATCGAGTCTGTTCGCGCCAACGCGAAGGAATACCCGCGAATATTTTGCCCCTAGTTTCCCTATCACACACCCCGTCGTGCACGCCGTCCAATTGTCCATCCAACGACAACGTGACGTGAACGAACATGCACGCAAGGATCGACCCTCGCATGTACAGCGGGTCCGCCGCCGACGACGACGACCGAACCAATCAACAGCCTGTTCGCAAGGAATTTTCCTCCAACACAATCACCACGCTAAATATGTATCCTTCTCCTCTCCTTCCACTTCATTCATCCCGTACGCTCCTCGACAAGAGTCTCGATTCAACCACCGACCGAAACAGATCAGTTTCAACCACCAACCGAAGAAGTTTTGATTCGCCCCCGACTTGTACACGATCCGAACCGAAGAACGAAATATAGTACCTAGTTTAGTTTTAGTGAACAAACGCGTCTTTTTCTTGTACCAATGCAAACCAAAGTTATACAGTCCACACTTTCAATCGAGCTACCGGTCCCGAATTCCGATCACCCGCAAATTCCCCGTTCCACGACGGAACAGAGTCCATGGTAAAATTGAAAACATAATTCTGTTGAATTAAAACGAAACTCAGTCTGCACAAATTTAGTGGCGTTGTGCATTTAAATTGACCCTCAGAATAGTAATTTTCACCGCAAGCCGCCTTTCAGTGTAAAAGCAGTTTAGCCAAATTTGAGTTTTTAAAACTTATTCTTTGGGTTATCATATTTTTCCGTGTATTATTTAGGCACTTTGTATCCGCATCTTTCTCACTCTCTTTCTGTTTTCACGGAACTACAAATCAACCCAAATTTAAGTTGTTTTGACGCAATCCCGGTCTTCCGTGGAATAACTCAAATTTGCGTCAAACAGCGAAAGTGGTGAGTGAGTAGTTCTCGTTTGAGAGTGGCAAAAAAAATTAACCCACTGGTAAGTTATTTTCACCCAACGGAGGCCTCAAATGACGCAAATTTGGGTTAACTCAAGAAAACCTTGAGAAAACCCAAATTTGGCTTCTTCCACGGAAGAGCAGCGGATGCGTCGGTGCTTCTCTCTTTGTTTTCGACAACATTGCGGTGGGGCGAGGGAGAAAACAACCCAACTTTGAGTTAAAACTAAAAGCAGTTTAGCCAAATTTGAGTTTTTAAAACTTATTCTTTGGGTTTTAATATTTTTCCGTGTTCATGCTATCTGCCGTTTAGCCTGGGTTGAAGAGAAGTGTTTCGTCAACCCAGGCGAAGCACTAGATAGCATGAAAACATAAAGAGAGTGAGAGAGATGCGGATACAAAATGCATAAATAATAGTATATAAATTCCGTGTATACTTTTATTTCTGAGTGTAACAAATATGTAAATATGGCCATTACGAAATGTTAAGCGAGAAGTTGATTATGCTGCATGGGCCCGAGTAGTGACGCTTCACAATGTTTGTTCTACTTTATCGGTGGTTTTCAGCGACCGAAACAAAAAAAGCAAAAACGAAGCCACGGGCAGTAACATTTTCGTAAATTTTTGCTTTCTTTCAATAGTTTTGGGCAAAAAATAGTGGAAAATTTATATCAATTAGTGAAGCGCATTCACAACTTTGCGAACAAAAGATTATGCTGCAATTTGAAATCAACTAGGTACCTCGAAAAGTTTCAGACACAATCCCCTTCTAGTTCGGTTGAGTAGTTATACAACACCCCTTTGCTCACTGTGCAGGGAAGAGAAAGTGGTACAGATAAAAAAAAATGTCAATCGGAAAGTGTCGCCTGTGTCTGATGGGTTGTCCCGTTACGTACGTCGAGGACGAAGAGCTGCGCTGGGTGGTTGATAAGATTTTCTACTTCAAGGTTTGACTTCGGTTAGGGATAGGGATCTGCAATCTTCCGCTTATGTGTTTGTTTTATGATTTCTAGATTTTCCGGAACCCGGGGGATGTGGCATTGGTTTGTGAAACCTGCAGGGAAACTGTGACTGGCTTTCACGAGTACGCGGAGAGTGTATGGAGTAATCAGCAGTTCTTGCGAGCCAGCGCGGTGCCGTCTACCAGTAAGGGTATCGTCACCAAGCCTGATCCCGATGGAGATCATGTTGCCAAGAGGGAAAGGGAAGAAGACGAGGAAGAGCCACCCCTGCCGGTGGCATACCTGGAAACGAGTATGGCCAATGAGGATGAGTCCCTGGAGGATGATGATGAGGAAGCGGATTACAAAGGTGATCGGGAATGGATGGTTCCGGAGGATGATGATGATCTAGAGGAGGGAGATGAGAGCGGAGATGAAGCAATTACGAGTGATCCGATTAAGTCCGAGAAGAAGGTCAAACGCGCTGTGTTTGAAATGGATCAGGACATGGAAGACGTGGAATACTTGGAAGATGAAGTGCAGCCGAAGAAACAGCGTACTCCTAAAGTAAAGAAATCTGGCCCTAGTAAGCCAGTCGTTACGAAGGTAGTTGAGAGTCCTAAAACGGAATTAGAAGAGCAACTATTGCAGCATTATAACTTGTTGTGCGATTTGTGCGGTCAGCCGTTGAGTGGATTTGCCGAGCTGATGAGACATTTCAAGAACATCCACAATCAACCAGGATATTTGAACTGCTGCAACAAGAAAATTACGAAGAAATGCTGGATGATTGAGCATATTCAGGTTCACCTGAATCCGGACATATTTCATTGCGCCATCTGTCGGAAGAGTTACAGCTCCAGTCGAGTGCTCAAAGAGCACACAAAAGAGGTTCACACTCCGAATGAGGAGCGTTCTATAAAGTGCGAAACGTGTCATAAGCCGTTTGCAACGCAGCGGGCTCTTAGCGCTCATTTGATGGTGTCGCACGGATCGGTTCCATGTCCCGAATGCCACAAGCTGTTGGCGTCGCAAGGATCCCTCAAGAAGCACATGGTTATGATGCATGGCGAGGGGGAACAGCATGTGTGCGACGTTTGCGCCCGGGTGTTCCGCTCCAAGCCGTGCTTCGACAAGCACGTCAAAATGCATCTCGGAACGTTCGAGGTGGAACGGGTCCAGTGCACGTTGTGTCTGGCCTGGCTCACCAACAAGTACTGCCTGAGACAGCACATGCGCCGAATTCACACCAACGCGGACGAGGTGGTTTCCTGTGAGATTTGCGGCCGAGCACAGCGGAATCAGGTTATGCTGCGGCACCACATGACCCGGGCCCATGGCGAGAGTCGCTTCGAGTGCGACGTGTGCTTCAAGAAGTTCAAGCGACCACATCACATGAGAGTTAGTCAATTGAGTATATTGATGTGCATTAATCTTAACCTGTACCATCTCTTTTTAGGAACACAAAGCGATTCACCACACCGGCGAGGATCTATACGGTTGCGATTACTGCCCCGAGCGGTTCAACAACAAGAACAAGCAGTGTCTGCACCGGAAGACCTGCCATCCGGTCGAGTTCGAAGAGGAGATGCGTCGCCGGGCCATGAAAGACGTGTAGAGATTCAGACTTGAAACGTATTTAACAACAATATTTTAAGCTACTTACAATGTGAATTCACAGTTTAATAAATTATAGTACATACCTACATCGTAAATGTTGAGTTATACCTATACGTGTCACCTAGCAGAGTGATTCCTCAATGCTGCAGCTCATTCGCGGTTCGATCTCACCCAATCCCGAATCGCTGGAGGATGACCCATCGTTAACCAAATCGTTCATGAAGTATCCGCGATTGGCCCAGTACGGATCCTCCTCGGTGAAGTGCATTGGCTGTTCACCGGACTCGTTTCCGTCCTCTTCCTTGCTGCTGCACTGTCTGGCAGCAACGCGCATCAGCAGACGATGCAATCGTGTCGGGTCGCACTTGAGCTCGATTCCCAGCGCAAGTGATGTTTCGCGGCTCAGCTCCAACATCCCGGATGATCTTTGCTGTACGCACACGTTCCTCTTTCCAACGGAGCGATTCAAATCACCAATGGAAGTTTGATTGCCGACCTCGCGGACACGGGTGCTGTGATACTTCTGCACTCCTACGTTCCTCCGCTCGATTGGATTCGTCTGTACCGTAACGTTCTCATGTGATACACTATCCGTGTTAATGGCTGCATCCGACATCCGCATTCGTTTCGGTTCCTCTTCCGGAGGCGATGTTTGAATTTCTGCATCCCTGGTGTTTCGCCTCTCCACACTTGGCGAGAGTTGAACACCCACATCTCTCTGAGCAATTTTAGCAGATTCCGCTTGCGCACCAAAATCTCGCGTTGCGATGGCAACCAAGCTAGTCTGGATTGCAACTTCCTCCTTCGCGATCTCGTCCGTGTTCAGTCCGACTTCCTTTCGCGCTGGTGGCACAGTGACACCGCCATCGGAACCAAACAAGGCCACTGACTCGGTTTGAAGGTGAAGCTGTTCATAAGCCTTTCGGGACTGTTCCAGAATTTGTTCCAGTACACCGTCGCGTTTGCGCAGTTGACTCTCGTGTTGCTCGTACTGTTTGAGCAGATCCTGCTGGCCGGAAAATAAACTTCCGGACACGTTGCCGACACTGTCTTCGGCTGTGCTCTCGGGAACCTCCACGGAACCACCTACGGCGGTTGCACTTCCGTTCCCCGGAGGACACTTCGCGCGAGCAGTCGACGATCGCGTTTTGAGTGGACGTCCGCGACCTCTTCCTTTCGCAGGCTTCTGCGAGCTTTCAACCACTTCTTCTTGAGCTGTTTGAGGAAATCGTTAAAAGTGCCGGGTAAAGCAATTAAATGAAATTCAATTAAACGAAAATACAAAATAATCAAAAAGGTACTCACAAAACTGCATGATCTTGGAACTTTGCAAGTTTTTATTCAACTCGACCACGTGGTGTTATTGCTGATGTCGCTGATGCGCTTAAGCGCCGCGGCGCGGGAGACTGATTCGCATTCGACGCGACGTCAGCTGACAAGCATGCAGCCAGGATGACTGAACCAAAATCGTATTTCAAAACAAATCTGGAGCTTATCACGCAAACAATGACGCCCAGATTTTGTCACCAACATCGGTAACCCAGATTTGAGTAAAGGTGCCTTTACTCAGATTAGAGTAACTGCAGTTTTGCTCAATCTGGGTCGCTTTGACATCAATCTGGGTAACTGAGGGTTAGCGTGTATCACGCAAACAATGACGCTTGTTTAAAACCATTAACAGTTACTGGGTTTTACACATTTTACATCATTCGGCGTATTTATTCAACTCGGCAAGCCTCGTTGGAAAAATGTACGGATCGTGCTGTAAAAATCATCATTTTGCTACTATCGTGCATCAATTACCAGGTACTTCATTCGATTGCGAAAGAACTTTCGGTTCAGTGTAGGCGTCGGCGAACCAAAACAAGAAAACCTAGCACGCAGCCAATCAATTTTGCATCGCATCGCACAGTGTAAAAACGTTCGAAAAAGTTCCCAAAAAAAAAAACCTAAAACGTGCGACCTCACGATTGAAGAAAATGGCCAACAATTGCGACGCGCAAGAGTCCACACTGTCCCCGACGGAACCGCTTTCGCCCATCGTCCCATGCAAAACCAAAGCGGAGAAGAAACAATTTACGGATGCCGCCTCGTGTCCGATCGTGCCGGACGAAGCCACCAAGCAGAAGATCAAACTTCGCCACCACGTGGGTACCTTCCAGGGTGGCAAGCAGCGCCATTACGCCCAATGGAGAAAACGTTTGCTCTCGCACCTGGACAGGCTTGGGCTGACGTTTACGTTGCAGCGTACGCCACCGGAAGAGCAGTTTCCCGCCGGACTGGATCCGGCTGAACGCGAGGCTATGTATCATACCCGCTGCGAGTACGACTGCGATGCCATCGAGGAGTTTTGTATGTCCGTCGAGGGGGAAGCGCTGGAGAAAATCGGACAGTGCACCTACGCCAAGGAAATACTGGACACACTGGATGAATGCTATTTGAAGAGCAGCGCTTCGGGCAGGCGCAGCAAGGTAGCGGAGGCTTAAAGTGAAATTTGAGGATGAAAAGTTGATTTTTGATTTAAATATTTGAACTTTGTTTTTTTTTTCGTAATTTGTAATTTTATTGAAAACGATGACTTGTTTTAGATATTTTTTTTTGTTCGTTATTATTTAGTTTAAAAGAATAATCCGATAGTCTTTTTTATGTATTTCTTAGAATTCTTGTTCAATAAAACCTAAATAAATATTATAATAAAAGTACGTCAAACAGGAGCAAAATATGTAAATAAATTCGTTAACATCAAACTTTTCACCACCTAGAACCACTTCGTCACCATGGCCGGACCGACGTTGGCCACCAACAATCATGGACTTGGTTTTGTAAGGCCTGTAGTACACTGGGTCAAATATTTGACAAAAAAACTCAAGAAACAACATCAGTTTGACACTAATGAAAATTCGATCGAGTCAAACAAGATGTTTGAGCATTGGTTTATTTTTGGACAAATATTTGACCCTGTGTACAGTAGACGTTCGATAAGTGCAACATGTTTACGTTTCAGTTACCGAATGAAATTCGCTAACTGCAATAGAGCTTGCTGACGTTTATTCACCTTTCTCTTTCAAACATGCAGGCGGCATAGGATTTGTTGTCATCAGGAAAGGTTTCCCGATGAAAACCAATCCTATCCCTCCTGCATGCATGAAAGAGATAGGTGAATAAACGTCAGCAAGCTCTATAGAGCTCATATATGACTGACAGCCATCAAACAGTTGTCAATTGCTGTTGGACGCAGCCAGAATGCACTCAAAAACATCGCAATGCAGCTTTAGTGCATTCGTTTTTGACAGATAGCGGTGCGATAACTGCAAAATTGTTGCACTTAGCGGACTTGCAGTTAAACCGTTTGCACCGAGCGAACGTCTACTGTACTAATAGCTTAAGTTTCGAAGTCTCCCTCTTCCGATGTCAATATCGTCTGCGAAGCCCAGTAGCATATGTGAGCGCGTGAAAATGATTCCTTTCTTCTGCACACCACGTCTTCTTATCGCTCCTTTCAGTGCTATGTTGAACTTTAAGTTCGAAACAACATCGAACATCTGATCCGATGTTGATCGGCCCTTATGAAAACCCGCTTGATATTCGGCGACGAAGGACTCAGCCTATTACACAGAATTCCGGTCATAATTTTGAACGATGAATTGAGAAGTGTTTTTCCTCTGTATTTCGCGCACTCCAGTCGATCGATGCCCTTTCTTGTAAAGAGAGCAAATAGACCATCCAGGCCTCGATCCAGGCCGCTTGTTGTTCTTCAGCCCTCTAATGGCTATCTTTACCACGTTTCACAGCCTGTCCGTCGTCGACTCGAATTCTGCTTGAATCTCTTCCATTCCCAGCGTTCAGCAATTCCTTGAAATGCCCTCTCAATCTGATAACCACCATTGTTTTGTCTGTCAGCAAGTTTCCATCACGGTCATTGTATTCTCAATTTAGTTGAAAATCGGAGTTTTCGACTAGCGAAGTTGGATTTTTCTTCAAATCCGTGCGTCGGACCTAACTTCGGAAGTGGTGCGCTGTAAAGCAAACCTGATCCGCTATACAGCGCACCACTTCCGAAGTTAGGTCCGACGCACGGATTTGGAGAAAAATCTAACTTCGCTAGTCGAAAATTCCGGGTTTCAACTGCACGTACAATATATGACGTTTTTCTCCGCACGCTATTGACAGTTTCGTAAAGTCTCTGCATACCATTCTGTTCCATACTCTCTAGGTCTTGAGCAATCACATTTTGCTCATTTTTTTTTCTCGGTGGAGTCGTTTTTCGGCTACCATTGCTGCCCTATATCGCTTCCTGTCTTGCCGTGTCCCCGACACCAGAATCCCGCAAATGGCAGCATTTTTCTCGTCCGTCACTTTTACTCCTCACCGAACCACCGGCTCCTAGGTCGTCTTTGAACACTACGATGTTATTGCTAATAAATTAGAAACGATCATCGAGGGCCATAGTGGAACAGTTCAACAGGTTATGGACCCAGAAGCATCGACCTGGAGAAGGAACTATTAGGAAAATGGATCGACTGCATTGGAGGACAAAGTGCACGATATCGAGAACAATACGGCCAAAACTGATAAGGTAATAAGAGGGAGGAACATGGAGGTAAGTTCATAAAATCGATCGCCAATAGTCTAGTCTTGTTAAGGCCTGAATGGCCATAATGGGCTAGGTCGGCAAGTTCGTCCCCTTGTCACAGTCTACGGCTCAATTCTTTTGAACAGGATAGTTCATTCGACCCTACGTCTAAGAATTCCACCACAACCCAGGCATTGAAGGAGAGTGTGATATTCCCATATAAAAAAGTCTAGTCACAGCAGTTCAAATCAATAAATAATATTGTAACTCGTATTCTTTTTCAACTTTTCTATCAACACTCTACGGAGGTTGTAACATCAAAACCACTAGCGTCACAGATTGCCAACTTTCCTAATGTTTCGTAATAGCACTACATCTTTTTAGTCTAATTTACATTGTTTCAGCCGGGCAGAACAGTATTTGGGAAGAATGCGCCACCTATCGGACGGCGACAAACATTCACATATTTCCCAAAATGAGTACTGCTGCTAGCTGAAAATCCATCCTACAATCAGTCATACACATCATTTCCTATCGTTTGTCTTAAACAGTAATAATTACAGAATTTTCTCCTGCCATCGTACTTATTAGGCATTACTATCAAACATTGTATCCGATCACTACAGAACGCAGAATAATTGATTTAAAACAGAATTTTCAAACTTTACTAAAGTTATGCTTATCTATAGAAAGAATTCGGTCCAATAAAAATTCTCGCACTTCGAAAATCGATGCTTCTTTTATCTTGTAACCAGTAGGATTTTGTCGTCAAATAACATATCCAATATAGTGATAAGGGTTCCGTTGCAATACAGTTTGTTGATCATAACTCACTAGCATGTGTTCGGTATCGACTACATACCTGCTCTAAATATGTAGATATTTTCTACAAATCACCACCGACGACTCATAAACAACTAATGGAAAATAGAGGAAGAATCACCCGTTCCGCTGTAAATCCCTCAGCCCGTTCCGAATGGTGTGTGGTGGTGGCATCTGGCTGTTGGACATTATTGGCATGGTTAACGGCCAGCACGTTCTCCAGTGGTGCTCTTCACTTTCGTGTTGGCGGCTGTGGGGAAATTTAAATGTTTTTTTTTTTTAAATAAGGCCGGAACAAATCTCATTTTCTTCTTTTGTCACAATACTCCTTGGCTCGCTAAGGGGGAGGACAATAAATAATAAATGTAATTGATGAAGAAATACCCAAACAATTCGGCAAAATTTATAAACTCATCGGATTTATTAAGGAATTTTCTGTGAAACTGTAATTTCACCTTAAAATTTTAAAATTTCTTGAATAATTTATTGAAAATGTTGAATTTCGACCAAAATTTTCCGAGGGGGCGGTGACATAAGAGAAAATCAAAATTTGTGTCAGCCTAATAATACAGAACTGAGGCGTTGTTCGTGTGACGCCCGTAGGCCCTTAGGGAAGTTGATATAGGGATGTCAAATTTAATATTTTTATATTGCATTCGAGTATTCTTTATATTGTTGAAATTTCAGTATTCTTCATAAAACTGAAATTCAGGGAAACCATATTTCAAACCATTCCCAAGAAACAAGCATGTCATATAAGAGTTACGACAGCGCAAGTTGTGGTTGTATAGAAGTTAAGTTGACGTAATTCTAACACAATGTTAGAATTACGTGAAATCAACTTCTATAAACCAAAATCTGCGCTGCCGTAAGGCCTGTAGTACACAGGGTCAAATATTTGACAAGGAAAGAAACAACATCAGTTTGACATTAACCGACGTCTCCACACTAGACAGAAATGTCTTGCCATTTTGCTGGACAGATGTGTCATGACAGAAATGTTCTCTCGCTGTTTGCATGGAAACCAGCGGTGTTGATCATTTCTGTTATGTTTACTTTTTCTGGCAGCAAAATGGCAAGACATTTCTGTCTAGTGGAGACGTCGGTTAATGTCAAACTGATGTTGTTTCTTTCCTTGTCAAATATTTGACCCTGTGTACTACAGGCCTTACGGCAGCGCAGATTTTGGTTTATAGAAGTTGATTTCACGTAATTCTAACATTGTGTTAGAATTACGTCAACTTAACTTCTATACAACCACAACTTGCGCTGTCGTAACTCTTATATGACATGCTTGTTTCTTGGGAATGGTTTGAAATATGGTTTCCCTGAATTTCAGTTTTATGAAGAATACTGAAATTTCAACAATATAAAGAATACTCGAATGCAATATAAATGAAAATTCGATCAAGTCAAACAAGATGTTTGCATTGGTTTGTTTTTGGACAAATATTTGACCCTGTGTACTAACAGCTTAACTCTTATATAACATGTATGTTGCTTGGATTCTGATGCCGAGCCAATAACAAATTTATTGGTTTTTAAGAAAATTTTTTTTTGGAGATCTGATCAGTTTCATTGGTTGTGGAAGTTATGGAAATACATACTTTGAATAAATTAAAATCCTTGATAACGGAAGCGGGACATTTGGCATAATCGTTTGGCATAAGGTAACTTTTTATAATAGTCATTTGGTGTCATAGAAATGCACCCTTCTTTTTATGCCATGTGACCTCTTAGAATACCAGAAATCAGATTTAGGGTAAGTGCACGTCAGTGAAAAAAAAAACGATTATGTTTCCCTCCCCCTAAAATCAACCAACAGTTCATACTTACATGAATGAAAACCATTTTGGGCATCCACCGTTTGACCAATGAGTCCAGCTCGGCTTTCCGTTTTGCCTCCAGACCGTCGCTGCCGGTCGAATCAGACGAATCGACACCGGATGGCTGAGTATTGCTAGTCGCGGCATCACTGGAGTTGACCATCACCCCTGGAATCGGAGTTCCCTTCCCGGATTGTGGTCCACTGTTGATTGAGGTCGCTGCTGCTGTTGCTGTTGCGGCCGCTTGGCTGACATAGTCGAGTTGCAACTCAGGCAGCGGCTGCCAGCCCGCCTTCAAAGGATACAGATTGAACAGCAGGTCGTACGACGAAAAGGCAAATATGGTAACGTTCAGCTGTGAAGGTGAATAATATGCGTATGAGTATTTTGTGAAATCAATTGGAGAATGAAACCTCGTTTACCTGCCGGTGACCGGAGAACATAAAACTATCGGAACTATTCAGCAACGCTTGAAGTTGTATGATTTTTCGTGTAGGGTTCCTTAACGTCACCCGAAGGGTCATCGGCACCCGAACGTACATCTTCTCCTCCAAGTAGCAGTAGATGTTCAGTGGTGGATCTATCACTTCTGCAATCGAAAAATGTGAATATGTGAGATAGGTAAGGCATAATGAATCCTATTAAAACATGATGATCATATCAAACTCCTAAAATTTATGTTTTGGACCAAACCTAGTGCTCGCTTCGTTTGGAAAGGAACTAGGTAAGTCGACTTGAAATGTATAGCCTTCTGAGCAGTTTCATTTTGAAGGTATTAGGTATGCGATCAACTAAATAGGGCAATTTACACAATTTTTCGATCTCCAATATTTAGGTAGGAACTTCCTGAGACTTCTGGACCCTAACCTCCAACAGATTGGGAAGGTGGTCGGCTGGTTGAAAAACTACAAAGCCGCTGGAGCAGATCAACTACCAAACGAGCTTCAAAAATACGGTGGAGAAGCCCTGATGAAAGCACTACACTGGGTCATTACCAAGATTTGGGAGGAGGAAGTATTACCGGAGGAATGGATGGAAGGTATCGTGTGTCCCATCCCATCAAAAAGGCGACAAGTTAGATTACGGGAATAATCGCGCGATCACACTACAAACACTGCCTACAAGATACTATCTCAAGTTTTATACCGCCATCTATCATCGATTGCAAGTGAGTTCGTTGGGCAATATCAGGTTGGATTCATGGGTGAACGCGCTACAACGGACCAGATGTTCGCCATCCGCCAGGTGTTGCAGAAATGCCACGAATACAACGTGCCCACGCATCACTTGTTCATCGAATTTAAATCGGCGTATGATACAATCGATCGAGATCAGCTATGGCAGATTATGCACGAGTACGGGTTCTCGGATAAACTGATACGATTGACCAAGGCGACGATGGATCGAGTGATGTGTGTACTTCGAGTATCAGGGACACTCTCGAGTCCCATTAAATCTCACAGAAGGTTACGGCTAGGTGATGGTCTTTCGTGCTTGCTGTTTAACATCGCCTCAGAAGAATAAGGAAAGCGAGGATAAACACGAGTGGAACGTTTTGCACGCCCAGTCAACCAGTGATCGTATAAGATGTTGCATAGGATTTTAAGTGTTCTTTGAGCACTTCCACAGTTATTAATTGAAGGGCTTTCTTTGCCTGCCATTGCATGAATTTGTATATTGTGAGGCAAGTACAATAATACACTATGTCCAGGGAGTCGAAAAAATTTTCCCGACCGGAACGGGAATCGACCCGACGTCTCCGGATTGGCGATCCATAGCCTTAATTACTAGGCTAACTGGAGACCCCCAAGGAGACCCCATGATATTGATATTATAGCTCGCAAATTTAAGACGATGGCGGAAACGTACATCCGATTAAGGTGAAACGGGACGCCGTGTTATTTTTCCTATCTTGCCTCTCTTTCTAACAATTTGCCTCGCGATTTTGAAGATGGTAATCTCGAGTTCTATTGCACTGAAGCTGCTGAAAACCAATCAGCATATGCACTGCAAGTGAGCATACACAATGATAGGTTTTTGTTGCAAAATATGAAGTAGAATCTGAGATTACCATCTTAGTAGCCACAGAGCAATGGCGGGTATTTCCTCGACCGTCCCGTCCGCCCTTAAAGAAAGCCAGGCGTATCGGATTAGTCATTAATGTGTCGAAGACAAAGTACATGATAGCAAAGAACTCTAAGGAGAAATTACCGCGTCCCCCACCCCGAATTTCTATCGACGATGATGAAATTGAGGCGGTTGAACAATTCGTGTACTTGGGCTCACAACGACAACGATACAAACAGAACAATTCAGAGACGCATCGTGGCAGGAAATCGTGCTTATTTTGGATTCCGTAGAATTCTACGATCGAATAAAGTTCGCCGTCACACGAAGTAAACTATCTACAAAACGCTGAAGCATGGACTCTTCGTGCAGAGGACCAACGAGCCCTTGGAGTTTTCGAAAGGAAGGTGTTGCGTACCATCTACGGCGGAGTGCAGAAGGAAGACGGGACATGGAGAAGACGAATAAACCACGAGCTGCTGAGAACCAACCATCGCCCACACCGCGAAAATCGGGAAGCTACGGTGGGCGGGTCACGTCATCAGGTCTTAGTCTGACCGGTAAGATAAGGTAAGTAACAGAGCAGTGGAAATCGTCGATAGAGTGTAATCAGAGTTGTTCCTATTAATTCAACCTTCTTATGCTTATCCTTTGACATGTAAAAGGATAAGCATTAGAGGGCGGTATAGGTACACATCTGATTACAGATAGATTGTACACTCATTGGAATACAATTGGTACTTGCTATGAAGTCTTTGAAACGATTATCAACCATACCTTGTTTTCTTGCTGCAGAGCCAATATTTCACCGAATCACCATGAATTTCACACAGGAAGATCAATCATTGTAACTAATCTTACTCCGTTCAAATTGCAATGCGTACGGAGTATTGAACAGGTTGCGCAGCAAAACGTTGTGTACACCGACTTGACTTTGATTGCATTTATCACTTCATCCTAAATTGGAAATTTCTGACTTGGTTCAGTAATCCAACTCCAATTCGAAAGACTGCAAACTTTGGATTAAACTTGGCTCAGCCCTCTCAGTCAACTTCACCAACATGCTGGAGTGCCTACCTCGAGGAAGTAACTCGGGACCTCAGGCACAAACGTTATGGGTACCTAGTTTAAACTTCAGAATAGAGCTTGCTGACGTTTATTCACCTTTCTCTTTCAAACATGCAGGCGGAATAGGATTTGTTGTCATCAGGAAAAGTTTCCCGATGAAAACAAATCCTATCCCGCCTGCATGCTTGAAAGAGAGAGGTAAATAAACATCAGCAAGCTCTATTGAAGCGTCAAATATCAGCCTTAGCTTAGATATATAGCTTAGATAAAGCTGTCCTTCTGTGGTTCGTTCGATTGATGTGCGGATGCCAGGCGTAAAGTGAAGAGTGGGTGAAGATTACAGTGAAGCGGCACAGTTCACTTGGTTGCATAATTTGTAGGCATTTGGAGGAACTTTCGGAGCAACTTCTAAAGCTTTTTCCGAAAGAACTCTTAGAGAAATGCATGGAAGAATCTTCCGCAATTCACAGAGGAACTTCTAGAAGAATTCCGGGAGGAATTTATAGAGGATTTAGCGGCAAAACCCTGGAATTCTTCTTCTAGAGGAATTCTCGAAGAAAATTTCCCGAAGATGAACTTCTACATAGATGAATTCTAGAAAAATTTCTAGAGGAATTTTTGATTGGAGGATACTGCTATAAAAATTGCTGGAGGAACCCTTAATGGAACACTTGGAGATATTTCTGGAAAAATTCCTGGAGCAACACCTAGAGGAATTTCTGGTAGAACATTCTGTGGAATTCCCGGAGAAGCTCCTAGATTATTTTTTGTAGTATTTATTTATGAGTAACTTAAGCTCTACACTCACCTAGAGGAATGCGCAGAGGAACCTCCAGCAATTCCTAGAGAAATTTGTAAAAAAATCCCAGAGGAACTCTTGCAGGAATTCACAGAGGAACTTTTTCAGGTGTTCGCGGAAAAATGGAACACTTGAAAATTCTCAAATCTAACTCCTAGATGAATTCCAGGTGAAACTTCTGGAGAATCTAAGGTAGAACTCTTGGAGAAATCTCAGGTGGGAGTCCTTGAGCAATCATTGGTGGAACACTTGGAGAAGTTCCTGCTGGTACTCTGGCAGAAATCTATGGAGGAGTTCCAACTACTAAAACAATCGTAGATTTAACACTTGGCAAAATTTTACGTTGAACTTTGAGAGATTTTTGAGTAAATCTCCTGAAAGAATTCCTGGATAATTTCAAATTGAACTCTTGGAGGAATGCCTGGTGGAAGACCTGAAGGAATTCTAGGTGTCACTCCTGGGGGAAGTTCTGTAGAAACTCCAGGTAGTATACTCCTGGACGAACTCCATTTGGAACTCTCGGCAGAACTCTAGGTGAAACACCTAAAGAAATTCCAGGTGGCACGCCTGAATGAATTCCAGGTTTGAACTCTTGGAGGAATACCAAGTGAAACTCCTCGAGGAATTCCAGGTGTAACTCCTGGAGAAGGAACTTCAGGAGGAAATCCTGGAAGAACTCCAGGGGAAATACCTGCAGAAACTCGGGGTAGAACTCCTTGAGGAATTCCAGTTGGTACTCCTGGAGGAACTTCAGGTGAAACTACTGTAGGAACTCTAGGAGGAACTCCTGGATGAATAACAGGTGAAACTCCTGGAGAAAATCCAGGTGTAACTCCTGGATGAACTCCAGGTGGAACTCCTAGAGGAATAACAGGTGGAACTCTTGGATGAACTCCAGGTGGAACTCCTGGAGGAACTTTAGGTGGAACTGCGATTCTAATTCCGTTTGGAACTTTTGTAATAATCCTAGATGGAAATTGCAGGAAAATGTCAGACGGAACTCCTGAAAGAATTTCATTAAGAATTTGGTGCCCTGGTGAAACCGCTGAAAAAATCCCAGGAATGTCATATATCCAAGAATAAGCTTGATTTTGAGAGATCACCGCCTATTTCTCCCTTCAAAACAGTGACAAGTTGACGTATCGAGCGTGATTTGGAATTTGAAACAAATACCGGTGGAAGTGAGCGCAATTTGGTCTATTTTTGGCGTTCCAAATTTTTAGAACTGTTATAAATTTGCACAAAAAAAAATAACCGCAGAAAACGACCTTATTATTATAGATATACACTGTGCTGTGAAAGTTGGAAGGAAGGAAAACTGCTTTTTCCAATCCGTTTCTAGTTCTAGCGATGGATATGAACGTACAGTTCATAGTGAATGTATATGTAGAGAAGAGCGTATGGAGAAAGTATATAGAAAGATACGAAGTATGAAGAAAGGGACGAGCCAGGGCTTGAACCCAGACCTGCATATGAATCAGAAACGGTAGCCACTATACCACTAAACCAAGTTCGTCTTGTACATTTAACGGAACGAATTGTAACCCGAAAAGTAACAAATAAATAAGGTATTCTGACGAAATCAGGCAAGTAAGTAGCTTTTCCGCCGTGAATCAGTCCTATGCTTTCTGGATTTCTGGATTGGGATAGATTTGCTAATCACGGCAATGTTGCAGATGTGTATTACACATTGTGTAATTTTTCTATATCTCACCACCTCTTACCTATGCCATTGATCACGAACTTGGACTCGTTGACCATACTGGGAGAACTACTGCGACACCACCGGATGCAGTAGACACCGAAAATTAGCACCTTTTCTCTTGCCGCGCCGCCGCTTACGTCGTTCCCCGTGGATTCCGAAGGACGTCCTTTCGAGACACCGCCTGCAACCGGAGCGACCACAGGCGACACGGCACATAATGCGGCATTGACGAACCCGTTTCGTTCGTTGTTGGTCAGTTGAACACAATCGATCGTGTGGTTGTAGATGTTCTTCATCTTGGTTATACTTTTTCCGAATTCCTCCACCAGCAGCAGCGAGTCACCCCCACCTGCACCCGATCCAGATCCACTGGAGGTGTTTAGAGGTTTCACCTTGAAATCGTCGGCACTTCCGGTCGAGGAAGTCATTGCCGTACCTACGGTTTGGAGAGGTGGGGGCACCGGAGAAGATCCCGAGGCAGCAGTATTAAAAGACGGAGATGAACTTGTTAGTGGGAGGATGAACTGGTTCGTAAGATTTGCATTGGTGCTACCGATAATCGTCGCATTGGTTGGAAGTTTTGCCAGCAAACTTCGATTGAACTGGTCGTCCGGTGGCAAACGATTGGACGACGAAGGCACCTGCTGAGCACCATGATCGGGGGTTCGGCTACGACTGAACGTCAGCTGAACATCGTTGTTCAGATAGTCGTTTTGCGTGATCCAATCCCGGCTGCAGTTTATGGAGTTAAGCAACCGAAGGTCCTCGAAGCGGGTACCCAGGCGCAGTTTGGTTCCGCTGATTCGCTGTTGGCCTTTGTAGGGCTTTTCGATTATGTTGTGATCCTGGGGGAAACATAAAGCGACAGCTATGTTAAACGCTATTTAAGAAGTGCGTAAATTTATTGGATATTATAATGGAATTATCTATAAAGAATCATCATCTACGTACAATGTAACAACATCATTTTGGTTATGCTATTGTTACAGCCATTCTCTTTTATTTCCAAAGCAGCCGATGATTCAATCAAACAAGCTGTTCAAAGACAATTACTCACACTGATAAACTGCGTCCCCAGAACATCCACGCCGTTCGGGGCCTTGACCTCCATGTTGACCCTCAGCAGGAAGTCTTCGCTCTTGTACGCCCTGGCCAGGGGCTGCCGGCTCAGCGTGTAGAACCGACCGATCAGCTTGATCTCCTCAACGCATGGTACCACGACAGTGTCCTCCTTGATCTTGCGCACCTGTTCTTCGTTCAGATACTCGATCTTCACGTTGTGGCTGTTGGTGTACTTTTGACCGGTACGGTCACTGGCCAGGAGTTTTGCCAGGTCCTCCTTCTCGCTGTTGGGGGTAGAGGGAGAATCCGTAACACTGCTTGCTAGCACCGCGGCAGCTTTCGTTTGGTGGAGATTTTCCGTTTGGTAGTACAACCGCTGGCGCAGCTCAATGTTCCCCTCGATCAGACTGGTAACGTAGTACGATACGCTGCTTGTGGATTGCATTTGAAGTTCACCGATGTCGATTTGTACTTGGGAGCTAATTTTCTGCAGAGGACCGCTCAAATCGGTCGTGAGGAATACTGTTTGGTGGAAGAAGATTTATAATACAAATGGTTTGATCGGAAACGAAACCTGTACCTACCATTGTTCCTCAGGTTTTGCGGCACGCTAATACTGACCCCAACGTTTTGTAAGCAAAGATCCGAATTATTCATAATTTTCGTGGTAATCCGGTAGAACTCGTTGGTCAACATAGGTTGACTGTTCTGCTTTGTTTGCGATCCTAGATGGAATCTACAAGAACAGTAGAACGAAAAATGCCAAATAAACTTCTCTATCGATAGTTGTGCAAACAGTTCACAGATTGTAGTTTCAGAGAAAAAAAGCTCTTATTTTTCTTAGTTTTAAAATAGAAAGGAGTGTGAAGTATGGTGAATATAAGAGAGGAATAGGATAGGAATTGATATTGCCGGAGTTTTCCGAATTTCCTAAATGTATAGTGTAGTGACACCCTTTATATAGTAACCACGTTACAATATCATAATAGGGTAGGTAATCAAAATTTGAACCAAATTGCGGTTTCTGAAGCAGTGCAAATTTTAAGTGATGTTTTCTCCCACATGGAAATAATTTACTACGGCAAAATCGTATGTACATGAAAGCCACGGGTATAAGCTTTCTGTTAAATGGTAAAAAGTTTGTATTTGCACCGAATTTCATTAAAATATTTGATTTTTCATCAACAGTGATTTTAATTTTAATTTGACCCATCGTAATCATAATTTGAACCAATTTTAATCTTAATTTGAACTACTGGCGGCAGCAGCTCGAGCAAGTCACAAAACAGCCAATTCCATGCTAAACAATAAAAAATCACATGAATCTGCTAATTCTCATATTGTGCGTTTAGCACTAAATTGATTTTCGAAAAAACTTCATCGACTTCCGCTGCCTTTCCTATGCGTTAAACATAACGTCGGAAGTAGTGCGCTGTATAGAAAACCAGATTTACTGTACAGCGCACTACTTCCGACGTTATGTTTAACGCATAGGAAAGGCAGCGGAAGTCGATGAAGTTTTTTCGGAAATCAATTTAGTGCTAAACGCACAATACCTATTTTTCATTAGGCAGTGGAATCTCAACTCAGAATGTTCGAAATTCTTCAGGAATTTGGAAACTAAATTTGGATTTTTTCATCCCCCAAGAGTAAACAAAGCAACCACTAGCGCAATCTACAGGCCAACTCCAGAAGCTCACCCCCGTTTACTAGTTCCAATTTAGATTAAATATGGTTCAACTTAAGATAACATTCTACAAGTAAGAATCACTTAAATTTGATAATTTTATGACAAATAATGCGGAATATTATTCGGTTGGTCGATGCTACGATAAATAAGCTTTCATTTGACGTGTTCACATATTGCGTGTGATACAATGCATGAGCTGTACGAGTGCACCGAAAATGTGCTTTCTCTTAGGGGAAATGGGTGAAATCACAGTGATTTTTTAATTGCCTGTTTTCCATGACAAAAACGCTTTTTTCAATGCTTTTAAAGTCCATGTTATCAGGTTATATTACGGAAAGCTGTTTAACATCTTTTTCGGGACAATATTTGCCTGAAAAGTACGTCGTTTTAATGAATTTTGAAATGGTTCAAATTAAGATTCAAATTGTAATCTAGTTCAAAGTTTGATTTCTTACCCTACTGCTTATGATAAGTATATTAACGTTGAACTTTTCGTCATTGAAATCATCGTCATCATCAAACATTTGAAAGCAGTTTTTTCATTCAAAACAAAAGTTTTTGCTATGAAAATATATTCACTGTACTCCACATGATGAATATAATGCAGTGAATATATTTTCATGATCCTTGTTTTGGTTTGCAGCGAGAAAACTGCTTTTTATTTTCCGAAAAATGATGACGAATGCTTGAGCCTTAATACATGACAATGTGAGCTATAGATTCTGGAAACATTTGTGAAAGAAACAACGATTACTTACGTTGGAATAATGTAGCACGAACTTATCACAGCGATCTGCTCCATGCAGTCCCGATGCGGGTTGTAGTTCTTGAAACCTTTCTGAATGTTGAGCTTTTCTCTCATCGACAGCACCGCATACGTTCGTTCCGAGCCCATTTGCACCTCCAGTCGGAAAATGTGCACATCGACGTTCTCCATGAACTGGTACCGTTCGCCGACAAACACAATCCGGTAGCATTTATGAGGTTCCAGAATGAATTCCTCAATCGGTTTCAAGTCATCTTTGGCCGGCTGTTCGTTCGGATCGTACTCGCAATACTGTATGGCCGGTACCCGAACTGCGTTGGACTTGAGATCCGTCAGAAGGACGGAGAAGTTTTTCAACTTCAAAGGAACATCAACGATGGATCGGATATACAACCGCAAGCATAGCTTTTCATCATTTTTGATCTGGCGTTGATCAAACGTGATCTTGCACTCGAGCAGATCATTCAGTCGATCGAGGTCAAGTTTGATGGGACTACTGAATGTTGTTAGGGCTGTTTGCCAGCTTGCGGACAGCTCCGGAGCTATCTGACTGCTAGACACCGGAGACACGTTGTGGAAGACCTTCCAGAGATTTTCCAGAATCAAGATACGCTCCGCTTTCTCCATGGCTATCCGCGGCGACAGGGCCTCGATGCTGCACTCCACAAAATGAGGCACCGATGCGGAGAGATATGCGGAACGTAAGGTTTTCAACAGAACCTCGGTGAATATGGTGTACCACTTGTCGACCCGATAGTCAGACAGCATCAGCGAGTACAGCGTGAGGGCTTTCGAGTGGTCACCGCTTTTGAGGTACTCCTCGGCCATGTCGATGGCAAGTTTCTTTCGGAAGCGCAGACATTTGTAGACTTTGTACTGGGCCATCGCCTGGCCCAGGAGAATGATAATGGCCGCCGAATGATTGTAAGACTTCTCCATCTCCTGCACCAGACAGATAATCTGTTGCTCCGATACGGGTTCTCCCGTTTTAGTACCTCGAATTCCGAAATAGTCACTGTACAGGGCGGAATTTGCGTTGGTCGTGGACTGCTGAAATGATACGCGAAGTAGGAAACCGTTGGATTAGAAAAGAGTGAAGTTGCTAAGAGTTTTTTTTTTTTAATAATATACACTTTCAAGTAACATAACAAGTAAAAAGTAACAAGTATCTTAAAACATTTTTCACGAA
The DNA here is from genome assembly GCF_035046485.1 of Aedes albopictus. NCBI lineage: Eukaryota > Metazoa > Arthropoda > Insecta > Diptera > Culicidae > Aedes > Aedes albopictus. The sequence goes on along the minus strand of NC_085137.1, from coordinate 486,151,282 downwards.
TTCTGTCAAAACTTCTAATACTTTGCCCGCAATACCAACAACGATAACCCCGTTTGGATCTTCTCTCCATAAAGTCGGATATAAATTCTGCCAGAAAACCACGGGACTTGACCTATTTTTTCTGCAAACTTAGCCAGCAAAAAACTCCAATTCAACAGCAACTGATTTAGGAATTTCGTCAAGAAATATGCCAGGATGCTTTTATTCTATCTATTCAGAGTTTTTTTTAATAGCTTGAAAATACCAAATAAAATTCTTGAATAGTTCCTGCCAGATATGGCTGAGAAAATTCGCCACTGTAATGTTCGTGTTCTATACTTTTAAAACACGAGAAGATGATCAGTAGAAGGTGGACACACGCGAGCGGACTTGATACGGAGGGTTAAGTATCACTAGAGGTTTAGGGTAGTAATCCTACATTATAGAGATCTGCGGAGGCGGCCATTGTAAGCCAATCGTGCAGAAAGAACTGTCAAAGTGTGAGCCAAATGAACAGGCTGATCGTTCGTAAGAAGGTGTCGATTGAACGGTATTGCGATCCGAACTAAATAAATTAAAATTATTTATTTTTAATATCGAGAAATTGACGGTATATGTAAGTTTAGTATAAAGATAGAATTTAATTAGTTCAGCTTTCAAAACCTCAAGCTTATGACGAAACTTTTGTTGCTGCACTTCTCGAAAAAACTTTCATTGCTGCTTCTTGCTTCAGTTCTGCCGATATGTTTAGCTTAACACTTTGCAATAAATTTCTGATTTCATCGATTGCTCCGCTATTTTTTTCAAAATAGGCTCCTAAAGTCCTATCGGGATTCTTGTTTTAAACCACAATATATGGTTCAGGAGTACATATTTACTCATTTTTTGACGTTTTTATTGACCGTAGTTGAAAATATATAATTTTTATTTTTTTAGCCTTTTGTCTCGTCCCTAGCTTATAACACATACTTTGAGTGATTTTTTTTCACCGTGTATGTCAGATAGGAACATTTTTGAAATCCCAGTGCGAAAAATGTCGAGCTCAGTCACACAAGGTTGACCTCAAATGTCAAAGTAGAACTATTTACCATTTTTCTTATTTCGAATTTTCTCATTATTCCTTTGTTTTTCAAGTTCGAGTAAAGTACAATTCCGATTAGAATACCATGCTTGATCGTATTGTTCAATATAACCGAGATTTCGTCTTTAATTTTAGGACCCTATTTTGAAAAAAAAATTCTACCATAATTAGAAAATGTAAACAAAACAATGAACCACTACGAAGTCACGCACAAAGTTTGAACATCTACACGGAGAGACGAAACTACCCAAAAGTGAGTTCTTGCCACCCAACTTCGGGGTTGCGTGCGTCAAGCCAAATTTGAGTTGATGGAATCGATGTTTTTGTTGGGTTGTTCCCGCTTGCTTCCATGTGAAAAAAATACCTAATTTTAAGTTTTTTCCACCCAACCGAAATTTTGACTAGGTTGTATTCACTCAAATTTGAGTACTGTGCTAGAAACTTAATGTTGGCTTGACGCACGGAACTGCAAAAGTTGGGTTGTTTCTCTCTTCACTCTCTGACAACAATAGAAAGAGCGCATGAAAAGGGAGATGAAAAAGAACTCAAAATTGAGTTTAAAAGTACCTAATTTTGAGTTTTTCAGTTTCTCCGTGTAGCTTTGCAGGAAGGGTTGGCAGCTGATGTAAACAAAATTAACAGCGTTGCCGAATCGACATATGTAACTTCCGCTTATCTCTATGTAGAGGATTTCTAGTTTAGGGTTATGACACTTTAGGGTTTCACTTTCGGAGCTGTCGAGAAGAAACGTCTTACTCGTATGGTGTCTGGAATCAAAGAGAGCCCCACGCTAACTCACACCGACACAGCGGCTGTGTTGGTCGCTCTCAAATCGACCCTCTTTACATGCCGCACATTTTGTGTGTTGCATGGGTCGTACACATTCATGTGTTCGGGTGCATGAAGTCTTGTCATGTGCGGAAAACACACATTCTGTGGAACGCCCGGAATATGGAATCCGCTTCCATATTAGTTTTTGTTTATGAAATTTAGAAAAAAAGATTCAATTTTCATGATTTTCAGAGATTATTTCCATCGAATAGCTGAAGCAGTTGAAAATGCGTCAAAAACATTTCCATTTCCATCTGCTTTCCAGCTCTTCGATGGAAAAAATCCCGAAAATCCACCTCATGTTTACATGTGCCAAACTGTTTGGCCGCGGCTCGGGAGACGTTTGACTGTTCCGTTTCCACCGAGCCGCACAAAAATGAGTATGAGGCCGGGAACACATGGAATGTGTGTGGCGCGCACACATTTTAAACACATTCGGTCATTTGTGCATGTGTTGCAGCGCTCTGTGCGTTGCCAACACAGCCGATGAGCGAGAAAAAAATAGCGTGCCGACAGTCGCCGGTCTGTTTATTGAACGCTGTATGCTATAAAAGTATTTGACATTTGTCAAATACACAGTTATCTGAATGTACTCATTTTTAGATATAATTAACACATTAATTTTATAGCAAAAGCACTTCTAAAATATACATTTCAGAGGACATATCAGTCCTTCCCCTTTTAGAGGTTTTGAATACCTAATACAAATTCGATAGAAAATTATTCCTAATAAAACATACAAAAAACTTTCGATTATTCGTTATCATAAACATTGAAATTCACTATTGTAATCAGTCGTTCGCGTTCGTTTCGAACGCCATGGCTGGCCATAGAGCGCCAAATCCGTCTCAATTTTCCGTTTCCGATTCGGCTTGACCGGTAATGTTCTTCTCCTATCCTGTTCGCACTCCGGGAATCCCCGGAAAGGCTCCTCGTCATCGCTCGCTCCTCGCAGTGGTAGTGGGTCGGGATCGCGAACCCGGAAAGGCTCCTCTTCTTCGCGACTTGGTAGTGGCAGTGGATCGGTTTCATCGACATCAGGATCGACACGCACCACCAACCCCCGACGGACCCCTCTGCTGGAATCATAACCGATCTTGATTTGGCTTCTGTGCACAGTTGTAATCTGTAAGATATGTTTACAAACACGTTTAATAAAATGAATTTTTAACCATTTAGCCTGATGGTGATGATTATGGCACAGACAAACAGACGTAACACTCTGATGATTCCCATCGTATACCGATTTAACGATCTATTTAAAAATGTGAAAGTTGGCCAACTGACCACCCGTGGCGCTCGCATCGTTTTTGCTCGAGTTTGACGTTTGCCCACTACCGCCACCTAGTTGATGGTCGGCCAAACTCAGTCCTTTTAGCATTGGGCGAACATGTTTCCGTGACTATGATTTGATTCGAAAAATGTCCGAAGTGTTACGTCTGTTTGTCTGTGATTATGGTTTTTGTACCACAGTACATTTCCCGCCATCAGATTGTCCAAAGGATCCTTATGAACCTTATCTTTAAGGTCAATGTAAGATCTGGATTTTGAATCATCATTATAGTTATTGTTGGTGTTAGTCTTTTGTAAATTACGATCGTTAACATGCCGTCTTGGATTGACTAGATCAATCAATAATTTTGGTGTATATGCTAAAACTTTTTCGGAAGGGAAGAAACCCTCCATCGTCAAACTATTGTTCCTAAAATTTATTAGAAATAAGTTTATCAAGTCTTCCAATTTTACTTTCGCGTATTCTGGGTCAAGAAGTAACTTTTTCAAAACATCTTTAACCGTACGAACAATCCTCTCCGCCTGGCCATTGCTAGCAGGATTGTATGGAGGACTGTTCAGGACCCTTATTCCTTGCCTTTCAAGAAAGTTCTTAAAATCATAACTATTGTATGGTTGACCATTGTCTGATACTGAAATATACGGAAAACCAAATCTAGCAAAACATGCTAGTAATTTCTTTATAACTTTCGAACACGATTTATCATTTTTCAATAACTTATTTTCCACCTTTTTAAAAAACTGGCATTCTTTTACTCTGCCAAAAAAATGCAAAACAACTGCACCAAACGCATCATAGACTACAACGATTTGTTTTCGTGGATTGAAAAATTCAAGGAAATCTTGTCCAGGAAGTAAACTGTTTGATTTTTTAAAGAAATTGTTAAAACTACCATTCCAAATGAAAATAAATTTGTTCTTCAACAAACTATACAACCGATATAGTTTGTAAGACCAATCTGGAATGTATCTTTTATTGTTATAGAAGGGAGTTTTCCATTGCAACAAACATTCTTTGCAAATGGCATGATACAGATATTTCAGCCAAAATACAAACACTTTCGTTTCCTCCCAATTTGCCTTAATATTTGCTTCAGACAAGCCACCCAAAACAATAAAAGGTTTTTGTCTGTAGTCTGCACTATTTTGCATAGGAATTTCAAAATTCTGACAATCTGGACTATCAAAACATTTAGTTACTTTGTCCCTCAACCTGAAGGGAATGTCATAAACTTTCTTAAATTGTTTTTCTGTTTTTAAAACCAACTCGGCTTCATAACCTCTAATAGGAGAAAAAAAAATCATTGAGAAAAACATCAGGAAATTTATCCTTAATTTCATTCTGCAAAACATTTTGTTTATCATCAATCACATTATTAACAGTTATTAATTTGTCAAAATAATTACGCCAGTTGGGAAAGAAAACATCCAACCATGTTCTGCCTAAAAGAGGAATAAAATTATGCTCACAATCCAACACCACAAGTTTTAAAATGCTCGTTTTATTCCGAAATTCAACCGAAACAATAGCTTCCCCAGCAACATTCAAACTAGAATCATTCACCACAATTAAATTTTTGGAACTTTTCTGAAGAGGAACATCAAATTTTGTAATAAATAGCTTTTTCGCAATAACAGAAACAGAAGCTCCACTGTCGACTTGCATCTGTAATATTTTCCCCTCAACAGTTAGTTCTAGTAAACATGGGCTGCTTATTTGGTTAATTGTTGAAATGTGCATACATTCTAATTCACCTTGATCCAAATTATCGCTTTTGTCCTTCCAGGTCATCTGATTCATCATTTTGGATAACTTGTTCTTCATGCTTGGGCCAGGTTGCTCCAGGTCGATGTTGTTGATCGGGTCCTTCTTGAAATGCTTCAAGTGGAAACAGTTCCTCTCCACATGTCCTCGCACACCACAGTATTCGCACACTCGTTGTTCGATTCTATGCTGCTGGTTGTACCTCATTTCCGCAGGCTAAACCGCTGCATCCTGGTATCGGCGATGCTGTTCCTGGAACCGCGCCGGTCTGGACTGCCAAGAATGACTACCTCGATCGTTGTACCTGTTGTACGGCTGTACTGCAGACTGAAACTGGGGCCTCTGCCCTAGTCGGCTTTTCGCCGGACCACGTCCTTGCGCTAAAGCTGTGATTCGCTGTAAAACTGCACCTCGCCCTCCCGTCAGACTACCAATGGAGGCGATCTGTGTGGAAGAATCTTCTTTTGTTAAAGCTTTGGCATGAAAAGCCGCCATTTCCCAAGTGGTAATCATCTTCTCAGCTTGGGCTAGGTCAAAATTTTCTCCTTCTTCGGCCAACAATTTCTGTCGTAGGGCGTCATCTGACAAGCCAATGAGGACACGATCAAGAATGCGACCATCTTTGTCGTTCTTGAAATCACAATTTTCTGCTTGGAGCTTTAGTGAAAAAAGAAAATCACTGGCCGTTTCACCAGGTTGTTGAATCCGAGACCCGAATTTAAAACGTTGAATCAAGGCTGAATCTGATTTATCCAATTTTTGTTTCAATTTCTGAACTAATTCTTCAAGCGGAGCTGCATCAAGCAACTGCTCGCTGAGATACAAATTCTGTGCCACTTCAAAAAGGTATTCGCCCCCCAAAAGGAACATCTGATCCTTTCGATTCTCCTCCGCCACCTTATTGATGCGAAAATGGTATCCAAGTCGCTTATACCACGAAGCAAAAGATTGCCCTTTGCGGTACGGGGCAATATTCGGGGATACGTAGGCCATTTCAAATTCTGTTCAAGCAAACTTGCTCTTCAAACGCCGAAAATTAAATCAGAAACACTAATATCTCACACACCGGTAATTCCAGAATAGAAAAAACTCGTTTTGTTCACCGTTAATCACAATTGCCCTGCACTAAACAGAAATAAAAAAGAAACACTCAAGTTTACTGAATTAGCTTTCACAAAGTAAAACAATGTGGGTACTGTGTAACCCCTTTCATTAAAACAAAAGAAATCACTAAGCGTCGGTTTATGCAACAAAATGGCGTTTGCCTAGCACAAAACACACAATTGGTCGTTAAAAAAAACTTTCTTTGTTTCTTACCTCTACCAAAACCCGTCGGAAATTCCTCCGCTACGGTAGAAATCCGTCGAAACCTTTTACCGCTGAACGGACCAGAGCTGATGAAATCACCGCCACCGGGATCGAAAGGGTTGCGGTCGCCTTGAAGGTCAAAACGTCCGACCGTCGAAGATCAAAAATCCGGGCGAAAAAGCCGTCGACTGGAATCTCGCAGCCGCCGTGAAAAGGAATCCGGCCGCCTTGTTGGTTGATGATCCGGTCGCCGAAGGTTCCGTCCGCTGCTGTCCGGCAGCACAACTCACCTTTCACTCCTTACGCGTATAACTTTACTCATCGGAAGCTTCACTTCACTTTTTGTTCTGTTTTTCCTCGTCGCCAACTGTAATGTTCGTGTTCTATACTTTTAAAACACGAGAAGATGATCAGTAGAAGGTGGACACACGCGAGCGGACTTGATACGGAGGGTTAAGTATCACTAGAGGTTTAGGGTTATGACACTTTAGGGTTTCACTTTCGGAGCTGTCGAGAAGAAACGTCTTACTCGTATGGTGTCTGGAATCAAAGAGAGCCCGACAGTCGCCGGTCTGTTTATTGAACGCTGTATGCTATAAAAGTATTTGACATTTGTCAAATACACAGTTATCTGAATGTACTCATTTTTAGATATAATTAACACATTAATTTTATAGCAAAAGCACTTCTAAAATATACATTTCAGAGGACATATCAGCCACAAAGTTTTTCAGATTCATCGGAAATTTCTCGAAGAAATAGATCAGGTAGCTCCACCATAAGTTCAGAAACTCTGCTATCAGGTATCATTAGGTCAATTTCTAAAGTACGTGGTCCTCCGTTTTGAAAATTTGTGCTATCTGCATGAACACGAGCCTATTCATCATTTATCCGAGGAAGAGGGAAAGGAATAAGGGATGGGATGGGGTAACGGAAGGCAAGATAATAGGATCGTCATAAACGCATAAGCGTATCACCACATAGTATCACAATGGGTTCAAAAAGTGCCCTGAAAGGGGCACTGTAATAACGCATGAAGCGTAAAGACAGCCTATAGTTCTTTACCACAGCTGGTGAAGAACAACAGAACGTTCTGAAGATTCAGGTTTCTGAAATCAGTTTCACTTAATAAGTGTAACCGAGTACCCGGAAAAGCAGTAGCGCAAAAATTAGGCAGCTACATATCAAATGATACGAAGTTCCTTAATCAGCTTCATAGCTATAACATACGCCAACATTCTGCTTAGGGCCTGTCCATAAACTACGTAGACTCTGAATTTTTCCGTACTTTTTTTTGTTGATGTTCGTGACTTTTTGAAGCAACGAAAAGGCAAGAGAAAAAAGTTAGTAAGTTTAAAACTCAATTTAAATTCAATAAAATGTACCTATTAATTAGTGACAAACCAGGTGCCCTAAAGACTGCAGATCCAAGTGATAAGGCGGGAAAGGTATATAGAGTGCGATGAGAGGAATACTAATGTAGGTCAATCCAGAAAAACACATACCTAGGTTTGATTACCGTGAATCAATGGATGAGGTTCAACACGAACCTTTTTGTAATTGCAGTTAGGGAAATTATCTCCCCTTCCCTCTTGAACTTGCTTTTGACCACAATCGAATCAAATGCGATTTACGAAATTTATCTTTTATACAGGCTTGACAGAAACTCCCTCGCGAGAAAATGAGGAAGCGATTATGGCGATTTTCTGAGGAGTGAAAATAAAACTCAGAAATCACAACGCAAATCCTCAACAGCACCGAGCGCGAGCTTGCCGCGCAGCGAGGAGTTCGTCCAACACTCATAATTTCTTGTTGTGTTTCTCACGTCCACTAACACTCAAAAAGCTCTCGCGAGTTCCACTCCCATACAAAGAAAGACTCTCGAGGCGAAAATCGCACTCAAAAACCCGAAATAATCATCGACTCTTTTTTCGTTTCCCTCTTCCTCGCTCAGTTTTTATTGCCTCTCTGTTTGGGGTTCGTTCGCTCCCTCGCGACGAGGCAAAAGCAAAACACCGCTCTAGAGCATGTGGCAAAACTCTTTTGATTTCGAGGAGGATTATCAAGCCTGCTTTTATATAAAGCCATCATTAGCATATGGACTGGACCAAGGACTGGACACTGAAACGACTTCCAATATTGGTTCGCCTGCGAGTTCGCTTAGGGAACGTCACGCTTTAAGGGGGTAGAAGAGGTTCAGCAAAGTGTGACGACATACAAAAAGTGTAACTTGAGAGGGGAAAATGGAATGAAAATGGACAATTTTTGCGTGACGTATGGATGATCCCTTATTGAGTCTAGAACTCGGTCTAGAACACATACATTATATTTGAATCAAACTTGACAATTTTCTCACGAGCTAATCTCTGAGTGAACTACCATATAATTCAACATTAAAGTTTGTCATGTATTCTAAGCTTTAGTCAAACGAGTACCTCAAATGTTACAATAATAGTTGTAAGCACGCTGTAATGTTACTTAAGTACCTCGTCATCCACTTTATGCAACTACATTAGTGGTCTAATAACACTTAGCGCGCTCGGCATAGTTCCATCATGCCGCTTAAAGTATTGCCACAAATAATGCTTAGTTTGCATGGGGCATGTGAGCCTAAGCTTCAACTGTTATTGCAATTAGAGACTATCCAGAATTAGACGTGGGCGATGCTATATATGAAGAGTTATCCTAGCTATTCTGGAAAATTTCCAAAGTGCATTTTAATAATGTTGAACTGGATAGCTTCTAGTCCGACCTATCAAAGAGAGTTCTATTCAACAGCGAAGATAATTGTCAGACAAAAGAGGTACAAAACAAGCAACAAAGAAGACGCGACATGATCTCGAAATTTTTTGTTGCAGACAAAACGGAAGCTGAATTTGTTGCGTACTTTTCATCTCGTGAATAATCAATTATTACTAACTCAAAATCGAAACTTTTTGATGATACATCTTCAGCAGCGTTGCAGTGTTTACCGCCTCGAAGTTAGCGCTCGAAAATCACAATGCAAGGCTTAAAAATCTCTAAACTCGTGGTGCACGATCTCTGTCCTATTCTGTTCAAGTTGGGACAAACGTATGTCGCATTGGGTAGAATGTCGCAACAAATTCAGGTTGCGACATTGTCGTTATTGTTGCGCGATGGTTGAATTTTGCTATTCAACTTTATTTTCAGGCTCGTTTCGCTAGAAAGCCTAAAATACCATTAACAGGAGTAAAATGACAAATGTGATGGCCAAAAATGAGTCTACGTCAGGGGCGTCTCGTGACCCGTAAAGCTGACTGTGCACTTGAAAAGTTTTCACATGGGACTGTAGTATGAATGGAAAACAGCAGGAACCTGAACTCCGCTAGACAAGCGAATCTATCGACGATTTCGTCGAGAAAACTGCCTTGTTGTTTCAATTGATGAAACAGAGGGTTTTCTACCGCCATCAGTTTAAGCCTTTTTAGTCTTTGCTCGCTCATTGTAACTGAAGATAGGTTCTTATTCTTTTGAGATGGAAAAACTCCTTCCAACGGCATCAGTTGTAGACGTAAGTGTTATTATCAGAGGAATAAGCAGATAAGTTTCTGAGAAGGCGTCTTCCAAATTGTTCTTAGTAAGCACCTTAGCTATATCTGCGACTTTTTTCGTGTAAAACGTTCTCAGCTCATTGGTCAGCTGGACTTAATCGAAATTTGGGAAGCGAGAGTAGACATTGCCCACCAATTGTTAAGGGATTTTTTCGGAATAACTTTTGAACTTCGAAGAATCCATTCAGAATTGGATAACTGACACTGAAGAAGTGAAACACCCATTGCACAATTATGGGTCACTCTGTAACTCTGTAACTTAGACGATTCGAGATGCGGTACAAGCTTTTCCTCAATCGACCGCCTGGCAAACGAATTGCTGGAGTAGATTTTCCATTTTCCTTTGAATGTTGCTAGAAAATGAAACCGTACGCGACGTGCAACTAGTAGTGAATGAAAATGCCACCCATTCAGGTCCACCCAAAGGCATGCACGCATGCCAAAAGAGTGGATGGGCGGCCTCCGTTGAATGGTACAAGTTCTCTCGCTTTGCTCTTTCGCCTCGCTCTCTTGCTGAAGCATATACAGTAGCTCAAATGCGACGTTGCCAAACTTAGCAGCTTCCCCGCGAGCTCAAGCTTGGTGTAAGCAAACAATCTTTCCTTTCCTCCGCCACCGATGAGGCCCACGTCCATTGGAAGAAGTGCACAAAAATTTTACTAATACATTGCCAAAGCAGCACAGAACAGTCGAACACAAGTAAACACAGTTCTTGCATGCATATACAGCGCTCCCGTGTACTTCTGGAAGTGAACTGAGGCGAGAGATTTTTGGCGATGCTGTCACATGGATGTTACGCATGCTTCGGCGTGGAGAACTCTGGCAGCGGCAGGGTGGTGACATAGTGAGATTAAGTTGGAAAATTTACTTGATTCCTATTGGATACGCACTAGTATTTCATAGTGGTTTGTTCACTTGAAGTTGTGAACATCAAAAGGATCGAATGAGTAGTTTATTGAGTTGTCCAAAAAATGTCTCACGAAACCTAATGCAAGCCTATCCATATACGCGAGAACAAAAGATGTTTACAAAGTTCTTACAGATAGATTAACACGGGAAATCTGAACACAAACCACTACCACACAGGAATTTGGATTGGTCAATATCGTTTGTAGCAAAATGTTGACATTATAGTGATTTATTTTAGTTTTTATCAACTGTGTAGTGAACGCAGTGGACCTATGGACGAGACGCCACTGGTCTACGTTGTTTATGGACAGCGCCTTAGACCTTGGCTTAGACAGATTTACTTTGTCAAATTACAGTCATCCTCTCCGACGCCTAGTAACTCCTGCTTTGTAGATTTGTTTTTGTTTTGATTATCGTCTCGATAACCCGTGTGCCACTCTCTGAAGTTCAAGCGATGAAAAATTCATTGTCTCGCTATCTGCTGAATTTCAACCACCCACTGATATTCAAAGTAAGCATATTCATCTTTAATTGATTTTTTTGGTTTAAGCATGATTTAAAAGCAAAAACTGCTGCTGGTGGATACCATTCACCTAAAGCAAGCATGATAAATATAATTAGGGCAACATATCGACATTTGTGTGCCTTAAATAGCCTAAAACCACAAAAATTCATTTCCAAATTAAACATTTCATATTCACATTTATGGCTAGTTTCCACCTCGTACGTACTGTGCAAAAAGATAGGACAAGTAATGGTCAAGTAATGATTCCGCTTTAAAATTACTTGAGCAGTTCGCAGATGGTAAGTAAGGAAAAAAGTGTAACACTCATAACGCCTTCCGTGCGAATCAAATGGAGCTGTCACTTTTCCGTGCGGAAAAATAGTCCGTGCTATTATTCCGTAAGGAAAAGTAACGTTTCTCCCCATACAGGATCAGTTGTCAATATTACTTGCGGAAAAAGGTGGAATTTTACTTGAGCGCTTTACGTGGCAACAGGAAACTTAGCTTTACCGAGCTCGGACTGAAGATCAAAACAGAACTTCAGCTACAGTTGATTACAATACCAGGCGTCGCTCTCATTGTCTTGCTTTCTCTTTGTCATGTTTATTCTCGGCGTCATGTTGGTGGAAGACTGCATTCGTTTATTTGTGTTCGTTTTCGCACTGATTGAACATCATTGGGCTGATTTTTTTAAGCACTGTATAAGATACTTCGCCACCCCTACAGATGGCACAGTACAATACTATTTTGTTTGACGAAATTACAGTAGACGTTCGCTCGGTGCAAACGCTTTAACTGCAATGCTTTTTAACTGCAAGTCCGCTAAGTGCAACAATATTGCAGTTATCGCACCGCTATTCGTCAAAACGAAATGTCAACAGCGATGCGATGTTTTTCGCATGCACTTTTGTTGCAGTGCGATGTTTTCCGTATGCACATTGGCTGCATTGTGCAGCAACTGACAGTTATTTGACGTCTGTCAGTTGTTGCAGTTATCGAATTTCATTCGCTAAGTGAAACGTAAACATGTTGCAGTTATCGAACGTCTACACTGAAGTAAATTTTGTTGGTGTTTCTACCGAATCCATGGTAAAATTAAGAACTGTACCAACAATTTTCAACCGAATGCAAAATTCTGTTAATTGTACTGAAACATTGTCAATATTACCATGCGTGTATTACTGTTGACTAAAAACATTCTTGGTTCTACTATTTGGGCATTATACTGAGTGGCCGCCCAGGGCCCTGTAGCATAATCGGGCTAATAATATTAGCTACAAGTTACAAGTTACAAGTACTAATATTACAAGTGCTAATAATTTGTGTTGCATAAAGGCTCAATTTTCCACTAATATTATTAGCACTTGTAATATTAGTGACCATGAAAATACAAGTTATTTTGGTTCATTTACCTGTCAAAATTCATCCGACAGTTCACTATTAATTTGAAATGGCAGTTGATGTTTGTTTATATTCTGCATTTTCCGCGTAACATCCGGAAATAACTTCATTTATTCCGAAGTTTTGCATTCTTTATACGATAGATGAAGAAAAGCATATGCTGTTTGGATAATTTTCGGCCGCTCTGACGAAATATTTTTTTACAAAGTATGGCACTGCAAGTACCTAATTTTTTAGTAAAATGTAGTAATGGTTGAAAAACAATGTATCACGCAGAAAAAAGGCGCTTGTTTAAAACAATAAAACGCATGGTTGATTTTCAAACTGAGAATTTACTTATTCCAAAGTTATATTTAATTGTTTTCATTTAGAGTTTATCGATAAAAACAACCGATTACCATCATTCCATATAATGTCAAAAATTTCATTTGTTTCAACAAAATAAAAACCATAAACATGGTCCGAAACTTGGTCCGAAAGCACTCACACACCTATAAAATGCTTACCCCAACATCGCCACAACGAAGAAGGTGCAGCAAATCCATCACGCCAACTTCCAAGTGCAGCTTTGGTCGTGATGGATAACGCGCAGGTACTCACGACAGCATCCACAAAAAGTTGATCGGCTTCGCCTTTTTTGTCTTTTTTAGTCGTTCTGCTCCCCATCCGCTCACCGACGGTCTAAAAATAGATTTCCGAGCTGCCGCAGGAGCTGCCGTCACCAACACAATCACATTCCGGCTTTGTTAGTCACAAAAGTGCAGTCGTTTAAAACAATCTGTTATTTTATGTTGAAACTACCAAATCTCTGTTTGTTCTAACAAACTGTCAAAAATTTCGTCAAATGAAAACATTTGTATTATCAAACAGTTGCAACAGTTCAGTTTAAACTAGAAATCAGTTTGTCGCTATAGTAAACTGAAAAATCGGTTGATTTGAACTAGAATTTAATTATGTTTACAATTTATTTTTCTGCGTGATAAAGATTTAGCAACATGTATTATGCTTCTTGTTAAAATCCCAAGTGATCTGGGATGCAAAAATGAGCTTTTACCTACTTTTATATGTCGCAACTCGATTCGAGTTAGTGTATGCATATTGTAGCTCTTGATTAGCTTAATGATGCGCAATACAAGCAATTGATTCAAATTTATTTCGCATCTGCAACTTTACCTGTGCTTATGCAGTGACCATAATAACCATAACTTTACTAAGAACCTCCAATCAAAGATGGGTATTGTAGAAACTTTGGAGAACTTGAGAGACTCAGCAGAAATTATATTTTGGATACAAAGTGTACATCAACGCAATACATACTGCCAAATTTAATCGTCGAAAACTGGAATTAAGGTTGACATGTTAGATAAATAATATCTTTTGAGTTCATCAAAATGGTAAATCGATATATTCAAAACTAAATATGACTTCTGCAATACTTTAAATCTAACTTGTAAATTATTTTACAAGACCTTTGAGACTTGTAATCAAAAGTACAAGTCATAGCTAATATTTTATACTTGTAGTTTGTTTATGCAACATACACTTGTAAATTCTACTAATAATATTAGTCCATTCGACTTGTAGTATTGGACTTGTAACTTGTACTTGTAGGATTTTTATGCAACAGAAAATTATAAGTTACAAGCTACAAGACTAATATTATTAGTAAAATTTTCATTATGCTACAGGCCCCAGGTGTCAATCGGAAGCACTAACTGCCATTTAAAAAATTTGGAAATATTGATTTTGTATCTTGTTACAGCAATGAATAGCTGTTGATGGAAAAAGTGCCCAATTTTTTATAAAAACCACAAACAAGTTCAACCACTACATAAGTCTATTGATAGACAATAGACAATAATACAATTGCTTTCAAAAGTTTATTTGTAAGTTCTTGTGTATACCAGACATCTGCAATGGAGCAAGAGATCAAAATAACACTTTTGGCTTCAAAATTGACATTACATGACATTAGTACGAGAAATTCTTACAGTTCGACTTTAAACTGTCTTACAAATCGCTCCCCGCTACTCCCCGCGGGGAGATTCCGTTCAAATGCTTGTTTATGTATGCAGAATCAGTTGAAAAAAAAAAAATACAAAAGTTCAAAATACTCAAATTTGGAGTTCAACGCTGTTTATTCAATTTTGGCTTTCCGCACTGAACTGTCAAAGTTGGGTTGGTTTGCTCTTCGCTCTCTGACAACAACAAAGAGAGTGGATGAGAGAGGAGACAAAAAAGAACTCAAAAGTGAGTTTAAAAAAACTCAAATTTAGGTACTTGAGTTTTTCCGTGTATGAGAGAAAGAAAGCGATTTCTTGATGACATCACCGTGCATTGCATTATTAAAAACTAAAAATGATATTTTGAGTATGACGCATAACAACATAATGGGAGAAAAAAATGGTCCAAAAAATGAATATAGGTGTGTGAAACTGATCCATAATAGGGTTTCCGGTAAACAGCAATATTCTATTTTTACGCAAAGGAATGGATCTAACTTAAAAACTAATCGAATAAAGAATTAATCGTAGCGATAGAAGATTTGACTAAATTTTGCAATAATTTTCGTTGACAATTGTACCAATGTTTGAATACAGGAAATTTGCTGCAAACTCATTAAAGCCTGTATCCGCAATAATCGGGACACAGAAATAAGGCTGTAACTCTGCCATGAATAAAAACAACTGACAAAAAAAAATTACTAAATGCTCATTGATATTGGTTTATTATTTGTGCCAAATTTCATAAAAATCGGTGCATTACTTTTAACTGTAGCTCAAAAACAAAACGATGTGCGTTTAACTATTTTGTACAGTCACGACCAATTTTCATCTGCATGACAGATGGTTATTTTGCGCTACCGACCAAAGTACAGCAAGAATAGTAACGAAATTTCGTAGGCAGTTGTGATACATACAAAGGCACTTTCATACAAAATTTCATCAACTTTGATCAACTGGTGTGAGAGCTACCAGCTTTGAAAGGGGTGAGTGTTAGTGAAAGAGTTTCGTGTTTTTCATATGCGATGTTAGCCTATTCATAGCTCTTAAATGCCTCGGTCAATTTCCATGAAATTTTCACAGAAGATAGTTAATTAAGTGCATACTATGCCTGCAAAATTTCATGATTTTTGGAATTGTACTTTCAACAGTACAATCAGAGCAATAAGGGGTGCTCACTAATTGCTGTCAAAAGTGGTAAAATCAGGGTTAGTCCCAATACATGTTTTGACTATAAAATTTTTGATAATGCATCGATTTTTTTGAAATTTTGCCCATGCAAGAAACGTATATTGAGAGGTTTGTGTTCAAAATTTCAGCCATATTATTTTCCAATTTCAAAAGTTAAAGCGCTGACAAGCAAATCTAGGTGCTGTACAAAATTCAAATGCCCACGTTTTACTATTTCATTGCTACAACAAAAAGTACTGCCCTGATTCAGATGAAATTTTGCAGGTGAAATCTACACATCTTAAGATGTTCCCAGTTGAAATTTTAGCAATTTCAAAGTGTCCATTGCAGAGTTATTGCTATATTTCTGTGTCCCGATTATTGCGGATACATGCTTTAGTGCTATTGCTATTACCAGGAAGGTAACTCTAAAATCATTTTCAAAATTTTATTCTGAATCTTCTGAAGTTGCTTATTTCTAGTATTGCAACAATTCTACCATATTGAGACGGCGGCGTACAACATGGCCGGTCTGTTTTTTATATAAATCAAAAATTTGTTTTTGTGACAAAGCTTGGATTTTCTATATTAATAAGGAAGTGGAACACAACAGGGCTTCTATTTTGGGCACTTTTCGGCTACAACTCAATCAACTTTGAACCAACCCGGATAAAAAATTACCATTCATTACATGGTAAATATTATTAACAAATGACTGGTTTTATTGTTCACAATAAAACACATAGTAGATATTTTGTTACTTTTTACAATAGAAATCAAGCCCATATAGTTCGTACAATAAGTGAACATTAGCTTTATTAGTGACTAATTGATTCGATTGTTTTTCAATAGTTCTATAGTAATTTAAAGTTACTATCAGTAAAAATTAATTGAAGTTGTTCTTAAATGGTTGCAAAAGTGCCTGCAAAGTTCTCATGGACTTTTTATTAAAAAAGAGTTTATTTCTCAATTACACTTAAAAACAATTCGTGACAAATAAATAACAATAAATATTATTGTTGCTTGGATCATGTTTGTATAATCAAATACAAAATCACTTGACATATTTTTTATAGTTTTCGTTTTAAATTTGAGTACAGTAGATGTTTTGGTTATCGAATGTTATTCGCAAAAACTTCAACGACTGACAGACGTCAAGCCGTGTTGGCAGAGGAAGCTCTAAATGAATAACTGAGGAAGTACATTTAGAAAACTAGCTGAAAAGCAGGTTTAGCCAAGTGAGGATGTTACGACAAGAAAAAGATGAACAATGATTTTTCTAATGTTTTCCAATAAATTAAAGGAATCTAGTAAATAGTAAACTACCATTGATAACAATACAAATACAATTAGTTTAATGGGGTCAATTGAACCGATGTTAAAATAAACATGCAATAATATTTGTTGTTATGTAAACAGATTTCGCCTTTGAAAACCCAAAGAATTCATATTTCTCGGTAACATTTTTCTCCAGCATTTACAGATACTAATGGCCACATGAATTGTGAACGATTTATGGTATGGATCATACGACCTGAGGTCTGACTTGTGATATTTGGCAGTTATTTGAAAAGATTGAAGATAGAGCTTATCAACAGCTGCCAAGCAATACATACCAGACAGACATCAGAGTGTTTGATTCTTATCATAAAATGTGCATATCATTCTGGCGGACGTTAGTGCTCGTAAATGCTGGATGTAAATGTTAGCGGGAAATATAAATTCTATGGATTTTCAAAAGCGAAAACTGCTTACAAATAACAACAAATATTATTGTATTTTTATTGTAACAACGATTCATTTGACGCCATTCAATTAATTGTATTTGTATTGTAAGAACAATGAAAAAACATTAAGATATATTGTTATCTTTTGAAAATTACCTTAAAAATGTCTCATAAAAACACAATACATTCTATTGTTTTTCGCGAAAAAGTGTATAATTTTCTCAAAATTTTATGGTTAAGATACATAACGACCATCATTTTTTATTGTAAAAGTGCCATTTACCATTCGCCGAATGGTATAGAACAATAGGGGTGATGGTGAGTGTGCCGTGTAAATTACAATATGTTTAATGGTGAATATTTTTCGAAAAATTGGTGTTGTAACAATAAAATTTATCGTATTTTTATGATATTTTTTATCAGGGAATTGA
This sequence comes from Aedes albopictus, assembly GCF_035046485.1. Taxonomy (NCBI): domain Eukaryota; kingdom Metazoa; phylum Arthropoda; class Insecta; order Diptera; family Culicidae; genus Aedes; species Aedes albopictus. The sequence goes on along the minus strand of NC_085137.1, from coordinate 486,133,307 downwards.
CACAATTTGTGGAACGTATACGTATCAATCCGTGCACAAAGTTTCAAGTCAATTGGTTTGGAATCGACTGAGTTATAGCGAAAAGGTGCCCAAAACACCAGCCACTGTCCTTACATTGTTGATGCCCTCCAGAATCCTAGATAAAGCTTTCCGTTTGAACACGCTGAAAATCTCGTCGACGTACTTGCTCCATTTCTCCAGAAGTAAACCTTGCTCCTTCAGATTGGTCTCTAAATTTGCCATGAAAAGTTCGCATAAAATTAGGGATAGGAGATTTCCCATGTTTGTAGAATTTTCCTAGGAATGGATCACTGAAATAACGAAAACGGCCGCTATTGAATGAACAGATAATGTCACCGTAGCCTTGTATGTTTGACATAACTCGACTGCTGTCACAATGCTAATTTCCATATATAGTGGCGCCTTTGTTTACATGCGGTGAATGCTAGAAAAGCTTGCTTCATTGATCCATTGGAAGTAGGGTATTGCGCCACTTGAGCGGTGGCCTCTATATTCGTCTGTTTTCCACTATAACTTAGTCAATTTTGAACCAATTGACTTTAAATGTTGTACACGGGTAGATATCTCACCACATTCCAAAAGTTGTGTCAATTGGTTCAAATTTGACTGAGTTATAGTGGAAAACAGACGAATATAGAAGCCACCGCCCAAGTGCCGCGATTCCCTATAATTCTCATCAATACACAACCTCGCTAATCGCAAATAAGTCCTAACCTTTCCAAGCTGCATCTGACTTTTGGGGTAGTAAGCAATCCTCGAGAAGATTAAGAGCATGTTTTACGTGAACGTCTATGTGCCTGTGTCACGTAGATTTGTTGAGCATGTCGAATCAAAAACCTGGACGTTAAAACAGGAGAACTTTTATTCAAAAAAGAAAAAGTTAGCTGACATTGCATATTTCATTTTTCCTGTTCGGCGGCGGCGAGTTAGGGTGGATCATCATGGAAGTTTTTCCATTTTTTTAATATGTTCATATTTAATTTATTTCGCCGAGGCCGGCAAAATAAATCGCCGAGAATCCAACAGCTGAGAGCTCGGTAAAAATTTCGGTAACAGTTCAAACTGCCGACTGACCGGCAAAAGAAGGAGAAGCTTAGCTGTCAAACTTTGACGAACACTTCGGTAATGCATTACCGAGAATTTCGGCACCCTATAATACCGAAGTTCAGTAAATTATTATTTTCGTATCGGATTTTTTAAAAGAAAAAAATCAAAATAAATAGGATAATTAAGTTTTATTCTGCTCAATTCACACAGAAATGAATGATAGGAAACATGTCAAATATGTACACGTGCTGATTTTCATGAAGTGTGATGCGAAGCAAGATGTGAAGCCTGAATCGGAGGCAAAAAAATCGCACCTTGAGGTGCAGTCGAGAATCCGGCGGTCTGAGAGGTCTGAGCGTCAAAAAATGGTAAACTAGAAAGAAAGCGAAAAGTGCCAGCACATATTTGTAAACACCATTGTCAGCATACTTAATTTATTGAATGAAAGAATTCAGTTAAATTACTTGCAAGGCTGTAATTCCAGCGATGAAAACTCTCTTGTTTCGTTTTCACCCACTTTCGAACAGCGCGTGTTGTTCTAAGTGTTTGACAGTTGCAGTTTACCGAAGCTCAGCAAAATAGTTCGATTGCCGATCGGCATGGCAAAATATATTGCCGAGAATCTGTAAAGCACTTCTTCTTCTTCTTTATGGGACTTGGCCTGCCTCGCTTCAACTTAGTGTTCTTTGAGCACTTCCACAGATTTTAATTGAAGGGCTTTTTTTGCCTGCCATTGCATAAATTTGTATATTGTGAGGCAAGTACAATGATACTCTATGCCCAGGGAGTCGAGAAAATTTGCCCGACCGGAACGGGAATCGAACCCGCCATCTCCGGATTGGCGATCCATAGCCTTAACCACTAGGCTAACGGGAGACCCACCTGTAAAGCACGTGAATTACTGAATTTCGGTGATATAAATGTCACATTTTTGATGAACTGTCAATTTTTAACGACATTTCAGCAAAAACTAGCTTTACCGATTGAGTTCGTCATTTTACTTTACCGAGACCAAATTTGGAGATTAAGTGTGTATGTATGGTTTATATAATGTAAAGCAATACAAAGAGAACCATCTCAAAACCATTTAATTAAATGTATAGCCAGTAGTGAAATTACAATTAAAAACAATATATTTACAGCAAATTTTATTGTTTGAAACCATACAAATACCATACAATGTACGGTATATTAAAACCCACGTATCAGTATTTAGAACAATTCATTTACAAAAAAATGTATGGTTTTGCAAAAAAATATATATGGAGAAGAATATTTTTTTGTATTGTTACGATACTTAACAACCTGCACAATATATTGTAAAAATATTATTCTAAATAGTACCACAGACAAACAGACGTCTCACTCTACTCACTTCCCATCGTTTCCCTTTTTAACGGATTATTCAAATATTCTGTAGTTCGCAAATCGCTCGCTCATGATGCTCGCATCGTTTTTACTCCTGTTTGACGTTTGCTCACTACCGCCATCTACTCAGTGGGTTTGCGAACCACAGCGTAATTGGCATTGGGCGATTATGTTTTCGTGACGATGATTTCTATCGCATTTTGTTCCAAGTGATACGTCTGTTTGTCTGTGATAGTACTGTTACAAGACAACGTTCGGTTTTTCTACTGTTTTTTTTTATTCGGGCAGTCCCCCCTACAATATAAAATTTAGCGTCTCTTGTGAAAAATGAGAAAAGTATGTATATTTTCTCACATAAACAAATTATTCGTGTGATGCACGAAGTGTAGGTAAATATTACCGAACGTGTCTATATTTTACAATGTTGCCTGAGACCTCAAATGGCACCTGGGAAACCTTGATCTGGTTCAATATGATCAAATTTGAATTTCCCCGTAACATGTTGACCCACCCTAGTCTACACATATGTGTACACGGAGATGCTCATATATAAAGCGTTAGCATAGTTTTCTATTAAATAGCAAATTTTGCTCCTCCTAGCTTCTTCTGCTGAAATGTTTTGTTTATGCATTCAAGTCATTTCGATCGGGTTACTCTAGCTGTAGCAATCGGTGGACCGATCGAGTTGTTTTCAACGCATAAATATTTACAAACTATACAGCCGAAGAAGCGAGGGGTGGATAGAAAAGTTTGCAAACGGTGCATATCTGATTTTCTCCGTGACTCCGTGCCATCTGTATTGCTGTTCAAGAGCAATGAGAGTTTAGTAATATTAGCCTGTGCAGCCTTCGATGCTGACTTGCTGTCTCCCACAGGAAATTTGATGTTTACTGCTTACTGAGGTCCCCGTTTTCAAAAATTACGAAAGAGTGAGTAAGATAGCACAAACTGGTGCACAGGCTAATATGAGCCTCTGCACGAATCTGGCGTACTGCTCACTCCCACGGAAAATTTGAAAACAGTTCGCACAGTAAAAGTCAAATGTGACTTTTACTGTGCGCGGTGTTTTCAAATTTTCTGTGGGAGTGAGCAGGACAGGGCAAATTCGTAATGAGGCTCATAGTGGTTTCTGCCTTTAGGGGCCATTTCTTCACCCTGGCTTAAGCGTTAAGCCAGGTTTAACTGTATGGGTAAGCCTGGCCTACCTATAGACACTATAGATTCCATTGACTCGCGGAGACATGGTTGAGCAATACGATTTTAGTGTGTTTTACCGTGAATTTAGAGTATACCGAGCGAATATGACGTCACGCAATCCATTGTCGCTATTGAAATTGTGACGTCATGCTCGTTTGGCTACACGAACTGACAGTTCGTTTGGCTACAGTTGTCTTCGCCTTCGCGAGTCTATGGAATCTATAGTGTCTACACCAGAGGTTCCTAAACTTTTTTCTATCGCGGCGCCCTTCGAACTTTTCGAAAATATCGCGGCGCACCAACATTTTTACAGAGAATTTTCATTATTTTAAAATAATCTTTACTTCAAAAATTGAAATGCAAAATTATGAAGCACTTTCAAATATGGTAATTGAATAAAAATTATCTTTTCAACTATTTTTAGGTTTTTCGAGAAAGATTGCTCAAGGATTTCATAAATATTTGTTAGAATTCAAATCTCATATTTATTTATCATACAAATTATTGCGATTTTTTTTTCGACTTAGACTTTGATGCAATAAATTTCGTCGCACTCATATTTCGCTTTCGATTTCGCTGTCAATCTCAGTCGCAGGGTTTTTCCAACTCGCCCGATAATGTGGCAGTTTTCGCCGGCCATCTCAATGTTTACCATTAAAGTCTTTTGTTCTCGGTCCACCAGCTGGTCATGTTTACACAACAAAACCAGCTGGTTCACCGATGTTTACATTCATCCTTATTGTTCTCGGCTACCAGCTGTTTATGTTTTCATAACAAAATCAGCTGGTTTCGCCTGAATCGGGGAAAGAAGGCGAAAATGTGTCATAAATGTTAGGTTAGTACCATATTAGGGCGAGTTCAATTTCGTCGCCAAAGTCTGATTATTCGTAAAAAATACAATAAACAAATATTGTATTTTTTACGAATAATCAGACTTTGGCGACGAAATTGAACTCGCCCTAATATGGTACTAACCTAACATTTATGACACATTTTCGCCTTCTTTCCCCGATTCAGGCGAAACCAGCTGATTTTGTTATGAAACATAAACAGCTGGTAGCCGAGAACAATAAGGATGAACGTAAACATCGGTGAACCAGCTGGTTTTGTTGTGTAAACATGACCAGCTGGTGGACCGAGAACAAAAGACTTTAATGGTAAACATTGAGATGGCCGGCGAAAACTGCCACATTATCGGGCGAGTTGGAAAAACCCTGCGACTGAGATTGACAGCGAAATCGAAAGCGAAATATGAGTGCGACGAAATTTATTGCATCAAAGTCTAAGTCGAAAAAAAATCGCAATACAACAAAAACTTCTTCATCTAAATCAAGCTGCTGAGTAAAATTGTTGCAATACTTTGATAACTCCGGGTGAATTGAAATGGTTTAACAAAATTTTCTGGAAAAATTCAATTTCCGCGGGAAAGCAAAACTTTCTAAGATGCTGAGTTAAGCATGTAGTGTGGAAAATATCAGTCTGATTATTCAGATGATTCATTATCATGGGTTGGTAAGGGAAAGTTTGAAAGGCTGTCTTTTACATGATTTTTGGATGATTATTTTCTAACGACCATTGAATAAGTTGATTAACTTTGAGAAGTGATGAACAGCATTTATTAAAAATGTATGATTCTCACGTTTCTCCAAAAAATTCGAAACGGGTCTCAAAAGTTACATAGTTTTCCTCCATATTCCATCAAGATCTATAACACACAATTTTGAGAAGTAACCTACTTGCACGAAACAGACAACCTGAATGTTCTGTGATAGCCACATTAGTAGAAAGTAACCTACTTGCACGAAACAGACAACCTGAATGTTCTGTGATAGCCACATTAGTAGAAAATATCGTCCCGAAAAGTAGGACACAACATAAAGATCTGGATGACTGACGGACATTACTCTGGAACTGGGGAAGCGACACAAGTTTTGGCAAGACGAAAATCTAAAAAAAAGCCGGAAAAAAGATAAAAATAAACCGGTAGAACCCGCAAAAGTTTTGCGGGTTTTTCTTCTTTTTTATGCTTTTTTGTGATATTCCGACTTGGGAAAACTAGGTTCGACTCTCCCCCTTCTCTGGAAAGACCTTTAATAAAAAATATTAAATATTTTGGAAATTTAAGTTTTGGAAGTTAAAAAAACATAAAAGGCAATGTTAGAATACAACAGAAAGAGCTCTAAAAATTAAAAAAAATGTAAGTATCTGAAATTCTATAAATTATTTGAAGGTTGGAATAAATTTTGGGAAAATGCTGTTGAGCTCTTGTTCGATTAAACAAAAAATGGCGTTCCTTGCATTGAATCATTTTTTTTCTTTTTTTTTTAACTCTAGAAACCGCGGCGCACCTGTTAAGTGTTCACGGCGCACCAGGGCGCCGCGGCGCACAGTTTGGGAAGCACTGTAATAAATTAAACAAATTTTCAGCTGGGTAGAAGTTGTTGCGAGTCGACCCCGCTGTGGTGTCAAAATTCGCTGACCGAGTGAACTTTCAGCGGGCGGTGCACTCGTCTATTCTCTCATTGGTTCAAGAGTCTGGAGTCTGTTCGTTCTAGGTACGTCTTCGATTCGAGTAACGCTGAAGGTTTTGATCTTAACGGACGTGTCTTGAGAGCATTGAGAGCAGTGGTTGCTGTGCATTCCAGGTAGAATTTTTAATCTGCAGAAAAAGTTGCTGCAAGGTAAATTATGATTTTTTAAATCTTTTTATTCTATTGAATTTTAATTTATTGCTAGATTCTTTATTCAGATAATATATAAGTGAAATAATATTAAAAAATGCTCTACTCGTAGCATCCGCGATGTACAAGGCACCGACTGACGACGACCAACAGGTCCGGAAACCACCAGTGGCAAGGATGGCGACCACAACAGCAACAGCTGTTGGGACTGGTGCGCTGCAAATTGCAGTCGGAATCAGCAGTGCGCTTGGGAGGTGCCTGCGTGCCCTGTGTATTCGATTGTTCACAGGAGCTGGAGGAGTTGTAGCGAGGGGACACATCAGATCTAAAACATGGCGCTCTGCAGCAGTGTACGGTGGCACAAGATTTTGTGCCTTTTTATTATCGCCTGTGGTTCCGTTTCTAGCAATCATTTTGTTGTGCTACGACTTGTACTGTCTTCATAGATGGGCGGTCAGCCAAAGCGATGACAATGTTGGAGAATATTCTCGTGTTTCAGATTATCGTCAATAAAAATGTTCACACCAGGTAGACGTTCATAAATACACTTTTAAGTTTGTGGTTCTGATTTTGTTGCATTTTTTATTCGTAAGTAGCTTCTTCTTCTTCTTCTTCTCTATGGCTCTACGTCCGCACTGGGACTTGGCCTGCCTCACTTCAACTTAGTGTTCTTTGAGCACTTCCACAGTTATTAATTGAAGGGCTTTCTTTGCCTGCCATTGCATGAATTTGTATATTGTGAGGCAAGTACAATGATACTCTATGCCCAGGGAGTCGAGAAAATTTTCCGATCGGAACGGGAATCGAACCCGCCGTCTCCGGATTGGCGATCCATAGCCTTAACCACTAGGCTAATTGGAGACCCCGTAAGTAGCTGTCCCGCAGGAAAGGCTTGAACGTGCACGTGTAGAAAGAAATTATCACATTATTAAATCAAATGGGGGGTTCACTAATAGGCACCAAGATATTTGTAGATACATAATCCTATAATCAGGATGGCCAAACAAAATCAAAATTGAAATTTCCGCATTTTTCACGACTTTCCCGCGCAGATTTTAAATTTCATTGACAAAGAGAACAAAACGGCCAAAAATACGTAAGGGCCTGTCCATAAACTACGTAGACTCTGAGGGGGGGGGGGTGGGGCGGTTGGTGGGGGGGGGGGGGTGTCTGGCCAAAGTCTACGGTCCTTACAAATCAATTTCAAAGAGATTTTTTTCTAAACCACTTTTTGACAGCTGGGCAACTGTTTGACAGCTCCGCCCAGTACAAACTGCGCCGAGGGGTGATTCGGCAAATCGCTCCCATACAAACTTCAAATTGATTTTTAAATAGGTTTCCGGGCTCCAAAATTCATGAAAATTTGGATTTCGGCTCAGTTTGACATGCAGATTGAGAATATCCAATTATCTCAACACCGTTAAAGAAGCCAATTATACATAATTCGAATTTCGTAGGTTTATTTTCTTGAATCAGGGAGGATTTATAATATAGCAGAACTCTTGGAAAATCTTTGGTCCAAAAGTTGCTTCTAGAAAAAAAAAAAAAAAAAAAAAAATACAGAACTCAGAGAAATTTCTGCAGGAGCTTTTCAAGTGATTCGTGTTCTTCTACGAAGCTCCTGTGAAAAAAAAAACATATTTGAGGGGATTGATGAAAGGCTACGGTTAACTAGCACGAGAGCACTAGCAACGATTTCATTTGAGAAATTTTTCTCAAAAATTTTAAAAATATCTAGGGGTTTTCAATAGTTAGGCCTACAAGCTATGGGCTAAAAATTCTTCCAGTACACGTTCTTCTGTCGATTGATTTTCAATCAAGGTTATAGTAACAATCCCAAGAAATAGAACTATCTATATAACAGTTTAAAAAATCCAAGGGGAAGGACATATCCTTTCCTAACTGGTAAATGCGCATTTATCCGTTCCTAACCGTCGCTAACCGCTGCTAACTGAGCAGCAGTTAGATGCGACTAACGACGGATAGCAACGGATAAATGCGGATTTTTCCGGTTAGCAAATGAACTGTCATTCCCCCTGAAAAAAATCTAGAGAATTCTGTCCTCTGGTAGTGAATTTGCAATTTTGCTTTTGTTTTTATGAAAGTAGGATTAGCCTTACTGAATTAATTTTACATAGATAACATTTCAAAAGAGTTCCTCCCAGTATTTTGTCACAAAATTTAAGAGTTGCTACATATGTTTCCATGATTATTATAACAAACAAATTCACCAGAAACTCTTCCAAACCGACTAAATTCTTAACTTAGGCTTAAGTAGGTATTTAGCGTAAGTAAATACCGCTATCGAAAATTATTACTATGATGGCTTCGGTGATTGCTGGGAGATTTTCTTTGAACTTAGTTAGAAATTTCGCTAGAAATGCCATTGAAAATTCCTACAGAGCAACAATTTTAGGAAGTCCTTCAGTTTGGAAATTATTTCAAAAAGTTTAGTTAAACCACCAGGAACTACTACAGAAACAATCTGGATAGAGTCTCTGAAATTATGTTACTAATTTTTCCAGCCAGAAAATCTTAAAAGTTCGTCAAAATACAAAATTAATAACGCAATAATATGCAACTATACATGAGGCGTTGTTTTTTTTAATTTTTATTATTGTGTATTTTAATTTATGTTAATTCTACACTTATAAGGCACTGTCCATAAACTGGCGAATGGCGAACATTCAGCAAGCTGATTCATTTGCATGTGATAGCTAATATGTAACTGTCCAGTTTTTGCGCAACTTCGTTTCCGAGTATTCGGAAAACACTTATTAAGTGAAACTGACTTCAGAAACCTGAATCTTCAGGACGTTCTGTTGTTCTTGACCTGCTGTGGTAAAGAGCTATAGGATATCTTTACTGCCCATGATCGCATATCAGTCCCATCTTTGCTGGGTTTCCTATTCATATGGGACAATTATGCGATCATAGGCAGTTTACGCTTTATGCGTTATCACAGTGCCCTTCTCAGGGCGCTGTTTGAACCCATTGTGGTACGCTTTTGCGTGTATGGCGATCCTATTCCCTTACCTGTCCTTTCCCCTGTCCTATCTTTTTTCCTTCCCTTCTCCATCAGGTAAATGATAAATATCCCAAGTAACCACGAAGCCGTATTTAAGTGCATCAATTTTGCCATATATTGATAATTAAAATTATGAATATAATGCTGCATTACTTTAAACACCTCATTGAAGCAATATTAAAGTCGAAAAGGGCCCCACTAAAATCAAATTCGAGTTACATATAGCAGCAGCACGCTGACAGCCATTGCTAAAGTAATATAAATGCATGTGCTGTTCATTTGCATTTGACATACTTGATACGTGCAACACGAAAAACCAAAACAAAAATCTATTTTTAGCACCGTTTCGTTATCGACCTCCTTTAAGTCAAGTGACAAGAAATTTCGAGCAAGGTGTTGTTAATCAAGAAATTCGCGATTCAGAACAAGTAGCTGGGACGTCGGGCCGGAATCAGCAAACTAGGATGAGTGAGCAGAGAATTCCCGTCGGCAGTGTTTCGACAATCTGAAAGGCCGGAATGATTACGCAGCATGGGCGTTCGGAATGCGAATGGTCATGATAAAGGAAGGAACATGGTGTGCCGTTGACCCTCCCGTAGGCGTTCAGATCAGCGACGAGTTGTCCCAGCGAGCTTTGGCAACCATCTGTTTAAGCATCGAGCGTTCCCGGATAAAAAATTACCATTCTTTACATGGTAAATATTATTAACAAATGACTGGTTTTATTGTTCACAATAAAACACATAGTAGATATATTGTTACTTTTTACAATAGAAATCAAGCCCATATAGTTCGTACAATAAGTGAACATTAGCATTATTAGTGACTGATTGATTCGATTGTTTTTCAATAGTTCTATAATAATTTAAAGTTACTATCAGTAAAAATTAATTTAAGTTGTTTTTAAATAGTTGCAAAAGTGCCTGCAAAGTTCTCATGGACTTTTTATTAAAAAAGAGTTTATTTCTCAATTACACTTAAAACAATTTGTAACAAATGAATAACAATAAGTATTATTGTTGCTTGGATCATGTTTGTATAATCAAATACAAAATCACTTGACATATTTTTTATAGTTTTCGTTTTAAATTTGAGTACAGTAGATGTTTCGGTTATCGAATGTTATTCGCTAAAACTGACAGACGTCAAGTCGTGTTGGCAGAGGAAGCTCTCAATGAATAACTGAGGAAGTATTTATAGAAAATAGCTGAAAAGCAGGTTTAGCCAAGTGAGGATGTTAAGACAAGAAAAAGATGAACAATGGTTTTTCTAATGTTTTCCAATAAATTCAAGGAATCTAGTAAATAGTAAACTGCCATTGATAACAATACAAATACAATTAGTTTAATGGGGTCAATTGAACCGATGTTAAAATAAACATGCAATAATATTTGTTCTTATGTAAACAGATTTCGCCTTTGAAAAACCAAAGAATTCATATTTCTCGGTAACATTTTTCTCCAGCATTTACAGATACTAATGGCCACATGAATTGTGAACGATTTATGGTATGGATCATACGACCTGAGGTCTGACTTGTGATATTTGGCAGTTATTTGAAAAGATTGAAGATAGATCTTATCAACAGCTGCCAAGCAATACATACCAGACATACATCAGAGTGTTTGATTCTTATCATAAAATGTGCATATCATTCTGGCGGACGTTAGTGCTCGTAAATGCTGGATATAAATGTTAGCGGGAAATATAAATTCTATGGATTTTCAAAAGCGAAAACTGCTTACAAATAACAACAAATATTATTGTATTTTTATTGTAACAACGATTCATTTGACGCCATTCAATTAATTGTATTTGTATTGTAAGAACAATAAAAAAACATTAAGATATATTGTTATCTTTTGAAAATTGCCCTAAAAATGTCTCATAAAAACACAATACATTCTATTGTTTTTCGCGAAAAAGTGTATGAAAATTTTCTCAAAATTTTATGGTTAAGATACATAACGACCACCATATTTTATTGTAAAAGTGCCATTTACCATTTGCCGAATGGTATAGAACAATAGGGGTGATGGTGAGTGTGTTGTGTAAATTACAATATGTTTAATGGTGAATATTTTTCGAAAAAATGGTGTTGTAACAATAAAATTTATCGTATTTTTATGATACTTTTTATCAGGGTTTCAACTATAGCATAGTTCAAAATGCTCGAACGGCGCCAGAAGCATGGAGAAACCTTCGAGCGGCTTTTCAAAACAGCGGAAAATACCGTAAAATCAGTTTGTTGCGAAAACTTATGCGGATGGAACTGGAAGAATGTAATTCCGTCGAAGAATACGTAGATCAGATCCTGATCACCAGCCAGAAGCTTCAAGAAATTGGGTTTCCAATCAACGATGCGTGGCTATCACTAGTGCTGATGATGGGACTTCCTAAACGGTATGAACCCATGGTGATGGGCATGGACGCGTCTGGAGTGAAGTGGACAGCTGATTGGGTCAAGTCAAAGATTCTTCAAGACGTTACAATCGATGGCTCCAGTTCCGGCAATGCGAGCGGTGCTTTGGCAGCACGTCCTAAGAAGGCAATGAAGAAGAAGGATAAATTCAGCATCCAGTGTTACAAGTGCGAGAAATTCGGACATTATGCATCGGATTGTCAAGGCCAATCGAAACAGAAGCACGTCAGAGATGAAAAGAGTTCAAGACACCGGAAGGCAGCGTTACTGGCAGTTCATCGATTCCAGAAGAATGGATCCTTGAATCAGAAGCAGGTGATCGTATGTGTAGAACGAGAGGAGCACTGATCGATGCCGGGGAAGTTTCGCAATCAATTTATGTGGCGGATGCATCAGAACTAGCAGTTGTAGCCTCAGGGTCCATAGAAATCGAAGCCGATGTGAATGGTGAGTGTTCTACGCTAGATGTATCAAATGTATTATGTGTTCCAGACCTGGCTGAGAATCTACTTTCCGTAAGTCGAATTTGTAAGAAGGGCTACAACGTTACTTTCACGAGCCGGTCGTGTGTAGTGAAGCACGAATCAACTGGAACGATAATTGCCACTGGTCGCGAAGCGGATGGTTTATACAAGCTTAACCAATTTTGACAATCCAGTGCTTTCGTAGTACGTCCATCTAATCTGGAGCTATGGCATAGACGATTGGGTCATCTGAACGTTGAAGGTATCAAGCGGAGCAAATGAAATTCTTGAAGTGGTTCATTCAGACTTGGATCGATTGGCGAAGACGTCAATTGGAGGCAGCCAATTTTTCGTGACATTCATTGATGATGGTGTCGATATACTTTCTGAAATCGAAAAACTGAAGCGTTCGAAGTATTCAAGCAGTATAAAGCAGAATCCGAAACTCAAACAGGTCGAAAGTTGAAATGTTTCCGGACCGATAATGGAAAAGAGTTTGTTAACAAGCAGTTCGAAGACTATCTGAAAGAATATGGAATTCGACACGAAACCACCGTTCCTCATAACCCGGAGCAGAATGGCTTAGCGGAACGTATGAATCGCACAATCCAAGATAGGCAGCCTTTGATGCCGCTTTCGCCCAAAACTGTTTTCCTAGCTTTCCATTGAACATTAAGCACCTCGCTCGCTCCTGGATTGTACGATTCAAATATGATGCGTGTGTGTATTATCGGAAAATTTAAGACAAACTGATTATAATTGCTGTGTGTAGAGCGAGGTGGACCACGACGGACTGGTCGTGCAGCGGAATCTATACCGACGACGGAACAAGGGAACCGATCCGGGGAACTTTCGGTATAACGCATAAACAGTGGAAAACGACGTACGTACGATACAGCGATGTTTATTACACGGACTCTTACAGTGAACTGTATTATGCAAATCTATTGTCAAGTGTCTCTTTACATTGCCGCCCATAGATAGGGAGACAGATGTCGCACTCCCAACACTATGTACGTAGACGACTTTCTAATTTTCGCAAATGACGAGAAGATGATTGAAGATGTAAAGCGCCAGCTTAGCGAAGAATTCAAAATGAAGGACTTAGGAAAGGCAGAACAGATTCTCGGGCTGCGCGTGATCAAATCAAAAGATGCTGTTTCTATCGATCAAGAACGGTACATTGACGAACTATTGGAGAAGTTTAATATGAAGGATTGTAACCCAGTTTCTACTCCTCTTAATGCGAATCAACGACTTTCCAAAGAAATGTGTCCTAAAGATGATGCCGAAAGAGAGAAGATGCGAAAGAATCCATTCCGTGAGCTGGTAGGAGGACTACAGTTCATTGCACAATGTACAAGACCTGATATTAGCCATGCAGTTAGTGCGATGAGTAGCTATTACAGTGATCTTGGATTTGCTCATTGGACAGCGGTAAAACGAATACTTCGAGACCTCCGTGTTTCCAAAACTGGCAAGATGACGTACAGGAAGACTGGTGATTCCAAGTTTTCTGGCTATAGTGATGCGGATTGGGGTAACGACTCCGAAACTCGGTGTTCCTACAGTGGCTATGTCTTTCTTCAGAGCGGTGGAGCAGTCACATGGAGTTCTCAACCGTTGCTCTTTCAACAACAGAAGCGGAATATAAGGCATTATCATCGGCAAATCAGGAAGTCATCTGGTGGAAAGGATTCTTGGACGAGCTTTTAGGAATTGCCGATCCGCTAACCATCAAATGCGACAACAAAAGTGCAATCAGCTTGGCTGAGAAGGAAATCGGATACTCGGCAAGAACTAAACACATTGACATCAGACACCATTTCATCCGAGAACAACTAGAACTGAAGTCAATGAAACTAGAACATGTTCCCTCCAATTTTCAAGCTGCGGATATTCTAACAAAGGCGCAACCTGGCTCAAAGTTAATTGAAGACAGGAAGCAACTAGGTGTAATATGAAATTCCGCTTAAGGAGGAATGTTATCACAGTAGGCGTTATTGTTATCACGTTAATAAAATCATTCTCTGTTACGACTCTAACTTGAATAGACGCGTTTTCTATTAAGAATCTCCGAGGGAATCGCTGGGGGATTAATACCCTAGAAATTCCCGGAAAAGTGTTGAATCCCTGAACAAACTTGTAAAAAAATCAATTAAGGAATCCCCAACAGAACCATTAGAGGAGTTCCCGAAATAATCCTTAAATGAATCTTGAAGAAATCGTTGAAATGATTTCCAAGAACTCACTGGAGCAATTCCCGAAGAGATCACAGGAGTTGTTTCCGAAACTATTCCTGGAGTAATTCCCGAAAGAATCTCCGAAGGAAAACCTCAGAGGGATTCCACAAGCACTCCCTGGAAGATTTTCGAAGGGATGCTGTGAAGAATTTCCTGAATCAAAAAATAATCTGTTGAAACAGTTTGCGACGGAATTATTGGAGGGATTCCAAAAAAAAACTCCCTGCAGGAATTTATTGAGCAATCACTAGGTAAGCTAACATATTATTTGCTAGAGGAATTTTAGTGGAAACCCTCTGGCCCTGTGGATTCTAGAAGAAATATGTGAAGGAGAAATTTCCAGAGGAACAGTTAAAGGAATTTTCGGAGGAATCCCTTGAAAAAATTCTGGAGGTATTCCTAAAAACATTCCATAGTGAATACCTGGATAAATTCCCGAAGGAATCAGAAATTCCAAAAGAAACCCCTGAGAATATAAAAAAATCCTATCGAAATTCTCAATTTTTTTTGTTGAAAATCGTACCATCGTCGCTATCTTGCTTGCTTTTGAAGATGACCAAAAGTAAATAAAGAAGATTGAAACGGCTGAAGAACAAAGAAGTAGTTTTTAATCGTCACTGAAAAACACGAATCACATTAGAAAAGGAATTCGGAACCATGAAATCCAACAAGATGTGGTCCTTATTCTGAACAACTAGAATGTTGCTGTCTTGTTGAGGTTCTCAGACTCAACTCGCAACAAAGACATGACACACAGCCAATCTGGAAGCAAAACGGAACCGGAAGAAGTTAAAAATGTGGAACAAATGTATTCGCCTGGTTCTCAGCAGAAGCTGTATGCAATTCCAATCGATTTTCAATACATGTTTCTTAAATGGCGCAGGATTACGATGATGCAAAAAGATGGAATTTTGATTATTATTTTCTGGGTTGAGGCTGTGCCGGTTACACTTAGCGTGGTAATAAAAATTTCTAAACAACTGATGACCCACATTTTGATAGTTCTCTAAAGTAAGTCAATTGGAAAGAATAGGCACAAAAAAAATCACTTACTTTGCCATCCGGTCCTGCCGGTTGCCCGTCACCGCCGATCGTCGTCGTCGGCGGCGGCCCCAGAGCCGTACACTGCATGAATGCTTCCTTCCGCTTGCCGATGTATTCGGCTGCCTTGTGGAAGTAGATTCCCGGGTGTTGCGTCTGCAGCGGAGCCAGCCCATTTTTTACGGCCTCGCAAAACAGCTCCCCAAAGGCACTGTACTGCACGCTTAGCCAGGCCCAGTGCTCGAACACCAACTCCTTGAACCCGGCCCGGCTCCGGTACTTGTTGATGTGGGTTTTGAAGTGCGAGATGGAATCCTTCGGGGCGTTGACCTTGAAGTACAGCCGACAGATTTTGTAGTTGACGAAACCTGCTATGGTTTTGATTTCGAGACAGTTCGTGTCGACGATCCGGAGTTCGTCCAGGTTGGCGTAGGTTTGCCGGTAGTGCTTCAGGGCATTCAGTTGGTCCAGTTTGAGCTCCGAGATAAATCCCAACTTGAACAGATGCCGAATTTTGAGCATCTTGTGGTTCTCTGTCAGCTGATCCTTGTGCGAGCGGATTTGCTTCATTATTTGCGTGTAGCAGGATTGGGCCAGTTCGAGGAAGGCCGATTGTAACCGTAGGATCTGGCCCATCAGGTGATCGTTGTGAGTTAAAACAAACAGCATTTTGGCGTTGATGTCGCAATTGTTCGTTAGATGGGCGGCTCGTTCGGAAGCCAAGAGGTCATCACTTTGTGGTGGAAGTGCGGCACCCTTTTGAAGCAGAACAACCGCTAGCCGGGTGTGACGACCTTGCAGGGAATGTTTCAGTGATTGAATTATGGAGGCGCAATCCCGTTGCTTTTCGCTCCACTGGGGATCGTTCCATTCCAGATCCTGGAAGAGAACCACTACTGCCGGGAGGACATGCAGATGCTTCAGCATCCAGTTTCGTTTGAGGATACCCTTGGGTTGGTACCATTCGTAGGACTGTCGTGTCGGTTTCGATACCGGGAACTCGTAGTTTGCTGGAAGCAGTTTGTACTGGATTGACTCGCTGCAATGAATTGAAAAAAAGAACCTGTTACTGGAATTGCTTTTGCGTAATTAATTAGGATGTTTAGCCCTGGCTGAAAATAACAACACATTACTGTTCTGTAATAGATCAAGGTGTCTACTCATAACTCAAAATAAAATTCCCTGAGTTTTCCTGGTTTTTAAGGGAAATTTGGGAAACAGCCCAAATTTTCTTAAAATTATATCCTTTTAGAAACTATGCCGAAATTTCCCCAAAAATTAAGCAAACATCTCACAAGATTTCTGAGAGTTGTTCCTGGGTATTCTGCAAGTGTTTCTTTTTCAATTTCTGCAGAAGTTATTCAATTGTTTATCTCGGGATTTTCACCGATAGTTTTCCGATATTTCTCTTAGATTTCCTCACGGAATTTCGCCAGAAGCTGCTCTCAACATTCCTGGGATTTCAGAATTCCCTGTTTGGATGTCCTTAACACTCGAATGATCGCACTGTTGCATTTTGTACTGAAACTCCTGTAGAAAAGCAGGAAGGAACTCTAGAAGAAAGCTCACAGGAATTTCTTGAAGATATTACAGGGAAAACTAAAAAAACCCTCGTGAGGAGCTCTTCCAGAAAACTCATGAAAAACTCCTTAACTCTCGAGTGATCGCGTTGTTTTATGTCACGTTGAAAAAATCTCGCTTTTTATACATATCATTGTTGGCGTTGTGCTGATGGTGGTGCTTAACCGTGCGATTGATGGAAAGTTATGGATTCCTTGAAGGAACTCAAGTAGAAATCCTAGGAATAACTCCTTTAGCAACTTTGAAAGGAATTCTGGAAAGATCTCCAGGGGAAGTCCCAAAAGGAACACCGCAAGGAATCGCGTAAAATTTCCAAGAGGAATCCCGAGAGAAATTCTAGGAGAAATTCTGCGGCAACTTCTACGATTTATCCTGGATTTATCGTATTGGCAATGTTTTACACACGTTGAAAAGAACTGGAACAACATTCTCCTGCAATGTAAGCTCCTAGAGGCATGGGAATGTTAAACTTTTTTCAGACCTATCAGTTTGACCTCTTTCCTTCTGAAATGCTTAGAACGCATTGTGGATCATCACATCCGTGATGTTCATCTGGCCAACGTGCCTTTTCATGTGAACCAACATGCTTACCAATCTGGGAAGTCCACCGTGACTCTTTTACACAAAGTTGTTTACTCGACTAAAGGGTTTGAAAGGGAATGAACGCACAGCAAGCTGAGCCATAATTGACTATCATTAAAAAAAGGGTTGCCTAGTTTGGTTAGTGGCTACGGTTAGCTCAGAGCTATCTTTGCAGACATATACAAAATGGTACAGCCAAATTGGCTTTAGTTCAAGAACCGCACTTTCGTAAGGGAAATTTCTATCTATCTTACCTTGTGCATGGACTTGGTGTTTGCTATTTTCAGCAAAAATGAAATGGCAAACTCGCGTGTCATGCCTCGAGCATGTATGCTTGTCAACAACGCAATTTTCGTTACTCATATCTGGACTAAACACCAGAGATGTAACGCTATCACAATTGATGTAATAGGAAATACGCCTTTTGTTCGGTTTATTTACCGCATGATGAACCATTCCTTATGGATGCTTTCAAACAAGTCATCGCATATTTACTGTACTTCAAAAGGCATTCCGCTAATTGTTGGTAGTGATGCAAATGCTCACCATATCATCTGAGGTAGTTCTTCAGATATTGTCTCGAGAGGCTCCAGTTTGATGGAATATTTAAGTAGTACAGATTTTGGATTAATTAACATAGACTAAACAACCATCTAACCTTCATTGTATTTGGTAGAAGAAATGTTAGACACAACGCTATGCTCTAGCAGAATTAGTCACAAATTCACCATGTGGCAGATGAAGAATCTTTATCTGATCATCGCTAATCTCTTTAGAACATTTACACGTTACTAAGCAAACTTTATATTTCAGGAATTCCCGGTCAACCAACTGGGATCTCTTTACCGATTTGGTTGCAGCAAAATTTTATGGATACTCACCATCCATTGACAATCCAAGTGATTCAGATGATGCCGTTGATACTAGAACGTGCTTCATCATGGAAGCTTTCGAAGAAGCTTGCCTTCTGCGGTCTGTGAAAACCACAAGGGGAACCCCTTGGTGGAACTCCGATCTGGCCAAGTTCAGGAAACAATGTAGGAAGAGTTGGAACAGACGACGTTCGGCGGGATTGGAGGCTCTCAGGGCGGCTCGCAAGGCCTACAAGAATTCTTAGATCTGCTGAACGGTTCGGCTGGAGAAACCTTTGTACAAATGTTTCCTGTTTGAGGTAAGGCAGAAGGTTAAATCCTTGCAAAATCTAAGGATTTCCGAGTAAACGAACTTGGTTTGCCAAAAGGCGATTCCAGTTCCTTCGATGAGAAAGTTCTAGAATGATTATTCAGTACAGTTTTCCCCGGATATTACATCTAAGAATGAACCTGAGGTCTTTTCTTGTAGTTATGATTTTCTGGCATCGGCTCCATAACTTTAGAATCGATTGTGTGGCACTATGAAAATAACAGTTTAGGTGGCTATAGACCGATTACTTTATTAAACTTTGATTACAAGTTAGTGTCAAGAATTCTGAAAAATCGTTTGGTAAAACTGAATGGAATATTATTGTCCAATACATAAAAGTGTTCTAATGGCTCAAAAACAATTTTTGAAGCCACATGTGGAATTAAAGATAAAATTTTAGAAATTATTTTAAAAAAGAAGAAAGGATTATTTATATCATTTGATCTAGAAAAGGCGTTCGATAGGGTCAACTATGGATTTTTATTATTGTCGTCGCGGTTGAAACCCGAGGACAATCGAATTTTCTCAAAATTCATACGTAAAACCTAATGTCGGACGTAGTGCGCTGGACAGGGGACCTGGCTCTCTATCCAGCGCACTGTGTCCGACGTACGTTCGACACACGGTTCAGGAGAAAAATCGATTTTCGCGTGTCAAAAATTTCGAATTTCAACTGCACGAACAATAAAAACACTGTCAAAAATGGGTATAAATAACAGATTTGTTGAGTTTATAAAAAATAGCCAAGAAAATACATTTTCGAGGATTCTGATTAACGGTAATTTATCTGAATCAATTAGGATTGAGAGCTCAGTACGTCAACACGACCCTTTAGCAATGATATTGTTTTGTTTATATCTTGAACCGCTCTTACAAAAACTCAATAGGATTTGTGAAGTAGATGTAGATTTGCTTGTTAGTTACGCGGACGACATTAGTTTGATCATACACGATATTCGAAAGTTCTGCAAAGTTAAGCAAATATTCGAAGATTTCGAATCAGTAGCGGAAGCAAAAGTTAATTATGAAAAAACTAGGGCAATGAAAATAGGATCGAACAATAATTATATCTTGCCTGATTGAACAGAACGAGAATTTAAAAATCCTTGGATTGTGGTACAACAATAAAAGCAATTCAATGATGCATAAGAACTGCGATGAAGTTTTACACAGTTTGAAATTTTTACTTTGGAATAGTCAGTTTAGAAGTTTGAATTTAATACAAAAAGTGCTATTCTTAAATACTTATGCATCATCTCGTATTTGGTATACATACACTACCCGTCATAAGTACGGACTCACAAAAAGTATTGCAACAATTGCATATTGCATATTGCATCACCCTGACTCACCTCGATATCTCGAAAACCAGAACACCTACAAAAATGCTGCCTTCAGAAAAGTTGTTGCTCTTGGTCTTCTGAATAACTTACCTGAAGACAGCATCTTTGTAAGTCCTCAGGTTGTGGAGATATCAAGGTGAATCAGGGTGATGCAATATTGTTGCAATACTTTTTGTGAGTCCGTACTTATGACGGGTAGTTTATGTCGTCAACGATTTCGGTTAACAAAAAAACGTTAGAGCAGTACTTTGACAGTCTCCTTCGATTCGATTCGATCAACTCTGTCTACCTAAAAACTAGGAGGTTTAGGTCTCATTGCGCCAGAATATAAATGTAAATCTCTACTAATCAATAGATACTTACGATTGCGACACGTTTCTTCTTTTCTACATGTTTACACTGATGTTTATGGCCTTTTGTGCAATAAGCTACCAAAGCCACATGTGGTCGAGAAATATCCACTATATAAATGGAACGTTATTTGGAAGAATGTATTTGATAGACACCTTTCATCAGACCATCAAGTTACATGGTTTCTCCTAATCAATGAGAAAATCATTTGTGCTGAAAAACAGTTTCGTTTTGGCAGTCGTGCATCTCCAAATTGTTCTTATTGTCCTCAAGAAATTGAGGATTTGAAGCATACATTTTCGACATGCTCGAAGGTAAGGAACTGTTGGTGGTTTACCGTAACAAAAATAAAATTATTAAACAGGAGAAAGTTCAGAAATGTTAGCTTCGATACTTTTAAGTTTCTAGTTTTCAGAGCATACACTGAGGTATAAAAAACATTAGCATCTAGAATATTTGTAGAATTTTTAAATTATGTTTTTTTCAAATGATCATGAAGTGTTATCCGTTGATGTTCTAAAATTTTGTTTTAATTGTAGTAGGATTGTAAACTATTGAATTGTATTTAACATGTGCTTGTAACACTGTACAAACAAAAACAGAATATAAATAAACACGTTTTAAGTAAAGAAAAAAACACAGCTTTGCTCCTTTGAAATTTCCTGAAGCAGTTGCTGTTGCTTCAGAAGAAATTATCAAATCAAACATTTTTTGAAAAATCAACTTGTTTGCAGTTTTGCTACAGAGTATATTCCCGGCGGGGTATTACTGTAAAGTTTATTTTAAAAATGGGTTGTGCTTCGTATGAAGAAGCAAAGAGTTACAAGCCAGTTTTTCTTCTGAAATGCGTAGAACGCATTGTCAATCATCACATCCGTGATGTTCATTTAGCTAACATGCCTCTTTATGTGAGCCAACATGCCTACCAATCTAATAATTCACAGTGACTCTTTTACACAAATTTGTTTACAGTATCGAGAAATCATTCACTCAAAATCAATGCTGTTTAGATTTTTTTCTTAGATTTCGAGGGTGCTTTTGACAATGTGTCTTTCGATGTCATGTTGGAAGCAGCACGAAATCATGGTACTTATCTCCAATGATTTTCAATTGAATTTACCAAATGCTCAAAACCAACATCTCTTCTCGATAATACGTCAAGCAACGATTAAGAAATTGAGTGTTTATGGATGCCCCAGGGGAGTCTTATCACCACTTTTGTGGAATCTCGTAGTAGATACGCTATTGAGGCAACTCAAAAAAAAATCTTACTTATGGTTTTGCCGATGACTACCTAACATTGTGAAGAATTTATTTAAAAAATCGACATATGTTCCTTCAAGCTTTGTTTGAATTATCAGCAATACAGTAGACGTTCGATAACTGCAACATGTTTACGTTTTACTTAGCGAATGAAATTCGATAACTACAACAGCTGACAGACGCCAAAGAATTGTCAGTTATTGCAGAATGCAGCCAATGTGCATACGAAAAACATCGCACTGCAACAAAAGTGCATGCGAAAAACATCGCATCACTGTTGACATTTCGTTTTGACGGATGGCGGTGCGATAACTGCGAAACTGTTGCACTTAGCGGACTTGCAGTTAAATAGCATTGCAGTTAAAGCGTTTGCACCGAGCGAACGTCTACTGTATTATGGTACAAAAAAATCTTTTGGAGTTTTCTGGATTCTTTACAAAATTGTTTTAAATATGCTCGCATATATCATGTCAATGTTTGTGGTGCCTTGGACCAACCCTGAATAAATAATACTGAATTATGGGGAGTGCGGGCCTGGCGAGAACTGTCAACGTTCGGGAGCGTGATGTGAGTAGAGAGATAATAAACACATGATTTGAGTTGTTCGTAAAAGTGCTTGCGTATTTCATATACATATTCGAGAATACCAATTGGGATTACCACATTTGGCGACGGAGGAGAATATTCTTCAGAAGGAGGTAAAAGGTAAGAGTAAACAAATGCTAAAACATGAAAAAAAAAGATTCTTTGTTTTTGTCATTAAGTTGAGGTTATGTCCTTGTTTGATTCCCAGATAAACTAAACTACGCCAGTAGTAGCTGCTAAATGAGCAGCGGGTTCAAGCTACCGAAGCGTAGCGGCTGAAACTAAAACAGCGTGATTCGATACTGTCAAAGCGCAGTAGCTGTTGTAAACAGCGGAAACAAAGTCACTGGTGAGTGGCAGCTGCTAGTCAGCGGGTTTGAAAGCCATTCGAAATTGGCGGCTCGGAAGCGAAACTATCTACCAGGGGGTAGAGGCTCTGATGAGTCGATTAACGAAGCCATTGCGAGGTGGCGGCTCCAATTCGGAATCTGCAAGGAAGGTAGATGTCCGGGGGCGAGAGAACTTCGGAAGTAGCAAAATTGACAACAAACTGATTGACTGGTAAGTTAATTTGGAAATTTGTAATACACATTACTACAGTAATTGGATCCTTTTAGGATTTTACGACTGACACGATGGAGAAGTGGGATATTCCGCAGTTTAAGTTCAAATCCCTACCGCGGAACGTCATTCGCGACGAATGGATCAAATATAAGAGGAATTTCGGCTACATAATATCCGCTACGAAGGAAACTGACAAAACGCGTATTCGGGATATTTTGCTGGCGAAAGGCGGACCTGATCTCCAAGAGGTGTTTGCATCAATACCGGGTGCTGACGTAAGCGAGGACACCGAAAAAACCATCGATCCATATGCGGTTGCGATCGAGAAACTGGACTCGTATTTTTCACCTAAACAGCACGATACCTTCGAACGGAATCGGTTTTGGCTTTTGAAGCCCAGTTCCGAAGAAAGCCTCGAAAAGTTTATGCTGCGCTGCCAAGACCAGGCGAATAAATGTGATTTTGGAAAATCGGCGGCAGAGAGTAGATCAATCAGTGTGATTGACAAAGTGATCCTTTTCGCACCAAGTGACCTTAAAGAGCAACTGCTCCAACGTGATTCCTTGAGCTTGGATGAAGTGACCAAAATTGTATCAACATACGAGTCCGTGAAGCAGCAAGCCCGGTCCATGAGTATTCCAACAACCGGCTCGGAAAGTTTCCCAGCGGCCACGAACCACGGTTACGAATCGTCCAGTGGTGTGAGCAGAATTCAGCAATTCAATCCAAAGGAATGCACGCGATGTGGACGCAGAGGGCACTACGGGACGGATGTTTCCTGTCCAGCAAAAGGGAAAGAGTGCAACAAATGTAAGCGAGTTGGGCATTTCGCCACCCAGTGCCGCACGAATTTTCCCGTTAAACGTAAATACGATGGACCCACCCGCGGCGGCAAGCGGTTTCAGCCAGAACGTGTTCGGGAGGTCGAGGTACGCACACGTGATGATGATCGAAAAGAGAATGTGTGTTCGGACCGAGGTTTCGACAAGAATTTCATATTTCGCATTAGCGACGGGGACGAACTGCTATGGCTGAAAGTCGGGGGAGTATTGTTGCAAGTTTTAGTTGACTCGGGGTGCAAAAAGAACATAATCGATGAAAAATCGTGGGAATATCTGAAAGCAAACAGTGCTAAAGTCTGGAATCAACAGAAGGAGTGTGACGAGGTTTTTCTACCGTACGGTGATCAAGCACAACCGTTAACAATATTGGGCAAGTTTCAAACACTGGTGGAAATCGAAGATGCGAATCATGTTTACGAGAAGGACACTACCTTTTACGTAGTGAAAGGTGGGCAGCAATGTTTGTTGGGCCGGACAACTGCCACCGACTTAGGGGTGTTATTTGTTGGTTTGCCTAGTTCCCACGGAGTGTCCATGCTAGAGGTCACCGCAAAGCACCCGTTTCCCAAGATCAAAGGGGTAAAGGTTAGTATTCCCATTGATCATTCGGTTTCACCGGTTTGTCAGCATCCTCGACGACCACCAATTGCACTCACGTCCAGGATAGAAGAGAAATTGAATTCTTTGCTGGCGAATGACATTATAGAGCGGGTTGAAGGTGGGTGCCAATGGGTGTCTCCGTTAGTCACGGTGGTGAAAGACAACGGAGATTTGCGCCTGTGTGTAGATATGCGTAGGGCAAATTCTGCTATTCTCCGAGAGCGACATATGATGCCAACGATTGAGGATTTCCTTCCGCGATTTGCTTCAGCTAAATTTTTCAGTAGGCTGGACATAAAAGAGGCTTTTCATCAAGTTGAACTGGATGAGAAAAGCCGCTTCATAACCACCTTCATCACCCACATGGGGTTATTTCGGTATAAACGCCTCATGTACGGAATAGTCATAGCACCAGAGATTTTTCAACGTATCCTCGAGCAGATTCTCAGCCGCTGTAGTAAGTTCGCTGTCAATTTCATTGATGACATCATGATATTCACAAGAACGAAAGAAGAACACGATGAAGCGCTGAGAATCGTTCTCGGCACGCTACGTGAATACGGGGTACTGTTGAACAAGGACAAATGTGTATTCAAGGTGACATCGTTGGATTTTTTGGGTCACACGATCTCGTCCGATGGTATTCAGCCTTCGAATAACAAAATCGAAGCACTAACAAAATTCCGCCCACCTAGTAGTCAGGAGGAATTAAGAAGCTTCCTTGGACTCGTGACCTATGTAGGACGTTTCCTACCGGATCTTGCTACCACGACTGCGCCTCTACGAGAACTTACACACTCTGGAGTGAAATTTGAATGGGGAAGCGATCAACAACAAGCTTTCGATAAGCTGAAGTGTATGATTGCAAATGTCAAGCTACTGCGATTTTTTGATAACTCCCTACGGACGCGTGTAATTGCTGATGCCTCCCCAGTGGCTCTCGGTGCCGTTCTGATCCAGTTCGAAGATTCTACCGATGACGCCCCTCGCCCAATATCCTATGCAAGCAAAAGCCTTACACCAACTGAACGCAGATACTGCCAAACTGAGAAGGAGGCTCTCGCATTGGTTTGGGTAGTTGAGCGTATTTCTTGCTATTTACTTGGCCGTACCTTCGAACTGGAAACGGATCACAAGCCGCTCGAAGCGATATTTAAACCATCTTCCAGACCTTGTTCTAGAATAGAGCGATGGGTGCTTCGCTTGCAATCCTTCTCTTTCACTGTAAAGTATCGCAAAGGCTCAAGCAATATTGCTGATCCGCTGCCTCGACTAGTTGTTGATGACACCATCGAAGAATTTGATGCCGAAAACAAGTTTATGGTGCTGGCAGTTATGGAGTCGGCAGCAATCGATGTTCAGGAGCTAGAGGAGTCGATGGAAGGCGATGCGACATTGGTAGCAGTAAAGCGGTGTCTGCAGTCAGGATCTTGGGACGAGCTGGAGGTCAAACCATACGTACCGTTCAAAAGTGAGTTAGGATTGGTGGGAGAGTTGCTGGTTCGCGGTGATAAATTGGTTGTACCGTTGAAGCTCCGCTCAAGGATGTTAGATCTAGCTCACGAAGGCCATCCGGGCGAGTCGGTCATGAAACGGCGTCTCAGAGACCGGGTTTGGTGGCCCGGAATGGATCGCGAGGTCACGAATCGAGTTACGCATTGTGAAGGATGCCGTTTAGTGTCTCTGCCAACCAAACCTGAACCAATGTCCCGACGACCAATGCCAAGTAAACCTTGGGTTGACATAGCGATTGACTTTCTGGGACCAATGCCGAGCGGAGTGTACCTTTTGGTGGTCATCGATTATTATAGCCGTTACAAAGAAGTGGAAGTAATGAATAAGATTACCGCCAAGGAAACTGTTAACCGGCTCAACACCATCTTTACTCGTTTGGGCTACCCGCGAACAATTACTTTAGACAACGCGAAACAATTCGTGGGACTTGAACTGGAGGAATACAGTCGCAAACACGGTATCCATTTGAACCACTCGACTCCATATTGGCCACAGGAGAATGGTTTGGTCGAAAGGCAGAATAGGTCTCTGCTTAAACGACTGCAAATCAGCAATGCGCTCGGAAGAGATTGGCATCAGGACCTTCAAGATTATCTGGTGATGTACTACACCACTCCGCATTCCACCAAAGGACGCACACCTTCGGAGCTCATGCACGGCAGAACAATTAGATCAAAAATTCCAACTTTGCAGGATATCGAAACAACTCCAACAACATCTGAAGTGGCAGACAGAGACCGATTGCAGAAACAAAAGGGGAAGGAGAATGAAGATTCGCGCAGAGGAGCAAGGAGTTCATCCATTGATCTTGGGGATAAGGTGTTGATGAAAAATCTTCTGCCAGGGAACAAACTGCAAACGACATTCGGCTCGAAGGAATTCAAGGTGATTGATCGTTCGGGACCGCGAGTGACGATTGAGGATCCGGAAAATGGTAGATCGTACGACCGGAATGTGGCACATTTGAAAAGGATTCCTGAGAATACTCAAACGCCCTCAGCTGCCCCAGTGGATACTGAACAAATTGGGGTTGCTGGATGTACAGATTTCCAGGAAGCAGAGGATGACACTTCAGAAGAGGATTTCGCAGGATTCGAGGCAGAGGAGCCGCCTGTCCAGGTACTTGCCAGGAAATCGCCTAACCAGTCTCCTGAGAGGAAACAGCGTGCCAGGAAGTTGCCATCGAAATTTATTGATTACCAGCTTTGATTTCTTATTTTGTTAAAAGGGGAGATGTGGTGCCTTGGACCAACCCTGAATAAATAATACTGAATTATGGGGAGTGCGGGCCTGGCGAGAACTGTCAACGTTCGGGAGCGTGATGTGAGTAGAGATAATAAACACATGATTTGAGTTGTTCGTAAAAGTGCTTGCGTATTTCATATACATATTCGAGAATACCAATTGGGATTACCACAATGTTTCTGGAGAATTCTATTAGAAATCTTGTCTGATTTCTACAAATATAAATTCTTTTGAAATAATTGAATTTTGATTTCAGTAAGGTATTCTCCAGGAATCTTTGGCAATCGCGAAAAATCTATTCAGTAATTTACGAATAATCTCTAAATATCGAGTACAGGTTCTCCCTGTAAGCTTTCCTACACTCTCTTTTCATTAGCGTAACGCCCAAATGAGACAAAGCCCGCTTCTCAGCTTGAGTTCTTTGAGCACTTCCACACTTATTAGCTGAGAGATTCCTCTGCTAATGACCATTTTGCATGCATTATCGTGTGGCAGGCACGAAGATACTGTATACCCTAGAAAGTCAAGCAAATTACCTTTACGAAAACATCCTTGACCGACAAGGAATCGAATTTAGGAAAGAACCTTTGAATAGCAATCATGGTTATTGCATCTTAAATTTAACCCAGATCGAAGCGAGAATAGAATCTGAATATCTATTCAAGATTTATCCACTTCTCTTCCCCTCCATCACAAAATCGCATCCTCACCTTTCCGGTTTCTTGCTGTTGTTGAACGCATCCCAAATCGTCTTGTGGGTGGCATTTCGCTGCACATCCAATCCGGACAGTCCCACCAGCGGCTGAGCGGTTGTGACCAGCTCCGACGGCAGTACGCTAGAATCCAGTGTCATCACTCGTTTCCCCTTCCGGAACGATTCCCTTGGCCACCACTTTTCCTTCCACAAATATTGCTCCGAAGCAGGCTGGCCTGCCTACAGTACCAGTGCTGATGATGACACTACTTTCTCGCTTATCAAATCTGCTGGCTGCCCCCCGACCGCGATGATGCAGATTTTCCTTGGCGCCCCAAAAACAGACCCGAAATTTCACTCGCGACGCGTCGGACACACCGAACCGGAACGGAACGCGAAACCGTGCAGCGGCGGCGGATCGAACGAATAAAGGCTACCACCTACTTTGGGGGAGGTTCTGATGGAAAAACCTGCGGACAATCGCCGCGGAACACGGATGATGACAAAATTTTTCGCACAGAAACTCCGAGACGACGATGATGACGGTTCGCGAGCGATCGACTGTCAAAAAGTGTCAGATTTACGCGTTTGTGTGCGTGTCGTCGGCCGCGGGGACTGCGCCGCGTCCAGTGGAAATAAAATGCGTGCAGCACATGCACTGAAAAATGATTGAAAATTTTCCACCACAATATTTAGATACCCGGATAAAAATGAACGTTTTTATATTTATTAATCCTATAACAATAAAATACAGTAAATTTGCTGTTATTTGAAAACAGTTTTTGCTAGTAAAAATCATACAATTTATGTTTCTCGGTAATAATGAGCTATTAAGTCTATGGTATCACTGCCAACAGGGTATCGTATTGTTAATAAACTACAAGTTACAAAATTACAAATTGTTATCCAGCATTTGAGGTACACCGGGGCAAGTTGAAACGGATGGGGTAAGATGAAACAGCGGGTAAACATGATGTTTTTAAATGATGAATTTGATTGCCATACAGCACCATATGTAGCACATAGTTTTTGATTCAAATAATCTTAAACTTCCCGTTTCATCTTTCCCCGGTGTACCTTACAGGTGCTAATGGAAGCCAGGATTGTGAACAAGGTTGAGAACGATTTCTGGTAGAGCTCAAATGACCTGAAATTTGGCAGTAACTAGAAATGATTGATGATAGTTCTTATCTCCACTGTTGTCAAACAATACATACCAGACGTCAGAACTAGCACGGACACAGGACGACAGGGTGTTTGATTCATGACAGATAACGTGTGGCTCGTGAATGTTGGACTGTAGCAATATTGTGCATACTGTGGCAATGTTGGCCGCACTCACTGTAGGCATGTTGTGCAAATACGGCGCCGGCGAGAGCGCCAACAGTAGAGTAGAAGAGAGAGAGCAATCAGAAGTTGTGTGTTGCTTGACCAGTCAAGACGCGATTAAAGTGTACAGTAGCGAAATTTGAGCGTTTTATTTCTTCCCGAAATCCCGGTTCCGCATTCCGCTTCGGAGACCCGTTGTACTGCGTAGGTTGTGTCCACCTCTGCTCAACAGTGAATTCTGGATTGAAATGTAGCCACGTAACATAAATTCTATCGTTTTTCAAGAACAAAACCTGCTCTTAAATAACAACAAATATTATTCACCAATCATATCAAATGGTGTTAAACAATAGTAGCAAAAGTTGTAGAACAATAGAGACTATCATCTTCAACTTTGCCACGAGTCTGCCTCCAGATAGCATGCGTCATTGTAGCTATTTTTACTCATGATGGTTAAGGACAGACATGCTGAACTCCCAAAATGGCCGCCACAATGGCCGACTTCGGTACCTACTCACGATTTTGAGGGCACAAATCTCTTCGTAAACAAAACCAGTGCATTTGAGCTTTTTATTTTAAGCTTATTACAAGTGAGCGAGAACAGAATAATGAAATGCACTGTTGTTTGAAGCTTGCTTCTTGAGATTTGTGCGTCTGAAATTCTGATGCAGACAGACAGACAGACAGACAGACAGACAGACAGACAGACAGACAGACAGACAGACAGACAGACAGACAGACAGACAGACAGACAGACAGACAGACAGACAGACAGACAGACAGACAGACAGACAGACAGACAGACAGACAGACAGACAGACAGACAGACAGACAGACAGACAGACAGACAGACAGACAGACAGACAGACAGACAGACAGACAGACAGACAGACAGACAGACAGACAGACAGACAGACAGACAGACAGACAGACAGACAGACAGACAGACAGACAGACAGACAGACAGACAGACAGACAGACAGACAGACAGACAGACAGACAGACAGACAGACAGACAGACAGACAGACAGACAGACAGACAGACAGACAGACAGACAGACAGACAGACAGACAGACAGACAGACAGACAGACAGACAGACAGACAGACAGACAGACAGACAGACAGACAGACAGACAGACAGACAGACAGACAGACAGACAGACAGACAGACAGACAGACAGACAGACAGACAGACAGACAGACAGACAGACAGACAGACAGACAGACAGACAGACAGACAGACAGACAGACAGACAGACAGACAGACAGACAGACAGACAGACAGACAGACAGACAGACAGACAGACAGACAGACAGACAGACAGACAGACAGACAGACAGACAGACAGACAGACAGACAGACAGACAGACAGACAGACAGACAGACAGACAGACAGACAGACAGACAGACAGACAGACAGACAGACAGACAGACAGACAGACAGACAGACAGACAGACAGACAGACAGACAGACAGACAGACAGACAGACAGACAGACAGACAGACAGACAGACAGACAGACAGACAGACAGACAGACAGACAGACAGACAGACAGACAGACAGACAGACAGACAGACAGACAGACAGACAGACAGACAGACAGACAGACAGACAGACAGACAGACAGACAGACAGACAGACAGACAGACAGACAGACAGACAGACAGACAGACAGACAGACAGACAGACAGACAGACAGACAGACAGACAGACAGACAGACAGACAGACAGACAGACAGACAGACAGACAGACAGACAGACAGACAGACAGACAGACAGACAGACAGACAGACAGACAGACAGACAGACAGACAGACAGACAGACAGACAGACAGACAGACAGACAGACAGACAGACAGACAGACAGACAGACAGACAGACAGACAGACAGACAGACAGACAGACAGACAGACAGACAGACAGACAGACAGACAGACAGACAGACAGACAGACAGACAGACAGACAGACAGACAGACAGACAGACAGACAGACAGACAGACAGACAGACAGACAGACAGACAGACAGACAGACAGACAGACAGACAGACAGACAGACAGACAGACAGACAGACAGACAGACAGACAGACAGACAGACAGACAGACAGACAGACAGACAGACAGACAGACAGACAGACAGACAGACAGACAGACAGACAGACAGACAGACAGACAGACAGACAGACAGACAGACAGACAGACAGACAGACAGACAGACAGACAGACAGACAGACAGACAGACAGACAGACAGACAGACAGACAGACAGACAGACAGACAGACAGACAGACAGACAGACAGACAGACAGACAGACAGACAGACAGACAGACAGACAGACAGACAGACAGACAGACAGACAGACAGACAGACAGACAGACAGACAGACAGACAGACAGACAGACAGACAGACAGACAGACAGACAGACAGACAGACAGACAGACAGACAGACAGACAGACAGACAGACAGACAGACAGACAGACAGACAGACAGACAGACAGACAGACAGACAGACAGACAGACAGACAGACAGACAGCTGGCCTGCTTACTCTCACAGAAAATTTGACGTTTGAGAGGTGCCGACACCGCTCAAACGTCAAATTTCGTGTGAGAGTAAGCAGGCCAGAATAAATTCGTGCAGTAATCCATAGACTGTAACATAGATAGTAAACAGTTTAGGAAGGAAGAAAGAAAAGTTTACTCTATAGATAGTAGAGTAAACATAGATCTGCGGACATCACTGAGTGAAATGTTTCAAGCGTGCGAATAGTATTTTTCAGGAGTGCGACTGTTGAATATGACGTCATGCGCTCCATTGTTGTTATTGGAATCGTGACGTCATGCTCGTTTGGATACAAATTTTGACAGTTCGTTTGGATACAACGGATTCATCATCGACGGATCTATGTTTACTCTACTATCTATAGTTTACTCTACCGACTGCTATAGCACAGACAAACAGACGTAACACTTGCAAAATTTCCATCGACCACGCTTTTAACGATCATTTTAAATTTTCATAGATGTGGCTTTCACAACCAGAGGCGCGCTCATCGTTTTTCTATGCGTTTGACGTTTCACACTAGCGCCTTCTGTTGACGATATGGCACAACACAGTGATTCGTGCAACTTTTACACCAGGTGATGGTAGTGTGAACTGGGCGATGGATTTCCATGAAAATCGTTCAAGGTGTTACGTCTGTTTGTCTGTGACTATAGTGACAGCAGTCGAGCTATGTCAAACACACAAAGCGACCGTTTCAGTGATCAATTTGAGAGTATTTGAGATGTAATAAAACAAAGTTTTTCCAGATGTGGATCTTACTCATTTATTTACAAAAAAATCTTATTGTTGGCTCTGTCGCCAATTACACTAAAGAGCATTTTCTTTTGTTTTAATTGTATGACTTATGCTCCATTTTTAACGCCTAGTCCAAGTTGTCTGTTATTCGATTTTTTTTTAAATGAACTGGTTTGGTTTTACTTTTATTTTTTTGTCGTCAAATAAAAACAATGATATAAACTAGTACGCAATATTTCGATAGCTAAAACTCGCTTTCCAATATTTTTTATTCCAAACCGATTCTGATTTTGCTCATCCTTGTGTAACAGTTTCGACCATCCAGTTCAAATCGAATCATCTCTATTGGCAGATTTGCATGTTTGTTTGATTTTTTCCATTTCATTTCAACGTTTCCTGGCGATCTAAATAGTAACAGAAAAATAAATTGACATCAAATTGTTTTGGAAAACTTTGCTGATTGGTGTATCTAAAGCGAAGAATCTCATTTTTTGTCTCAATTGGAAATGGTTTAAATGTACTGACTGTACGGATGTTTTGTTTCCATCTCACAACACTGGTTTTGGTTTTTGTTCGCTCAAAACGCTATTAACAAAATCTTTCATTCTTTACACACAATATTCGACTTAATTCTATAGAGACTTCTGCATTGTGTACACACGTGTAGATCTTTACTGATTTAGGTTTCGTTCTTGGAAGAGACGGAAGAATAAATAAACTTTCTACTTTTCTTTCGGTTGTAAAATTCTCGATTATATCGTTCAAACATTCACGCATTTCGCATTCACATGGTAGCACGGAAAATAATCATTTTTACTATATTAAATGCAGAAGAAGAATTCATCTTTACAATCATTGATTGATGGGAAGTTCAAAAGCACCGAACGCTACGCTTTAAGGTTTTTTTTTTGTTATCATGTGGAATACTTTTGGGCGGAACATAGCAACGACGCTTTTGAACTTTCCATTGAAAACATTCTTTATTTTTCTTGCTTACAAGCGAGGAGCGAAACATTAATAATAACCATAATTTGACTACATTTCTTATCATCATTATTGTGTACAGTTTTATCGTCCAGTTTTGTTTTACTTTTTTTTATTCAATATTGTTGGCATTGTTTACGGTCGGCCTTCACTTCCGCTGTTCATGAAAAATACCTATAGAAAAACCTTTCCTACTGAACACTTCCTTTCAGCGTTGTCAATTTGACAATCATCTCATTATTTCCATCAGATGCTCCGTTGTAAAACTGACACAGCGACACACGGTACTATATTGCAGTAGGCCATGATCGATCCGATTATTGTTTTTGTGTAGCTCTCGCATATTTGCCGATACCGGTTTGCCGATTGTGGCGGAAGGTCCACCACCAGTAGTATCACTCGTTCACTGTACTTTGGCAGCCTTGGGTTGCATTTTGTCTTATCGTCTTCTGCTTGTTTTTTTTTGGGTGATGGATTCACTAGTGGGGGTTCTATTGACTATTGTTTGTTTTTATTGTTCGTGTGATGCTGTTTTGTTGTGACTCGGGTGTTTTGTGGTTCCGTTGGATGGGTAACTATGCGTTTGACTTTATGGTTGTGGATGCTACGCCCGCTTACGTTTGCGCCATTACTTCGGCAAGATGGCGGCTGTAATCCAGCTCATTGGTGAACTCGTACGTGTGACTAAAAATAAATGGACAGATAGAAAGGTAGATAAATATACAGTACATAAGAAAGCTATGTTTATCTGATAAGAACAGACTCTACAAAATTTTGTATGGAAAGTCAACCTCAGTTCTTTCGCTCTAGTGTCATAATTCTTGGACTGAATGGTTCTCGCCTTCTCTTTCACTCTTACAGAAATTTTGTAAATAACAAGTCCAAGAAACGTCAAAATCCCATACAAAGTCATAACAATGCAGTGCTCTATAGCATTGATTGATGTTTGAAAACCATACCATGAGAACAGTATCACTAACGGCGTCATGGTCGCGATTTTTTCCGCAGTCAAGTTCACAGATTGTGAACAATCCTCGGTACCCACTTTACGTAATTTATGTTTAGTCCCTTATTGTCAGAGCTGTCAGATCAGTATAACACGCTAAATAGAATTTATACAAAAGGCAATTTACACGGAAAAAAATACACGGTTATGAATATTATTGGGTACCGGACTGGACACACAAAATTTGATCGTTTTCTTTGGTACAACGAGGTCTTGAAACTAGTCTATGGTATCACCGACAAGATGCAACCTGGATAAACAAATTACCATGCAAATACAATAACAGTATTATTACAATACATTCTATTGTCAACAATGAATTCTTTGTTATTGTATGGTTCAAAGAATATAAAAACAATAAAGTGTATAGTTTGCGTTTCAGATTTGTTCGGGAAAAAAAATATTTACAATACATTGTATGGTGCATGGTCATGGATTGTATAGTTTGGGTATTGTCTTCTGTATGTTAATGTAATGTAATGCTACAATACAATGTCTTGTATTTTCATCGTTTTTTCTCAGATAATGCAATCGGAGACAAAATTCTGTTAGTCTGTTCAAGGTCCCGGATGGACGATATCATCGTATAGCTTACAAGTTTAGCATGGCAAACAATTAATTTCGGTCAATAACTAAATTATTACCAAAATATCTCACAAATCACTTTTCTGACATATATTTTCCTTTATCCACTCTTCTATCCTGTTACATACTCACCTATAGGTGTCCCGTTTCCGCCGCCTCTGGTCGTGGGGTAACGCCTCAACGCACAGCACTATGAACCGATTATCGCACGAGTACCGGTCCTGATCTAGTAATTTATTGCCAAGCAAGCTGCTCGCCATGCCGACCTTGTCCGGCGAGGCCGTGTGCCACGCGTCGCAGTACGTGTCCATCGCACGCTCGCCGAGGGCACTGGCACCGTGCCACACCAGCTTCTGGGGCCTGCGGATGAAACGGGGTAAAGATGGTTAAATGGAGATTTTAATGGACATATCTTGAAAAAAAAAACAAGGAATTAGTTCTAGGCTTCGATTTAGTAAAATTTTCGACATTCCCGAGGTCCCGTACTATGCGTAAGTACCATTCTACTGTAATTTGGTAAGTTGACTGGGAACAGATTCTTCCAGTGATTTACGTAATATTTATAGATATCATCCAGTGCTAAGAACAATCGCAACCATCACGAGATGACACGCATTTCTTCTAAAATGGCTAATTCGCATAATTTATGTACTGAAAACGAAGAAGTGTGAATTATTTATCAACTGTCAATTTTTACTTAAAAACATTAAGGAGACTTAATAAACAGTTTAAATTCCTGCGTAAGCTATGATCACAGACAAACAGACGTCTCACTCTACTCACTTCCTATCGTTTCCCTTTTTAACGGATTATTCAAATATTCCGTAGTTCGCAAATCGCTCGCTCATGGTGCTCGCATCATTTTTGCTCCTATTTGACGTTTGCTCACTACCGCCATCTACTCAGTGGGTTTGCGTACCACAGCGTAATTAGCACTGGGCGATTATGTTTGCGTGACGATGATTTTTATCGCTTTTTTCCAAGTGATACGTCTGTTTATCTGTGCTGTACCACAGCGTAATTAGCACTGGGCGATTATGTTTGCGTGACGATGATTTTTATCGCTTTTTTCCAAGTGATACGTCTGTTTATCTGTGCTATATGATTTTCTGTTATTTGAAATATTTCATGATATTGCGAATTAAATAATCGAAGATAGCCTTGGTGATCACGATGTTTAATCAGAATAATCTTCAATAAACGGTTTACGCTGTTAAGTAAATTCCCCTATTAGATTTTTCGCAAATACATGCTAGTAAATCATATACGAATAATTTCGATAATCAATTGCCTTGTGGCAGACCGTAATTTGTCGGCGTCTAATGCTGCTCGCTGATAATAAATTTTCCTCATTTTCCGATGAGTAATTGGAAATTATATATGATGTGAATAATACACATCGGCTTATCACCATCCATCAACTACTGAACTGCCTTCGAAGTGCTGGCGGCTGAACGCGGCAGAAACGCCAAAAAAAAACGGACGAACAGCTATGGCAAATCTTATCATTGGCAAAAGATGGGGCCATGACACGCATCACATTAAGGCTGAGCAGCGCTGTTTCGTATACTGGGTTGTATACGAAAAATAGTTGACATTCTTCTCGTTTATTTTCAAACTACAAGGCACTGGAACAAGTTTTCAACTTTAAAAATAGTATGTTTTTGTAAGTATTGTTTAGCTAACAGATCTAGTATAGTAAAATACCTTGAATTAGCAAAACAAACAGGAGTTGCCAACTTTTTCCGTGTACAAAAAAGCAGTAGGCAGCCCTAGAATTGTGGCAGGTTTTTTTTTGCTTTAGTTGAATCTAGGAGACACGTACGTTTCCACCTGGACTATAATATGGCTCGCCCGGAAAAAAAACTAACCATAGGGTGTTTGGTGAAAACCATTCCTGCACCATACAGTGTACCAGCTACAATAAAGTGTATTGTAATGAAATGGTTCGCTAAAAGCTTTGCACATTGTATTTAGCTACTATACATTTACATTCGATTTTATGTAACAATATATTATGGTACACTGGGGCAAGTTGAAACGGGTGGGGCAAGATGAAACAGCGGGTTAACATGATGTTATCCAAGGATGATAAACAGCTTGAATGCCATAACACATAATTTTTGATTCAAACAATCTTTTGGCGAAGGAAAAATTTCCAAATTATATTGAAATCTATATCAATATCTATATATTCGTGTTTCATCTTGCCCCACCCATTTCAACTTGCCCCGGTGTACCTTATACTGTTTTTCTTACGTTTGAACCATTCACTTTTCCGAAATATTATTTTTCCATTAATTATTTATTCAATTTTGGATTTTTTCCGTGCTTTGTTTTGTTGATGTTTGTCACTTTTTCAATGCAAAGGAAAGGAAAGAAAAAAAAGTGAATAAGTTGAAACATAAATTTGAAGTCAATAAAATGTTGAAATCCGTGGAAACCAGATGCCCTAAGAACTGCAGATCCAAGAGATATGGCGGGCTAGGTATGTAGAGTACGATGAGAGAAATACGAATGTAGGTCAACCCGGAAAGACGCAAGTCAGATTACCGTAAATCAGTGGATGAGTTCAACACTATATCTGTCTGTGAACTTGCCTTCGACCACAATCGAATCAAATACGATTGTAAAATTTTATCTTTGAGGTAGAGCCATCTTTAACATACATATGGACTGGACTGAACACTGAAAGGACTTCTAATATAGGTTCGTCTGCGGGTTCACTTTTTCACCTAGCTTATATTTGAATGGAACTTGACAGTTTTGTCATGAGTTGTTATGTATTTCAAACTTTAGTCAAACTGGTGCCTCAATATTGCAATAACGGTTAAGCACGCTGTAATGATACTTATGTACCTCATCACTCACTTCATGCAACTACATTAGTGGTCTAATAACACTTACGGCACTCGGCATAGTTCCTGCCGCTCAAAATGTTGCCACAAATAATGCTTAGTTTGTAAAACCCGGTTATCTGGCTGGTGGGGCATGGGAGCCTAAGTTTCAACTATTAATGCAATCAGAGACTACTCAGACTTAGACGTGGGCGATCCTATATATGAAGGGTTATCCAAAACTCTCTGGAGAATTCCCAAAGCACATTCTAATAAATCTAGTAAGCCTAAGATGCCATCAACAAGAGGAAAATGACAAGATAATATAACATTATATGGTTTATGTAATGTAAAACAATACAACATAACAAAAGATAACCATTCCAAAACCATTCGATTAAATGTATGATCAGTAGTAAAATTACAATTAGAAACATTTTATTGTTTGAAACCATTAATGTACCATAAAATGTACGGTATATTTAAACCCACGTATTCAGAACAATTCATTAACAATAAAATGTATGGTTTTACAAAAATATATATAGGGAGAAACATATTTTTTATATTGTTACGATACTTAACAACCTGTATACTATATTGTAAAAATCTCATTTACAATTCACGGTATGGTGCCTACATTACATATCATTGTTTTGGTATTTTTGTTTTTGCAGTGGTGTCTATTGTAAAATTATGGTTTTCAATAGTACTGTTACAATACAACGTTCGATTTTTCTACTGTATCTTTTTATTCGGGCGTCCTTATGATCATTTCAGAAGACATCCAGAAGTACGTTTTCCATTCGGGAAAGCATTGGATCAGTCAGTAGTCTGACAGCTGTAATAGCTTTGATATTTATCGTCAATCCGATAATTTCTCATAGGAAGCATTGTTCTAAAACATTATTCTGGGGAATAATTCCTTAAAAGTTGCATTATGAAATTATGTGGGTCCTTTTTTGAAGACTCAAATTAGGAAATCCAGAAGAAATCTTAGACTAAAATTCTAAGTTTCTTGAAGAATTTCTGAAAGAATTTCTGAAGGAATTTTAGGAATTTGAACGAATTTGACGAAACTTGAATTTAGGAAAGATTCCTCGGAAGAGGATTGGAAGAAATTCTCGAAATTCTGGAAGATTCTTTGAAAGAATTTATGGAAGTTCGAATAACTCTCGGAAATTTTGGAGGAATCTCCAAAAGCATCGTCAGAGAAATTTTTAACAGAGTCCTGAGGTGAACTCAAGTAGTTTTTAGAAGAATCCTTAAAATAATTTCTTGAGGAACCCTCTGGAGGAAAAAAGGACTCTTCGTAGATACTATCCAATAAAAGCTTGGATAAACTTCTGATGGAGTAGAAATTGTTAGAGAAGTTCTCGGGCTAAAAATCGATTTCTAAAGAATTTCTCAAAAATTTGTAGAATAAATTTTTGAAGAATTTTTTGGTAATACTAAAAGGAATACTAGGGGTCTCCAGCTAGTCTTATGGAAATGGCTTTGGAACGCCAATCTGGAGACGGCGGAACTTTTCACGACTTGTTCTTGCCTCACAAAATACAAATTCATGCAACGGCAGACGAAGAAAGCCCTTCAATTGATAACAAAAGACATTAAGTTGAAGTGAGGCAGGCCAAGTTACCGTGGGAACGTAGAGCCACAAGAAAAAAAAGAAGAAGAATAAGAGAAATTTCTGGAGAAGTCCTTGGAAGAATTCTCGTCGACTATCTTGAGGACTTTGAAGAATCATAGGAAATCTCCGAGAAATGTGTCTAGTTGTTTTGAAATTTCTCTAGTAATCCGAAAATAAATTTCGAAGGAAAACTAGAAATTAATCACTCCTGGATAAAATTCTGGAGTCATCTTCCGAGCACATTTTAAGCAGAACTTAGAGAAGCTTCTTAAGGACAAACGTCTTGAAATCCCGCTACAATAGTGCATCAGAACTTCAGACGCACAAATCTCAAGAAGCAAGCTTCAAACAACAGTGCATTTTGTTATTCTGTTCTTTCTCACTTGCAATA
Organism: Aedes albopictus; assembly: GCF_035046485.1. NCBI lineage: Eukaryota > Metazoa > Arthropoda > Insecta > Diptera > Culicidae > Aedes > Aedes albopictus. The sequence continues at coordinate 486,093,382 of NC_085137.1, read as the reverse complement.
AGCTTAAAATAAAAAGCACAGGAGATTTGTGTTCTCGAAATCGTGAGTAGATTCCAAAGTCGTCCATTGTGGCGGCCATTTTGGGATTCTAACAAGTCTGTCCTTAAGATGAATTAAAATCTGGAAAAATCCTCGAAAGAATTTCTAGAAAGATTCAAAAACATTTTGGAAATGATCTTGTAACGTATCTTGAAAATTAAAGCAGTTACAAACTTGGCGTCTTCGACAAAGTTTTTGAGAAAAACAATCTCTACCAGTATCTTGAAAAAAAAAAGTATATTTTCTATTTCAGTTTTAGGAGAATTGGTCATTTTCACCAATAGTTAAAAAGGAGCACGTTATTATAGTGCAAAACTTCCTATGGTAGCTGTATAATTTCGTCGGTGGTATAACCCCTAAGGCTCCGTCACAGACAAACAGACGTAAAAGTTGTGAAATTTCCATCGACCACGCATTTAACGATGATTTTAAATCTTCATGGTTATGGCTTTCACGATCAGAGGCGCGCGTATCGTTTTTCTTTGTGTTTGACGTTTCACACTAGCGCCTTCTGTTGACGATATTGCACAACACAGTGTTTCGTGAAACATTTTCACCAGGTGTTGGTAGTGTGACGTGGGCGATGGATTTTCACGAAAATTGTACCACGTGTTACTTCTGTTTGTCTGTGGCTCCGTGGTGTACACCTTTCCCTCTTTGATATCGTGCATTCAGCCGAAATTGAATTTTTTTTATCGAAATTTCCAATATTTCAAATAAAATCCCAGAAGAAAGAGGGTCAAAACTTCAGATTTATTAGCTTCTCTAGTCGGGAGCAATCGAAAAGGTGAAATTTAGAGCTGGGCAGGACAAAAGTTGATATTTTTTTTGTCGGACCATGTTACTGAGGAATGATGACAAGAAGAATCGAATGAAGATGTTTGTTAAAAATTTCTGGGTCAATTTTGGTAAAATTCGTTCCAATATCAAACCAAAACTCACTCACTTGAATAGCATCATAATTCTAAAACAAGAACTAGGAACTTCTCAAAAAACCCCTCCGCACCGAATATAAGAAAGTTTTTAAGTTATTTTTACGCATTTTACTAGGATTTGTACCAAGAATTGAGCTATTTGTTTGTCAAACCACAAGGGTATTTTTAAACTCTCAAATGACTTCAAAAATCTTTTCAGGATTTGAAAATGTCTTCAATATATTTTCATAATAATAAGTACGGTGTAAGCTGTTAAAAAAATCGATGTTAGGCACTCAATTCCAAACATGCATATGGACAGCATTTTTGTAGATCAGGATAATTTTTGAAAAAAAAAATCATTTTTTTCGTTATATTTTTTCAGCTTCAGAAATTTTCAGTGTTTTTGTATTTTTCTATGGAGTTTTAGGCATTCTTGAAGGGTATAGGTTTAGAAAATTCTGCATTTATATAGACTCTACACCCACTTTTGTGGAAATGAATTCGCTATTGTTCAGCATTTTTCCACAAAATCTGTCAAAACAAAGTTTCACCATCCTCATCATTACGGAAAATTACGAGAGTAACAAAGGCCGATATGTGAAGCTTCGCAAATATTTGAGAAATGACCATTCATCAAAAGCGTAATATCTTAGCTCCCAGACAAGAAATTTCAAAACTTTACCACACAAATGTCACAAATGAGTAGTTATATTAGATAAAATTTTCGTACTGGGAAAACTTGTAATTAATTAGTAGACACGAAATGTTGCTAATTGTCAAATTGAGAGACGAAAAAATCAATTGTAAAAAAATCACGTTCTGGTGGGATTCGAACGCACGACTTCGTATTCGCTAGATCAGCGCTTTAACCAAGTAAGCCAGTGGCTTAATTTCCCCAACAGACGAAATTTGTAAAAAATCACGTTCTGGTGGGATTCGAACGCACGACTTCGTATTCGCTAGATCAGCGCTTTAACCAAGTAAGCCAGTGGCTTAATTTCCCCAACAGGGGAGAAGAAAAAAAGAAGGAGTAAGCCACAGAACAGGTAATGATTCTGAGGAATAGAAAGCCAAACCGACTCCGAAGCCACACCGTGAACACTCCTTTTTCACAAACCTATCTCTCTTTCGGCTCAGATGCCAATCCACAACACACTCGCGTTTGTGCCCACTAACTACCCATTCTACACACGGTCGCATATGATGTTGAATAGGATGCTAAAGGGGAGGCGATATGCGTACGCAACGCATATGGCCTCCACTATACCACCCTGTTCAACATCATATAAGAATTTGTGTTTACTGGGTAGGCGACAAACGTGGATGTGTTGTGGATTGGCATCTAAGCCGAAAGAAAGATGGGTTTGTGAAAAAGGAGTGTTCACGGTGTGGCTTCGGATGAATCCTTGAAAAAACTCCTGGAGAAATCACTGAAGGTGTTCCTGAAAAAAAAAAACTCTCAATGAACTTCAGATGGAATACCTCTTAAAATTCCAAGAGGAATTCCTGCGTAAATCCTGGCAAAGGAGATGCTTCAGAAATCCATGACGGAGTTACTGGAGAAATTCTTGAAGGAATTGAAGAAGAAATTCCTGAAGGAGTTCTTAGAAATCTCTCCAGCACTAACAAGATAAATTTCTCAAAGATTTCCAGGAATTCAAGAAGAAATTCTTAGAGGAATCCCTAAAGAATACCTGGATAAATCACTGAAGTAGTTTCTGGAGGAATCTATAAAGTAGTTCATAAATAAATTTCTCAATGCATTCTGGGAGAAAATCCCACAAAGAATTCTAGCAGAAATTCATGAAGGAATTTCAGTAAGAATCTCTGAAGAATTCCTGGAGAAATCTCTCAACGAATTCCTGAAGAAATCCGCCAAAGAATCCAATGAGAAATCCTTTACGAAATCCCTGGAAGAATCCCAGAAGGGCTTCCTGGAAAAACCCCTAAGAAATTCCTAGAGAAATGCCTTAAGGAATTCTAGGAAAAATTTCTCAAGGAACTTAAAAAAATCCTCAAAGAATTCCAGAATATTTTATAAAGGAATTCCTATACAAATTTTCTGGACCCCTGAAGGAACAGCTGGGGGAATCCCTGATGAAATTTACTTTCAGAGGAATCGCTCAAGACATTCTTGGAGAAATCGCTGAAGGAATTCCTGGAAGTACTTTTGAAGAAATTTTTGGTTAACTCCCTGAAATAATCTTAGAGGAATTCCTGAAGTCCTGGAAGAAAGCATGAAAAAATTTCTCGTGCAGCAGGAATTCTTTCTGGAATTTTACGAGGACTTTCTTTAGGGATTTTTCCTGAAACTCTATGTAGTATTTCTCCTGGAGTTGGAGAGATTTCTTCAGGAACTTCCTCAGCGATTTCTTCTCAAATTTCTTAAAGGATTACTCCAGGACCTCCTTCAGGGATATCTCCTGGAAATCCTTCATGCATTTATGCTGGAGCTCCTTTGGAGACTTCTTCTGAAATTCTTCCATGAATTCCTGGAGGGATTTTTCAAGGGCTTCCTGCAGATATTCCTCATGCAGCTCTTTGAGGATTTTTTCTCTAGAATTTCTAGAGAGATTTCTCTAGATATTCCTTCTGAGATTTCTCCAGGAGTTTCTTCAAAGATTCATCAGAAAGTACTTCAGGGATTGCTCCAGATTATTTTTTAGGGATTCCTTCAGATTATTTTTTAGGGATTCCTTCAGGAATTTCATATACTTTTTTCTGGAATTATTTGAGAGATTTCTCTTGTTGGAGATATTTCTGCTGTAATTGCTAGAGAGATTTTTCCAAAAACACCTTTAGGGATTCCTCCAGGAACTCTTTCAGGATTTTTTCCGAGAATTGCTTCAGGAAAGTCCAGGAATTCCTTCAGGAAGCCATCAGGGATTCCTCCAGAAATTTGTTGAGGGATTCCTCCAGGAATACCTGCAGGGATTCCTACTGGAGTTTTTAAAGGGATATCTCCTGAAGTTTGTTGAGCGATTTCTCCTGTAATTTCTTGAAGATTCTTCCAAGAATTCTGCAAGGGATTTCTCCAGAAGTTTATTCATTGATTCATTTAGGAAGTTTTTCATGAAGTTTTCCAGGAATTTCTCCAGGAATTTCTTCAGAAATTTCTCAAGGAATGTCTCCTTAATTTTTTTTTTGAAATTTCTTCAGAAATTATTCTGGACAATCCGTCAGGGGTTTCTTTTGGAATTCATTCAAGAATACCTCTAGATGTTGCGAGGGGTTCCTCCGTGAATACCTTCAGGGATATTCCTTGGTATTCTTTGAGAAATTTCTTAGTTATTGCAGATACAGGCTTAATATGAAAATTTGTATCGTTTATTTTATTTTTCTCAAAATTTCGATTTGAATAATGCAATTGTAACATCTTCAACGTAGCTCGAGCCTTTCAGGCCAGGGTTCATTCAAATATTACGTAATGCTAAATTTATCAATTTGTAACCCCCTCACTACCCCACGTAACAAATTTGGTATGAAAAGTTTTGAAATTTTGTATGAAGCGTAACACAGCGCTAGACCCCCTCCCTCTTACCTTAGCGTTACGTAATATTTCAACGAACCCTTCCCGAAGAGAACAAAGCTGATTGATTGTTGACCTTACGGCTTTGTGGTTGTGGCCTTTTTTGGCATCTTCTCATCGCTCCATTCTCATCATGATGACGAGCTCACATTGTTTGCAATTTATGGCCCGTCGTTTGACAGCAAATGTGGCCCATTATTATGGGAAGTTAATCAAGAAGATCCGCAGGGTCATAACACGGAAAAAAATCCATTCCCAAGACCATGAATATGACTCATAGTTTCCCGATATTTTTATGATTTTATGTTATAAATATACACCATGATTAAATTTTATGATCTTATGATTGATTTCACCATAACGCTATGCACCCGTTATTGTTTTAGCTTTCGACGACCAAAAATGGAAAATATAATTATGAAGCTATGATTAAATACGCTGGGATCATGAGTAGCATTCATGAAGCCAAGAATAATTTTCACAAACCTGGATGCAGATCCTTATGCTTTACCACCAGATTCATAAAATTATGGTTTGGTGAGGTAGAACCATGCATAGAATTCATGGAATCAAAAAATACTTTTATGATTCCGTCGTCGTCGGACCTATATGCTTCTCAGTCAAATTCATAAAATCATGGTTGAGGAAAATGGAACCATGCATAGAATTCATGGAATTAAGAATTACTTTTATGATTCCGTCGTCGTCGGACCTATATGATTCTCAGTCAAATTCATAAAATCATGGTTGAGGGAGATGGAACCATGCATGGAATTCATGGAATTAAGAATTACTTTTATGATTCCGTCGTCGTCGGACCTATATGCTTCTCAGTCAAATTCATAAAATCATGGTTGAGGGAGATGGAACCATGCATAGAATTCATGGAATTAAGAATTACTTTTATGATTCCGTCGTCGTCGGTCCCAAATGCTTTTAATTAGATTAATAAAACGATGCAAGCTAAAATCATAAGAAAATAAAATACGTGATATCAGACCCCTTTTCTATGATTTTGGGACCTATCCATCATCCTTTTTTCTATGAGCAAGCAGCACTTTTTAGTTGGCCTCTTGTTAGTGAAGATATGTAATGTTCAAATATAAAAGAGAACAACAATGATCGAACTCACCGGATAATCATATTTAGCTGGTTTATTATTTTTGTCTTTGGCACCTACATCCAACAGGCTAAGGATGCCCTCCAAACCACATCAATTGTTCACTAGTTCACATCACTTGCTGAGTCTCCGAACTCGTCAAACGATGGATAAACCAAAAAAATAGAGAGAATTACCGAAAATTAACGCGCGATTCTCACTTTGCTTCACCCTCCGTACATAAACTCGGAGCTACGACGGATGGCACAACGAAAACGCGAACTAGGCACTGTTTACTTTTTGCGCGTTTACTTTTTAGTCAATCAACTCCCAACAACCTGCCGAATCTTACGGGCACACTGTTTCGATGCTCCATTTCCTCATATATGCACATTTATTACTCTAACCAAATAAAAACTATGCAAAAATAGCAGGTTCAACTTTTTCCACATGTCTGTGCTGGACGACCGCGTGATTTATATAATTGCATATGGCAGATAAATGTAACGCTAGGAAGCGACCATGAATATAATTTATGAAAATGCTTGTTTCTATTCATATTTCTGGCCAACTCATTTATGATATTATGAATTTTAATTATGATATTATGAGTTGGCAGACATCATAAGAACATGATTTTTTATTCATGATTAGGGGAATGGATTTTTTTCCGTGAAGGGTGGACTTGAACACTGACGGGGTTCGGTCACGTTCAGCCATTTGTAACATCTACACGCGACGTATGTCGCCCAAAAGCGACATCCATTTCGGTTCTAGCTCCTACATATAGGGAGGGACATAGGGATGGATAGAACAGATTGACACACTTACCAGCTGATGTCGGTGAGGACATTCTTCCCACTGAAGCTGTATATCCGCGGGGTCTGCGGGAAGTAGCCACCCTGGCCGTTGAAAATGCTATTCCACGAGTTGAATAGCACATCGCCTCGGGTGTTCACTACGGGAAGCTCTCGGTCCGCTATCCGCACGATGGTGTCCAGATTGGTTATTCTGTGGATGGGATGGGGGAAAAGAAACGTTAGATTCGGTAAATGACCTGAGATGATAGTGTTTGTTGGAATAGATTTTCTATAAATTCAGAAAGTCTGACTGGTTCTGTTCAGATAAGCCAAAATTTCAGATAGGATTTCAGAAATTATAAACATTAAGTGTACCTTTTCGAAAATTCCTAGTTTTTAGTCATTTTAATTATTTTTGTAAACTTATTTCAACTTCTGAGAATTCTAAATACATTGGTTTTTGTACAAGAGATAAACTTGAAAAAGAGTTGTATGAGTAGGCATGAGCTATTCTTAAAGATGTTTTATATTTTCTATATTTTTTTTCTGAAAAAAAGCTCTTAGGTTATTTAACATTCTCATTTGAATACACACAACTAAAAGTCTAATAATTAATAAGGAAATTATCACGGCCCCATTCAAGGAAGCAGAACAAAGACATACTACGTTTTCACAACAGCCTAAGATGCTGTCCATGAAAAATTCAGATTTCTGATAGTACAAATCAGGTTCTACAGAACTCCATATCCACTTGCATCAGGTTATTTCTTCGGAAATAGTCCTCTCGTTCCCGCTGCACTTCTACCATATACCCATATCAATTGATTTAAATATTTTAGTGATGCATTTGTGCAGTTTTATTATTCATTGAAATTTCAGCATCATTGCCACTAGTGAGTATCATCATCAGTAGGTAGGTAGCATCACCACCATGGTCGAGTAGGCAAAGTTCGAGCGTTCGAGTTCTTTTCATTCGCGTCGTCGTAGACACAGATATACGTTACACGATTCAGCACGCTCCTTCCGAATGACTTCAATTTTTACTATTGCTACTTTTTCTCTGTTTTCAGGTTTTTCCAACATGTTTTCCGCAAAAGAAATCTAGGCCACATCAACAGAAAAGCTACCTATCCCGTGAATCGTGGTGGCTCGACAACGACGACGACTGGCTTTATCCTTCTGATTCTGTATCTATTATGCAATCCAACAACGAGATACAGACACGATATTTTCTATGCATGCTCGCTTATGCTCACTCAAGGAGAACACATACGAGCATTTGACGGTTATTAAAATTTCATCATCGTCGTGCAGACGATTGCACGAAAGAGAGTAGAAATGTTCGATAACGGACTCGTGCCGACTAATTTCCTTGGCTGCTTTTTTAGAGGACCGTTTTTGCAAGTAAGAGCTAATGTTCAGTTCTCAATTATCTAAAGAGCATTTCCAATCCAAAAAACGAAAAAAAAAATGAAAAAAAAACCTTTTTTTTTCAAAGAATAATAACTCGAAAACGATGTTTGAGAATATTTGAAGGACTTTTAGGAAAAACAATACCCTGATAGCAATACATATCTACTTTCTACAGATAAATAATAAAAAAATCGAAGGGTAAGATTTTTGTAAAATTTCAATTATATGGCATCTAACATAGAACTGCGATGAAAATCACTCTCAGTGTATTTTTTTTCTTAAAAGCCTTTCAAATAACCTCAAACATCACCGAAGACATCATTTCAATCCAACAAACCGTTTTTGAGTGATTTTTTTTTGCAAAAGAACAACTGTTATTTTTATAAGCCCTTTTCAAAGGTTAGGGTAAAACACTATTTTTTAGACAACTCATTTTTCAGCTGTCATATCGTGGAAACCTGTGAACCGAATTGAATGAAATTTTGATCGTACACTAACAATATGTATTCGCTTCAAAATCTATTAAAACATAAGTACTTTTTAACGTTGAAAAAAGTTATCATGGATTGACACTTTTTGGATTTTTCTCGAAAAAATGTATTTTTTTTACATCAATGTCAATAAATTTTAGTGGTGATGGCCAAAGATTTTCTACTTCTGTTCTCAAGTTATCTCTAATCATATATATTGAAGCCTATTTAGATTGAAGAAAGAACACATTTATTAATTTTTGTGTGGTATTGTAAATTTGACTTAATTTCCTCTATATGGGTAAAAATTTCAACCCGGTATAACTTAATTCGCCGTGAGAAAATATTACATTTTATAACGTCGTATTAAGTATCAATATATGGTTGATAAACGTTTAAAAAGTCATTCAATTCGGTTCACTGGTTTCCGAGATATGACAGTTCAAAACTGAGTTGTCTAAAAAAATAGTGTTTTACCCGAACGGTTCTTACTTCGCGAAAAACTAATCAATCAAGCCCAAATTTGTACCAATGATGCCCATATAATAGGTTGACAAACAGTCAAAATTTGAGATTTTTTGATGCACTCGTTGAAAAGTTACAACATGTTGATTTTTTTTTGTTGGAGTTTTGCCTATCCCAAACATTTTAGCCATCCCCTGTACATGAGCAAAATTTCATTTGAATTAAGACGGGTCGCATCTATGCCGTTCGTGCGTTGTGCTGGAAATGCTCTAAAGCTAGTTCATTCTTGTGAGATTTTCATGTCGGTTACCCAAAAAGCTCCTACTGGTAGAAAGTGCACTTCAGCTGCTTTGAATGTGCTTCAAATAACAGGTGATGCACACTGTGAAGGAAGGTGCTTGTTCTGCTTCCCTTCCATTAGCGAATTCAATTACAGCATTTTCGCACTCATTTACATTTCTTTACAGCTCAGTGTGGTAGGGGAGCACGACTGAAAGAACATAGATGCTTTGAAATATGACAGATAAATTTTAGGAAAAAGAAAAATACAAAATACAAAAGATATAAATGACAAACAGTCCATTAAATTCAGACATTTGACAAACTTCAAAACATTTAAAATTTACAAAGTTTATGAAATGTAAAAATTTGCAAAATTACAATAATTGAAAAAAAAATAAAAATAAAATAGGAAATGAATGTGGAAAATGCAAACAAATGACAAAATCTCCGGAAATCCCACATTACGGTTTATTTCGATGAAGCTACATTCTGAGGATCTTTGTTGTTCATAGGATTCATCGGGCGTTAAGGCCCTGTGGTGCTTGGTCGTCGTCATTGTCGTTTTTGGGAAACTGCCACGCATCGCCATCAGGTTACAAGCTCTCGTAAAAGTGTGTCGCGTGTTACATGTTGCGGCAGCCAGCTGTGAAAGAATGCTGCTCTATTTTAAGAAACCGCCCAAACTGTCGTAAATTTAATTAGGCGGTGGTTTTCATTTTAAGCTGAGGTTTTTGTGAAATGGTGCCGGCAAGCCGACAGTGGAGCAAAATCTTGAACAGAGTTTCATTTGCAGTAATTTAGTATTTTCGATACGGTTTCGATAAACTCATATTTTTTTCCAAATGTTGATTCTTCCAATCAAGTTTGTGAGTCTATCCGCTGAAGTTTATTACCTACTTAAGATCGAACTAATTTTTATCAATTTTATCTCATTTATTATAATATTAGTTTGTTTCATACAAAACAGCCTTTAAAACTAGATTTGAAAATTAGACGGAATGCATGCACTTCTAAACTAGTTTAACAGCATTTATGAACTCGATGAGCTGATGATCGTTTTTAGTAAAAAATCATGCCCTGAGTCCAGTGCTTGAAAAGTGAAGAGTTTTTTCCGAACCAAGCAAAATTTATTTCTCTTTGAACGGCGCATTTCAATCCAAAGCGGTAGCGTTATGCCTCAACAGAATGTATTGTTATAACACGCCTAAATGAATGGTATTTAACATTAATTCAATTCTTTAAAACGATAGACCCTATGGTTTTCCACCATAGCATGAATTGTGAATGTCACTTTTATAATAGAAAAAAAAATCCAAATTTTCTGGAGCAAATTCAAGTCAACTACCATTCAATTTATGGTATTTTTATTAGTGAAATCTCTATGGCCATTGATTTTATTGTGCACGTGGAACTACAATCCAATACAGCATTTTCATCAGGAAAATACGTACATAATAGAATTTGTTGTTGAATAGTCAAATTCATCATTATTTAATGGTTGTTTATGGTGATTTTATTGGAAATTTTTATCAGGGTCCCATGGCTAACATAACATGCTTGGGAAGCAAGGGAGAGCAGGAACAATAAATAGTTATTTATGTAACGAGTTGCAAAAAGTTGAATACGAAATACGAAGAGTGCTGAAAAAATCGAGTTTTGCAACGAGTTTCATACAAAATTTTATGCAATGATTTTTTTCATAATGCAACCCATTTGAGTTGCATACTGTTCATAATGCAACTCAAATGAGTTGCATTATGAACATTATGCAACTATTTTTCATTATGCAACTCATTTCAGTTGCATAATGAGCCAGTACGGAAAAATTGGCCATTATGATACCAAAATGAGTTAAATAAAATGTAAATTATGTTACTGAATTGCATAAAAATATATTATGATTGAGTGTGAGAAACGATGGTTCAGCGGTGAGTGGCTACAGCGGGGTATACTTCCACCAGGTGCTACCCAGCAATATTAAAATATATTATTTTGCTTTGCTTTCTCATTAAATAATTATAAATATCAGTCAGTATATAAACTATTTGCAAAGTAAATGCTTTACTTTGAATGCAACATTATGCCAGAAAAAGATGATACATTTTTAAAGCGGAATTTGCTCACATGCTTCTGAGTAGTATTTATTTGAGAGTGTACCCTACTGCACAATGGTTCACGAAACAGATTCACGAGGAAAGATTCATTCAGCGCCTTCAAATGATTTTCTAGATTAATATGGTCTTCTACAAAGTTGTCCCTAATAATAAGGCCCTCTTTCCAATGTGCATGAAAATTAGGGTGGTCCATATTTTCAAAGCAATTGGGAACCAAACTTTTTTATTTGCAAGAATAACTATATACATTCTTCGGGAAAGTTGTAGATCTATCAATTTTGAGCAAGTTTGTTGAAGACACTTTTTATGTAGCTTTAAATTTGACCGATCTAGAGGTATTTTTCTGAATAAGCTTAGGGTGGTTCAAGAAAAACCGGTTTTCTGGCGTTAACTTTTTCAGTTTCGATTCTTCATCAAAGTCGCCCAAGAAACATTTGTAGAGCATTTAAAGACGCGTCGTTTCGTGCCCTGAGATGGTCGTTATCTCTTTTGGTTCAATAGTTACAGACGTTTTACTTAAAAAATCAGAGTTTTAAAAGGTGTTATGACGGGTTGGGGCAAACTTAAAAAATATCTTTTGCCCGCATTCAAAAGAAGAAACGTTGTTATAAAACATATATAAAAAAGAGGGGTGTTATTTTTGTAACTCTAGTGAAAAATACTTGAAAAGTGCCATTTTTTCTAGAAAATCATCAATATCTTTTGAACGGAATGACTTAGCAACATTCTCAGCGCACGACAATGCGCGTTTTTGGAAGCTCTTAAAGTGGTTCTTAGGCGACCTTGACGAGAAATTTGAAACAAAGCTTTAGATAAGCTTTCAAAAACGCACATTTTCGTGCGCTGAGAATGTTGCTAAGTCATTCCGTTCAAAAGATATGGATGATTCTCTAAAAAAAAGGCACTTTCAAGAATTTTTCACTTGAGTTACAAAAATAACACCCCTCCCCAATTTATTGATATGTTTTTCTAATTTCTTTTGAGGTAGAAAATGTTTTCCATTTTTGCAGAAACCATTTTTTTGTAATATTTTCTTAAAAAATGGTTTCTGTAAAAACGAAAACATTTTCAAAATTCAGAAGATACCTTCATCCATACTCTACATGTGCACGGAAACCGATTTTGAAAATATTGCTTCTTTATTTAAAAAAAAATTAAAAACCAAAAAGTGAGGAAATGCTTCCAGTTTCGCCTTAACTGGAAAATGTTGTTGGTTGAGAATAAATAGGGTTATTATTAATTTTACTATGGAATCGGTAATTTCCACAACAAAAATTATTTCAGTGTAGGGTAAAAATTCTCGAACCGAGTGAATTCGAGTCATCTATGAATAAGTCCATACCTCCATTCCATAAATGGTAAATTTATAATAAGAAATAGGTAATTAATTAATTAATATCTTTATTAAAGAGACTTTCAGCCCTTGGCTGGTTCGTCTCTGTATCTGTATATGAAAAAGAAATAGGTAAATTTATAATAAGAGCAACGCCTAACACATTCTTTAGGGCTGTCCATTAATTACGTAAGGGTCTTAGGGGGGGGGGTGCTGTGTTTTAAGGTTCTTAAGGCGAAACTGGAAGCATTTTGAAAATATTGCTTCGTTATTTAATAAAAAAAATCAAAAACCAAAAAGTGAGGAAATGCTTCCAGTTTCGCCTTAAGATTCTTCTTTTGGGTTCCACTCCAAAAACTCTTACTTTCAGTTGGTTTCTGGAGCCATTCAAAGGCGTTCCAAGGGGTTTCAGGGCAGTGGCGTAGCTAGGAATTTGGGGGCCAGGTGCGGATCCAAATTTGTGGGCCCCATGAAAATTACAGATATACAAATTTTACAATGTTAAATCTATTCTTCTAACTCTCAAATAATCACGCCGTTGTATTTTGTACAAAGCGTTGAAACAAATCTTGACTTCTCAGCATTAGCGTGATGCTGGCAGTGGTGGCCAACTGACTGACTGAAGGTTAAATTTTTTTTTCAGTATTCCTTTAAGAATTTCTTCGGGGATTTCTGCAACGATACATCCCGGAGTTCCATCAATGAGCATTTTTTTATCTAAGAATTATGACGATTTTTTTAACAATTTATTTATGAATTGCATCAAGTAATCAATAATTATGAATTCTTTCAAAGATTGATCTACCATTTTATTTGAAAAAAAAAACTTTCTTGAATAATAATTTGTTTTCAAGAATCTTTCAAGTGATTAATGAAAGGGTGTCATTCAATATTTCTCTAAACACTCTTTCATATATTCTTACAGTGTTGTCTCCGAGGATGTTTTCAAAAGTACTTCAGAAGAGTACTTCAAAACATTCTTACAAAGGCTACAAAGTCCTTTTAGAATTTCTTCAAACATTCCTACAGAGTTTCTATCAGGAGATCCTCCAAATATCCCCTAAATGATTTTTTCCACGGAAGTAAATCATTTCTCCATTGATTTATCCAAGAATTTATCTTGGCATTTCCTCAAGTATTCATTACTTATCTTGGCGTTCCTTTGAAGATTTCTTAAGAATTTCTTCCAATGATTCTTTTAGAAATTCCTCCAAGGATTCCTTCAAGAATTACTGCAACGCTTTTTTTCGAAAAAAAAAATCTGCAAGGACTCTTCAAGGAGTTTCTCTAAAGTTTTATTAAGAGATTCATAGAAATCCTCCTAGAAATTCCAAAAGATTCCATTGGATAATATTTTTTTTTAAAATCTACCAAGGATCCCTACAGAAGTTCCTCTAAGAAAATTCTGAGGAACTTCTGTTGGAATTCTTTCCAAAAATCCTTCTGAATTTCGTCCAACGAATTCTTCAGAATTCATCTACTCTACGAGCTTCCCCAATGATTCCTTCGGGAATTTTTGCTAGCATTCCTCTAAGAACTCTTCTAAAAATTTCCATTGTGACTTTTGTAAGACTCCTTAGAAATTCTCTCGAAAAACTCTTATTCTCATTCCAAAAAAAAATCATTCAAATTTACCGTCAAGCATCTCAGTCAAGTATTTTTCCAAAATTTATTATTGATTCCTCCAGATGTTCCTCCGAAAATTCGTCCAAAAAATCTTCGAGGATTCCTGGTAGGGTCAACGTGTCTTAGTAATCCTACAAACCCAAATTCATCCTATTCGAAAACAAGGCGATTACCGCGCCGATTGAATACGTAATTTTTGTTATCATTCGTGCTCATCATCATCATCATCAACAAAAATATAAAAAAATCGCTTCATTCCTTTGTTTTCAGTAGGATGAAAATAGGAGCGTATATGCTTACATAATAAGGGAATAGATATCTGATTTGATAAGATAAAATCATATGATTTCTTCAGAAGTTTCTTCAAGGATTCCTCCTAAGACTGTTTTGCCACTTTCTTCAAGAATTCTTTCAAAATGCCTAGAAGCATCTTTTGAGTGGTTAATGCAAGTTTAAGATTTCATATAGGGTACCCATCGAGCATTCTTCAGGAATCGCTTCAAAAATTCCTACGGGTTTTTTCCAAGGATTTCTTATTTTTTTCTTCAAACAAATTTTTCAGAATTTCTTCAAAGATCTTATTAGGAATCTCTGCGAAGGTTTCATCAATTGGATAAAGCATTCTTTGCTTAATTTATTCAATAATTTCTCCAAGAGCTTAATAGAAGTGCACTTTTGGGCTTTTTCTAGGGATTGCTTTAGGAATTCTACCAAGGATTTATTCATAATTCTATAAGAATTCCTTCAAAGATGCCTTTAGAAATTCCTCCCAAACTTTCTTCAGAAGTTTTTCCAAAGATTTCTTTATTAGTTCATCCAATAAATTCTCTTGCGATTTCTTCAAAGATTCAACTGATTCAAATAAGAAATTGCAAGAATTGTTTCAAAGGGCCAAAGTATTGGGGCCCAAGTCGATGAATATCAAAAGGGCTAATGTCCATTGCTGTTCGAAAACTCAATTTTTGTTGTTCTAATTTCAATGTAATATGCTATTTTTACGCTAGGCAGCATGTAGGGAGCAGTCATGCGCGTCATTTGTTGCATAAGTGATACTAATAGAGTGTTTGATTTCTAAATAGGGTAGATTTCTCAATGTTTACATTTTGAACTTAGGCCCTTATCACATGTTACGCTAGAAATGAATTTCGTGGATATTTCAAGAACGCTTCAATGAAACCATGGAGGTATCAGGGGTGTTTTAAGACATTTCAGGGGTGTTTCAAGGGAGGTCAAGGAGTTTTCCAAATGGGCCTTTTGAGGTCGTTTAATGAGATTTCAGGGATATTCCAAGCATATGCGTAACTAGGTCATAGCTTTAGGGGAGGCCAAAGCCATGCCGATAAAGATTTTTTATATTAAAAAGATACTTTTCACCTGAATTGTGGGTTTTTTTTTCGAAATTGATTATTCTGGAGGGAGACAGGCCCCTCCTGGCCACCCCCTATTTACGTCAATGATCCAAGTCATTTCAGAGGGTTTCCGAGGGTCTCAGAAGGCTTTTGAGGGATAGTTCAAAGGGATTACGGGGATTTCAAGTGAGGCTAAACAGTATGACGTACCCCAGAGACTCCCAGAAACCCCACTGATACCTCGTGAGACTCCATGCAACACCGGTGAGACCCCCAGGTCCCCCCTGAGGTGCTTTGAAACGCTCCTGAGACCTCCAGGTACTCCCTAAAGCTCCATAGGATCCCTTGAAATGCCAATAAGACTTGAAAAAAAAAACACCAAATGAGATCTCCTGGACCACCCATTAGATCTCTCCAAACGCCTTGGAAATCTATCCAATCGGCCCCGGAACCCCCGGAACCCCCCGGGATCCCTGAAATACCCCTGAGACCCCATGGAACACCCCTGAGACCCCTGTCATTGAAACGTCCCTGTGATTCCCTGGGACTTCCTGGAGCCCCCTGGAATCCCTTGAAACGTATTTGATACTCCCTAAAGCACCCCTGAGCCTCCTGGAACCTCATGAAATCCCCCAAGACCCCTGAGACCCCCATGAAACTTCCCTGAGATCCGATGGAACACCCTGGAGCCCTAGGAGACCCTAGGAAACGCTATAACGCGCTCCTAAGACCCCTTGGAACCCCATTGAAAGCTCCTAGGACTCCCTGGAACGCTTTTGAGACCCCCTAAAGCGCTCCAAAGACCTCCTGAAACCTTCCTAAAATGGATCTGTGACCCATAGAACCCCCTTGGGACCCCCTAAAACGCCTCTACGATCCTCTGGAACGACCCTAGGACCCCCAGAAGCGCCCCTAATACTCTCTGAAACGCCCCAGTTCCCATTAAGCGCCTCAGAGGCACCCTGGAACACCTAGGTACCCACTGATACCCAATAGGATATCTAATTATCTCCTGAGTCCTCTTGAAACGCTCCTAAGATCTGCAGGTACCCTCAAAATTCTCCTTGGACCCCTGGGAATGCCTCTGAGATATACTAAAACACCCCTGGGACTCCCTAGAGCGTCCTTAAGCCCCCTAAAGCACCCTTGAGATCCCCTCGAACCCTCCTGAAAACGCCTAGGACCCGAGGAAACGCCTCTGAGTCCCCTTGGAATTCCCTAGACATCCCCATTAGGCGTCCCTCGGACCCCCACCTAGAATCTCCTGGAAACCACTGAAACCACCTAAAACTCCCTGAAACGACTTTGAGACTCCCTGAAACGCTTGAGATCTCCTAAAGCACCACTGGGACTCTCTGGAATCCTCCTGAAATCCCCTGGAATCCCCTAAAACGCCCCTGCAACCTGCAGACTTTCCTTCAGAAATTTATTCTGTATTTCGAGGACTTTAATGTTCTAATCCCTTCAGAAGTTGTAAAATAATCTCTAGGCATCTCCAGGAGGTCTTCAAAGTATTCCTTCAGAAAACACTCCAGGAATCCTTCCAATATTTATTGAGGGACTTCTTTGAGAATTTCACCAGTACTTTTGTCTGTAATTTCTGCAGAGATTTTTAAGGAAAAAATTTCAGAAATTCCTCTTCGAATTTCTGCAGGATTTTTTTTCTTTGAATTACTCATAGAGTTCCTCCAGAAGCTGTGATGTGATGTTTTTTATACACATTGAAGAGGTAACTTAAGAAATCTCTTCAGGTTTTCTTCCAGGTATTCATCATGGAATTCCCACAGAGATAACGTCAGAAGTTGCTTAAGAAATTTCTTTCAGGTAACACCAGTCGTTTTCAAGAAGTCCTCCAGGGAATGTCTCAATGAGTTCTTTCAATAATTCATCCAGTAATTTTATAGCAACTACTAGGATTACTTCTGAAAAATCTTTGGAGGAATATTTCAAACAATTTCTGCAGAAATCTCTGTCGGAATCCCAGAAGATATGTATAGCTAACGGAACTACAAAAGCAATTTCTAAAAAGAATTCTTTTAGAAATTTCCTGAGGAATTCCTGAAAGAATTTACCAAGGAGTTATATAAAGAACCCTTGGAAGCATTTCCGACAGAATGAAATTTTGACACAATACTTCTACACCAATACTTTACGTGCAGACAAATTTTCATTGAAATCGGTTCAGTATTCTTGGCTTCACAGTTTTAGGTAAACAAGTGATATTTTTTAAAGTGTCTGTTTGCCTAAGGTTCTCAAGTGGTAATTCTCTTGTTTCAATGATATCTGCGTCAACACTTACCGAAATTTTATGGTATTAGCCACACATAACATACTATTCCTGGACAAAAAAAAATCCGTCATTTATGTGAACGCAATCAAAAAGTAGGACATTATTTTGTGTGTCTCTTTTTTCGAGTGCAGTCTTTAGAACATATACATTTCCGTTTCATTTCATTCGATTTTAGATTAAATATTTTTTTGCACGCAAGGTTGTAAGCAAGCTCTGTACTGCAGACAGCCTGTAATTTTACAATCCGACGGAGAATTGTGTTGAAAGTGACGGAGGTTATTTTGTTACAGCAAACTCAATGTAACAATTAAGAAATGTGTAGTACTCTCCAATGGAGAGTTTTATAGAAGAGCGTGGGATGAGGTGCATTTAGGTTGATTGTCTACTCCGCAGAATCGTTACCAGCTCTGTGGCGAAGTTGGTTAACGTGTTCTGTCCAGTGAATTAGGGAGTCGTGAGTTCAAATCCCACCAAAACTACTTGTTTTTTCGTAATTCTTCCATGAATTTCATGCTTTAGACAAATGTACATGTACGTAGAAGGCATCCCCCGGGTACAGGTGAAATACTGACGATCAAAACGTGATATTGGTTTGATTGATATAAGAGATAAAAGATCTGGAAATAATATCTAAAATATGTTCCTGGAACATTTGGACAATATCATATTTTGATATTCTAAGATCAATCGAATAGCTCGCTACTATTGGTTAGATCTTATAAAATCTAAATATGATATGAAGATGATGTTCCAGGAGTAAATTTTTGATATTATTTTGAGATCTTTCATCTCTTATATCAACCAAACCAATATCCCTATTTGATCTCCATATCAAAATATGGTATCAATGAGCTCTTTTCCTCTACCCGGGATGTATACCATTTCAGTTGATTTTCCGAAAAACAACAACATTTGTGATAAAAGTAGCTGTTTGTAGAGTAGATTGTTGAACTCTCGTTACGCAGTTGTGTCCATATTTTTTGTTTCTTTTTGGAACAGCTTATTTACTTAGACCTGCTGCCCAAATGGCCCTAATTTATAAAATTATTTTAAAATTTCCTCATTCCAACGCGTATATAGCAACGGCGGCGACATCGTCCCGTGCATTATTTCATGCTTCATAAAACAAATATCAAAAACTTTTTCGATCAACTAACGAAAAAAAAACTTACCTCGACGAAAGGAACGCCCGGAACGTTCCCAGGAGCCCTGCGCGCCGTGCCTGCCGGTAGCAGGCATAGTCTGCTCCGCGGATGCCCTGGATATCGCCCGAGTACGGTTCGTTAAGTGCTCCCATCCGCAGCTGTGGTGGTGGAGGTGGAATACAAAATGAGATTGCGATCAGATTTGTTTCGGTCTGGTTTTTTTTTTCTTTCGATTGGGGGTTTCGGGAAGGTTTTCGTTTACTGCAACTGTTTCTTTAACAAAGCCGGGAAGGTATACACAACAACGCTTTACGGGGGGGAGCTCTGGCGGGGAGGGAGCATAATCAAATTATCGTAAACTAGAATGGTTTATAAATGCGCACTCAGTGGATGGACAAACAAAATCAACTGATGGGAAAACTGGGAAGCATTTGTCTTAAAGCGTAGAATGTCGTTAAATAAGGGAACGAAAAAAAAGAAAACTTCAAATCTAAAAAAGTGTGCACTATTTGTTTCTTATTTGAAAAATGGTTGTCATTCATAACGCTACAAAATTTTAAGGCATTTTGGTCATTTGTAGTGTTTACGCATGATAATCGATCATTCCTAGCAGATTTTCATGAAAAAAATAAAAAAAAATATAAAAATGTAAAAATATGAAATTTCTACGTATTTTAAATTGTGAGCATCCTAGAAATGAACGATCTGATGAATATGTTCACTTCTAAGAATAGCCAGTACGCATTGTTGTTGTCGATGCACTTAAGATAAACAAAAATGTCGATATGGAGCAACAAGTTTGTTAATTAAAAAAAAAAACAAAAAAAAAAATAAATAAAATATGGATTGAAATTTTTAAACCAAATCATATTTCCGAAAACTGTTCAAATTTATGTGGAAGGGAAGAGGACATGAACGAGAATGAATCAACTGTTCATTCGTGAAATTCGCTTCCTTACGTTTTGCAAGATGAAATGTAATGATCCGAACATGTCGCCTTGTAAAATCAAATAACGAGTTCATTTTTTGAAATCACGGCACAGTTTAGGCATCAAACTAGTGAACTTTAAAAGTTCATTTCTTGGGATGTTTAATGTACTTGTTTGATTTGTATGAGAAGACACTACGAAAAATATGTGAAATCATCAATAACCATAAAGAGCAATCGAATTTGGAAAACTATAAAAAACAATGGGAATATAATCTGACGGGAATGATCTAGGAAGATTTAAAACTTCCCATGTTTCATGGTTTCAAACAACCTATTTCAATCCACTTCCATGACAAATGACCAAAATTCGCGTGCTTTGCGTTTTTCGCGTACGAAATGCGATGAGGGTGCGTGTGCTACATTTATTTTGGGCGGGGGTCTTCCGTGTGACAAGGGCCAACCAACCAACACACAAAATGTGTAATAAATTTAAAAGTCTTCCATTTTCTTTACCATTCGGGGATACCACTGCTCATTTTTTATCATCGGATCCACACCC
Source organism: Aedes albopictus (assembly GCF_035046485.1). NCBI lineage: Eukaryota > Metazoa > Arthropoda > Insecta > Diptera > Culicidae > Aedes > Aedes albopictus. The sequence goes on along the minus strand of NC_085137.1, from coordinate 486,073,021 downwards.
CACGTTCCGAACCCAGGCGAAGAGTTGGAGTGTTCGGGTTGTTTTTTTTTGTGGGTACCGGTTCATCAAACATTTTCGAACCGTGGGCAAGTCGTGCCAGAAAGAGAGACAGGCAGATGGGTGAAAACAGGAGAAAAAGAGAAAAAGACAAGAATGCCAGAGATAAGAAAAAAGGTTAAGCCTTCTGCAGAAGTTGCTCTTAAGATTTTTCCTACAAAAGTCGATTGGGATCAGTGCCGTAAAAATGAAGGACAGAAAAAAAAACTGAAAGTGAGGGTGCAGTAAGCTCTAAGCGAAGGTGAAAGCTCTGAGGTAGGTGGTGGGTCGTTATCTGGAATTGTAATTGCTGAAATTCAATTATTTTAATCGTGATTCTAATGATGGTGGCAGAATTTTAAAAGAGACATTTAGATGACGATGGGAAGGGCCAGCAATTGTTGAAAGAATGATTTTTGCTACTTCTACGACGGTGCTATTCCGCTGATGATGGTGAAGATGATGGCAGTGATTATGGAGGATATTTGCTAGCCTCTTTGAATACTCAAGAAATGGTCTTACTGCAATTGCGACATCATAATCGTTATTGATCGGTTTTAATTTAGATGGATAATGAGGTGAAAGCGAGTGCTTTTCAATTACTGTGCTCGTAATGACTCGTGTTTGAGATAATGCCATGAACAGCTTGGATATTGTTTCTTCGATATTCTGTCTTATTTCTTTTATTTTTATATTTTATTAACTTCTGTTTTCTATATTGTCTTCTTTTTTCTATCTTCTAGTCTTCTAGTCTTCTAGTCTTCTAGTCTTCTAGTCTTCTAGTCTTCTAGTCTTCTAGTCTTCTAGTCTTCTAGTCTTCTAGTCTTCTAGTCTTCTAGTCTTCTAGTCTTCTATCTTCTTTCTTCTATCTTCTATCTTCTATCTTCTATCTTCTATCTTCTATCTTCTATCTTCTATCTTCTATCTTCTATTTTCTATTTTACATCTTCTATCTTTTACCTTTTCTATCTTCTATTTTCTCCCTTCTATTTTCTGTTTCAAGTTGTTTACAGTTATTCATATTCTATTTCTATCTTTCATACACTATTTTCTAAAATTTTTATCAGCTCTATTTAGTCATCACATCTCTATGTACTGTGAATTATCTTTTAAAATGGCGAAGTTAAAAAAACTATCAAACCATTAAATACACTTTTGGAAAGCAAAGAAAGTGTCAAAAAACGGATGAAAGTGCACTTTCCTGGTTCCCCCCCACATATTCCTACCATTCGACTTCCGGAAAAGCCAAACCCCAATGAAAGCTCAGCAGTCAGTTGCATGGTCAGTCGATTCGCGCTTGGTCGGGTCAAAACCAGCCGCTTTAAACTTTTACCACCGTAGTCGCCACTCTGTTTTTTTTTTCTCTCTCTCTGGAACATGGGGCAAAGTTGAAGTTCAAAGTGCACACACACCACGAACGGCGGGAAAAACAATTTTTGCTCATCTGGCCCCTCCCGAAAAAAAAGCCATTATTCGGACGCGCGAAAGCGATTTGTGGTTATTCTTTCTGGTACGGGGTTTTTTCCCTCTGGCTGTCGTCGTCGGCATCGTACATACGAAGTCCAATGAACGACTGACTGAAATAGGAAAAGTTGCGGAGTTCGCTTTCCTGAGTTCGTCGTCGCAGCAGTCGTCATTTTAACAGGACGATGAAAATTATGTCGGCTATAAAATTATCGTTTATTATCATAAATTAGGATACGTCGAGCTGGACTGTCTTGCTGTGGCTGCTGCTCGAGGCACAATGGAATACAGTGGAATAATGCTGTCATATCACGAAGACTTGTGGATTTTTTTTTAAATTTAGAAAATTTAGAAAATTCAGAAAATTTAGAAAATTTAGAAAATTTAGAAAATTTAGAAAATTTAGAAAATTTAGAAAATTTAGAAAATTTAGAAAATTTAGAAAATTTAGAAAATTTAGAAAATTTAGAAAATTTAGAAAATTTAGAAAATTTAGAAAATTTAGAAAATTTAGAAAATTTAGAAAATTTAGAAAATTTAGAAAATTTAGAAAATTTAGAAAATTTAGAAAATTTAGAAAATTTAGAAAATTTAGAAAATTTAGAAAATTTAGAAAATTTAGAAAATTTAGAAAATTTAGAAAATTTAGAAAATTTAGAAAATTTAGAAAATTTAGAAAATTTAGAAAATTTAGAAAATTTAGAAAATTTAGAAAATTTAGAAAATTTAGAAAATTTAGAAAATTTAGAAAATTTAGAAAATTTAGAAAATTTAGAAAATTTAGAAAATTTAGAAAATTTAGAAAATTTAGAAAATTTAGAAAATTTAGAAAATTTAGAAAATTTAGAAAATTTCGAAAATTTCGAAAATTTAGAAAATTTAGAAAATTTAGAAAATTTAGAAAATTTAGAAAATTTAGAAAATTTAGAAAATTTAGAAAATTTAGAAAATTTAGAAAATTTAGAAAATTTAGAAAATTTAGAAAATTTAGAAAATTTAGAAAATTTAGAAAATTTAGAAAATTTAGAAAATTTAGAAAATTTAGAAAATTTAGAAAATTTAGAAAATTTAGAAAATTTAGAAAATTTAGAAAATTTAGAAAATTTAGAAAATTTAGAAAATTTAGAAAATTTAGAAAATTTAGAAAATTTAGAAAATTTAGAAAATTTAGAAAATTTAGAAAATTTAGAAAATTTAGAAAATTTTGAAAAATTAGAAAATTTTGAAAATTTAGAAAATTTTGAAAATTTTGAAAATTTTGAAAATTTTGAAAATTTTGAAAATTTTGAAAATTTTGAAAATTTTGAAAATTTTGAAAATTTTGAAAATTTTGAAAATTTTGAAAATTTTGAAAATTTAGAAAATTTAGAAAATTTAGAAAATTTAGAAAATTTAGAAAATTTAGAAAATTTAGAAAATTTAGAAAATTTAGAAAATTTAGAAAATTTAGAAAATTTAGAAAATTTAGAAAATTTAGAAAATTTAGAAAATTTAGAAAATTTAGAAAATTTAGAAAATTTAGAAAATTTAGAAAATTTAGAAAATTTAGAAAATTTAGAAAATTTAGAAAATTTAGAAAATTTAGAAAATTTAGAAAATTTAGAAAATTTAGAAAATTTAGAAAATTTAGAAAATTTAGAAAATTTAGAAAATTTAGAAAATTTAGAAAATTTAGAAAATTTAGAAAATTTAGAAAATTTAGAAAATTTAGAAAATTTAGAAAATTTAGAAAATTTAGAAAATTTAGAAAATTTAGAAAATTTAGAAAATTTAGAAAATTTAGAAAATTTAGAAAATTTAGAAAATTTAGAAAATTTAGAAAATTTAGAAAATTTAGAAAATTTAGAAAATTTAGAAAATTTAGAAAATTTAGAAAATTTTAAAAATTTAGAAAATTTTAAAAATTTAGAAAATTTTAAAAATTTAGAAAATTTTAAAAATTTAGAAAATTTTAAAAATTTAGAAAATTTAAAAAATTTAGAAAATTTTGAAATTTTGAATTTTTTTTTTTTTTGAAAATTTAGAAAATTCAGGCCAAACATGTCTAAAGGTCCAATCTGCAGAAGAGAGGCTCTCTTTGGTTTTCCTCTCTTTCGATAATATCTCAGCTGTTTATTTAAATAATGATTGTCTCCTTGCATAGAACGATGGTCAAAACAATCGTCTTTTGATTTGTACTGCAAAAGTAGTAGAAAAGTGTATCATTATATTGCAATAGTTGAAAGAGAAAGTGAACAAAGAGAGCCTCTCAAATGCAGATAGGACCTATTGAAATGTTTGGCCTGAATTTAGAAAATTTAGAAAATTTAAAAAATTTAGAAAATTTAGAAAATTTAGAAAATTTGGAAAATTTAGAAAATTTGGAAAATTTAGAAATTAAAAAAAATGAAACTTTTCAATTCTTTTTATTTTTATCTATGAAACTGAGTGGTAGATTTTTGACCACATCCTATTCCCACTGTGCCAAATTCGTGGCGCTTCTTGCAATAGAATCATCAAGAAAAACTTTTGACCAGTTGTCAGATTTTTCAGGGGACAAGCAATTGTCCGCCTTGAAACTGAAGCGAATGACTTTTTCAAACCGTCAACATTTCGGGGGCAATGGCAGGATGTTGTGGTTTGAAGCAACGACAATAATGGCGCGGCAGCCTTCAACAGTGTGGAAAAGTTTCGACACCATAATTTTCACATGCCTTCGGCTGGAAATCTCCTCCACGCAATCATCCACGTGGGGGGGATAAGTTTTTGTTACTGGTCGTCGGAGGCCTCGGCTTGTCTGTCTCCAGGTCGTGCGTTTCAGTGCCGTCGAGATCAATTAAAGTTGGGCAAGTTTGGTCGCCAAGGGGGCTGGGGATTATGTAAATTGTTGACCGAGAGAAAAATTGAAACTTTATGGGTTCGGTGAAAGCGGCGCATTTAATGGAAAAATTTTGAATATGGGCTGGAGGGTTGTCTATATATTGAATACAGTAGGCATTTCCGTTAAGTCCAGTTTTGTTTTTTTTTTTTATATTTTCTTTCAAAGACAAACATTAAAATATGTCAATTTGAAACTGATGCAGAATGCTAGATTTAATTAGCCCATAAACATACAAAAAAGACAATTTTCTCAATATGTTTTAATACCACTGTCAAGAGATATTTTGGTCAGAATTTTTTGGAAAACTTCTGTTGGTATCTCGGAAGAAATTTTCTTAGATTTCATCCAGAAATTTTTCTAAAATTATCATTTATTTAAAATCTGAATTTTGTAGGCTGGCAGACTTGGATGAATGTGGATGAACTCCTCGTTGCAAAAATGTCGATTTTTAATCAAATCAAATTTTGGTTGTTGGTTTATCCTCGTTCGTGTTAGGAGAATCGCTATGAATATAAAATTACAAAAATTGTATAGACATTTCAAAATCAGAATTTCTGTTGACCATGAATGGAATGGAATGACATGCAACAATGGTACATATTAGCCCGAAAAGTCTAAAGGCAATGGTGAGCTCTGAGCAAAAAAAGAAACATTAATCCATTGAACCTCTGAGATGTGCGGCATTAGTAGGTAGATAGGAAATGAAAGGTTAAACAAATTCTTAAAAATATAAAAATCTAAAAGTAAGCGCCTGCAGATGTAACAAACAAATTGGTGTGTGGGGGTTCATCATCATCGAGGATGGGGCGTTCGCTGATGGTGCACGTAGGAAGCCAAAAGATGAAAAGCTTTCGGTTCGTCAGTTTATCCCTTTCCTTCAACCCTAATGGTTCCCGGAAGGTCACCGACCGACCGACCGACCGATGTGCTTTGAGCGAAGAAAAAATAAAAAAAACGCTAAAAGATATATTTACCGATTCGTATTCCGGGGACGCTGTGAACTATGCGGATGCGATAGGGGCGCGTGAAGGCGGACATGCAGGTGGTGATGGTGATGTTTACACGCATTTTTTTCGGGGGTTGTTGGGTTTCGGACGGTTGGTTAGTATTTGACGTGGGAGATTGGTTCAGTTGGGCCGGCCGGATGTAGAAAAAAGAAGGGAAGGAGAGATTTTTTTTAAACAAATATTAGTTGGGTTAATGAACTGGATATTGCATGCTTGTTAAAACGATAGGAGAAAGATTTTTATGACAGTATGTATTTTAAACAGGTATTTCATTTCGCACCATATATATAATTAGCTACTCTGATATTCTCTCATATTGTAAATCCTCTGAAAGGTATGTATTGTATTGCATACTTTAGTAATCCCTCGTGGTTTTTGTATCCATAGATTTATAAAAAAAGTAAAACAATTCACGAAAGTGTCTAGTATAGGATAAAATATTTAAAAAAAACAGGTACCTCTCTTGGACCATGAAAACTAGTCCCCAAAAATATAAGAAAACTAATATATATTACGTATTTATTGCACCGAAATACACTTAGGCCCTTTTAAAGTATTTTTCCTTAAAAGTATAACTCTTAACCTTTTCGTCGACAAAATGATTTTTTATATTTTGTCGGTAATGTTTTTTTTTTGAAAATTTTTGTCTTTGTCGACCACTTTGTCTAATTTGTCTAAATTTGTCATGCTAGGGACAACCTCCTTAAGAGAGACTGCGAGAAGATCGGATCCCTGTGGAAACTTGTTCCCTTCGTGTGTTGTCATTTTCATGCTCCTCTCCCTCCCCCTCCCCATAATATAGCTTAGAAATTTCCTTTCAAAAATATTTTTTGAGAATTTTTACGGACTTCGTAAATAGTTTTAATTAATTTGTATTTTTTTGCATTGCCGAGAAAATTTGCTCACGACTTCGCAAAAAAGAACATTGTGTTTAGGATGCTTCGTTCTTAAGGCGAAACTGGAAGGATTTTCTCATTTTTTCGGTTTTTGATTTTTTATCAAATAACGAAGCAATATTTTCAAAATCGGTTTTCGTACACATGTAGAGTATGGATCAAGCTATCTTCTGAATTTTTTTGAGGTGGAAAATGTTTTCCATTTTTGCAGAAACCATTTTTATGTGGAATTTTGTTCAAAAATGGTTTCTGCAAAAACGAAAAACATTTTCCACTACAAAAAAATTCAGAAGATACCTTGATCCATACTCTACATGTGCACGAAAACCGATTTTGAAAATATTGCTTCGTTATTTAATAAAAAATCAAAAACCAAAAAGTGAGGAAATGCTTCCAGTTACGCCTTAAGTTATGATTTTTCAAAGAAAACGACTCATATAGCACATCCGGATAATTTCTAAAAAATTGGTTATAACTCAGGAACGGAGAAAAACCACATCTTGACAATTTCACTGAGTATACCTTATTAGCCTGGTACACGGTTTATATGGGAAAATATAAAAAATGAGAAAACCCCAACTCCTGTATACTTTTTGAGTTTAATTTTGGTTCCATATCAACTGTGCAAAATTTCAGATCGATCGAAGAAACTTTATTTTAGCGCCCACCATTCTTAGTTTTTCATACGATTTACTATGGGGAAAAATTACTTATTCAAAGAAAAATCGTTTGAGGTCACCCATTGATCCCTAAAAATAAATCGTTGAATTATTTCTGTAGACAACTTCATGAGGAATCAGACCTCCGAAGACTGCAAAACGATGCGACATTCGTGGAAAAAGTTTTTAAGCCTTACCTGATCGATAAAATGACGAGATTTTATTATTTATTGTTGTTCCTTACATGTTAAACGGCGTTGGCATGCCATTCGGTTTTTAGTCAATAACTTTTTCCACATGCCTTAGATCACTTTGCAGTCTTCACAGGGATTGTTCCTCGTAAAATTTTCAACAGAAACCATTTAGGGGTTAAGGGGCAACCTGAGGCGATTTTTCTTTGAAAAAGTGCTTTTCTCCATAGTAAATCGTATGAAAACTTGAAACGGCTGGCGCTAAAATATAGTTTCTCCGATCGAGTTGAAATTTTGCACAGTTGATATGGGGCCAAAATGGAACTCAAAAAGTGTACAGGAATGAAATTTTTGTGTCCCATGCTATTACCTTATATAATTTACTTCCTAATTTTTTTTTTGAGAATTTTTCCTAAATAGTTTTTCCAACTTGTCTGAGATTGCTCAGAAATTATCTCAACATCGCTGAAGAAGCTTATTGAAAATTTTTGCAGAACATTGCAATTGTTCTGGAAACTTTGTGTTGATTTTTCCAAGAATGCTTCCTGAAATTCAAGCATTACGTCGAAAGTTCCTTTAGAACTCTGCAAGGATTCCCCCAAAAATTTTACTAGAATTTCTTTGAAACTTTATCTGATAATTTCTACAGAAATTCCACCAGAAAGCTTAACACGTTTCTTCTGAAATTTCTAAGTGTTTATCCGAAGATAAATTAAAGAAATTTTTCAGAGGGTTCTTTAGGAAATGTCCTTCGCTACTGAATACAAAAATCATTGAAACAGCAAAAAATAAGATCGTCATGGTCAAACCGGCTGAGAAGTCGGCTCTGCTCCAGTTTGAATGTAATTCCAACAGGAATAAGAAGAGGAAACTGACGTGAAAAATGCACGCACATGCTTCCCATCACAAAAAAACAACGTTGATTTTGAATGATACAGTTTTGATTTCAAAACTTGATATTTGCCCAACAACATACAACAAATGCTGGTAGAAGTTTTCATTGCTAAACGATCGATTTCAAATTTATGAGATTTTTTTGAAATTTCGGTTAATTTCCATACTAGCGAATGTTGCTACCTTTGGGCTCCATTTTCTTCAATTCCCCTTTTCGTCGAATGTTACTGTTATGCAGTGATGGGCATTACCAAAATTTCAAAAATTCTACTTGAAGTTCAAGCAACTTCATTTGAAAGAAATCTCTTAATTTCAAAATATTAAATTGTCACTAAATAGCTGAAGCTTTCGGAGATTTTTTATGTTCTCTTCAATCGAAAAATGTTTGGCAGAAACTCTAAAATCTGTGGAGTTCTGTAGTATTTCATGGAATCGAAATGGTAAAATTTATTTTAAAAACAATCCAACTTATCTCAAATTTTTGAAACAAAGAGTTAGCTACGACTGATTGCTTATGCATTTTAACTTTATATTGACTTTTTTCTCCAGAAAACGAAAAAACGCTGTAAATCTAAAAAAAAAATCTAAATTTTTTATATAAAATACGTATTTATTTTTAAATTGAACATTTTTGACACAAAAGTCACAATGAAACCGATAAAATGTACTTATTTCAAAATTTCTAAAATGACTTAAGAGCTGTCCATAAACGGAATGACCACAACTCATAATGGACGACCCCCAATTGGACTGGAAAAGGAACAGCAGCCACACATCAGCATTACTGTGGACAGGGTAGAAAAGTGACAGCAGCACAAAGGCAGCAGTTAGATATTGTAAAATGAGAATAGAATACATTTAGGCGCTGTACAAAGTGTAATTGCAGCGTCCAATTGGAATCGCTCACGTACTGCTGTTCTACGCATAATTGTCCCATGTTATATGAGATCCCAATATAACATGGAACAATCGGGCGTAGAACGGCAGCGTAGTGCCCTTGTGGACAAAAGAGCTGTAAATTAGGTTACGTGATCAAGAATAAAAAAAAAGCTTATGAAATTACCATCTCAAAAATATTTTTTTGAGAATTTTCCACGAGTTCGGGCATAGCTTTCCCGGCATTTTTTCAGTTTTTTTTGTATTCCTGAGAAAATTTACTTTCATTTTTATAAAAAAAAACTTTGTTTATACGATGCTTCGTTCTTGTGTTATGACTTTTCAAAGTAAATAGTGTCAGGGGAAAACAAAAAAAAATCCACCTGAGTTTTCCGGAATAATAGGCTACCCTGATTTTTTCTCAATTTTTTTTATTCATATATTTATGACAATCTGAGATCCGTCTGCCAAATTTGTACGATAATAAAAAAAACTCAAAGGTGAAAGTTTGGCATCCCCTGATGCAGAACTTTTGATAGCGTTCACAAAAAATAGCTCATTTTTTACCAGTAATTGTATATTAGGGTAGGTAATCATGAGTTGAATCAGATTGCGGCTTTCTCAAATAGCGGGACTTTTGACCGATTTTTTTATTCACATGGAAACAATTTACTATAGTAAGGTCTCAGGTAAATGAAAGCCACGGGTATTAGCTTTTCGTAAAGTGATAAAAAGTTTACGTTTTCATCAAATTTCATTGAAAATTCAATTACACACCCAACTAACAATCACTCATTTTACAAGCACCTTCACGACGAATTGATTCAGCATGATGCTGAATAACATTTGGACAATTTTCAGGCACAACCTTTGTTCGGGTTTTGTTCACACAAATTTGGAGAAACTGTAAAGCATAGTGTTGTGTACCAACTGAAATGTTTGTTGTTAAATCGTTTTACAAATATATAGTAAAGCTGTTATTCAGCTTCAGCAAAAATGATTAAAAATAAAAAAAATGCAAAATTTTTCAATTTCCACGAGAGTATGATTGGAGCTTAATGCTGTGAACAAATATTGTGAAATAATAACTGCACATAAATTTACCTAAATCCAGGATCGAACTCGAGACCCGTCGATTGCAGCCGCATGCCTTCCTATCTGCGCCATCCTAGAGAAGATGAATTGCAGCGCTCAAATCAAAACATAAACTTCCCGTGGTTTTATAATGATCAGACTCTGACTTCTATACAGCAGTGGTGAATTAGCACAACATTATGGTTAACGACTGAACAACAGAATTATTCAGCTGTTGTTCGGTAAAAAACACATGTTTTTCATCATGTACTCTGAGTCGAAGTATGATGAAACGAAAGCGCTTATTTGACTTGTGAAAAACACATTGTTCAGATACATGTCCTAATTTTTACACGAACTTAACAAGAAGCAGAAAAAAGTCTTGTTAAACTATGTTGTAAAGGAATTACTGCGAGTCGAATAAAAATCTTATTAAACGCTTGAAAAGTGTTTTAAATTATCATTATTAATACCAATACGAAAAGTTGAACATTGGCTACTTTTTCAATTGAAAAAGCATTTGTACAGTAATATGTACAGCATATTTTTAGTTCAGCTATAATTACTATTATAAAGCAACAATTCAGCATGCATGCTTGTTTGCGGCTGGCGATTGTTAGTTGGGCAGCGTAACAAAAATTAACTTTTTGTCTGTCTCAAGAACAAACTTATGTGTCTCCGAAGGATTTTGGGACGCTGAATCCGAATCCGGGCTCAGATTTGCTCTAACACGTCACAAATACCTCAATTTATAGGGCAAAATATGCGATTTTGGGCTTTTTTGACTGCAAGCCATTAAGCAAGGAAATATTTTTTTTAGGCAATCAAAAGGTTAATTGGTCAATAAGCATCTAAATTAACGACTCATGCAAAATATTTCGTTTTACCACATCGCATTTGATAGTTTTAAGCGATTTATGTTAGGTACGATATTTCCCGTACAAGTCACCCTCCAAAAGTTGTATGCAAGTTTTCTTACTAACATAAAATGCTTAAATCTATCAAATTTGATTAGGTAAAACGAAATATTTTGCATGAGTCATTAATTTAGATGCTTATTGACCAATTAACCTTTTGATTGCCTAAAAAAATATTTCCTTGCTTAATGGCTTGCAGTCAAAAAAGCCCAAAATCGCATATTTTGCCCTATAAATTGAGGTATAGCTCAAAATTGTGACGTGTTAGAGCAAATCTAAGCCTGGATTTGGATTCAGCGGCCCAAAATCCCTCGGAGACACATTAGTTTGCTCTTGAGCCAAAAAAATGTTGCGCTGTGTTATTTGTCAATAATGAAATTAATCTTACGAGGGTTCAACCGTAATCATAATTTGAACCAATCTTAATCTAGATTTGAGCTAGTGGCGGCAGCTGCTCGAGCAATTCCCACGACAGCCAATTTCATGCGAAACAACTAAAAATCACATGGATCTGCTAATTCTAATAACTGTTTTTCATTAGGCAGTGCAATTTCAGCTCAGAATGTTCGGAATTCTTCAGGAATTTGGAATCTAAATTTGGAGTTTTCCATCGCTCAAGAGTAACCAAAGCTACCACTGGCGCGGTCTGCAGGCCAATACTGGAAGCTTGCCCCCGTTTACTAGTTCAAAATTAAGATTACAAATGGTTCAATTTAAGATAACATTGTCGAGGTACGAGTTACGTTAATTTGATAATTTAAAGACAAATAATGCAGAATATTACTCGGTTGGTCGATTTTACGATAAATAGGCTTTCATTTAACGGTTTCACTTATTGCGTGTGATACAATGCGTGAACTGTACGAGTACACCGAAAATGTGCTTCCTATGGAAGGGATATCGGTGAAATCACAGTGATTTTTCATTTGCTTATTTTCAATTAAGAAACCGCTTCATTCAGTGGTTTCAATGTCAATGCTGTCAGATTATATTACAGAAAGTTGTTTACCACCTTTTCCGGGACAATATTCCTTATAAAGTATGTCATTTTAATGAATTTCGAAATGGTTCAAATTAAGATTACAATTTGACTAGTTCAAAATTATATTTCTTACCCTATGTGTAGCTAATACCATAAAATTGGAAACATTTCATCAACATCGGTTGAGTATTGGCGCAAATATTGTCGATACCAGTATTCAAAGCTCAAATCGCTTCAAGGTAAATTATAGGCACGTTTTAACATTTCTAAGTTTAGTGTGTACTAATTTTACTGTACCACCATAGACTAATTTCAAGACCTCGATGTACCAAAGAAAACGATCAAATTTTGTGTGTCTAGTCCAGTACCCAATAATATTCATAACCGTGTATTTTTTTCCGTGTAAATAGCCTTTTGTGTGAATTATATTTAGCGTGTTACACTGATCTGACAGCTCTGACAGCAAAGGACTGAACATAAATTACATAAAGTGGGTACCGAGGATTGTTCACAATCTGCGAACTTGACTGCGGAAAAAATCGCGACCGTGACGCCGCTGGTACAACTGTCATTACTGCCCGATTCTTATCAAAATTAGACACTGTAAAAATACAAAAAGTTCAACTTTGAGCTATCTTGCTTGAAAACTTTCAACTTTAGGACTGTTTGATTGTCACAATACAAAAATAAACTTTTTTGTTACATATAAAGAACATTTTTTCTATTGAAATCGGTTCAGCAGTTTGGTGCTAACACGCTCTAGAGTTAAAACGGTAAAAAAGTAATAATTGTGATAATGTTTGTTTGTCCAGGGTTCTCAAATGGCAAGTGTTTTTCTCGTTTCATCGATATCTCTGGCGACACTAAAACGATTTTGATGAATTTTTCAAGTAGAAAAATCAGCCATTTTTTGTGAATGCAATCAAAAGTTATGCATTATTACTGTGCCCATTTTTTTCGAATACACTATTTACCTAGACTATCCTATTCATTGGGCCTGTGCACTTTTTCAAAAATGCCTACCCCCTCCCCCTATTTTGACTGACATCCAAGAAGAAGTCACTGGCCAAAATTTCAACCAAATTCATTGAAATTAAAAGGAACACCAAATCAATTTTTCATTTTCCGACTATTTTCGATTGGAAGATATACATATTTGTGTTCAAGTTCTCCGAATATCATATGTCAATAAAACTTAAAGAAACATATGTAAAAATCACATTTGTAATCCGAAGAGCCTTAACAAGTTGGTTTTTTGATAGAATTCGTTCAAAAACAGCCTAATATACGTTTCAAATCGCAATGTCCAAAACGGTGTTTAATATTTTAGTATTATCGTTATTTGCTGTTAGAAATCAAAATTCGAGAAAGTCAAATACGTTCCAAAACTAGCTTTTCGGAGGCAATCATGCTTTAATGCGCAAAAAACTTAATCACACCAGAACTGTTATTGATGATTAACACGCTTGTGTGTAAACTTTCTCAAATTTTATTTAGTTTTTTCTTCAACGCTCAATCCCTTCAACTTTGGTGCAAATATCGAAAAGACTTAAGAGATTTTAACGCTGTTTAGACATTCCAATTTGAAACGTATATTAGGGGTTTCTGGTTAAAATTCTATCATACAATCATTTTTCAATTTTTTTTTCTCGGATTACAAGTGTGATTTTTACATATATTTCATTAAGTTTTATCAACAGGGATAGACACATTGATCGGGACAGGCAAAATTTTCACTTTTCAAAAAATGAAACTTCATCTAGAAAAGCCCGATCATTCCCAAATTTGGATCTTTGATAATCAACTAGTTGATCAACTTTCAGTTAAAATTTGAGAATGGTTGATGCGCTTTTCGAAAAGTTACAGCTATTTGACAATTTTTTGTAAGTTGGTCGGAGAATTTGTAGCAGACATAAAAGAAAGAATTATTTTTTGTCATGTTTGAGTGTAGTTATGATTTTTTAAAGTCTGGAAAACATTAAATTCATTTAATGCAACTCTTAACTTTAATGGATTTAGGTGAAATTTCAACCAGCGACTTCTTTTTGGATACCTATTACAATATGGGTGTGGCCTTGAGAATCAAAGAACATTTTTGAGAAGTTGACAGGCCTACCATTTATTTTCCGTGAAGCTGTTGTTCTGGTAGAATGATCAAACTCTCTGAGAGTGATCCAACTGTCTGGAAACAGTCAATTTCACATAGGCTGGACGAACTTGTTGAAAAAAGTGTATTTTTCGTAAGAAATCTTTTTTTTCTTGACATTTAGTAATCCTCGCAAGGCTAACCATTTTCTCTGAGTAATGGAAAACCCACATTGATCCAGTTGCTCCAGCCATTGTTTTAAATAAACATACTGTCCAGCCGAGGTTTTTGAAAGATTTCAGTTTGAATGAAAACAAATACATGCCCAAATTAATTTATTCAAACTTCAAATTCACCATGCAGCCTCCGGTTCCAATTTGATTCTCTGAATTCCGTCGAAAAGATATTTCTAGTCAGTATTTGCTCAATTTTCAAATTGAGCAGCATATTAAATATGCTGTTCCCCCATCCCATCATAATCTAGCTGTTTCGTGATTGTCATTTTTTCCTTCTGTTTATCGTTTCGGTTGCGGCGACATAAAGAATAGTCGCTTTATGAAAATCCCCACGAGGAATTGACTCTGACGGTCGCCTGGACTCCCAGGCTCCCGGGCTCTCCTACCATGACAGGACAACGACGCTGCTCGTTGCCACGAAAAGCGCACCACCGCACCGGGCGGGCATAAAATAGAGAAATAGTAGAGAGAGATGAAAATATTATCCCGCGGGGCTTATCGCGTCCAAATCTGCTCCTGGTCCAAAGCTATGCCGGTGGAAAACGCGGAATATATTTAGTATACCGGGATACAACAATGGCCACACTGGCACTACTGGCTGGAATGACGACGGACGGTGGGATCCAGTTTGGACTTCCGCGTACTTCCGCTGGCTGATGGTGAAACAAAGCAGTGGCACGTGGAATTCGCTCGATTGGACCGATGTAGGAACCTGTGCCCTTCTTCGGTCGTGGTGGAGCCAGATGAGCTTCGTCGAAACAACAACATTGTTCATGCTTCGGTTGCTGGTCCAGCTTAGTCTTATTTGTGTCCATGGGTGTAGCAACGAGGAGGTCATGGGATCGGACAGCCTTAATCTTTTTCTTCTTGGTTTAACGACCTATCTGGGACAAAACATGCTTCACAGTTTAGTGTTGTATAAGCACTCCCACAGTAGCATTTTTCGAAAAAAAGATCCAAAAAGTGTCAACCTATTATACTTTTTTCAACGTTCGAAAAGTGCCTATTTTTAAAGACTTTTGCAACACTAATATAGTGTTGATCAACGTTCAAATTTTCATTCGATTCGGTTCACTGGTTTCGAAGATACGACAGTTCTAAATTTTGTTGCTTAAAAAATAGTATTTTACGAGTACGGTCCTAGCTTTGCGAAAGATTAACCATGCGAGCTCAAATTTGTACCAATGATGCACATATACTAGGATTGATTGATTGATTGATTGATTTGTCTTTATTTAAATGACTTTCAGCCCTTGGCTTGATTTTTTTGTGCATTCTATGGAAAGTTACAGCTTGTTGAACATTTTTGTGAGAGACAAAAGTTGTCTATCCCAAACATTTTGGCCACCCCCTGTATATACGTATGGGATGTATATGCCATCAATTTTTTATGGAACTCTTAAAAACCTATTCCGTAATATTAGTAGCTATCACTATGAAACGTAGCATAACAGAAACAGCTAGAATGTATGATTTTTTTCAAAATCTCCAAGTTGCATTTGGCGGAATCCAGAATCTAATCTTCCATGGAGTTCAAAACTTTATGTCTTCACTTCCAGTTTCAACAGTAGCGTTTTGTGCTTCACTACATGTTGCATGATTATAATCAGCCATGTTCACTGAATATCGGGAATTATTTTGCATTTTAAAATATTCAGGGTTGTCCAAACTGTCCAAGAAGTAATTTATTGAAATCTATAGTTATGGTAGTAACTAGTTTTGCTAAAACTAACCTTTAGATTGACATTAAGATACATTCCAAAATACTTTTGAATTTTTTCCCAGATATAGGAACTTACGGTTGTAAGGGATGTTAATGTTGCGTGAATCAAAAAAGTAAAAAACCATATTTACAACTGCATATCCCATGATCTGAATTGCAGAATAGTTTGGATAATGATGGATATCCAAAGATATCCTACAGCTGTAGTCACTTCTGATATTCTATGAGCTCCAGTAAGCCACCACGCTAATGTTGAAATCAAGAAGCGAGCTTTTTCAACGTGTTGTATAAAATTCAACAGCGCGAACACTCGAGGGTTAGCAATAGTTTGGATTACCTAGATCTACTGATCTCATTATGCCAACTGAACTTTCAGAAGATTCATGGGACATCTTGTTTATGTTCGGAATGTTCAATTCCGAGGGGTTTCAACGAGTTTTCGGGGAAATCAGAGCGATTTCGGGAGGTATCAGGGGCTTCCAGGAGAGCTTTAGAAGATTTGAGAAGGATTTCAAGGCATTTCTGGGGATTTTGGGAGATTTCAGAGTGGCTTCAGAGACTTCAGGGGCTTTCATGGAGTTTCAATCAGATTTCCGGGGGTTTCAATGTGCTTCAGGGGCTACCTGGAGAGTTTCAAGGGGATGTCTAAAATGTTACAAGGCGTCGTAAGACGTTTCAGTGGATTTCAGTGGTCAGGCAGTTTAAGTGGACTTCAATTAAATGTAAGGGAAGTCTACGGGAGTCTCTGGGGGGTTTCATGTGGGATTTAATAGTGTTCCAAGGCGTTGCGGAAGGTTTGAGACGGTTTCGGGGGGTAGAGCTCAAGGAAACTTACGTGGTCCCCACGGGAAATTCTGAATGCTTTCAAGGCGTTTAAGTGTATTTCAGGGGTTCAGGGGCTTCCAGTTGAAATTAAGAGAAGTCTACGGGAGCTTGAGTAGGATTTTTTAAGGAGTTTAAAGCGTTCAAGAAGTTTCAAATTACTTCTAGGCGTTTTAAGAGATTTCAAGACAGTTTAGAAATAAAACACGTGCTTTAAATGAGAGAACTTAGTTCTTGAGAAAAGGTTTTGCTCCTGTGGATGTGAGACGGAGCCAAGGAGATATCTTGTAAGGAGATATCTTGAGGAGAGCCAAAACGGAAGCAGGGGGGGGGGGGTGTTTTAGGTTAAGATGGTGCCAGATTTATTTTAGTTCAAGAGGTTTAAGGGGTACTGCAGATGGAGATTTAGGGACGTATCTGAAACCCACTGAGATCACTTGAATTGTCCATGAGACTCAATGAAAATATTAAATTCCTTGAAATCAACTGGAAAGCCTTTATAAACCCTTCCGAACCACTTCAACATACCACTAAAAGCCTCCTCGAACCCTGTGAAACCCCTGAAAATCCAATTTCTGAAACCCCCGAAACGGGTTACCGAAAGGCATAAATACGTAAGGCTTAAAAATACAGAAAATATCAAAAGGGCTAGAATATCATAAGACTGAAATAGTGATTCGACTAGTTTTGAAATGGCGGCAACCCAAAAGCTACTAAGGCCCACTCCAACACTAGCAAGCCTATGCTATGCTTTATTATTCACCTGCATGATTAAGACAGTACTAAGCATACCCGACTAGAGGGTTCTAACAAAAATGCATAATAATTATAACATACCATGATATTTATAACTCATTGTGTTATAATTCAGTTTGAATACTTAGGTTTTTATAAAATACTGCAACACAATTACAGTGGCGTTTCAGTTTTATCACTAGTCGTTTTAATCACTACTCGCCTAAATTCACGGTTTTCTGTTCGATTATATCACGATTTTCATTTCGTTTGTATCACACTTGTTTTGAAACATTCCGAAATCAATATAAAATCAATACTGCATTGTCCAGTCCACCAAACCAGTTATAAAATATAAGCTAAGACTTAAATATTTTGCAGCTGAACGATTTTGGATAAAAAATTTACATTTATTTCTCGTTTCGCTAAATTCACGGTTTCGTTTATATCACGGTAAAATTTTTTTTGACCGTGATAAAACCGAAAAACCACTGTGTATCACATTATGACATGAGTGTTGTTTTATAACTCGTTGTCATATATTTTAGTTTTGATTTTTCGGCACTCCGAATTATTACAAAGTTACATCAGATTTTGGTAGAAACTTGTTACAGGTATGCCTCGATTTTGTGGACCCTCGATGATATAGACTCTGGATTTTATAAACTTCGATTTCATGTACATTTTACCTCGATTTTATGTACATTTTTGGGTCAAAAATAATCCTAACTCACAAGGAGGTAAAATTTTTAACATTCAATCAGTTTAGAACGTGCTGTTTGTATTATGATGACTTATAATGTAAGGATTTTATCCTTTTGATACGCGGAGCACTTCATATCAATAAATTGTTTCGTGGGGCACCCACATTAGCGCCAAATCAGAGCTAGTCAGTCAAGTTTCCCCGATTTCAGTGGCCCTTCATTACCCAGGTAACAATTTGATGCTGTACAAACGTTTCTCCAGCTATTTTAACCCTTTGGGGACGGATGGGTCGTATGTGCCCAGCCGAGAAAATCGACCATCACAAACGTGTTCTAGACTAGCGAGGTTGCATCTAGAGAGGTGAAAATGCCGTCTCCAAAGGGTTAAATCAGCCTTCATTTGAACAAAAGCTGAGCACAAGAGGTACAATCCTTTATTCAGCTCCCAAACATCTGATTTTGGTGATTTTATTCAACATTTAGCTGATTTGAGGTTCATTGGCAGACTGATTTAAGGCTTAATATGCGCTTAAACAGTAATCAATTAAATTTATTGATTGTGTAAAAATAAAATGAAAACACTTTCGTGTGTCCGTTTTTACCATTAGCTGCGTCTATTTCCAGAAGAGGTGTTTAGGAATGTATAAATTAATCTGTGGGAAAACTGGGAATTGAACTCAGACCTGCTGATTTATAGTCACTCATCTAAGCACCTACACCACACACAATTGTATACATATCCTCGAAAACAAAAGCAATACTTGTTAAGTCTGAATAGTCAAGAGCATAAGTTGAACTAAGTCTGTATTGAGGCTGAAGAAGTGATGTGGACTTCACGAAAACATGCTTGGGTCAGCTGTCAAAAATTATTTGATTAAAGGCTGAACAACAGATGATTAGTTCTGCATTTTGGTGTATGTTTTAAAGCTGGTTACCCATATGAATAATATTCTATTCAACTTAATATTCAGCCAATACATAGATGGCTGATTAAAGAGGTTGAACAAGCCAATATTCAGCTGTCATTGTGTTCATTGTGAACAACTTCTGAAAGATTCAATGGAACAACTTTTGAAGAAATCCCTGCTGAAATTTCTAAAGTAATTCTAGGAATATTTAGGAAGTCTGTAAAGCTATTTCCGATAGTATCGCTAAATAAATATTAGACGAAATTAAAACAAATCTGAAGAAAATTTTAATCGAAAGAATTTCTTTCAGGAATATTTTAAGAATCTATAGATGGATTTTCTGAAGAAATACCAGGAGGATACCTGGAAACTCCTGGTGGCCGGAAAACCTAACATGACCTCTTGAGATATTTTTGGAAAAAAAAGGAATCCAGGTAAATCCTGGAGGAATTTCTGAGAAAATATATAGAGCAATACCCGACGGAATTTCTGATGAAATCTCTGTGTGAATTTGTTGATTTTTCGGCATACAGTCTTATGAATTGCGTTGATTAATTTATTATCATCGCCGACGATGAGGGAATCCCCAAAACAACCTTACCGGATGGCCCAGATGTGTACTAGACAGATTGACCCTTTCAAACCCGACAATTTTCGATTTTTAGTAAAACTTTTAACTTGTTGATTTGTGTATCGAGCCCTGAGGAAGGTCCAATATTCGGACCGAAACGTCGGCGATGATAATAAATTAATCAACGGAATTCATAAGACTGCAAGCCGTAAAATCAACAAATCAATGAATCTAGTCGAATAACTCATTCTCTGTGTGAATTTCTGCAGGAATATACACAAAAATGTCTTCCAGCTTTGCCGTAAGAATCCTTACGAGAATCTCTGAAAGAATTTGTAGAAAAGGAATAAATGAATCTTTGGACGATTTTCTAAAACTTTCTTGAGAAATCCTTGGAACAATTTCTGGAAGAAAAATGTCTTCAAAGAATATTTAAAGAAAAGTTAAGAAATCTTAGGAATTTCCTTTTGAATTTCTAAAGCAGTGCTTGCAGAAAATTCTTTAGCAATCTTCTGAGCAAATTATGAAAGAGTTCTGAATTTCTGATTTCTAATCTCTATGGAAAAAAAATAGGAAATTCGTAGATGAATCTCTGGGACGATCTACATATGTAAGAATTTTTGAAAGGAATTCTAGAAGCATAACCGTGCAAGACTTTCATAAGAAGTTTTGGATAAATTTCTGGAGGACATTCTTAAGGCGAAACTGGATCCATTTCCTCACTTTTTGGTTTATGTTTTTTTTATAAAATAATGAAGCAATTAATTCAAAATCGGTTTTCGTGCACATGTAGAGTATGGATCAAGGAATACCCACGATTTGTGCAAGTATTCATGCTATGCTATGCTATGTAGAGTATGGATCAAGGTATCTCCTGAAATTTTTCATGGTGGAAAATGTTTGTCGTTTTTGCAGAAACCATTTTTAACAAAATTTCAAAAAAAAAATGATTTCTGCAAAAACGAAAAACATTTTCCACCAGGAAAAAAATCAGGAGATACCTTGATCCATATTCTGTGTACCAAAAACCGATTTTGAAAATATTGCTTCGTTATTTTATAAAAAAAATTAAAAACCAAAAATTGAGCAAATGGATCCAGTTTCGCCTTAAGTTTAAACGGATCCCTAGAAGAATTTGTGAAAGATTTTCAGACTGAACTTCTTTAGATTTTTTCGGATTTTTTTAAATTAAATGTACAAGGAGATTCCAAAGAAGTCCCTGAAAAAAAAATCTTCAAGAATCTCTGGGAGAATTTTACAGGAGCTTATGAAAGATCTTTTAGATGAATCCTTGAGTAGATTTCAGCAAGCGTCCATGAAAGAATTTTCGAAAAATCTGTGGACGTTTTTCAAGGTAGTACTTGGAGAAATTTGTAAATAAACCCCTGGTGGAAAATGTGGAGATATTTGCGAAGAAGTTATTAGCCAATTTTATAATAAAAGTCATAAAGATTTTCCGACAGGATCTTTCGAAAAAATTGTGAAAGAACCCTATAAGAGTTTTTATAGCAATTTCTACAGAAGTTCCCGAGTGGATCTCACTCTTTTTAAAAAAAAAGACCTTGGAGGAATTTCTAAAGACCGTGATCCCAACATTTTCCAACAGAAATTCAGGATAACAAAAAAAAATCCCTGGAGCATATTTTAAAGTAAACCCCGGAGAACATTTTGG
Source organism: Aedes albopictus (assembly GCF_035046485.1). Lineage (NCBI taxonomy): Eukaryota > Metazoa > Arthropoda > Insecta > Diptera > Culicidae > Aedes > Aedes albopictus. Next base: position 486,051,708 of record NC_085137.1, on the reverse strand, counting down.
AATAAATCCTTGGAAGATCGTTTGAGAGAAAGCTTGAAGGAATTTCCGAAAGATTTTTCGAAAAAAAAAACATGGAAAGTCCTGAAAAAGAAGGGTAAATTTCTGAAGGATTTTCTGAAGAAACCCTTGGAGGAATATCTACAGAAACTCATACAAAACTCTTCGTGAAAATTCTGGAGGAATCCCTAGTTGATTTTTTGGAGAAATTTGGAAGTTGCTGTGGGAATTCCTGGTAAAATCCTTGGAAGTAACCCCAGTACACATTCTTGAAGGAACTTTGGAAACAATTGCTGAAAAACTTTGCAAAAATTTCTGAAGTCATCGCTGGAAGGTTCACCAAAGGAATCTTTGGTAAAATAAATGTCTAAAGCAGTTTCTGAAGGAATCTCTGAACGAATTTTTGAAATAATCCCTGGAGGAATTTCTGTTCTAATTTATGGGTAATTTTTTGAAAAAAAAATGGAGTGATTTCAGAAGTTTTTTTTATTTGTGAATTTTAACTTAGGCTAATTCTTCACACACTGTTTCAGAAGTAAATCATGCAAGATACTTTGAAATAACTCTTTGAGAAATTTGTACAATAGGAGGAATATCTAAACGAATCCGTGAAAAAAAAAATCCGAATGAATCCATGGAAGATTTACTGAAAGAATCTGTGAGGGAATTTTCAAACTAATTTCCGAAAGTTTTTTCAGAAAGATTTTTTGAAAGAATTTCAAAAGAAATTGTTGGTAGATTTTCTAAAACAATCTCCAATAACGTTTCCAAACGAATGCGTGACAGAAATTTCTGAATAAATATCCAGAGAAATTCCTAAACTGCCTGGGTAAATTCTCAGATAATCTCTGGAATAATTTGTTGAAACCATGAAGGAATTGGTGAAGCAATTCATGCCAGATTTCGTAGAAAATTCTTCTTGACACTTCTGGAGGAACACATGGAACATTTTCTGAAATAAACTGTAACATGATAATTTAATTTGGGAAGTTTTCTTCAGAGACAATTGTAATAAAGTTGAGATTTCTGGGTTCACTTACTTTTATTTAACACTACAGAATTGCAATAAAAGGCGACCGAGTAGATAGCGCTACAAACCTACACTTCTCGTTCAGAAAGATCGTTTGGCAAATCCAGCATTACCAGTAACCGCGCGCTATTAAGGCGAAACTGGAAGTATTTCCTGTTTTTTGTGTTTGATTTTTTATCAAATAACGAAGCAATACTTTCAAAATCGGTTTTCGTACACTTGTAGAGGATGAATCAAGGTATCTTCTGATTTTTTTTTCGTAGTGGAAAATGTTTTTCGTTTTTAAAAAACCATTTTTGAACGAAATTTCACAACAAAATGATTTTTAAAAAAATGGAAAACTTTTTCAACACGAAAAAAAAAATCAGAAGATACATTGATCCATACTCTACATGTGTACGAAAACCGTTTTTGAAAATATTGCTTCGTTATTTAAGGACAGACTTGTTAGAATCCCATGATGGCTGCCACAATGGCCGACTTTGGCACCTACTTACGATTTCGAGGGCACAAATCTCTTCGTAAACAAAACCAGCGCATTTGATCTTCTTATTTTTGGCTTATTACAAGTGAGCAAGAACAGAATAATAAAATACGCAGTTATTTGAAGCTTGCTCCTTGAGATTTGTGCGTTTTAAGTTCTCATGCACTCTTGAAGCGGGATTTCAAGACGTTTGTCCTTAAAAAAATCAAAAACTGAAAAAATGAGGAAATGCTTCCAGTTTCGCCTTAAGTGTTTGTCACGAATCTCTAAATTTCTCAAGGAACCCCTTGAGGAATTTCTGAAGGGATCCCTGGAGGAATTTTTGAAGCAATTCGCAAAGGAATCCAGAGTAAATCCTTGAAGACATTTTCAATCCCTGAATGAGTTTCTGAACATTTTGATTTTTTTTTGGACATTTATGAAAATAACATTTTTTTCATTGCTCAAAATATTGGTTTTTGAATCATTTTTAAATTAAACAAAGATTAGTGATTAAACGCATCATAAAAGGAAATTAAAATAGTTTTGGTTTTATCACGGCTTTCAGAACCTCTTAAAAGCTAAGTGGCCTTCAAAATGTTAGTTGGGTATTTTAGTCTTGTTTCGATCCATCAGCAATTTGGGTAACAGTAGTGCCTCGCTACGCCAGTGTATCCCCCTGACTGCCATGCCAGAACCGATCCCGGATGATAATGAAGAGACGTTTTAAATTATAAATATTGGATTATTATTCCGGAAAAATGAAACATAAATTTCAATGACAGCGTTTGTGTCATAAATTTTTCCCTCGAATCGCCACCTATAGCGTTTTCTGAGTTGCCTGTGTTGCTATTCTATATTGGATATTTTTTTCCTTTCTGTGCCGAATTTCGCACACAGCCAAAAAATGCGGAAGGTGATCGAGGTGGAAATCGAGGGATGGGGACAGGTTGAGAGCATACTTGTACGCCCAGAGAATTTTCCCCGCAAAAGTGGCCCAATTGTATCTTTTCCAGAGGGATATGGGAAATGGGAAATTTGACTGTCCCTCATCTGAGGGGATGGGGCCGAAAGGAAATTTGGAGAGGGAATAAATTGTACTTTATTTTCATTGCTACAGTCAGTATGCAGCTGGGTGGGTGGAAGACGAAAGGGGGTGTTTCATTGCTTAAGGGCTACACGCGGTTCCGGCTGGACCGGATCGGTCCGTACTGAAGAGGAACGGACTTCGAAAGAGGGGCGAAAGTGAGAATAATAAAAGATTTATTTGCGATAGTAAACTTACGGATGGTCCTTCGATTGGCTGGGGGATGTTGTTGATCAGATTGGAGGCCTGCAGATCGGGCCGATGGGGCGGTGGTATCACGGTTGTCGTTGGGGGCGCTGGCGTCGCTATCGGGACCAGTGTGCCGAGCTGTAAAATGAGAGCAGAAAGAAATTTGTGGATTTAATAAAGGTGATATTGATTTTTGTCTTGAATGGAGCATGAGGTAATTTGGTCTGTTCGAACGAAAATCTGAAGACTATTCTTCTTGATGTTTTGTTCGTGACTGATAACCTCACATGAACCTGATCCTCTAATTATTTTCTGATTCAGATAACAAGAAAAAAGAAAAAAAAGAAAAATAAATAAAAAAAATATAAAAAAACAAAAAAGAATAAAAAAACATATAAAGAAAGAAAATGATAAATAAAAAACCATAACACGCGTCAAGAATCGTTAAAACTTATTAACTGTATTCTATCTTCCCTTCGAAGCACATCGTTTATATTTTCGTTGTCAAAATTTATGTTTTGAGCTACAAAACCGCATTTCAGTTAATGATGCTAAAGATGATTTAAATAACGAATCGTTCAAAGTAAATAATTCTCGTCTTACGACCATCAACTTTCAGTTCATTGGCAAACAATATGGTAAACCTTTCGCATCAGTACCATACCATCTTCAGAACCGGAAACGTACTAAATCATAAAAATTGAAATCCACCCGGATTCGTTCTTGGTCGTAGTAACAGCAGTGCACTGGTTCTTAACATCGCTACCTACAATGTCTACAATTGTTTAAGTGGCCGGAAAATTGCCCACCATAAAGAGAGGATTGTTTCGCCTTCGCTCGCTGACGGCCGGCGGTTGCTGATAAGTAGGCACTACATTTGCCATTACGAAACGAGAGGGCGCAAGCGGCCGCCGTTTTCACAACCATCGCGTCCATCATCATTCTCATCATCATAACCGAGGGTTTTCAAGGCATGCAGGCATGTAATAGGGAATCGGGATGGGATGCATCATAGGAGTTTAAATGCTTCACTTTAGTTTGACTCCTTATTTCTGTGAGAAAAATTCTGATTTTCACCTGGTATTGTATAAGAACTTGCACCTTCATTAACTGAAAGGACGTTCTTTGACAATTGACAATTTTTCGTAAATCAAGTGACGAACGTATTCTAAAACAGCTTGACCCTTTTACCCCACGCTCCTCGAAAAGTCGGGAGCAGATTGAATCCAAAGAGAAGCGATTTTCCCCACCACTTTCTTTATGACTTGGAGGATTTGGAGTGGACAGTAAAAGTTTCCTACATTGCCGGCCGACCCATGCCAATAACGCGTTCTCCATCATTAAACTTCCCCGAACCTACCTCTACCTCTAGAGAAAGGACCATCCATCCGACCAACACAGATACACACTTATACAAGAAAGTCGGGAAAAGCGCTCTGAACTCTTCTGGAGTAAAGGGTTCTCCACCCCGGCGGATTTACACGCTTCTCGCACACCCATTGCTTCCGGGACTTTTCGAAATTCTATTATGCGAAGTATATTTTTTTTTTACCCGGAATGAACGAGTTCGGTTCGGTGTTGCTCTTCACTGACCCGCAGAATAATAGTGGCTGGCTCTCATCCTGAATTTCATTGTAGCTCGTTAGGGTAGAGGCTCGATGTTTAGGCTATAGTTGATTTGATTCGCCAAAATTTGAGGAAAGGATTTGATTTAGGTTCTACGTGGAAAGAATTTAGATTGGATTGGATTTGAATTGGATTTGGATTGGACTTGGATTGGATTTGGATTGGATATGGATTGGATTTGGATTTTAATTGGATTTGGATTGGATTTGGATTGGATTTGGATTGGATTTGGATTGGATTTGGATTGGATTTGGATTGGATTTGGATTGGATTTGGATTGGATTTGGATTGGATTTGGATTGGATTTGGATTGGATTTGGATTGGATTTGGATTGGATTTGGATTGGATTTGGATTGGATTTGGATTGGATTTGGATTGGATTTGGATTGGATTTGGATTGGATTTGGATTGGATTTGGATTGGATTTGGATTGGATTTGGATTGGATTTGGATTGGATTTGGATTGGATTTGGATTGGATTTGGATTGGATTTGGATTGGATTTGGATTGGATTTGGATTGGATTTGGATTGGATTTGGATTGGATTTGGATTGGATTTGGATTGGATTTGGATTGGATTTGGATTGGATTTGGATTGGATTTGGATTGGATTTGGATTGGATTTGGATTGGATTTGGATTGGATTTGGATTGGATTTGGATTGGATTTGGATTGGATTTGGATTGGATTTGGATTGGATTTGGATTGGATTTGGATTGGATTTGGATTGGATTTGGATTGGATTTGGATTGGTTTTGGATTGGATTTGGATTGGATTTGGATTGGATTTGGATTGGATTTGGATTGGATTTGGATTGGATTTGGATTGGATTTGGATTGGATTTGGATTGGATTTGGATTGGATTTGGATTGGATTGGATTTGGATTGGATTTGGATTGGATTTGGATTGGATTTGGATTGGATTTGGATTGGATTTGGATTGGATTTGGATTGGATTTAGATTGGATTTGGATTGGATTTGGATTGGATTTGGATTTGGATTGGATTTGGATTGGATTTGGATTTGGATCTGATTTGGATTGGATTTGGATTGGATTTGGATTGGATTTGGATTGGATTTGGATTGGATTTGGATTGGATTTGGATTGGATTTGGATTGGATTTGGATTGGATTTGGATTGGATTTGGATTGGATTTGGATTGGATTTGGATTGGATTTGGATTGGATTTGGATTTGGATTGGATTTGGATTGGATTTGGATTGGATTTGGATTGGATTTGGATTGGATTTGGATTGGATTTGGATTGGATTTGGATTGGATTTGGATTGGATTTGGATTGGATTTGGATTGGATTTGGATTGGATTTGGATTGGATTTGGATTGGATTTGGATTGGATTTGGATTGGATTTGGATTGGATTTGGATTGGATTTGGATTGGATTTGGATTGGATTTGGATTGGATTTGGATTGGATTTGGATTGGATTTGGATTGGATTTGGATTGGATTTGGATTGGATTTGGATTGGATTTGGATTGGATTTGGATTGGATTTGGATTGGATTTGGATTGGATTTGGATTGGATTTGGATTGGATTTGGATTGGATTTGGATTGGATTTGGATTGGATTTGGATTGGATTTGGATTGGATTCGGATTGGATTTGGATTGAATTTGGATTGGATTTGGATTGGATTTGGATTGGATTTGGATTGGATTTGGATTGGATTTGGATTGGATTTGGATTGGATTTGGATTGAATTTGGATTGGATTTGGATTGGATTTGGATTGGATTTGGATTGGATTTGGATTGGATTTGGATTGGATTTGGATTGGATTTGGATTGGATTTGGATTGGATTTGGATTGGATTTGGATTGGATTTGGATTGGATTTGGATTGGATTTGGATTGGATTTGGATTGGATTTGGATTGGATTTGGATTGGATTTGGATTGGATTTGGATTGGATTTGGATTGGATTTGGATTGGATTTGGATTGGATTTGGATTGGATTTGGATTGGATTTGGATTGGATTTGGATTGGATTTGGATTGGATTTGGATTGGATTCGGATTGGATTTGGATTGAATTTGGATTGGATTTGGATTGGATTTGGATTGGATTTGGATTGGATTTGGATTGGATTTGGATTGGATTTGGATTGAATTTGGATTGGATTTGGATTGGATTTGGATTGGATTTGGATTGGATTTGGATTGGATTTGGATTGGATTTGGATTGAATTTGGATTGGAGTTGGATTGGAGTTGGATTGGAGTTGGATTGGATTTGGATTGGATTTGTATTGGATTTGGATTGGATTTGGACTGGATTTCGATTGGATTTGAACACTAAAATGAAACGAGCTCACCAATTTGAATTCGTTAATGATTTCTCGAATGTACCAATATAAAAATATCTTCTTTCTTCTGGCATCACTTCCCGACTGGGACAGTGCCTGCTTCTCAGCCTGAATTATATTTAGCTCTTGTAGAATCCAGTCTAATGTTTACGCCTAAAACAGCTACCATAGCCCTACTGCATTACCCCTTCATCACCATCTGACCGGTGGTCATATTTCATCTAGAATAAATAATATGCAATTTTCCAAGCACGTTTTTTCCTCGTTGGCCGGCCATAGTCGGAAATCAACTTTGGCATACACACCGACTCTGGGTACATTGTTATTTTTTGTCGGAAAAAGAAAACACAGAGGATAGTGTGAAGAAGGGCAAATGGAAGGCGGCGCATTTTGCAGCACTGACTGTGGCAACAGACTATGTTACGAAGTCCAGCAGCAGCCAGCCAACATCATAATTTTCAACTATTTTAATAATAAATTAATTAAACTAGTGAATGGGCGGTGGGCGGTAGGGTTGCAGCAGGGAAAAATGGAATGGTGGCTTTGGGGTCGGACTATGTGCGGACAATGAGCAGGACGGAATTCCGGTGGTTTCTGGCTGAACGAAAGCGAAGCTGTACGGGAATGCTTTGCCCTTCTGCTGGCCAGTCGTTTACTAATGGATTTTTGTATCGTTTTTATCCTAAAATATTGTTTATCAAATATAGATGTAACTGTTCAAATGCTCATGGCTGCTTTGAGTTACTTTGTTATTTACACGGTGCGAATCGTATTCTTAGTACATTAGGGCTAAATGCATGATTGTGACGCATGCTGAGGCTTTATTCAACAGAAACAACGTTCAATTCACACAGCATTAAAAAGTTGTTGGATCACGTGCCCGGCAGATGAACAGGAACGTGAATCGCTCCCGTAACTATGAACACACGGTTTCTAACAAGCTTTTATGTAATTTTCGTCTTACTGAGCATCGACCAATAATGCTCAAGTTGTTTCTTGCATCTCGCCTTATGTCTCATGACCAATTCGGTATCAATTACTAATTTATAAATAAACTTCCATACCATGTAAAAAAATATTGTGAAAAACTATGATTTCCTTAAAATAATAAGATTGAATAATTTTCCCTTGAATTCTGTTTTCATCTATTCCACATCTATTTTGGGCACAACCTGATTTCAATTTCCGGCACACCTTCTACGTGACACTATGGTATGGATGGTCAACAATTTATGATTATGACAGTAGGTGTTTACTCGAAAAGTCGGTCAAATTCTTCACAATTCAAATCAAATCATGTGTTCAGAGTTCTTTTGAGCAGAAACATTTTGAATGGAAATGGATATTTTTATCCACCAGATCATAATACGCCATCACAGTGTAACGAAGAAATCTTTCTCTGTGGTTGTGAAATACGATGTTTCGTATTCAGAAAATCCACGTACAGGCCCGTGGGTTTAACCCCTGAAAACCACCTCTCCCTCCCCTTGTGCACAGGCTTGGCTTTACTTTCTAGGTTTAATCACCGCATGACTTTATGATAATTGAATTTTATTGGCTTTTCTCGGTGAACTTAATACTACTCAAAGAAGGAGGGAGTAACGAAAGTAATGAAAGAAACGGTGGATAGAATCGCAAGTGTGCGACGAGAGAAATTGAATAGAAGTTGAAAATTAACAGAGGGCCATAATTGAACAACACAATCACATCGACGACCACTTTGCCTAACGTCCTCGTGTTGAACGGCTAGGTACTAGTAGTTTGATGATGACTACTAGCCCTAGACAGGCAAAAAGATCGTGGTTGTGATCTGTTAAATGTTGTTCGGCTTTGCTTTCGGTTCTATCGAGAAAAGCCAATAAAATTCAATTATCACAGGCTTGGCTTGCATCCTCCCTAGACGAACAACTTGTTGTTTTAATTTTATCTTCCCGTTGATAAGTGATTCTTTATTTATTTGAACAGGTTTTGCTGCATTCTTCAGCAGTGAAATCCAACTTTAAAGTGCCGCAGAGCTTTTGTGAAGATCAACATTACAAAATTTCTAACCTATGAAAAGGTTATAATTTATTTCTTCTTCTTCTTCTTCTTGGCGTAACATCCTCATTGGGAAAAAGCCTGCTACTCAGCTTAGTGTTCTATGAGCACTTCCACAGTTATTAACTGAGAGCTTCCTCTGCCAATGACCATTTTGCATGCGTATATCGTGTGGCAGGCACGAAGATACTCTATGCCCAAGGAAGTCAAGGAAATTTCCTTTACGAAAAGATCCTGGACCGACCGGGAATCGAACCCGTCACCCTCAGCATGGTCATGCTGAATACCCGTGCGTTTACCGCCTCGGCTATATGGGTCCTGGCATGGTCAATACCGGTATCATATCTTTACTTTTTCGTTAAATGATCCGATTTCGACTGAAAAAGGATCGTGTTAAAAGCGGAACCTATCAATCAGAATCCTTCCTTGCGATTCAGTTGAAAATGACTACTGTAACAAAACCGAATACTTTATAGCTTCTCAATAGTCATAAAGTAATACGACATGCACTATACAAAGGAATTCCGTGTCTGTACCATAAAAGATCAAATGTTGGTCGCAGGGGTCATGTTCCGAACAGAAAAAAAAAGACACTGGTTAAATAGTGAAATGCTAGCTTAACAAAAGGTATTAGTTGCTTGAAACAACAAATCATCGTTTGCAAGAGACTTCGTGAAGCAATATCAGGCTGGATTCATGAGCGAACGTGCTAAAACGGACCAGATGTTTGCTATTTGCCAGGTATTGCAGAAATGCTGCGAATACAACGTGCCCACACATCACTTGTTCATCGAATTTAAATCGGCGTATGATTCAATCGATCGAGACCAGCTTTGGCAGATTATGCACGAATACGGATTCCCGGATAAACTGATACGGTTGATCAAGGCGACGATGGATCGAGTATCAGGGACACTTTAGAGAGTCCCTTCGAATCTCGCAGAGGGTTACGGCTAGGTGACCAATCGTGCTTGCTGTTTAACCTTCCGTTAATCGCGCTGTTGTACTTTGTACAACGCATGAGAATTATCGACTATTACTTTGAAACCATCTTTTCTATCGATGTCAACCCAAAATGTATTCTACAGGAATCTTATATGGAATATTATAAGACCTTTTTTGAAAACAGTATAACTCCTTATAGTGCGGAAAATTGAAAATCGCAATATGAAGAACGTACTCTATTTAAGATAAGATAGACAGTTGAATGTGAATTAGTGTATTTCAAAATCTAAATGATCTAGAAATATGGTGTCTTTGGCAAAGTTACTTGGGATATCAAGGGCCTTCGCGAGGTGATCTGAGAAATTCAGATTTCAACCGATAGGCGGCGCTAGTGAGCATGTAATTTTTATATCCCATATAACTCAGGATCCTGAGTACTTAGAAAGATGCCGAAGACACCGGCAAAGTTGTTTGGTTGGTCAAACACTAACTGATGGAGAGCCGTTTGGTTTGAAACTCCACATCTAGGTGGCACTAGTGGGCATTGAAATTTTATAACTCATACATCTCAGGTCAGGACCCTGATTACTTAGAAAGATGGTGTCTTATGCAAAGTTGTTTAGTAGATGAAACACTAACTGATGAAGACAAGTATGATGTGGAATTCCACATCCAAGTGGCGCAAGTGAGTACTCAAATATTATAACTCATATATCTCAAGATCCTGATTACTTAGAAAGATGATGTCTTCAGCAAAGTTGTTTAGTAGATCGAACACTAACTGATGGAGAGCCGTATGATTTGAAACTCCGCATCAAGGTGGCGCTAGCGGGTATTCAAATTTTATAACTCATATGTCTCAGGACCCTGATTAC